>NW_027362772.1:240162338-240795379 GCF_046119375.1 Phyllobates terribilis
CCAAGTTTTGGCCTGTATTACACACCTGAGCATAAATATTAGGTGAAATGAAAATGTAAAGATTTCTTATTTATTGAGATAGAAATACAGATGTACATAAGAGAAAAAAATAATAGGGTCCGCACACCTTTAGAATTAAATTAAAGGTGTACTCTGTGGATAAAGCAAATTCTGTACTGTCCCTGCCCTCATAAACTATAAAGATGAGATGCCCAGTGCAGTTCTATTATCTTTAGAACAGTTGTAATTCCATGTGACATGAGCTGCTCCTCATTGCTCCCCCCTACCGTCTGGGACAATATGTCACACAGCAGAGTTCAGCTCCCCACTGTGAATAACAGCCAGCCCATGGCAAGGGGGCATGGCCATGCCCCTTGTTCTATGCAGAGAAACAGCGATTATCAGGAGACTGGCTTATAGTAAGAGCATGGAGCTGCACACTGCTGTAATGTCTCAGAAGGAGGGATGAACATTGAAGAGCAGCTGTCAAACCAGCCCCCTGATAATGTCTCCCTGTCTGCAGTTCAAGGTGAGGAGATGTGGCAGAGGCATGGGCAGCACCCTTGACTTCTAGTAGCAGCCTCCTGATAATGTCTCCTTCACTGCCAGGCTACTAGCAGGCAGCAGACCATACCCCTTCATCGCAGACTTGCTGTTATTCACAGCGGGGAGATTAACACTGGTGTGTGATGTATTATTCCAGGTGAGAGAGGGGGGAGCAGTGAGGAGCAGCTACTGTCACACGGAATTACAAGAATTATAAAGATAATTAAAGTGTACTGGGCATCTCATCTTTATAATGTATGAGTGCAGGGTCAGTACAAACATTTTTTTATCTCCCTGGAGTACCTTTTTAATGCACAGTTGCACAAATATGTTATATGGCAATTTACAAAAGTATACATACACGATGAGCCAGCACACTGCGACTAATGAATACATGAACTCCAATATTGCTGCAAACGTTAAAAAAGCAAGGTACTTGCAAGGTACTTTTTTTATCAAAGAGCGCAAAAGTCATCCAACCATATCAAGGTAACCTTTTAATATGGACGGTCCCTAACCACTAAATGTCCTACCTAACTATGTGCCAATTCAGCCTCATGTGAATGGGGAGTGGAATGGATACCAGTCATAGCTCAGTATGTAAATTCAAAATTGTGAGCTATGACTGGTATCCTTTTCACTTCCCATTCACATTAGGCTGGTTTTGTACAAAGAGATATAGGACATTTAGTGATTAGGGACCATCCATATTAAAAGGTCACCTTGACGTGGTTGAATGGCTTTTACACTTTTAGATCAAGAAACACTAACTAAGTACCTTACATTTTTAAAGTTTGCAGAAATATTGAGTTTCATGTATTCATTGGTTGCAGTGTGCTGACACATCATGTATGTATACAGATGTACATAAGAATGGTCAGAGGTGAGTAGGGACCCTGTAGTATTGTAAGGTGCCCAAACGAGGTAGTCGTGAGCGAGCTGTAGCCCATGCTCACTTTGGCACCCTACAGACAAAGCGTGTCCTCGCTCTAGTGTACCGCTGTGTATGTGGTGTCTCCCACTTACTTCTGGCCAGCTCGCCTCTTCTGACTCCATGAATTCTTCTTCTTGAACCAGGGCAGCAATCAATTCAGAGGACACAGAGTTAATAAAAACAACCAGAACTTTACCTGGTAACTGGCATCATTTACAGTATTTAAAGGCAGGTATAAAGGATAAGGCCCAATGGGTTGTCATCTTTCCCACAGGAACCGAATGCAACTTCAGCCCTGGTTCCTGATCTAGGTGAAACATCTCTGTTGCTTTCTTCTCTAGCCCTAGAGATTCTTCTTCACCAGTGACAGTATATCTGGATTCCATTTCACTCTGCCTCTAAGAACTTGAGTCCTAGCATCTTCTGCAGCCTCGCAGGCAAAATGTGCCCCCAAGCTCTCGACGACTACCTTGAGGTTCCCAGGCTGGCTAAGGGGATTCTTGGGGAGGGATTCTCTGGCGATCCACTGTCCAGGATACTAGGCCCACGTCTACCCTAGCAGTCACTACAGAGCCTGCTGGTTTCTGCTGTACTGCACAACTACTGACTGTGCTCACTTCCTGCACCTGACACTAGTACTCAGTTCCCCCTCCCTCTACTGGGCTTGCTGTTATACTTAACCCTACCTAGGCCAAACTGCAGCCCCAGAGGGTTCTACCTTCAGGAACATATTTTTAACCCATTTTAGTATCAGGGGCTGACTATCACCTCCACCACTACTACAGTATCAACACCAAAAGTTTTTTGGTGGGTTTTTTAGTACTTTTCAGGCAGGTTCCAGGCAGAAAAAAATTCAAATTACTTCTTCAGAGAGGAAGAGGACTAGAACGCTAAAGCGCTACCAGCTGGAAGTAGCGATCCTACAAGTCATTGCTGCTTCCAACAGGTGGCAGTATAGAGTTCTAGTACTCTTCCTCTCTGAAGAGGTAATATGCATATTTAATTTCCCAGAGGAGCATTGTACGGCGAATAAGCCTCCTTACATTGGCATGCCAGAGCCTGTATGTCACTCTCCACAAGGAGAAAAGATACCCCTTAGGCTAAGTGCTCATAATGCAGAAATTCTGCTTATTTTTTCTGCATCTCCCTGGCAGGAAAAATGCATGCGGATTTTACAAGCATTTTTCCTGCCATGTAGAAGCGTTTGTCAAGCATTTTTACATGCATTTTCGCATGCGGGTTATCAAGCGATTTTAGTATCACTTGGAAAAGTGCTTGACAACTTGGTCACACTATATAAATCCATGCAACCGGCATTGATTTATATAATGTGACCAAGTTAATAGTTAAAAAAATAATAAAAATGGTAAAAAATAAAAAAAAACATTATACTCACCTTCTGATGGCCCACAGTCTTCTCTCCGGTGCGTCCTGGCTCCCTGGTGGCTTGCGATGGTGTAAAAGGACCTTCCATGACATCATTTACCTGTCACATGACTAAATGACGTCATGGAAGGTCCTTTTACACCATCGCAAGCCACTGGGGAGCCAAGACGCATCGGAGAGAAGACTGCGGGCCATCAGAAGGTGAGTACAATGTTTTTTTTTTATTTTAAATTCTTATTTTTAACAGGTACCATGGTACCCGGGTCTGGAGGAGAGTCTCCTCTTCTCCAGACCCGGGTACCATCCACACATTGAATCGCTTAACATCCGCATGTGCACATGTAGTCATGTGGATATTATGCGATTCAATGCAAGTCAAAGGCGGCAATTATTTAATTGATAATAATTGATAATGCTGCGGAGTTTTCCGCAATGATAATCCGCAGCGGAAATTTCCGCAGCATGTGCACAATACATGCGGATTATCATTGGGGACCAAGCGTTTTTTAAGCGTTTTCGCGGCAAAAACGCTTGAAAAACGCATAGTGGGCACGCAGCCTTAGACCTCAGGCAGAAAAAAACATTGTGTGCACATTGTGTTAATATGATTTAGCACACAAGCAGTTAATGTCCGTTTTCTTCAAAGTTCCAGCGATAGCACCTAATCATGGAGATTATGTGGTGTGTGTGGTTTCCTATATTTCGCCATCAGCATGCTCAACTCTGCATCATATATAAAATATTACATGTAGCAATCATAACTCCCAAAAATCCAATAATCTGCCGCTAATGCACAGGTGGATGTTTTTATCATTAGGCTGAAATATGAAGTATTGTCCAGAGAGTATTATGGATGATAGACTTGTTTTCCAAGGTATTTATGTTATATAGAAATCTCACAAAGCAAAATGCTACATTTGTAGTGTCATTTCTACAACTGCGGTTACATTTGATTGACTGCTGCTATGGTACTATTAGGGTATGTGCACATGTTAAATATTTGCAGCAGAAATTTCTGAGCCATTTCTGCATCTCTTGGCAGGAAAAACGCTGCGTAAAGTAGGCGTGTTTTTGCCACGTTTTGCACATGTGTTTTTATTGCGCATTTTTCCCCATTCATTACTATAGGTTAAATCTGCAGCAAAAACAATGAAAAAATTGACATGCTGCAGATTTAAATCTGCAAGGAAAAAATAAGCAACGTGTGCATGAGACTTTAGAAATCTCATTCACATTGCTGGCACTATGAAAACTTTCAGGTTTTTCTGTGCAGAAAAAAGGCAACAAAACTGTAGTGTGTGCACAGACCCTTATTCCTAAAGTTCTATTGCTACAAGTTTTACTACACTACTACTGATGCTGCTGCTAGGACTCTTAGGCTCCGTTCACACAATGATCTTTTGGAGAGTTTTTGATGTTGCAGATTTTCTGCACCTTTTCTGCACCCATTAAATAAAATAGGTTACTATTTTTTTTTTTTCGAAAATACACAGCATCAAAAACTCATGAGAATGTAGTCTTACTGTACTACTAATATAGTACTACTTCACTGCTAATCCCATGCTGCTAATGAAATTTCTACTATTCTTAGGCTATATTCACACATCATGTTTTTTTTGCGTCAATTTTCTGCAGCAAACCTGATCTCTCAAGGGAGGTTTGTTTAGGATTTTTCTTGCAGTTTTGGTGAGTTTTTGGTGCGTTTTTTGCGTTTTTTTTCACTGTCCTTCTGTCTCCTTTTATGCATGTACGTAAAGTTCAATGAAAAAAAAAACATTCTATTTCGGCATCAAAAACACTGAAAAAAAGTTATCTGTGTTTTTGGTGCGCTTTTTCAGTGTTTTTATCACCACCCATTAATTCCCATGGGTGAAAAAACGCTGAAAGAAGTGACATGCTCTATTTTCCGAAAAAAACACACGAGGCACAAAATCCTGAACAAAAAAAAAAATGTGTGAACTAAGAATTCTGGAATCTCATAGACTTTGCTGGTACTGCAAAATGCAGCTGAATTTTTTTTTTTATTAAAAAACGCATCAAAAAAACATGATGTGTGAACATAGCCTTAAAGTCCAATTCATCATTTAAGTCACTTTTCTGTTTTTTTGTGCATTCGCACATGGTACTGAGCATATGTCGGAAATAACAACCGACGCATGCTCAGTAGAGCAGGGACTAGCCCAGACCCTGAAACAGAGGTCACTGATAATGCTTAGTTTCAGGGTGGGGGCAAGGGCTGTGGTAGTGATGGCCATTTCTGCCTCTTGATGGCGTCCTGTCTCAGTATCCCAGCATGCACTGGGGACTCTCAAACAAAGCGTCATCAAAACGGAGGTAGAGAAAAAAATAAAAAAATTAAAGCATTTAGATTGGACAGGGACTTTAATTGACGTATGCTAGAAAAGAGATTATTTTATTACAATAAATAGATAGATATTTAAGATTAAAATGTTAATTTCAGACCACCCCTTATATATGCAAATTGTCTCTTCAGAGAGGAAGAGGACTAGTTCTCTTCCTCTCTGAAGAGACAATTTGCACATATAATTTCCCAGAAGAGCATGCAAGGCCTTTAAGTCTCCTCACTCAGACATGCCAGGCTTGGCTTATCACTCTCCACAAGGAGAAACGTTACTCCTTAGACCCCTTTAAATTTTTTTCTATTTTCACAAGCAGAGATTGATGACTAAAATGAGATAGTTTTAGCTTTTTAGCGGGCGCTTCTGCTCTGTCTAGATATGGATTATAAAGCATCAGAAATTTCATTTTCTGGTAATAGGTTCCCTTTAAATGTAAATTGTCCATTACGGTGAAGGCACACCATTGTGTGTAATGAGTCACTGTCTTCCTGTCGCCCTGTCACATATCTTCATTCCCATTTGACTGGATTAATTACAGTGACAAACAGGTTCTTCTTCTGTCACGCCTTTCCCCTTGTCCACCCATGTTAAAGGCTTTATTTAATGCACACATTTACAATATCTAACCAGGACAGCTCAGTCCCAGATGAAATAAAACCCGTTTGGAGGATTACTCAGTTTATTTACCGAATTTCTACCTCCTTTGTGGAAGACATGACCCGATGGTAGCTCCTTCCTCCACTGACGTGATGTACGATGGTAACGGAGGAAACAAAACCCAAGCTAATCCTGTGATTGACGCTGGTCTCCTTTTTAACTTTTTAACCTTTAAATGATGGTTAAGGTGATGCTCCACCTTTGATTAAATCTGTTGTGTATAGAGGTGTTACCTGTCATTGTAATCCTGCCTGTGCTGATAATGAGTCTACTGAAAACGCTTCTTAAAAAGGCATGAAGTGTGAGTCTAAAAAAAGCCTCAGTTGCAAGTGTGAAAATTGGCAAATGTAAGATCTTATTCTGTATATCCATTAAAGAGGTATTCCAATCTCTAAGATCTAGTGATGTGCGAACGTGCTCGGATAAGGGGTTAATCATCCTAACTGAGTACCTTCGGCGTGCTCAAATGATATGTTTGAGTTTCCGCGGCTCATCACTACTAAGATCCTATCCCAATATGTAGTAGGAGTAATAATAATATTAGCAAATACCTCCAATTATAAATGTAGTATAGTTTTTCTGATTCACTGTGTCTCTTACCCCATGTGCGGGGCATTGCAGTAGCTTAGATATCCATGGTTACGACCACTAACAACTAACTGTCACTACATAAGTGGTCGTAACTGTGGCGCCCCTGAGGGTTCAGTCGCCACAGAGGTACTGTCCCCTTCTCTCAGGTAAGGAGGGAGTGCTGCTCGGAACCCCAAACACCTGTATCCAAAACTACACTACTCCAAGCCGGCAGGAGGGGCAAGACGCAATGTATGTTTCTGCTGAGCCCTGACCCTGGCTGGAGTGGGGGGAACCCAAAGGTAGGGGAACCAGTAGTGGGTGTGGGTGGAGGAAGTAGTTAGGGGGAGAACTTTGGTAGGAGTATATATAGGGAAGCCATCTTAGGGTGGCAGAGAGGTCTAGTAGAGAGATGAGTAGTGAGAAGAGCAGTTCAGAAGAACAGCTCAGGAGTCAGGACAGTTCAGAAGAACAGTCCGGGGGCAGAGTCTCATTAGGAGCTCTGCTCCACAAGTGGGGCCAAGTCTGGAGGCCCAGGAGGGGAGCAGAGGAGAAGGCTCCGTTCTGTCAAAAGGGATCCTAGGGGGTACGGCGAGTGCAGGACGGCACCTGTACGCCCCGAATCTGTCAGAAGACAGAGGGATCGTAAGCCGCATTCTAATCCCCAGGAGGGTCAAGCAGGTCCGGGATCCGACATACAGGAAGGACTTCAGAGCACCCGAGCAGGATTGAGAGTGGGCAGCGCAGGGCAGGAGGGAGAAAGACCCAGTGTGAAGTCGGTCTAGAGAGGTACACGAGAAAGTGGGGTTCTGTCCGGCATTCCTAAACCCCTGAGGAAGAGCTGAAACCCTGCCTGGTGAACGCAACGCGACGTGGGAGGCTGTAAGCTGACAGTGCACCCTGTGGAACTAAAGAACTGGGAGTAAAGACACGGATGACTGTGACTCGCCCCCAGGGCCGTGGGGTACTCGGCAGCCGGGCCTCTGTGGATGCTTTTGGGGTGAGATCACGGTGGCTGGCCCGGTCCCTGACCCAGGGCGGTCAGTGAAATGGGGGAATACTTTTATATGGGGTTTGTCGTGACGCCACCCGTGGTGTCTGGTGAGGATCACCAGCGCTGCAACAGTCTGAGGCCGATGGTAGGGCAGCTTGGGATGGAATGGCTCCCCACAGGTAGAGCGGGCCTCAGGGCAGCGTGGGTTATGCACTGGATGGTGGTGCAGGGGAGAGACGGCAGGACGGTCCCGGAGGAAGGATGGACACCCACACAGGGGTAAGCTTCAGTACCTTTACTGGTGATGCTGCAGGCACGGTCCAGGGTACTCCAGGTGAAGGGCACACTTCTGGACTCTCCCCAGTGAGTGGGTATAGGGCTTCCTGATCTGTTGCTTTACTCTCTAAGCTTCTGGCCTGCCTGAAACTAGGCCTAGCTTGGTTACTGTCTCTTTTAGCACCTGCTGACCTGGTGGTAGGGCCTTCTCTTTGGAGATCACTCTCCCTGGATGCTGGGACCTCTGTGACTCCTGGCTCTGGTACTGCGATTAGCATTAGGTGGACCTGGGACCTGTAGTTCTCCAGGGGTTCCGGTGGTTCCTACTGGGTATAAGGAGTCCCTGTAGGCGCGGACCCAGTGTCCAGTATATAAATCGGGGTGAGCTACTATGCTCCTCTGCCCCCTGAGTTCCACTCTCCTTTTCTCCTCGCCGTCGACCACACTCGGGGCCCTTACTACTTGGCAGCTAACGTGCTGCGTCTTCACCGCTCTCTGAGCGTCGGCACGCTCTCAGCTCACTCAGAGCTGTGTTCCTGTCTGGACACTCACAGACTGAACTGAAACTAAGACTAGACTTCATTGAGCTGCCTGGCTCCACCTTCCCTTTATATATCCCTAACGGGCTCCCTCTGCTGGTCTGAGGTGGAAGGTGGAGGTGTATGAATGTAGTGAGGGCCTCTTGTGGAGAAGTCCGTCCATGCACCCTTCTGGGTTCTGTGGCACCAATGCGCAGCAGGGGCGCCACAACTGCACTGCACCGCCTCTGTCCAATTATTTCGTCCGCACCATCATTCCCTCCCTGCACTACAACGCCCAGCGCAACCACCATTTCCCTACACTGCCCTGGAGCTAGCTCTACCCGTGGAGAGCCACACCATCCCTGCTGCCATAACACCAGCTCCAGAGGACTGCTCCGCAGCGGCAGCTCCCTCTAGCCGCAATCCACGGGTGGCGTCACGAACATTTAAATCCCCTATAACTATTCCCCTTTTGAGTGACCGGCCTGGGCCACGGACGGGCCAGCCACCGTGATATCCCCCGGCAACCAGAGGCCCGGCTGCCAAGTACCCCATGGCCCTGGGGGCGCGTCATAACCATGAATACTTAAGCTACTGCAATGCCCTACATGGGGTAAGCGACATAGCGAATCAGAAGAACTATACTACATTTTTAATTGGAGATATTTGCTAATATTATTATTATTACACCTACAATAAATTGGGATAGGATCTTGGAGATGGGAATAACCGTTCAAGGTGAAAACATAATCCATAGTGCCAAACAAAAGACAGGGATAAATGAAAACCATCAAAAAGCAGGCTGGCTGTTGTTGATGGATCTTATCATGACCTTGTTGTATTGTAATTATGGCTTTTGTGACTACGTCTGGTGGACAAATCCATAGAATATGTTTGGGGGGCTGCTGACTAGTTACAGTAATTGTGATTAGCGGATCTTGGGGGAGGTTACAAAATTCTCATTGGGTAAAATTGATATAAAAATATGTTCCAGACAGAGGAAGACTTGTTATTTATTGTTTCATGCTTGTAATAGTGCGGTGTCGGATGTGGCTGATGTCTAACCCTAGAATTGTAACCAATATTGTGTAACTATAGTAAGAATAATAAATAGAACATCAGCCACAAAATTTACAAATATGTCTCATACATTTTTATCAGCCCTTCCAACAGGTCAATGTCAATATCACATATTCCATGAAGTTAAAAGGGTAGTCAAAAAATATTAATCTGCAGGTATGATGTTACAGAGCAGGAGGAGGGGATCAAATTGCTAGACATTTTGTAGGAAAAGTTTTATTAAAACTTTTGCATTTTATTTTTTTAAATCCCTGGTGTTTGTATGAATATGTGTCCAGTGGGCGGGTGCTAATAGTGATTGATGGTCTTCCCTGTACGACTGTGCCTGCAGAGATAGCTGTCAATCACTGAGTAGAACCGCCCACTGGACTCTTATCTATACAAACACCGGGTATTTTCAAGAAAAAAATATAAGTTATACTGAATTTGTTCAAACAAAATATATACAGTCATGGCCGAAAGTGTGGGCACCCTTGAAATTGTTCCAGAAAATGAAGTATTTCTCCCAGAAAATGATTGCAAACACACAGGTTTTGTTATAGACATGTTTATTTCCTTTGTCTGTATTGGAACAGTATAAAAAAACAGAGAAACAAAGGCAAATTGGACATAATTTCACACAAAACCCCCAAAATGGGTCAGGCAAAATTGTTGGCACCCCCAACTTAATATTTAGTTGCTTACCCCCTGGAATCAATAACTGCAATCAATCACTTCCTATAAACCATCAACAAGCTTCTTATACCTCTCAACTGGAATTTTGGACCACTCTTCTTCTGCAAACTGCCCCAGGTCTCTCATATTTGAAGGGTTCCTTTTCCCAACAGCAATTTTAAGATCTTTCCATAGGTGTTAAATGGGATTTAGAACGGGACTTATTGCTGGCCACTTCAGAACTCTCCAGTGCTTTGTTTCCATGCATTTCTGGGTGCTTCTTGAAGTATGTTTTGGGTCATTGTCCTGCTGGAAGACCCATGACCTAGGAAGCCAACCCAACTTTTTGACACTGGGCACGACATTGCGATCCAAAATCCTTCGGTAATCTTCAGATTTCATGATGCCTTGCACACAGTAAAAACAACCCCAAAACATTTTTCAACCTCCACCATATTTGACTGTAGGTACTGTGTTCTTTTCTTTGTAGGCCTCATTTTATTTTCAGTAAACAGTAGAATTATGTGCTTTACCAAAAAGCTCTCACTTGGTCTCATCTGTCCACAAGACGCTTCCCACAAGGATTTTGGCTCACTCCCGTACATTTTTGCAAACTGCAGTCTAGCTTTTTTTATGTCTCTGTGTCAGCAGTGGGGTCCTCCCGGGTCTCCTGACATATTGTTTAATTTCATTCAAATATTGACGGACAGTTTGCACTGACACTGATGCACCCTGAGCTTGCAAGACAGCTTGAATTTCTTTGAAACTTGATTAGGGCTGCTTATCCACCATCCAAACTATCCTGCGTTGCAATCTTTCATCAATTTTTCTCTGCAATCCACATCCAGGGAGATTAGCTACAGTATCATGAGTTGTAAACTTATCTAGTGTACCATGAACAAAAGAAGATCAAAATCTCTGCAGATGGACTTGAAACCTTGAGATTGTTGACATTTTCCAGCAATTTTGGTTCTCAAGTCCTCAGACAGTTCTCTTCTCCTTTTTCTGTTCTCCATGCTTAGTGTGGCACACACAAATGCACAATGCAAAGATTGAGTCACCTTCTCCCCTTTTTATCTGGTTTAAGGTGTGATTGCCCACACCTGTTACTTGCCACAGGTGAGTTTGATCGAGCATCACATGCTTGAAATAAAGTTGTTTACCTACATTTTTGAAAAAGTGACAACAATTTTGTCCTGCCCATTTGGGGGTTTGTGTGAAATGATGTCCAATTTGCCTTTTTTTTGTTCCAATACACACAAAGGAAATAAACATGTGCATAACAAAACATGTGTAATTGCAATCATTTTCCGGGAGAAATATTTCTGTTTCTGGAACAATTTCAATTGTACCAACAGTTTTGTCCATGACTGCATCATTCTGCTCATCTTTTCTTCTCTGTACTGAGCTGTCCACAGATTGCACGTACATGGCAGGCTGACCACAACTAATTTTTTTTCTCAAAATCATCCACCTTTGTTTGTATTAATAAAATAAAGTATAATGACATTTCTTATCCCTCCTTACCAGACTATATACTTCCTCTTCCAGCCGGATGGGCAAGTGATCTCAACAGCCAATCACTGCCAGCAGCGGTGGCCAATGTGTAAGAAGACTAGCTTATGTGTATAGAACTGGAGATTGATGAGCAATGGATTGCATTTAATCTTGATACAAATGCTAATAAATTTTCTATGCTTTAAGAAGCGCACTTGTGTCTTCCCGAAGAACCTGTGACTCCTCGTGTTGAATCTGGTGTTTTTTGACTCTATAGGTTTGTTAAAGATGGGTGTGATTGGATCCTGTTTATTGTGTGGTTGCCTAACTACCAGAGAGAAAATGCCTTCACGGTACTTCATAAAAAGCTTTTGGGAGTGTAAATGTCCTATTGGTGAATGCTAATTCGACTAATCTCCTGAATACAAATAACTATGTCATGATATCACAAAACAATTCTTCTACACTGATTGATGCTTCAGTCCCAGGAGATAGCCCTGACCCCAAAATAATTCTTCACTACATATTGTAATGCTGCAATTTTGTGAAGTGTAAGGAGCCAGGTCTGTCTCTCTCCTGTCTGCTATGTTAAAGAGACAGCAACAATTACATGGACAAATCCTTCAAGTGTCACTTTAGAAGTCTTTGCTGTGTCTATGTTGCGTGTGTAACTTAACAGTCATGGCATTATTGATGTCATTGAACCCAACTGCTTGTACTGTGTCCTACTATCATTCACTGGATGAAGGAGTTGTGGAGGTGTAGTGACGCGCCCCCTGGGCCGTGGGGTACTCTGTGCCGGGCCGGTCGTTGCTAGGGGAGATGTCACAGTGGCAGTGTCCCGGTCCATGACCCAGGGCGGTCAATAAAAGAGGGGTATTTACATGGGGAATTAAAGTTCTTATATCCTGTTCATGATGCCAAATATGATGCGCCCCCTGGGCCATGGGGTACTCGGTAGCCGGGCCGGTCGTTGCTAGGGGAGATATCACAGTGGCGGTGACCCGGTCCGTGACCCAGGGCGGTCAATAAAAGGGGATATTTACAGGGGAATAAAAGTTCTTATATACAGTTCGTGACGCCACCTGTGGTATGCGGCAAAAGAGAGCCGCCGCTGCACCCTCCGGTTACCTAGTTGAATATTGCAATTCTCACTAGTTAGGGGCCGGTCCCCTCTGCGACCCGATCCCTCCACCGCCTGGTAGATTCGGGCATACTGGTGGCCTCCAGCACTGCCCGTACCCCTGGGATCCTTTATTCACTCCTGGAGCCTTCTCTCTGCTCCCATTCCGTCCTTCTCTCCTTCTCCTGGGCCTCCTCACTCAGGCCCACGCTTCCCCTGAGCAGAGCTCCTGCAGAGCTCCTGCTCTGACTCTCTCTCACTTCTTCTCCTCTGACTCTAACTCTTCTGGATCGTTCCATCCCTTTTTATATCCTTCTTACTGAGCTCCCCCAAACTACTTCTTCCACCTACACCCACTACATGGTTCCCCCTACTTTGGTTCCCCCCACTCCAGCCAGGGACAGGGCTCAGCAGGAAAGCGACGCATCTTGCCCCTCCTGCTGGTCTGGAGTAGTGTAGTGTTAGATGCAGATGTTAGGGTCCCGGGCAGTACTCCTTCCTTACCTGAGAGTGAGATACCACACCTCTGGGTGAGATGCAGTACCTCTGTGGTGACTGAACCCCCAGGGGCGCCACAGTAGAATATATTGTACAAGAGGAGAAAACTCAAATGCTTCGCTCACTTCCGACCTTCCTCTAGTGTTAAGGAAAGGCAACACAGAATAAAAAAGGTGGTCAAGGCAATGAAAGGCTTAATGTCAGATTCCCGGGTGGTCTAGAATAGTTATGACAATGTTAGTATCAACTTCAAGACTGGTCTAAGGTATTAAAGGGGTTGTCCACTACTAGGACAATCTCTTCTTGAACTAAATGTTCGGCCCTGATAAAGTAAAGAAAACTATACTTACCTCTTGTGCCGGCGCCATTTTAGCAGTGTCGGCACTCATGATCGCAGGGCTGTGATGTGGTGGAATAACACGTGGTGCCCGGCACCCAGTCAGCATCAGCGTCACTGTCCCCACCTCCTGGCGAAATGAACATGAAGAGGAAGTCAGAGATCAGCTGAGGCCCAGACTTCCTCTTCATGTTCAATTTGTCTGAAGGCGGAGACAGTGTCGCCAGCGCTGATTTGGCACCGGGCACCACATGTAATTCCACTGCATCACAGCCCTGGGACCGCGGGTGCCGGCACCGCTGGGACTGAGCCAGCACCGGAGTGAGTATAGGTTTTTTTATTTTATCAGGGCCGAACATTTTGTTCAAAAAGGGGTTGCACTTGTAGTGGACAACCTCTTTAAAGAGGGTAATGTCAAAATCCCTGCTTGTCTAAGGTGGTTGAAGCATTAAAGCTGCTCTATTAGTTTGTGGAAAGAATAATCAAGAGGAACACTTCATAGTATAAGACCATATAGAAAATGTGAAGATAATCTAGCTATATAAGGCTGTGCAATCATTGGGCACAACACTGAGATATTCCTCCAAGAGAAAGAAATCCACACTCATCATGATTGCCGCTCCACCTGTGAGATCAACTAGGGGTCATCTAATTAACCATGGATAGTACCGAGGACAATCAGGAGCATCGGAGTGCTGCCAAGTGGGACAAAGTACTAAGGAGTGAAAAGTAAAAAATATTTATTATAAGAATGTGTTTCAAAATTGATTAGGCTTCTTCTTCAGGTATGATGACATGTCTAAATGAGAAACCTAGGCAAGTGGAGTAGTTCATATCAGTTTCCCTGTTGGTCTAGAGTCTAAACCAGTGTTTCCCAAACTCCAGTCCTAACGGACCCCACAGGTCATGTTTTCAGGATTTCTTTAGTGTTAATGTAGCACCCTGAGGACTCGGCTGCTACAGGGGTATTGCACCTCGACCCAGAGGTGTGGTATTCCACTCCCGGGTAAGGATGGAGTGTGGAACTGAGCTCAGTAGGCTGCATGCACTACATACATCCCATTTCCGGGGGACAGAACTACGGTACTCCCACCAAGTATATGTGCAGGTACGACAGCGTCTGTCCCTGGCTGGAGTGGGAGGGGGGTGGAACATCCCAGTAGTGTAGGGGCAGATAGGGGGAGTAGTCTGGGTAAAGCTAGGAGCTCATTGGGTGCTAGTCACCTGGGCTCACACACAGAGGGAGTATATATGGTGGGCACCATCTTAGGACAGGGTCTTTTTAGCAGGGGAGCTCAGCCAGGAGGGCTAACTGGGAGCTGTGGCTCCAGTTGGGCCCAGCTCCAGAGCCAAGCCTGCAGAAGAGAGAGGAGTAAGAAGGACCCAGAGAGAAAACAGAGGGAACCCCAAGAACCCAGAAACAGACCAGAAAGGGTGAAGGGTTGGCGGACACGGGTACCGGAACCCGAACTGGTGGAGGCCACTTATCCTCAGTCAGGAACCGGAGGTCGTGGTCAAGATTTGCCACGACCCTCACCAAATCCACCAGAAAGGCACACCAAGCATAGGGTCAGGGAACCCAGAGGAGGTTTGACCACTAAGAGACCCGAGGGAGCCGGCCAAAGGTGGATCCCTGGTGGGAACGGCCAGAAGAAAGAGAGAGAGAGAAAGGAGCTCAGGACCACGCTCCAGAACTGCCTGGGGGTTAGCCGAGTCCAGGACCTGGTGGACGCAGCACGGCTCGGGTGGTCACTCAAGGCCAGAGTGACTGAGAGAACTCTTGTGAGTAAAACCCCTGAAACTGCATCTCACGTCTCTGCCTCTCCTTTCTACAACATAACTACACCCATCATCCACACCTGCTGCCCTGAGGCCATACCCCTCCCGTTGGGGGTTATACCATCACTGCTGCACATATACCACCGGCCTCAGCGGACTGTTCTGCAGCGGCGGCTGCAAAGCCGCACTCAACGGGTGGCGTAGTCGACATCCAAGTTAACATCTACTGCCATAGACTGCCACTTAGTTTGACACCCTGGGCACGGACCGGGTCACCGCCTCAAGGACTACTACCCCCATCGAGATCCGGCTCCGGGTATCCCCTGAACATGGCCCAGGGGGTGCGTCAACTTTGGCGTAGTCGGCAGGATTACGTGCCCGCAACCACCGGGTACTGCGTGCCTGAAGAAAAGTTTATCTGTACCGTAAAAAGAAGTCTCCCGCCAATTCCGGAGGGTCCCCGCCATCGGACGCCATCACGGGTCGTTTCCCGCCGGTTGCCCGCCATCTGCAGCTTTTTCCCGCCATCCACGGAGTTTCCCGCCACTGGGAGACGATTCCCGCCATCTGAGAAGATTTCCCGCCCTGGCAGAGTGGACGCCATTATGGGCGTGCCAGAGAGTGGCAAGAGGCCACCTCCCATCGTGGGCCAGGACCAAGAATGGCGCCAAAAACGAAGACCGCCCCCACCAGCAGAGACTGCAATGATTGAGATGTCCATCAGCGTGGGGGGTCTGCCCCTGGAACTGACAATCACCAAGTTGCCCCAAGACCGCCCTCAAAGTAGGCGGATACAGAACAAAAGAGCGAAGATGGGTGCAGCCTGGAGGAGTCTAGAGGAGCCGTACCCGGAGATGGAGGGAGAGGCAGGCAGCACCGACCCTGTGGTCAGGAGCCTGATGCAAGCAACCACCCCACAAGACCTGGTGGAGATCCTGGCACAGCTCCCCCGAGACCGGGAGCGTGCACAGACCGCGCTGAAGGGCCTCGCACGGAGGATGGCCCAGGTGCAGCGAGAAACGCTGATGGAGTGGAGCAGGGAGATGGCCCAGCAGGCTGGAACCCGCCAGCGGAGCACACCACCCGCAGCAAGGAGCACGCCTGCCCCTGAAGAGGATGCAGAAGGGACGGAGGCCGGAGACGACGCCGCAGAGGGAGCTGAAGAGACGGAGGCAAGTAAAGGGGACGTCACCACCCCAAGCCCAGCCACCGTAAGCCTACCCCCGCTCCCCGTCGCAGAGCCCGAAGTCCCACTGATCGTGCCCGTTGCCGCACCGCTACCGCTCCAGACTAGGCCCCAAGCAGGAGCCGCGACCACGCCCCCTGTGACGTTACGCGCCTCAACCCTGAGCGCGGCCAAGCAGGAGACGCCACCGGCCTGGTCGCAAGGCCGAGTGCCCCCGGCGCCGCCGTCTTCACGGTGCCCTTTACCTTCAGGGTACCCCAAGCCTGGTCGCAAGGCCTAGTGATCCCGGGCGCCGCTGCCACCACCGCGCCCTCAACTTCCACTGTGCCGCACCTGGGTGAAGACTTGTTTGCCCAGCACACTTGCCCGGATGGGCAGCCCTTTGCGTGGCCACCGGAGTACCACCATCCCCGACTCCGGAAAGAAAGACCCCTGGATGAGCCCCTAATCCCGGCTCCGGCGCCCGTCAAGATGACCCTGCTCTCGTTAGAGGAGGCGCAGTTTGAGTGGGACCCCGCAGGAGGAGACCTCATCGGGTTCACTCAGGAGAATCGGGCGGCCGCAACTGAGCGTGCGGAGTGCTGCCGCCAGCAGTTGGAAGTCTTTGAGCGAGAACGGAGAGAGAGACGGGTCCGCGAGGAGCGGCTGCAAGTAAAGAGTGCAGAACAAAAGAGCCGGACCCGAAGGAACCCCCGTGCAGCCCACGGTCCCCGTGCCACCGGGACTGTAATCAAATTCCAACTGCAGCACGGTTGGGGCTTCATCAGAGATCATCACACCCCCGGCGACGTCTTCGTGACCAGAAGAGATGTCGAGTCCCACCTACCGGAGGGACACAGAGGTCGTGACCTTTACCTGGGTGATGAGGTCACCTTCACCCGGCACCAATGTGCCAAAGGACCCTATGCCCTTCATGTACACCGACTGACAGAGAAAGAGCTGAGGTGTCAGGAGGAGCAAGAGGACCCGGACGGGTCTGAAGGGTACACGGAGGAAGGAGCAGGAGGACGCCGCTACTAAAGTACGGTAAATGGAACTGTAAAATAGTTACCCGTTAGGGTACAGGAACTGTTACCATTATAGTCCCCGTTGGGACCAGCAACTTAAACTGTTACCCATATGGCCCCTTAATCCCACAGGCTGAGGACTGTGAGCAGCCATCCCTTTTCCCCACTGGCCGAGGACTGAGAGCGGCCATATCCCTTGTAAATAGTTGCGCTTCCTAAAGTGCCCCCTACCGGTTTTATAGGAAACTGTTTTTTCTACCAGAGACTGTGGCACTTCCCTGGTCACAATTTGCACAAGTGGCCAGAGGTCAAAAATGTTTTATATGAAAAGTTTTATTATGATGAAAGAGTTAATATTATTTTATGATGTGTCCGTAACATTTTAAAAGAGAAGTACCTCCCATAAAGGGATGATTGAAGGTTACTGTTTATATATTTTATATGTAGTGCACTTTAAAAAGCTTGTATGTTTTATGTTTTTGCTCTTTTACAGCCCGAGGACGTGCTGTGATTTACCAGGGGGGAATGTAGCACCCTGAGGACTCGGCTGCTACAGGGGTATTGCACCTCGACCCAGAGGTGTGGTATTCCACTCCCGGGTAAGGATGGAGTGTGGAACTGATCTCAGTAGGCTGCATGCACTACATACATCCCATTTCCGGGGGACAGAACTACGGTACTCCCACCAAGTATATGTGCAGGTACGACAGCGTCTGTCCCTGGCTGGAGTGGGAGGGGGGTGGAACATCCCAGTAGTGTAGGGGCAGATAGGGGGAGTAGTCTGGGCAAAGCTAGGAGCTCATTGGGTGCTAGTCACCTGGGCTCACACATAGAGGGAGTATATATGGTGGGCACCATCTTAGGACAGGGTCTTTTTAGCAGGGGAGCTCAGCCAGGAGTGCTGGCTGGGAGCTGTGGCTCCAGTTGGGCCCAGCTCCAGAGCCAAGCCTGCAGAAGAGAGAGGAGTAAGAAGGACCCAGAGAGAAAACAGAGGGAACCCCAAGAACCCAGAAACAGACCAGAAAGGGTGAAGGGTTGGCGGACACGGGTACCGGAACCCGAACTGGTGGAGGCCACTTATCCTCAGCCAGGAACCGGAGGTCGTGGTCAAGATTTGCCACGACCCTCACCAAATCCACCAGAAAGGCACACCAAGCATAGGGTCAGGGAACCCAGAGGAGGTTTGACCACTAAGAGACCCGAGGGAGCCGGCCAAAGGTGGATCCCTGGTGGGAACGGCCAGAAGAAAGAGAGAGAGAGAAGGGAGCTCAGGACCACGCTCCAGAACTGCCTGGGGGTTAGCCGAGTCCAGGACCTGGTGGACGCAGCACGGCTCGGGTGGTCACTCAAGGCCAGAGTGACTGAGAGAACTCTTGTGAGTAAAACCCCTGAAACTGCATCTCACGTCTCTGCCTCTCCTTTCTACAACATAACTACACCCATCATCCACACCTGCTGCCCTGAGGCCATACCCCTCCCGTTGGGGGTTATACCATCACTGCTGCACATATACCACCGGCCTCAGCGGACTGTTCTGCAGCGGCGGCTGCAAAGCCGCACTCAACGGGTGGCGTAGTCGACATCCAAGTTAACATCTACTGCCATAGACTGCCACTTAGTTTGACACCCTAGGCACGGACCGGGTCACCGCCTCAAGGACTACTACCCCCATCGAGATCCGGCTCCGGGTATCCCCTGAACATGGCCCAGGGGGTGCGTCATTATACAGGTGATGGAAGTATCATCAAGGCATCAGGAATTCTCTCACCTGTGCAATACTATGGAAATCCTGAAAACATGACCTGTGGGGTCCGTGAGGACTGGAGTTTGGGAAACACTGGTCAAGACCAATGAAGGGGTCTATATGAGTGTACTTGTTGGTCTAGGCCAGTGATAAACTTGAAGAAGAAACCTAGGCAAGTGAAGGTGTTGATATGAGTTTCCTTGTGGTCCAGACAAGTGAAGATGTTAATATGAGAATCCCTGATGGTCTAGGTCAATGACATACCTGAAGAAGAAACCTAGGTAAGTGAAGGTGTTAATATGAGTGTCCCTGGTGGTCTAGGCAAGTGAAGGTGTTAATATGAATGTCCCTGATGGTCTAGGTCAAAGACATACCTGAAGAAGAAACCTAAGTAAGCAAAAGTATTTATATAAGTGCCCATGGTGGTCTAGGTTACTGACCTATCTGAAGAAGAAACCTAAGTAAGCGAAGGTATTTATATGAGTGTCCCTGGTGGTCTAAGCCAGTTAAGGTATTCAAATTAGTGTTTCTGGTGGTCTGGGCCAGTAAGGGAGTTTATGTGATTGTCACTTGGGGGTGTAGGCCAGTGAAGGTGTTTATAGAAGTGTCCCTGGTGGTCTAGGCAAGTAAATGGGTCCAACGCCAACATCCTTGCTGGTTTAGGGAAGTCAGACACATAGAACTATAGCAGATCAGGGGGTGGACTGTGCAACTTTGGTTGTGAGCCATCAGAGTCATTGTTATTTATTGGTATAGCGCCATCATCTTCTGCAGTGTTCCAGGAGCACTCTGCCCGGTCACTAGGGGGCGCCCACGGGACCTGTGTAGGAACAGATCCTCCCTCAAAACTGTTGTGCTGGGGATCGCTGCCTTCTCTCTTGATCTGCGTCATACGTGCCCTTTGTAAATCTATAGAGAAGATATAATTGTCACACTTGAACAGCAGCAAAAAGTTTCTTGTTACCATAGAAACACAGAAAGAATAAGATTTATAATTTCTTATTGACCAAATATGAATCGTCATATAATAAGAAACGTGCCGATGTGAAGAGCCTTCATCGGTTTAGCAGTATAAATAGCCACTTCCGTTACTTCCATTTATAATGATTATTATCTATGGTGAATTCATGATGACAGCCCTCCTACGCCGGCTAATTAGAGTAGGCGGACCGCAATCATCCGAATGCAGAAATACATCCTGTTTGGCAGCAAAGGTGCATTTATAGCATTTAATTAAAGACGAACAGGTCGTGGCAGAAAGAAGCACCAACCGGGCAGTAACCACATCACAAATATTACAGAAGTTCTATTATAATGTCTCTTAAAGTGAAGCTCTGCCTTTAAATGACTGTGGAGATTTATTCAGCAAAGATAAAACCTAGAAGAGGAGTAACATATCGCCATTATTACTTTTATTCAAATTATTTTATTATAAAGAGAAGCTAGTAAATAATGTCAATAGGGAAAGCATCACCAAACTGCTGTTGACGGATCTGCAATTCTTATTTTCAAGGATCAGTCTCCAGATTTCAAAAATACAAGCTACACACATTATTTAATAGATGCATTGGACCTGATGAGGCGTGGGTTCTTACATATATAATCCTTTGTGAAAGTAGATACTCAATCTCTGCCCACCTAGCTTGTTTGACTGCGTCTCAGTGTACCTCCTCCCTGCTCCTGTTGAGATCTCACATTGCTCAGTACAAGCTGCAGCTGTCAGTCATGCCGGGCGAGCGGGTGGGGATTGATTACACTTGGATTCTTGAGCTCTCTAACTCGTTAGTTTGACTGAGGATTATACAGCCATTGTGACATGGATTGCCACTCCAGGAAAATAGCTTATTTTGCCAGACTTTTTCTCTGCAGCAGCTGAATAACACATAGGTGTCTCCAGTCTGGCTCTGACATGGCTCATAAAGGGGGTTCCAAGTTGGAGAACCCCCTATGTGACTTCTACTTGCCCCAATAGGGCAAATTTTAAGAATGAAAGTTATGATTTATTAGCTGCTTGTTGACAGTTTCTAGATCACACATGTCAAACTCTGGCCCTCAGCGTGATTATATTTGGTCAACTACACCAGCGCCGACCCCACTATTATACTGTATGGAGGACTATGTGGGCCCATTATACTGTATAGAGAACTATGTGGGGCCCATTATACTGTATGGGGGACTATGTGGGGCCCATTATACTGTATGGAGGACTATGTGGGGCCCATTATACTGTATGGAGGACTATGTGGGCCCATTATACTGTATAGAGAACTATGTGGGGCCCATTATACTGTATGGAGAACTATGTGGGGCCCATTATTTTGTCTGGAGGACTATGTGGGGCCCAATATACTGTATGGAGGACTATGCGGGGCCCATTATACTGCATGGAGGACTATGTGGGGCCCATTATACTGTATGGAGGAATATGTGGGGCCCATAATACTGTATGGAGGACTATGTGGGGCCCATTATTCTGTATGGAGGATCATATGGTGCCCATTATACTGTATGGAGGACTATGTGGGGCCCATTTTACTGTATGGAGGGCTATGTGGGGCCCATTATACTGTATGGGGGACTATGTGGGCCCATTATACTGTTTGGAGGACTATGTGGGGCCCATTATACTGTATGGAGGAATATGTGGGGCCCATAATACTGTATGGAGGACTATGTGGGGCCCATTATTCTGTATGGAGGATTATATGGTGCCCATTATACTGTATGGAGGACTATGTGGGGCCCATTATACTGTATGGAGGGCTATGTGGGGCCCATTATACTGTATGGGGGACTATGTGGGCCCATTATACTGTTTGGAGGATTATGTGGGCCCATTATACTGTATGGAGAACTATGTGGAACCCATTATACTGTATGGAGGAATATGTGGGGCCCATAATACTGTATGGAGGACTATGTGGGGCCCATTATACTGTAGAGAGGACTATGTGGGGCCCATTATACTGTATGGAGGACTATGTGGGGCCCATTATACTGTATGGAGAACTATGTGGGGCCCATTATTCTGTATGGAGGACTATGTGGGGCCCATTATACTGTATGAAGGGCTATGTGGGGCCATTATACTGTATGGAGGACTATGTGGGGCCCATTATACTGTATGGAGGACTATGTGGGGCCTATTATTCTGTATGGAGGACTATGTGGGGCCATTGTATTGTATGGAGCACTATGTGGGGCCCATTATACTGTATGGAGGACTATATGGGGCCCATTATTCTGTATGGAGAACTATGTGGGGCCCATTATACTGTATGGAGCACTATGTGGGGCCATTATACTGTATGGAGCACTATGTGGGGCTCATTATTCTGTATGGAGGACTATGTAGGGCCATTATTCTGTATGGAGGACTATGTGGGGCCCATTATACTATATGGAGGACTATGTGAGGCCCATTATACTGTATGGAGGACTATGTCAGGCCCATTATACTGTATGGAGGACTATGTCAGGCCCATTATACTGTATGGAGGTGTCACAAATAATTTGGAGATTTGTGGCAGCTTTGGGTGTGCTGTAATTTAAATATAGTTTTTTTCCCTTTGGTCCTGCAAGGGTTAATGTTAGTCTCTTGCTGGCAGCCTTCTGAGAACAGTCAGCTGATGTTGGTTGGTGTCACTCCCACCCCCCTTTAAATAGCCATATGATCCATCAGCTGATTGCCGATTATAGTTCATTCTATGCTGACCTCTTTGAAGGAGCCAGTCTCTGGAGAAGCTGTGGTGTTTGTTGCTGTTGCAGCAATGAAGTTTCCTGTTGGAGAACTAAGTGTATTCTATGTTTTTGTCGTCCCATTGTTTGTCTTACCTTCCTTGTGTTGTCCTATTGTACAGTCATGGCCAAAAGTATTGAGAATGAGACAAATAGTAATTTTTCCAAAGTTTACTGCTTAATTTTTTGTAATGGCAATTTGCATATACTCCTGAATGTCAAAGAGTGATCAGCTTAACAGCAATTACTGTACTTGCAAAGTCACTATTGGCCCAGAAAATGAACTTTAACCCCCAAAACACATTTCAACATCATTGCAGTCCTGCCTTAAAAGGAGCAGCTAACATTGTTTTAGTGATTGATCCATTAACACAGGTGTGGGTGTTGATGAGGACAGGGCTGGCGATCAATCAGTCATGATTAAGTAAGAATGACATCACTGGACACTTTAAAAGGAGGCTGGTTCTTGGTATCATTGTTTCTCTTCAGTTAACCATGGTTATCTCTAAAGAAACACGTGCAGCCATCATTGCACTGCAAAAAATGGCCTAACAGGGAAGAGTATCGCAGCTACAAAGATTGCACCTCAGTCAACAATCTATCGCATCATCAAGAACTTCAAGGAGAGAGCTTCCATTGTTGTCAAAAAGGCTCCAGGGCGCCCAAGAAAGACCAGCAAGCGCCAGGACCGTATCTTAAAACTGTTTCAGCTGCGGGATCGGACTACCAGCAGTGCCGAGCTTGCTCAGGAATGGCAGCAGGCTGGTGTGAGTGCTTCTGCACGCACTGTGAGGCGGAGACTCTTTGAGCAAGGGCTGGTTTCAAGGAGGGCAGCAAAGAAGCCACTTCTCTCCAGAAAAAACATCAGGGACCGACTGATATTCTGCAAAAGGTACAGGGAGTGGACTGCTGAGGACTGGGGCAAAGTCATTTTCTCTGATGAATCCCCTTTTCGATTGTTTGGGACATCTGGAAAACAGCTTATTCGGAGAAGAAGAGGTGAGCGCTACCACCAGTCTTGTCTCATGCCAACTGTAAAGCATCCTGAAACCATTCATGTGTGGGGTTGCTTCTCAGCCAAGGGAATCGGCTCACTCACAGTCTTGCCTAAAAACACAGCCATGAATAAAGAATGGTACCAGAATGTCCTCCAAGAGCAACTTCTCCCAACCGTCCAAGAGCAGTTTGGCGCCCAACAATGCCTTTTCCAGCATGATGGAGCACCTTGCCATAAAGCAAAGGTGATAACTAAATGGCTCATGGAACAAAACATAGAGATTTTGGGTCCATGGCCTGGAAACTCCCCAGATCTTAATCCCATTGTGAACTTGTAGTCAATCATCAAGAGACGGATGGACAAACAAAAACCAGCAAATTCTGGCAAAATGCAAGCATTGATTATGCAAGAATGGACTGCTATCAGTCAGGATTTGGTCCAAAAGTTGATTGAGAGCATGCCAGGGAGAATTACAGAGGTCTTGAAGAAGAAGGGGCAACACTGCAAATATTGACTTGCTGCATTAACTCATTCTAACTGTCAATATAACCTATTGGTACTCATAATATGATTGCAATTATATTTCTGTATGTGATATAAACATCAGACAAACACTAATAAAAACCAGAGGCCAGCAGATCATGTAAAAATATCATTTTGGTGTCATTCTCAAAACTTTTGGCCATGACTGTAGTGATGAGACTAGTGTCTCGCTGGCCTGCGAACTAGTCAGGTTAAGTCCAGGGCCAGCGAGGGCTTAGGCACGTGATTGTGCATGGGGGAAAAGGACCTGTCTAGGGACGATAGGGGAGCTTAGGGACAGACACAGGTTGGTGTCAGGAGGTGTCCCTTCCCTCACCCCCTTCCGTTAGGGCCTTCCTTCCCCCTAGCATCTGTGAGTTGTGCAGTTCGCCAGACATCCCCTTGTCCGTCTGTGACAGGAAGACTATGAGGGGCCCATTACACTGTATGGAAGACTATGAGGGGCCCATTATTCTATACGGAGGACTATGTGAGGCCCATTATTCTGTATGGAGGACTATGTGGGGCCCATTATACTGTATGGGGGACTATGTGGGGCCCATTATACTGTGTGGAGGACTATGTGAGGCCCATTATACTGTGTGGAGGACTATGTGAGGCCCATTATACTGTGTGGAGGACTATGTGAGGCCCATTATACTGTGTGGAGGACTATGTGAGGCCCATTATACTGTGCGGAGGACTATGTGAGGCCCATTATACTGTATGGAGGACTATGTGGGGCCCATTATACTGTGTGGAGGACTATGTGGGGCCCATAATACTGTGTGGAGGACTATGTGGGGCCCATAATACTGTAAGGAGGGCTGTTATTGGATATCATGGTTGGCCCACGACTTTGTCCAAGTTTTTTATTTTGGCCTGCTCTATATTTGAGTTTGACTTCCCTGTTCTACATAGTAGCAATTTTTTCATAGAACAATGCCAGAGTGAAATGGCAAGCCATATGAAAAATTGTCTATTTTCCATCTTTATGTCCATTTTTTTACATCTGTATGATTTCCGTTTTATACATCAACAATTAAAAGACTAAATAAAAGGCCAAATATGGGTTTTTATGTTAATAATTCCAATGGATTCATAACAAATGGATCCATACGGATGGCGTCCTTATGGCATCTGTTTTTTTTAACACGCCCATTGAGTTTAATGGGCGATTTTGATCAGAAAAACAAATCAGAGTAGTGCACACCGTGATTATTTTTAAAACACGTTCATGTGAACTGTGCCATATACTTGCATTGATCCATGTCCTTTCCGTATGCCATCCGTTTTGGATACGGACGGCACAAAGAGGTAAAATTTTCTCTTCTGAACAAGCCCTAAATATTAATAAATAAATAAAAACAGCAATTATAAAGATGCAAAATTTTGCATTAATTGACTACTGGGTGACATTTCGAAACCGTGCAAACGGAATACTAAAAAATTCGGATTCACCAGAATAGTAAATTTTTTAGAAAAAATCCTTAATAAATTTGATTTGTCACCAATCAATTCAATCATCGCCAGCACGGATAGTTCACCTCCTCCTCCTTTCCCCTTTACAGAGTGCATTGATATTTTGTGACATCAGTCCAGCTGTGTTATCACATAAGCAGATTACGGTATATTATACACTATGCTGAGAACATACGGTATTATATGTCTTGCCTGCGTCTGTGCTGCAATACAAGCCCTGAGAAACGTCAAAGCTTCCTAGGTTTTATATAGGCATTTTAATGCAATAGATTACAAGCAACGTAATCAAGACCCGGTTTATGATTCCCCTACATGAACTATAAATCTTTATTGGCCCTCCATGGGATAAAAAGAGCTCTACGTTTTCCAGATGTTTCTCTGAACTTCTGTACAACTGTAAACTTTTCCATAAAATCTCCTTGTTTGTGAAACAGAACTTAAAGGGATTCTGTCACCAGGTTTTTGCTATCACATCTGAGAGCCGCATGTTGTAGGGGCAGAGACCCTGATTCCAGTGATGTATCACTTACTGGGCTGCTTGCTGCAGTTGATAAAATCACAGTTTTCTCTGCTGCAGATCTACCAGTTTTCTGAATTCTGAGCTCTGTATAACCCCGCCCACCCCTCTGATTGGCAGCTTTCTGCCTATGCACAGTGTACAGAGAAAGCTACCAATCAGTGATGGGGGCGGGGTTATACAAAGCTCATGAATATGTAGGACTAAATGGCAGCAGATTTACTAGTCCTCTAGTGATCATCTCCTGCAGTGATTTTTATCATAACTACAGCAAGCAGCCTAGTAAGTGACACATCTCTCGAATCAGGGTCTCTGTCTCAATTTCATTTTTATTTCATAAATCAATAGTTCACATGAAAAACAACTTTGTAATAGATCTTATCAGAGAAATCTTCTTTTTTCTCTTCCACAACTGATCTTTCACTTTCAATTCATGGGTAAAATTTGTATTCAGTGCAGACAGATTTTCACATTATTAAGATACAAGATGACAGTTGGTTCTTCTAGAATTCTATGTAGAAGGGGAGGAGTTAGAGGCAGACAGACATTCTGCTGCAAGTTCTCCTGAAATGGCAGTTACAGTTCTCCATAGAACGTTTTAAGCACCAACTGTTATCTCCTATCTCAGTAATGGGAAAGTCTGTATTCACTGAAAACACATTTTACCCTTGAGTTGTGGATTTTGTGAGTGAAAGATCAGTCCTGGTAGAGAAATAAGTGGATTTCTCTAACAATATATATTACAATGTTTCTTATGTTCACGTGTACTATTGATTTACGAAATAAAAATTATAAACTACGGTTACCCGTTAAGCATAGCTTGCTCATCATTAGTTGGTGGGCTTGAGGATGACATGAGTGAGAAGGAGGAGGAAACTCTTTGTGGAATGGAAGTATCTCTGGGAGGTTTATGAAAACTGTGGAAGACTTCAGTTCTACGTTGAGGTACGATATTGGCTGTACGATATGTCTTGGGGTGGGAAGAATGTGAAGGCTCTTCAGTCGTGGAAAGAGACATAGCATATACCAATATTTATACCACAAAATTTCACAATTTGGGACATTTAAGTCCCACCCTCATGGACCCACCAGGAAGTCCCCTAAAATTACCACTTTTGAGTGTGACATTGTCTTGCATCTGGGTTCAAATCCCTGAGCCTGTGCTTTGTGCTTGACTTCTCTGTCCACCGAGCCACAGCAGATACACCTTTTTTCTGGGTATTTAGTGTCTGTTATCCTTGCTTCAGTCTTTTTAGGGTAACAGATGTTTTTATTTAGTCATTTATCTGCCCTATCACCTTTCAGGAGCGGCTTTATATACTTTCCCCCTGCTGGTATTTCCTACTGGTGATAGTCTCATTTGAATGTCCAGCCATACTGCTGTAGTTTAAGCCAGTCAGGGAAAGACCAGCTAGGGTTTATCTCCTTGCTGTTTATGATCTTTACCCTGCACTTATCTTCTGTTTTTTTTAGGAAGTAGGCGGCATATTTTCTAATAGTACGTACTTAAATCCTTTATGTAGTATTTTTTGGTTGTTTTACTCACTTTGGGATCTCTTTCTATTTCAGAACACTTTCCTTTCTGTAGATAATTTACACTCTGCTCTTCTTTCCCGTTCTCTATGAGGAACGTGAAGCACTCAACGGCCTTTCAGGCAGCATAGGTCAGAGTTACCATTGTCTAGTCTGCGGTTAGGGCTATCTCAGCTCAAGCAGGAACCATTAGGGACTACGGGATCAGGATCTCTAGTCTGTACAAGAACCGGCAGGGTCAGTTACAGTTTTTAGTGTGATACCTATTTTCCCAAGTGAGTTGCTACATTATCATAACAGACATTACTAAACCATGCACCTCTTGAGGACCAGTTCATGGGACTGTCCGGGCAAAATCAGGACTGTTGGCAAGTATGGAGATATGTAGATGAGTCAGGCTGGATTGTAGAAGGCTTTAATCTTGATTGGAACTGCTAATAATGGTTAAGGGGGTCAGTTTACTACCCTGTTGCCTTTGAAAGTTTAGTGGCCTGATGTGAGGTTCCCTTGAAGTCTACAGAATCACCACGAGCGACCAGAAACCAACAATCGTATATGTGCCACTTCTAGTGTCTTGAACCCAACAAGCCTATTGTATCCTTCATTGGGAGATGCAACCTCCAAGTGTACTGTGCCTCTGTTGTGTGAAAAACAAAGTTTACAATTGTTTCTTCAAGGGGCACCCCCTGGCCACCTCCTACAAACATAATTGTCTGTAGTAATTAATTACACCTGCAGATTTGCCTAAAACTGGACATCTCCTTTAAATGAACATATATATGCCTTACTAGAAGTATCGTACTATCTAGCAATGTGTTAAAAGTTTTTACAAAAATCCCTTTGGTGGCCCCAGACATCACAAGTATCTGGAAGTTCACGCCTCTGATACATCTGCTCTCAACGCAATTAACTGTGAATGGAGAGTATTGATTTTAGCTGAGTGGACGACTTGAGTAATGTATATAGGGTGGAGTTATTCTTTAAGGAATTAACATGGTTTGACCAAGAAAATGCTGTGCATTCCTTTGATAAGTAATAAGAGTCCTCTATGGAAACATTAATATGTAACTACAGGAGACATTACAGTCTCCTTGCATTAGTATGACGGTCTGTGCTGCTCCTACTATGTAACCCTCAGCCTCCTGCATATGGTAGAGCACAGTCAGTATACACCGAGGCTGAACGGAGACTCTCCCTGAGCCTCATTACTGGCTCTCTGTGTGCTGTTATATGGTGCCTCCTTATGGCACCATATGACAGCAATATTCTCCTCCAGAATGCAATGTTTTTATATCACCCTGCTTATTCTCTTGAGGCGCATTTACACGGTCCGATAATCTGGAAGAAGTGTTCTTAGGAATGCTTGTTGTCTAAGTGGGATCCAAAGGGTAACGTTTCTCCTTGCAGAGAGTGACATGTCAAGCCTGACATGTTAAGGTTTTAAGCCTTGCAATGCTCCTCTGGGAAATATGCAAACTGGCTGGGCCAGACACTTCTCACCAAGCCAAACAAGATCTCACACTTTGCACTGATGAGGGGCAGTACCCTGAAACACAGTATCTGCATATTGAGATTTTAGTTTTGGCTTTTAAGCTAAGTCTTGTCATGACATGCAGAAGTAGTGCTGTTGCATTAAAAGCATTCAGCAACTATTAGAAGTAACACAAGCACAGGAGACAGGAAGTGTTGTGCTTCAGAAGCATCCAGCAACTAGAGGGGTTAACACAGTCACAGGAGAAGGGGAGTATTATAGCAAAGCCCCAGAGGTATTGTGGGGAAGTTGCTTACTGTCTGTCTGGAGCCGAAGAGAAAGGTGGTATGTGATCTGTATATCACAGAAGGCAAGGGAACAGAATTCAGGTCAGGAGGGCAGCTAAACACAGGTCAGATAGACTCCCTGAGCTAACAGTGGAGTATTATCAGGCAGAAAGATAAGGACTGGATGGAATCTTGTCATAGGAATCTTCTCCCTCATCAAACCATCCCCCCCTCCATCTCCATGCAGGATAAAGAATGTTGTGCACTAGTGAGTCCTTGTGAAGGAAAAGCCTGCTGTTTATGCATAGAAGTGTGCTACCAAGAGATCTAATCTGTGTTAAATTGTGCTACTAAAGAGATTGACGTTACTATGTCTGCTTTATGAGATTGTACTGTAATGAAGATTGTTGGTGTAATATCCCTGAATTGCACTGGCCGTGCTTCAGATTAAATTCCACTGTTAAACTGTTGAAAAAGACTCTTGTCAGATGTGTCTGGTCAGCAACTGAATCTATCATGCGCTTGAGAGAAGCTGCAACCTATGGTCACCCTGAGTAACGGTTCCCCCAGGATTCCAACAAATTAATGAAACCCGTCTAGCCCTATCTGAACCTAGCGGTGTGCGTGTAACATTGCGACAAGGCTCATTAGAGAGTCGATATTGACTTTCAGGATTGCTTCTCCCTATAGGTGGCGCTAGAATTCTAGTCCGCTTCACCTTTGATGAGACAATTTGCATGTTGTTTAAGCATAATGCTTGTTCACTGCGTGAAATGATCTTTTGGTTTTCTTTAAAGATCATTGTTCTTGGCAGCACATCATCCTGTGTAAATGAGCTGCCGAGAACATTGTTTAGTGCATATGTAGCACCCTGAGGATTCGGCTGCTACAGGGGTATTACACCTCAAGCCAGAGGTGTGGTATTCCACTCCCGGGTAAGGATGGAGTGTGGAACTGAGCTCAGTAGGCTGCATGCACTACACACATCCCATTTCCGGGGAACAGACCGATGGTACTCCCACTAGAGAAATGTGCAGGTACGACAGTGTCTGTTCCTGGCTGGAGTGGGAGGGGGGTGGAACATCCCAGTAGTGTAGGGGCAGATAGGGGGAGCAGCCTGGGTAAAGCTAGGAGCTCATTGGGTGCTGGTCACCTGAGCTCACACATAGAGGGAGTATATAAGGTGGGAACCATCTTAGATCAGGGTCAGTCAGTCTGAGAACCTGAGAAGCAGAGCAGAGGAGAAGAGCAGCTCCAAGGCCCAGAGAGAGAGAGGAGAAAGAAAGACCCAGAGGGGGAGAACGAAGGAACTCCAAGAGCCCAAATTAGACCAGAGGGTGAAGAGTTGGCAAAAGGGTACCGGATCCCAAGCTGGCAGAGGCTACAGCACACCTTAGCCAGGAACCGGAGGTCGTGGGCAGGATCTGCCACGACCACCCACTAAATCCACCCGGAAGGCAGACCAGGAATAGGGTCAGGGAACCCAGAGACAAGGGTTTACCACCAAGAGGCCCGAGGGAGCCGGACATAGGTGGATCCCTGGTGGGGAAGGCCAGAGAAGAGGACAAGACAGAAAGGGAGCTCAGGACCACGCTCCAGAATCACCTGGGGGTTGGCCGAGTCCAGGACCTGGTGGACGCAGCACGGCTCGGGTGGTCACTTAAGGCCGGAGTGACCAGAACAACTGCAGTAAGTAAACAAACCCTGAACTGCACAGCCCGACTCTGAGTCTCATTTCCATCCTCGCTGCACCACCACAACCCCCATCCTCTGCAACTGACCCCCTGAGGCTATACCCCTCCCGTTGGGGGTTATACTACCTAAGCTGCACACACATCACCAGCCTCAGTGGACCCTGCTGCAGCGGCGGCCTTTTGACCGCAAATCAACGGGTGGCGTAGTCGACACAAAAGAACATCTAGTAACATCATAAGGACTGCCACACACTGAGCTTGACACCCTGGGCACGGACCGGGTCACAGCCACTCGGAGACTACAACCCCCATCTGATCCGGCTCCGGGTATCCCTAACAGCACTGGCCCAGGGGGCGCGTCAACTTTGGCGTAGTCGGCAGGATTACGTGCCCGCAACAACCGGGTACTGCGTGCCTGAAGAAAAGTTCACCGTTACCTCAAAAAGAAGTCTCCTGCCGGTTCCGGAGGGTCCCCGCCATCGGGCCCCATCACAGGTCGTTTCCCGCCGGTTGTCCGCCATTTGCAGCTTTTTCCCGCCATTTCCAAAGATTTCCCGCCTTGGAAGAGCGGACGCCATTATGGGCGTGCCAGAGGGTGGCAAGAGGCCACCTCCCATCGTGGGCCAGGTCAAAGAATGGCGCGAAAAGCGGAAACCGCGCCCACCAACAGAGACTGTGATGCTGGAAGTGTCCATCAGCGTGAGAGAACTGCCCCTGGAACTGAAGTTGCCCCGGGACCACCCTCGATGTGGGCGGAGACAGAAGAAGAGAGCAAAGATGGGTGTCGCCTGGAGCAGTCTGGAGAGAGCGCACCCGGAGACAAGACGTCTGGAAGAGAGTCCAGAGAGAGCCTACCCGGAGATGGAGGGAGAGTCAGGCAGCACCGACCCAGTGGTCAGGAGCCTGTTGCAGGTCGCCACTCCAGAAGGCCTGCTGGAGATCCTAGCACAGCTCCCCCGAGACCGGGAGTGTGCACAGACCGCGCTGGAGGGCCTCGCACGGAGGATGGCCCGGGTGCAGCGAGAGACGTTGGCGGAGTGGAGCCGAGAGATGGCCCAGCAGACCGAAACCCGTCAGCGGAGCACGCCACCCGAGACGAGGAGACAGACCGCCTCTGAGGATGGCGCAGGAGGAATGAAGGCAGGAGACGGCGCCGAGAAGGGAGCTGAACGGACGGAGGCAGGTAAAGGGGACGTCTCTACCCCGAGCCGGGAAACCGCGTGCCTGCCCCAGCTCCCCGTCGCAGAGCCCGAAATTCCCCCTGCCGTGCCCGTCGCTGCATCGTCACCGCTGCCGACTAGGCCTCAACCGGAAACCGCGGCCGCGACCCCTGTGACGTCACACGCCTCGACCCCGAGCGTGGCCAAGCAGGAAGTACCATCGGCCTGGTCGCAAGGCCTAGTACCCCCGGGCGCCGCAATACCAACAGCGCCCCCTACCTCCGCGGAGCCCCCGGCCTGGTCACAGGGCCAAGTAACACAGGGCGCCGCCGTTCTTACGGTGCCCTTTACTTTCAAGGTGCCCCAGGCCTGGTCGCAAGGCCTGGTTAACCCGGGCGCCGCTACCACCACGGCGCCCATAACACCTAAAGTACCGCACCTGGGTGAGGACCTGTTCGCCCAGCATACGTGCCCGGATGGGCAGCCCTTCGTATGGCCCCAGGAATACATCCAGCTGGAGCTGCAAAAAGCAAGGGCCATGTGCGAACCCCTGATCCCGGCTCCAAAGCCCATAAAGAGGATCTCGCCCCCGCTAGAAGAGACCCAGTTTGAGTGGGATCCCACCGGAGAAGACCTCATGGGGTTCACTCAGGAGACTCGGGCAGCCGCAGCGGAGCGTGCAGAGTGCTGCCGCCAGCAGCTCGAGGTCTTTGAGAGGGAGCGGAGAGAGAGGCGCGTCCGGGAACAACAAGCCCAAATAAGGAGCGCGGAGCAGAAGAGCCGGACCAGGAGAAACCCCCGTGCAGCGCATGGTCCCCGTACCATCGGGACTGTGATAAAGTTCAATCTGCAGCATGGGTGGGGTTTCATCAGGGATCACCGCACCCCAGGCGACGTCTTTGTGACCAGGAGAGACGTTGAGTCCCACCTACCGGAGGGACACAGAGGTCGTGACCTGTATTTAGGGGACGAGGTCACGTTCACCCGGCACAAATGTGCCAAAGGACCCTACGCCCTCCATGTGCATCGCCTGACGGAGGAGGAGCTGCGGTGTGAGGAGGAGCAAGAGGACCCGGACGGGTCTGAAACTGAAACCAACCAACAAGAAAGAGCAGGAGGACGCCGTCGTTGAAATACGGTAGAGAGAGACTGTATAAAGTTGCCCGTCGGGGTACCAAGAACTGTTACTTAGTTAAAATATAGTCCCCGTTGGGACCAGCCAAGAGTGAACTGTTAACCCCGTGTATCCCTATTCCCACTGACCGAGGACTGAGAGCGGTCAATCCTCCCTAATACCTGGCCGAGGACTGAGAGCGGCCATATCCCCTTGTATATAGTTGCGCTTCCTAAAGCGCCCCCTACCGGTTTTATAGGAAACCGTGTTTCTTCAAGAGACTGTCGCACTTTACCCGGTCACAAGTTGCACCGTGACCGGAGGAACCAGCAACAAGAATGTTTATATGAAAAGTTTATTGCTGCTGATGATGTTTTATAAGTTTTATATGTTTATGTTTTATGAAAAAAAAAAAATGTATGTTTGTGGATGTTTATATCTTACAGCCCGAGGACGTGCTGTGATTTACCAGGGGGGAATGTAGCACCCTGAGGATTCGGCTGCTACAGGGGTATTACACCTCAAGCCAGAGGTGTGGTATTCCACTCCCGGGCAAGGATGGAGTGTGGAACTGAGCTCAGTAGGCTGCATGCACTACACACATCCCATTTCCGGGGAACAGACCGATGGTACTCCCACTAGAGAAATGTGCAGGTACGACAGTGTCTGTTCCTGGCTGGAGTGGGAGGGGGGTGGAACATCCCAGTAGTGTAGGGGCAGATAGGGGGAGCAGCCTGGGTAAAGCTAGGAGCTCATTGGGTGCTGGTCACCTGAGCTCACACATAGAGGGAGTATATAAGGTGGGAACCATCTTAGATCAGGGTCAGTCAGTCTGAGAACCTGAGAAGCAGAGCAGAGGAGAAGAGCAGCTCCAAGGCCCAGAGAGAGAGAGGAGAAAGAAAGACCCAGAGGGGGAGAACGAAGGAACTCCAAGAGCCCAAATTAGACCAGAGGGTGAAGAGTTGGCAAAAGGGTACCGGATCCCAAGCTGGCAGAGGCTACAGCACACCTTAGCCAGGAACCGGAGGTCGTGGGCAGGATCTGCCACGACCACCCACTAAATCCACCCGGAAGGCAGACCAGGAATAGGGTCAGGGAACCCAGAGACAAGGGTTTACCACCAAGAGGCCCGAGGGAGCCGGACATAGGTGGATCCCTGGTGGGGAAGGCCAGAGAAGAGGACAAGACAGAAAGGGAGCTCAGGACCACGCTCCAGAATCACCTGGGGGTTGGCCGAGTCCAGGACCTGGTGGACGCAGCACGGCTCGGGTGGTCACTTAAGGCCGGAGTGACCAGAACAACTGCAGTAAGTAAACAAACCCTGAACTGCACAGCCCGACTCTGAGTCTCATTTCCATCCTCGCTGCACCACCACAACCCCCATCCTCTGCAACTGACCCCCTGAGGCTATACCCCTCCCGTTGGGGGTTATACTACCTAAGCTGCACACACATCACCAGCCTCAGTGGACCCTGCTGCAGCGGCGGCCTTTTGACCGCAAATCAACGGGTGGCGTAGTCGACACAAAAGAACATCTAGTAACATCATAAGGACTGCCACACACTGAGCTTGACACCCTGGGCACGGACCGGGTCACAGCCACTCGGAGACTACAACCCCCATCTGATCCGGCTCCGGGTATCCCTAACAGCACTGGCCCAGGGGGCGCGTCACATATAGGTAGCCAATCTATTACTGATTGTTCTACATGCATATTACTGTAAATGCAGTCGGCCCGTGTAAACAGGCTAATAAATGATCTCCGAACGATCAGCAAACAAGTAGCTGATCTGTGGTTGTAAATGCCATAAGTCAGGTGGTGCAAACCCAGCTATATATATTTTGATGATTTCATTGACTTCTATAAGTATTTGATCATTGTTTCCTCCTAATTCCATGTCGTTATGTAGCACCCTGAGGATTCGGCTGCTACAGGGGTATTGCACCTCAACCCAGAGGTGTGATATTCCACTCCCGGGTAAGGAAGGAGTGTGGAACTGAGCTCAGATAGACTGCATGCACTACATACATCCCATTCCAGAGGAGCAGGCCGACGGTACTCCCACTTAGAAATGTGCAGGTACAACCGAGCCTGTTCCTGGCTGGAGTGGGAGGGGGGTGGTACATCCCATGTAGTGTAGGGGCAGATAGGGGGAGCAGTCTGGGTAGTGATAGGAGCTCATTGGGTGCTGGTCACCTGAGCTCACACATAGAGGGATATATAAGGAGGGCACCAACTTAGATCAGGGTCAGACGCTGAGAACAAGTCAGTTGGAGAGGAGAGAGAAGGAAACAGCAGCCCTGGAGAGAGAGAGAGTGGAGCAGAGAAAGACCCAGAGGGGGAAGACTGAAGGGACCCAAGAACCCAAATTAGAGCACCGGGTGAGGAGTCAGCAAGAGGGTACCGGAACCCAAGTTGGTGGGGGCAAAGACATTCCCCAGCCAGAGACCGGAGACCGTGGGCAGTGTCTGTCACGGTCACCCACCACATTCACCCCGAAGGCACACCACATGAAGGGTCAGGGAACCCAGGGCCAAGGGTGTCCCAAAAGAAGGCCCGAGGGAGCTGGACCTAGGTGAATCACTGGTGGGGACGGCTGAAGAAAGGACAGAGGGAGAGCTCAGGGCCACGCTCCGGACTTGTTTGGGGGTTGGCTGGATCCAGGACCTGGTGGACGCAGCACGGCTCGGGTGGTCACTAACAGCTGGAGTGACCGAAACATCAGCAGTAAGTAAACTCCCTTAACTGCACAACCCGAGTCTGTCTTCATTGCCGGCTGCACCGCACTACCACAACCCCCATCCTCTGCGCCTGTCCCCTCTGAGGCTATACCCCTCCCGTTGGGGGTTATCCCACCAAGCTGCGCATCCACCATCAGCCTCAGCGGACCCTGCTGCAGCGGCGGCCACAGTGACCGCATCACAACGGGTGGCGTAGTCGACACAAAAGAACTTTAATAACATCTGTAGGACTGCCACATAACACTGAGCTTGACGCCCTGGGCACGGGACCGGGTCACAGCCGCTCGGAGACTACAACCCCCCCCCATCTGATCCGGTGCCGGGTATTCCCCTCAAAAAGGAATATGTCCCAGGGGGCGCGTCAACTTTGGCGTAGTCGGCAGGATTACGTGCCCGCAACACCCGGGTACTGCGTGCCTGAAGAAAAGTGCAAGTTTACCTCAGAAAGAAGTCTCCTGCCGGTTCCGGAGGGTCCACGCCATCGGACTCCATCACCAGTCGTTTCCCGCCGATTGTCCGCCATTTCCAGCTTGTTCCCGCCATCTGCAGAGTTTCCCGCCACTGGGAAGCGATTCCCGCCAAAACCGCAGATTTCCCGCCTTGGAAGAGCAGCGGACGCCATTATGGGCGTGCCAAAGGAGGGCAAGAGGCCACCTCCCATCGTGGGCCAGGACAGAAAATGGCGCCAAAAGTGGAAACCGCCCCCACCAACAGAGACTGTGATGCTGGAGGTGTCTGTCAGCGTGAAAGAACTCCCCCTGGAGCTGACAGTCACCGAGTTGCCCCGGGACCGCCCTCGAAGTGGGAGGAGACGAAAGGGAAGAGAAAAGATGGGTGTCGCTTGGAGCAGTCTGGAGCGAGCGCACCCGGAGGCAGGAAGCCTGGAAAGGAGCAGCAGAAAAGCTCACCCGGAGATGGAGAGAGAGCAGAACAGCACCGGCCCGCTGGCCAGGAGTCTGCTAGAGACCGAGGAAGGAGGGCAGAGCAGCACCGGCCCGCTGGCCAGGAGCCTGCCGGAAGCCGAGCAGAGCAGCACCGACCCGATGGTCAGGAGCCTGCTAGAGTCCACAACCCCGCTAGGTCTAGCGGAGATCCTAGCGCAGCTCCCCCGAGACCGGGAGTGTGCACAAACTGCCCTGGAGGGCCTCGCAAGGAGGATGGCCCGGGTACAGCGTGAGATACTGGCGGAGTGGAGCCGGGAGATGGCCCAGCAAGCAGAGACCAGTCAACGGAGCACGCTACCCTGGAAGAGGAAGCAGACCGCCTCTGAGGATGGCGCAGGAGGACCCAAGGCCGGAGACGGCGCCGAGGAGGGAGCCGAACGCATGGAGGCAGGTAAAGGGGACGCCTATACCCCAAGCCGTGACACCGCTTACCTGCCCCAGCTCCCCGTCGCAGAGCCCGAAAGTCCCCCTGCTGTGCCCGTAGCCGCCAGGTCACCGCCATGGACTAGGCCCCGACCGGAAGCCGCCGCAGCGACCCCTGTGACGTCACGCGCCCCGACCCGGAGCGTGACAAAGCAGGAATTACCACCAGCCTGGTCGCAAGGCCTAGTACCCCCGGGCGCCGCATCACCAACAGCGCCCCCTACCTCCGCGGAGCCTCCGGCCTGGCCGCAAGGCCAGGTAGCCCAGGGCGCCGCCGTCCTAACGGTGCCCTTCACCTTCCAGGTGCCCCAGGCCTGGCCGCAAGGCCTGGGCAACCCGGGCGCCACCACCACCGCGCCCGCGCCCGCAATACCTAGGGTGCCACACCTGGGGGAGGACCTCTTCGGCCAGCTCACATGGCCGGACGGGCGGCCCTTCATCTGGCCCGAAGGGTACCCTGAGCTGGAGCGGCAGCAAAGACTAGGGCCCTTGTGTGAGCCCCTAATCCCGGCTCCGAAGCCCGTGGCTCGGGTCTCGCCTCCTCTAGCAGAAGCCCAATTCGTGTGGGACCCCACGGGAGAAGATTTGATGGGGTTCACCGGAGAAACTCGGGCAGCCGCAGCTGAACGTACAGAGTGTTGCCGTCAACAGCTGGCAGAGTTTAAGAGAGAACGGGAGGAGAGGCGGGTCAGAGAACAACAGGCCCAAATCCAGAGCGCGGAGCAGAAGAGCCGGACTAGGAGGAACCCCCGTGCAGCGCATTGTCCCCGCACCATCGGGACAGTGATAAAGTTCAACCCGCAGCATGGGTGGGGCTTTATTCGGGACCGTAACAACCGCGGTGACGTTTTTGTGACCCGCAGAGACGTCGAGTCCCACCTGCCGGAAGGTCACAAAGGCCGTGACCTCTACGTCGGAGACGAGGTCACTTTCACCCGGCACAAGTGTGCCAAAGGACCTTACGCCCTCCACGTACACCGCTTGACGGAGAAGGAGTTGCGGTACGGGGAGGAGGAGCCAGAGGACCCGGACGGGTCTGAAGAAACATCATATCAAGAAAGAGCAGGAGGAAGACGCCGTTGAGTGCGGCAGAGCAGGAGCTGTAAATAGTTACCCAATCGGGGTATATAGAAACTGAAACTGTTGCTGCTAAAATAGTCCCCGTTGGGACCAGGGAACTGTTTACCCGTTAACCCCTTCATCCTACAGGCTGAGGACTGTGAGCAGCCATTCCCTTTCCTCTACCTGGCCGAGGACTGAGAGCGGCCAACTTTCAACTTCCCCTGTATATAGTTGCGCGTCCTAAAGCGCCCCCTACCGGTTTTATAAGAAAACCAGATTTTTTCTAAGAGACTGTCGCACTTTTCCCGGACACACGTTGCACAGTGTCCGGAGGAGGAACCAGAGACAAGAGAAGTCTACGAGAGTGTTTATATAAAAAAAAAAAAGTTTTATATATATATAATGTTTATATGTTTTATATGTTCATATAAAAATTTTGTATGTTTTGGTGTTTTATGTCTTACAGCCCGAGGACGTGCTGTGATTTACCAGGGGGGAATGTAGCACCCTGAGGATTCGGCTGCTACAGGGGTATTGCACCTCAACCCAGAGGTGTGATATTCCACTCCCGGGTAAGGAAGGAGTGTGGAACTGAGCTCAGATAGACTGCATGCACTACATACATCCCATTCCAGAGGAGCAGGCCGACGGTACTCCCACTTAGAAATGTGCAGGTACAACCGAGCCTGTTCCTGGCTGGAGTGGGAGGGGGGTGGTACATCCCATGTAGTGTAGGGGCAGATAGGGGGAGCAGTCTGGGTAGTGATAGGAGCTCATTGGGTGCTGGTCACCTGAGCTCACACATAGAGGGATATATAAGGAGGGCACCAACTTAGATCAGGGTCAGACGCTGAGAACAAGTCAGTTGGAGAGGAGAGAGAAGGAAACAGCAGCCCTGGAGAGAGAGAGAGTGGAGCAGAGAAAGACCCAGAGGGGGAAGACTGAAGGGACCCAAGAACCCAAATTAGAGCACCGGGTGAGGAGTCAGCAAGAGGGTACCGGAACCCAAGCTGGTGGGGGCAAAGACATTCCCCAGCCAGAGACCGGAGACCGTGGGCAGTGTCTGTCACGGTCACCCACCACATTCACCCCGAAGGCACACCACATGAAGGGTCAGGGAACCCAGGGCCAAGGGTGTCCCAAAAGAAGGCCCGAGGGAGCTGGACCTAGGTGAATCACTGGTGGGGACGGCTGAAGAAAGGACAGAGGGAGAGCTCAGGGCCACGCTCCGGACTTGTTTGGGGGTTGGCTGGATCCAGGACCTGGTGGACGCAGCACGGCTCGGGTGGTCACTAACAGCTGGAGTGACCGAAACATCAGCAGTAAGTAAACTCCCTTAACTGCACAACCCGAGTCTGTCTTCATTGCCGGCTGCACCGCACTACCACAACCCCCATCCTCTGCGCCTGTCCCCTCTGAGGCTATACCCCTCCCGTTGGGGGTTATCCCACCAAGCTGCGCATCCACCATCAGCCTCAGCGGACCCTGCTGCAGCGGCGGCCACAGTGACCGCATCACAACGGGTGGCGTAGTCGACACAAAAGAACTTTAATAACATCTGTAGGACTGCCACATAACACTGAGCTTGACGCCCTGGGCACGGGACCGGGTCACAGCCGCTCGGAGACTACAACCCCCCCCCATCTGATCCGGTGCCGGGTATTCCCCTCAAAAAGGAATATGTCCCAGGGGGCGCGTCAGTTACTCCTCCATCAGGCAGACTGATGAGGTCAAGACATGGGATCCGCGGACAGTCCCGAAGTCACGCCCTGTACACGGGCTATGAAACTTGGAAATGTGCAGCTGAGCTAACAGTATGTTCAAAGCGCAGGACTCCACAGGATTATCCAGGGAGTTCTTCATCAAAATGGAAACAAAAATCTGATTATCATAGCAGTACAACATAGAACCCAGAGGGGCAGATATACTAAGCCAGTGTAATAGTGTGACAGCTTTAACTTAGACTAGACAGTCTGAAAATGCACCAAATTTATCACAGAGGATCATGCTCATGCATGTACCCTACAAGTTTACACCTTCTTTAGGCTATGTGCCCACGATGCAGAAATGCTCAGGATTTTCCTGAGCGTTTCTGCATCTCCCTGGCAGAAAAAACGCATGCGGATTGTACATGCGGATTGTACATGGGTTTTTCCTGCCAGGGACAAGCGGAAGTGAAGCGTTCTTCACATGCATTTCCGCATGCGGACTGACAAGCGCTTTCCGAGCGATTTTAGCATCATTTGGAAAGTGCTTGACAACTTGGTCACACTATATAAATCCATGCAACCGGCATGGATTTATATAGTGTAACCGTAAGAATGGTAAAAAATAAATATTATACTTACCTTCTGATAGCCCCGGTGTCCTTATCCGATCCGTCCAGTGTCCCCGGTGTCTCGCGGTGGTCTAAAAGGACTTGCCATGACGTCATTTAGTCATGTGACGGGTCACGAGATCCCCCGACGTCAGCGGTCGCGTGACCCGTCACATGACTAAATGACGTCATGGAAGGTCCTTTTAGACCATCGCGAGCTGCCGGGAAGCTAGGACGGATCGCTATGGAGACCGGGGGCCATCAGAAGGTGAGTATAATGTATATTTTTTATTTTATTCTTTTCTTTTACAGGTTCTATGGTACCTGGGTCTGGAGGAGAGTCTCCTCTTCTCCACACCCGGGTACCATCCGCACATTGACCCACATGATATCCACATGTGCACATGTAGTCATGCGGATATTATGCGATTCAATGCAAGTCAATGGCGGTGAAAACGCCGCGCTTCCGCAAAATAATTGGTAGTGCTGCGGATTTTTCCACAATGATAATCCGCAGCGGAAATTTCCGCAGCATGTGCACAGCACATGCGGATTATCACTGGGGAACATGGCAGGCCTTCTACCAAGCGTTTTTTAAGCTTTTCTGCAGCGGAATTGCCGGAAACGCTTAAAAAAAAAAGCATCGTGGGCACACAGCCTTAAAGGGGTATTCCCATCTCCAAGATCCTATCCCAATATGTAGTAGGTGTAATAATAATAATATTAGCAAATACCTCCAATTAGAAATGTAGTATAGTATTTTTGTTTCGCTATGTCTCTTTCCTCATGTGCAGGCCTTGCAGGACCTTAGGTATTCACGGTTACGTCCACTGATATAGTGACAGTTAGTTAGCTAATTGCTAGTGCTTGTAACCATGGATACCTAAGGCCCTGCGATGCCTGCACATGAGGAAAGAGAGATAGTGAATCAAAAATACTATACTACATTTCTAATTGGAGGTATTTGCTAATATTACTATTATTACACCTCCTACATATTGGGATAGGATCTTGGAGATGGGAATACCCCTTTAAGCTTATTTTTGAATCACTTTTTAAGCCAAAAAAACTGGAACCCACTTTTAGTCTATTGGGCGGATTTTACAAACACGCTTAGCCACATCCCCTTTTTTAGACATTTTAAAAAAGTGTCCAGCAGGATGAAAAAAGTGTCTAAAACCTTTAAAAAAATTTGCATTTTAGTTAGTAAATTTCCCACAAAATTTTTTTTGCACTGACAACCTTTTTGAAGTCCTATATTTTCCATTTCCAATTGCATCTAGTCTGTTCAACTCTTATCTGGGTTGGAATTGCTCTTACTACCCTCATCTCACTTTGTCTAAACAATCAGATGGTTTTAAAAAAAAACTGAAAACTCCTTCAAAGTCTATGTCCTCCTTTTATCATATTATTTTGGGGTTCAGCACCCCTATGCTAAATTACATCTTTTAATAGTTTTAAATCCCTATCGTTTTTGCACTTTCATCAGTTACTTATTTTCTTCAAACGTCAGTATTTTTTTCTGCCGACATAGCCATACGACTCCTTATTTTTTAAGTGACGAGTTGTAGCTTTGAATTCATTTTACCATACATCATACTGGAAAATGGGAGAAAAAAAAATCAAAGTTTGGTGAAATGGCTAAAAGAGATGCCATTATGCCATTGATTTTTTTGAGTTTTTTTTTACTGCATTCATTAGGTGGTAAAAAAAAAAATTCCTCATGATTATCCAAATTAAAACTATGGTTACTCGTTAAGCCTAGCTTGCGCTTCATTAGAAAATCGCTGAAATATGTGAGAAGGAGGAGGAACTTCTTTGTGTGTATATACGTACAATATATTGATAGTTTTTAATGCATTTTTTATGGACGTGCTGCAATCAAAATCCGCAATTTTTGCATTTGGAATTTTTCCTCATTATACTGGTGTATCTAAATACAAAATGAACCTGAACAGTAAAGTTTTATAGACATGGTGATATCAAATATTCTTATATTTTTTTTTTTACTATTACTGGGGGAAAAGGAGGGTGAGAAAAAAATATATTTTATTTTTTCATACTTTTTTTTCCTTAGTCCCCATAGGGGTCTTAAACCTGCAGTCGTCTGATTGCTTGTTCCATATACTGCACGGTATTGCAATATATAGACAAAATCATGGGCTTCACAGAAGGACAAAGCTAGAAGCTATGAGAGCCTTCAGCAGACCCCAAGCTGTGTGATTGGTCAGGTTAGGCAGTGGAGGCTGAGTTCATGCTCTAGGAAGTGGGCACTATCAGTCAGAAGCAGGGGAAAACCCTCAGCCTGCACAATGAGTAGGCAAAACGGTCCCCTGACCCTTGGTCATGCCAAGGGTGCACCACCATGTGTACCTCATTTGCAGGCAAATTAAAAGTATTTTTCTCCTTTAACAGATACAGTGCTAGAATGATTTTTGTAGGGCCAAATACCCCTTTATCACTGTATAGATGGTTTAATATTGATTTTAGGGGTGACAGACTCCCTTTTATAAACTGGGACAGACAGTATTTGAACTAACGTGTGGGAAAAGTAAGAGCTAAGAGATAACCACTGTGTTAAGTACAGCAAATCCTGTAACAAACTAATCTTATAAGCTACGAGGCTGATTATTCTTACTAGCCAGCAGAACATTCACCAAGTACAGGGCAGGTCTCTCCAATACCGAAAAAGTTTTCACTTTGCATTTCATTGACACAAAGTGTTACGAAAATCAGTGACTTTGCTCCAATCAGGGGGAAAATAATTTTATTTATTTTTCTAGTCAATAAAAGGCAATTCTCCTGGAGAAAATAGTTTGGAGGAGAGGAGATTTATTAACGCATGTACACCATTTTTTTGCCATAAGAAATTGCAAAGAATGTTTTAAATATTGTGCATCCATCATCACTTTTTTTTTAAAAAAAATTGGGTGGGGTTATAAAATATAACAGAAATTGTAGAAAATATAGTAAAAAAAAAATCACAGCAGGTTATACATAGTGTAGATTTTTGTTTGTAGCATGCAAACAGTTGAAGAAGCACCAAATTTATTATGTGATAATGGACTCAGTGGGGAAGAGCTCAAACTGAGTGTTGGTGGCAGGTACTACTAGACATTAGCTAAGAGCTTGATAGTTCCACTACAATACACAGGCTATGAGCTTGGCAGTGCAGATTTGAGATAAGTAGGGCTGATCTGTTTTTGATGCCTTCTGCTAACAGATAAGTGTTGTGAAACCGCAGGTGCCACTCTGTTGATGCATATGGCAGAGGATTATCTTCTGCCATATGGGTGAACAAAGATATTTGCACTTTAACATCACTTATCTGTCTCCAGCAGGCATCAAACACAGCTCAGATCTGCTTTTGTCTCAGCTCTGCACTGCCTGGATATTACAAACTCTGATGTGGAGACAGAGAAGAGCACAGGAAAGTTGTGATCTGCTTGAAACCAGCTAACAGAGCAATGATGTAGAAATTCACTGGTAGCTGAACTGATGAAGATAGTAAAAAATAAAATAGGGCTGACAGATAACTGCACAGAAACATAGAATATATGCTAAAATGCACTCTATGTCAGTGCTGGAGGCAGAGCCGAGTGATGCTGGCAGGAAGCCAGATGAAAGAGACTGCACTGATCGACCACTGCAACTGGAACGATAGCAGAATGGATGGAATGGCAACTGAAGTGTAAGTAGAGACTGGAAGGGCATTCTTTGGAGGGTGATATGTGCAAAACGGGCCAGATTTAAAAATGAGTTATATTGGCACAACTCAATAAATATATGAGTTGTTGTGATTGGGGTATAACCCTTTAAAGGGGGTTGCACAAAAAAACATAATTTTTTTTTCCAAAAATCTAAAGTTTTAGCAAAAAACTGCTACAGATACATTTTTCTATTATAGTAGCATTGTATCTACAAGTGACAATAAACAGCCTGTTTTGTTTTTGAGGAAAGGTTCATATACTATAAAAATGTGCAAGAGGAGAGGTCAGCATGAGGTGACAGAGCGACTTGTTGAGAGAAAGGTTCGAGAAGGTTTTGCTTTCTTGGTACAAGAATAAACACAAAATAATTTGTGACAAGTTAAACAAGTACACCCAGAATCACTCAACCCTGCAAGGAACAAAGCAAGATAGATGATAGCTCCTTGTCAGCTTTTCACCTATTTCCTGCTATTGGTTGACTACAGATTAAAATTTAAAGGCACAGTAGCAACATGAAGGTGTCAGATACAATATGCTCAGGTAATGCTGAAATTACATGTCTTTTCAAAGGGGTTGTAGAACTTTTGTAAGAACACTCCAGCCAAAATTGACATACTGTGTCACACCTTCTGGCCCTGCATTGGAGATAGCCTTGTGTTTTAGCTCCATGCAATTGATAAGTAAAGGGCACATGCCAACCATCTAATGTGTACACGCAGGGCTGATGTCAGCACCCGACACACCCGGGTAAGTGCCAGGGCCCTGGACCATCAGGGGGGCCCACTCGCCATCTGACCCCGGGCCGCTTCCTCAGCAGGACCGCTGGCGCTGTTTGATTGCCATCACTTCACCAGACAGGGTCGGTAGTGCACATTTAATTTTGCTTGTGTGTCGACCCTTCCGCGTCATTACTAGCAGGCACAGCGCACTGCGGGCGGCCATGTATGGTAAAGTGACAGCAATCAAACAGCGCCAGCGGTCCTGCACAGCTGCTGGGGGGAGCGGCCCGGGCCCTGACGGCTAGTGGGCCCCCCTGATGGTCCAGGGCCATGTCTGTGACTGTGAAAGTGACGGCCATCAAACACACGCCAGTGGCCCTGCACAGCCACATGCCAGAGGAGCTGGACCTGAGACAGGCCAGGGGCAGGTGAGCGAGGCTTGTTGACAGCTTCCCCAATCCCCATTTTAAAAATATTTCTAATGTGTCTGTGTGTGTATGTATGTATGACGTGAATGTCTGTGTATGTCAGTGTGTATGACTGAGTATATATATTTATGTCTGTTTTCTATGTGTTTTTAAGAATTTGTGTTCAAATATGTACGTATGCCTGTATGTGTACGTATTTGTGTATGTGCGTATCTGTGTATTGTATGTGTGCATATCTGTGTACCATGTGCATGTGTGCATGTCTGCGTACTGTGTGTGTGTGTGCATGTCTGCGTACTGTGTGTGTGCATGTCTGCGTACTACATTTCTACATTTCTAATTGGAGGTATTTGCTAATATTATTATTATTATTACACCTACAACTTAATGGGATAGGATCTTGGAGATGGGAATACCCCTATAAGTTAAAGGGAAGGGATCATGACAATTCCAATTTTCAGCAGCTGTTAACTATGCTAAAGCATAGCCAAATGTGAGGCTCACCCAATAAGGACCCACTAAGCCCCAGGTATAGTTGGTTACAAGGATACCGAGCAATGGCGCATCTGGCCGGATTGCAGGTGATGAGCGAGGATGTGGCACACTCAAGAATCTTGGGGAGCAGCAAGACGAATGAAGTGAAAGTCTGCAGGGATTGAAGCAGATTAGCACGGTGTGCACAGAAGGTGGCGTACAGCAAACTAGAGTTTTGGATCTCAATACTAAAACATTGGTGTGCCCTAATGGACCTTAAAAGGCATAGGGGGTAATTTCATTGAGCCATGTGGGGCAACCTGCAAAACCCGATGTGGAGCACAACAGAGGGCAGCGGACCAAGGTGAAGGAAGCAGAGCCTGGGATACCCGGGACAGGTGTGTAACAACAAAGTACTAAAAAAGATTCTTCTCCTCATACTCTTTACCTTTCCTCCTCTTCTTCCTTGATGTTCTTGTACTTTTTCCTACATACCACCAACATTATACATCATTTTAATGAAACTTACTTAAAGCAGATCTGTCACCAGATTTGACATTACAAACTGCATACAGGTGTCTTAGACCTGATGAGGATGGTGTAATTACTTTGAAAATCCTTTTCAGAATAACTGTATAATCGTAATGTTATAATGAGCATTTTCTGAGTCCCGCTAAAATGCTCATCACCTGGCAGGAAATTTTTCAAAAGGGAGCATGTTGTCTTCCATTTTTCAAAATAAGTACACCATCCCATCAGGTCTATGTGCTCTATTTAAGAATGTATTCATTTTGTATTGTGAAATCTTGTGATAAAGCAAAGTTAACTGTCTAAGAACAAACAACAAAAATCGAAGCCTCTAAATGGTGGAAATTTTTACAGAAGCTATACTATATCTGGAAAGAAGGAACGTGGAGATTAACACCTTGTGTATTTTAGGGTATCAGATTATATTATAAGGTGAAAAGGAATTATATGTACAAGAACCTTTCTTCAATTAAAGCCTATTAACGACCCAGGAGAGGATGCAATTTCCTGCCATTTTATAGATTGCTTAAAAAGGCTTTAAACTAGTTAATCCCAAAAACATGCTTTTGGCAAAAATCTTTCAAAAAAATCCCCATGATCATAAAGAATTCTTACTTTCGATATTGTAAAAGGTCTGCGGGTTTCCTGACGAAAAAAAACATTGTGTAAAAGCCAGACATTGTGTGGGATGTGCAGATGTGAAACAGGCTAAATTTGACAAAGAAATAGGCTAAAAATGCGAAATAGTACATACATATATACACAAAAAAAATCCCCACACTTACAGCCTCAGCTGCTATTAAATGGGTTGTCAATGGTTGTCTGAGGACTCTTTTGCTGCGCTGAATGCACTTGGGCAAATCATCAAGATCCGCTGCTGGCAGCTTCCTGCGCAACTGTCGACCAATGATGTCCCAGAGGTGTCCAAAACCGGAGACGCTGAAGGCCATGGTAGAACGTTTAGGCCATGAACACTGCTCTTTGGAGCACAAGCAATAGGTGGCCTGGCATTGCTTCAGGATCTAAACTGTAAAATGATGTTCACAGGTGGTCAAACCTTTTGATATCTATATTTCATCCTTAAAAGCAAACACAGGGTAATAACTTGTAATTTAAGAGAAAAATCTGTAACAGATCTATTCTATTTCTAGGCCATAAAAGTTCTTATTTGTGCCCCTTCAGTTGCCAGTTTTTGGTGCAACTGCACCTCCTATAACTGCCCCCCTTAGTAAACAGTTTTTAATAATTTTCATAAAATATAAATAAATTTACTCTAGCAAAAATTAAATTTGCCCAGGATGAATGTCAAAAATGAAGCCAAAATAAAGAAATCTTATGACTCATGATGGAAAACGTAGTAAGTTGGATATAGCAGTATCCCGACATTATATGTTTGTCTTTCCATGTATCCATCATCTCCGTAGGCTCGAATTTACCATATACATTCACAACAATGACCTAATGGATCTCCACCTATCCCTATTTCATCATCTTTTCCTCTTTACTAAGATGTGATAATCTTCCAGTATTTATCCTCCTTCTCTTAAATTCCCACCCTGCTCCATGTCACCATCCACCGCCCACACGCGTCATGTTATTTCTGCAAGGCTTTTCATTTGTTTTTATTGCAGCAGCCATGTTTCAGGGTAACTAATAGACTTTAGAGTCCCAACATTTTTTTTACCAGATTCCCTTATTTCTCCTTGCTTGTTCCTTCACCTTCTTTAGGATAAATGGCTTTTCTTCATATTTAGGCTAGGACTCCATTAAGACTTTAGAAGTAATAACAATCCTGGTAATTGTGGTAACTTGATCTCAACTTTTTGTCTATTGGAGAAGCAATGAGCTTCTGTGATGGTCGCGGGAACATGGCAATCATCCTGGAGCCAGGGGCGTAACTACAATAGGTGCAGGGGCTGCAATCGCACCTGGATCCTGGAGACTGGATGATCACAAAACATTCCTTTGTCCCACTTAAAAAAATACTATTAGTATTAAAGACCTATGTTAGTTGGGGGCCCTGTTGGAAATTCTGAATTAAGGCCCACAAGCTTCAAGTTACGTCACTGCCTTGAGCTCTAGCATCTCTGTCATGAGCATCTCCCTCAGATCCTTCCAAAGGCACAACGGTGTACCTTAAATACTATCAAGCCACATGACCACTATGCTGTCTTTGAGCAGTGGTGTGGTGCCAAACTGCCATGACCCCTGCCTGGCATCCACAGACTTCTCCTGGCATCCACCGTATATGTACACCAGAAATTGGAAGGATATATACTGAGCGAGATCGCACGCTGTTTCACACTGCCGCCCCCCGCCGGTGACTATTGTGATTGGAGTTAAAACGCAACATCGTCCATGGCATCTAAGTGATTAGATGAAGTGGCCCTCTCTCATCCTCATTAGTCCTCCAAAGACATGATCACAGGAACCCGATGGGTTGTTTATTATCAGCTGTGGGCGCATTTCGGGGTAGGGGTCCCAATTTTGAGTCTTCGCTACATACGCGACTATCAAGGCATAGCGCAAGGTGGTTAGTTTGGAGTGTTCCTTTTATGCAAGGGCATAATTGGGGGATTGTGTATTAGATGACTGCCAGGCAACAAGAAGCAACTTGACATTGGCCAGGGTATTTAGAATACTAATATAGGGCAGAAAACAGAATCTGAAGTCTCTGCTTTTGAGGCATACATATTTTTAGTAAAATTGAGCAAAGGTTGAGCATACATAGAAGAATAGAAAATAGAAAAAAATGAAAACAAGGCCCTCTCCTAGTATGAGTTTTGAGGCCACAATAACCATTAGGCAACTCTTGGCCAACAACTATCTCCTCTGACTTCCCCATACACAGGAATGCTCTTCTCAGCTGAACGTTCTTGTGTTCTTTATGAGAGAGACACTTCCAGACTCCACTGGCAACAGCTTATTTCTCGAGTACAAAAGGATTGGGCACTAAAATACTCGATGGCCGGATCCTTCTCTCTACCACCTTCATCTGTCGGAAAAGAGGCAGGAGACCCACATACACATTAGAATGTTGGCTAATCCCACCGATATCAGAGGGTATGTTAGTCTAATGTGTAAAGGGGCCTTAGTTGTTGCCCTGTCAAGACATAAAATGTGGTTTTCACTGTTAAAAGAAAGGTTGGAGTCCAGAGTTAGTGTGAATTGATTCGCATGTCCCATTCCATTGGCTGCGCCCACTGGACAGGAAAAGGGAGTATTGCCTCTTACCTGCCAGTGTCCTTGGCTCTTCTTATGAGTGATGTCATTACTACGATGTGAAACACATGTCACGTAACGTTAGGTTGGCTAATCAAAAGAAGGGGCGTGGATCCCGCAAGATTAGAGGTGAGACTCACTTTCCCTTCAAGTGGCCACAGGCCACTGTCGTAGTCGATGGACTGGGACATGTGAATAAATTCACACCACGCTGTAGTGGAGTCCTATCTAAACTCTGGCGTGAACTAACACCTTTTATAGCCTTTCCACTGTGACCCGGGAGCTTCAAGACACCCATCAAATTACAGTTGTCATCCATTTGGATGTCGCGATACACCCACTGGTTCTTTGTTTGGGGCATCAGCTCCATTTAGTTACATTTGTCATATACAAATAGAGAATTTTGGTTTATTGATTGTTACAAAACATAAATTTAGGATATACAGTAAGTCAAGATATTCATTCTTCAATATTCTCAGACATGATCTACAAACTTTTTCGATGCGGCATTGTTCTTGTCTTTTTTTTTGCTGTTCTTTGAGAGATGTCATTAAGGTTAGATACCCTAGACACTGCATACGATTAAAAAAATGTGCCTCCGGGCTTAGCTTGATGCTGCTCAAATATCATATGAACAATTCTATGAAAACAGGCTTGTCTGTATCTCAAGGCACGGTTATGACTGATGACCTGCTTTGTCACCTGGGACATTGTTTTTCTGGAAACTACCAGGAAAATATAAAATACATTCTGACACTCTCAGAATATTATTTAGTATACAAGCCACACCAGATCTGGAACACAGAGAAGAGACTTTCCGTCATATAACCTTTGTCACTATATGGCGCCATCTCTCATTATGTGTCAAGAGTTTGATGTCTAATTTAAAGGGGTATTTCACATTCACGAAAAATGTATAGATTCAGGGTATTTAACATACTTGATGCATAACTCCACTGATATAAACATTCCATGAACATAAAAAATGTAACAAATCAGTTACTGTTTGCTTTGGTTTTGTTTTCTGTGCTTTTAGTATTTTCCTCTTCACTGTCATGTGACCTGACACTGAAGATCTAAAGGCCCTTAGGAGCTTTTATTCCTCATCATTGGGCCATGTAAACATGTAGCCTATCAGCTGGTGATCAAGAGGCATGGACTTGCCCACAGGAGAGCAGGAGAATCCTCCGGTGGGCCACCATCCTCTTATATGAGCAGTACTTGGCACAATATACGTGAATCACTATGTACAGACAAAGGCGGCATCTTATTCATCTAACAATCTACCCAGTTCATTGTTATATAAATTTGTGATTGAGGATAATGTCACATTTGCATGTAGCTGAAAAGTGGGGCCCTCGAGTTGGTTACTGGTGGGCCCATGGCACCCCAGTCCGACACTGAGCTTAACGGTGGTCCACAGGCTCATTGGATTGCTGATGGACGCAGATAAATGAAATAATCATTGTCAACAGCACATTGCTCGATATTGTGCTGCCAACAACATGCACAATCTTTCTGTCCCAAACAGTTTTGTTGGTTAGTGTGAACAGAGCCATAAATGAGTTCCAATTGACTTGTATATAGTTGACCAGAGCTTATTTATGAGTATAAATTGGCCAATCTATATGGGCCTTAACTGTGTAAAGCCAAAAGAACCAATTGATATTGGCGGTATCAGCCAACAGTCTAATATACACGAGGGTCTATCGGCTCTCCCCTGACAGATGATGTCAAGGAAGAGAAAATTCCATTGAAACTTCAGCGTTTGTCACTTATAGCGCTTTGCTTCTATCTCATGTGCCGGCGCATTATTCCCTGATACCTGGGACAGATGCAGAGCAGTGTTTGTAATGACACATAGCTCTGCTCTCCTCCCCCTGCACAGTAGCTAGATCTGTGTGATGTGGGTAGACATATCAGTCTTTCCATATCACACCGAAAAAGTCGGTTTCAACCTTTTATGGGGAAGGGGGGCGTGTCCTTTTTTTCCCCTGCATGACACCTCCTGCTTATGATTGGTCAATGTCATTTAGGGGAAAAAGAGAAGAATCTCAGCTAACGCCCCCTTGGTTTTAGTGGAAAATTATCACATAAAGTTTGCAAGCTAATATCTCTGCAAGAAAGATGAAAAATAAAGAAAGGAAAAATAAATTTTATTCAGATCTTCAACCAGTATTCCATGATGTATCCAAGTAAGCACATAAAATGTGGTGTAAGGTCCTCTTTTAAAGGGTAATTATTGACTTTTAGGATTGCGACTTGCAATAGGAGGCATTAGAATTAAACTTATATTCTGCTTTGAAGAGGCTATTTGCATATTTAAATTCCCAGGGGACGTTGCATGTCCTATAAGTCTCCCTATGACAATTTGATGTTTTTCATAAAGAGAACTGTTCCCATTTGGATCCCCTGTCAGAGGTCTCTCACCAGCCAAATCAGTTCTCCTGCTTTGCACTGAAGAGGGGCAAATACCCCGAAACACATACCTGCAAATGGAGTTTCTGGTTTGACGTCTTATCATGAGTCATGTGTCAAGGTCCTTTAGAAGGTCAATATTGATTTTTTGCATTTTTATTTCCAATAGGTGGCAATAGAGATACAGTTCTCTTCCTCTCTCAAGAGGATATTAGCATATACAATTCTCCTTTAGATCCAATAAAAAAAAAAAAATCATTAAACAAATATTTGCTCATCAGCGGTATCCTGAGTTGTACTCTTCAATTCGAAGGATGTTTGTCATTGTGGTGAACAATTAATCTTTTTCCTGGGATTTTATCTTGGAAATGGTGAAGGGTTATAAGTCATTGAGAAGTCCGATTCCTCAAGCTTTGGCCGGAGGTGAATTGATGGATAAATAAATGAACTTTTTGCTCAGCTTTAGGATCCTGCTGACCTTTCGTTTCCTGTTCCGATGTACAACGAGAAAGTAAACATTTAACCGAATGTGGCACAACTGCACAATGGGCTTTTATGGGGGAATGAATGCCCGCTCTCTGCTTCTCTTTAATAAATCTTTCAGGCTAAAGACTTTAATGGATGAACAAGAGGGAAAAGAGGGAAATGAATCCTCCAGTTAATGGACTCAATTTTCTTTCTTTTTTTTTTTTTGCTTTAGAAATGTTACGGAAGTTTGTGTTAAATCAATAGAAAAAGCTGATTCTTTTATTTTTTCAATTCTTTTAGTCTGGGAATATTAAGGACATTTGGTCAAGTAAAAATTTTTGGTGATGCCCAGATCTTGTTTACTGTATAGAAACATTGATGTTCGGTCATGATAATGGTGCAATTATCCAGCTGTGTTACCCGATTATTAATATACTCTGGATATGTACGATATGGTGCGGCATCATGGAGGCTCCATTGGAAGCCACAGTTGCCTTGCAGGACTGGAGTCCTGGGTTCAAATGTGACCATTGAAAACTTCAGCATGGAGTTTGTATGTTCTTCTCGTGTTTAGTGGGTCTCCTCCTGTACTCTAATAACCATGCTAATATGTTGTTTGGTTTCCTATCATATAGGACCTAGTCTTTTAAAATAGCATTGAATAATTCAGTGCTTGTTTCCCATGCAGAACTGTAATTTAAGGTGCTAAAACAATTATTTTTTTGCAGTGTCCTTGAAGTTCCTGTTCCCTTACCAGCCAGTTTCCATTGCTGTCTGCAAATTGCCTCTTCAGAGAAAAAGAGGACTTGAACTCTACAGCGCCACCTATTGCAAGCAGCAATCCTACAAGTAACAGTCAACCCTTTAACGAGTCGTGCAATATGACTTAGCATAAAAGCCAAATCAGAATCTCAATTTGCAGACATGGTGTTTCGGGCTGTTGGCCCTCGTCAGTGCAAAGTATGAGAACAGATTTGGCTAGATGAGAGGCTCTGGACTGAGGTCTGGTAATCCAGGATATCACTCCTCTAATAGCTTATCTTGTGTCGATCATAAAGGGGTGATCCAGTGAAAATAAGTAATAGGTGATAACAAGAGATGAGCAGATCGGTGAAAGTTCGAATTTGCCTGTTCGTGCGGATCTTCCCAGGAAATTTGATTCGCAGAGAAGTTATTCTTCGTAAACTTAAGTTCTTATTATGCTCTGGGGTCTCAACAGACCCCAGTGCATAATAAAAGTATTATTTAATAAATAAGAAAACACTTAATACTCACCTTACCGCTCACCTCTCCACTGCTCATTGTCACTGGTTCGATCTTCGTCACATCTTCTACTTCCTGCTGCAAGTGCTGAAATCTTTTGGCCTCTCCCGATGAGGCTCAGGAGGGTTTAGTTGAAGTGCGCGAAAAGGTCACAACGTCCTGACGTAAAGATGTGCACCGCAACCTTACATGCGCAGAAACGTCCCGGACTTCATCAGTGCCAAAAGTGTTGACTCAGTGTGAGAGGCCTGAGGATCAGAAGATGATGAGGACCGGATGGGTGATGGGAAGGAGTGGAAGAGCCGAAGAGATGAGTGGGTAAGGTGTGTATAAGGATTTTTTTTTTTTAAAGGAGTTGTCCACTACTCTGACAACTCCTTCTGAATCCATATGTTTGCCCCCAGTAAAATACTCACCTTATACTCACCTCCGATGCCTGCATCGTTCCAGCAGTGTCTGCACTGGCTTTGAATGTGCAAAATATACGATTCTACCATTGTACTTGCAGATTGCTGACGTCCATTTAAATCAACACTCCCAAGCTTAATGTGCCTTGTTTTTGCCCTGAAGAAAAAAGTAATAATGAAATCATTGTGATGACTGACTGCACTCAGATATGACAGTATAACATGATATGAGTTACACACATATCTAGCAGACATTACCTGGAACTGATAGAATCGCAGGCAGATAACCTTTAGGCTACATCTATGGCTCTATTGTACAAGCAGACAGTATACACAGTGTGACTTTCAGTCTTGTTGGATTTTTCTTGCTTTTGACTGTTACATTTCAAGTGATCTGTAACTAAAATCCATTTAATGAAATAGTTGGGGTTCATCAGTGCAGTGACATAGCATGGACTGCCCATGCCCGGGGCAAAGCAACTATTGTTCGATCCCTAAGCCATGGACCATTAGCACTCCCCAAGTTCCTTCTGTAGCACCCTGAGGGCTCGGCTGCTACAGGGGTATTGCACCTCAACCCAGAGGTGTGATATTCCACTCCCGGGTAAGGATGGAGTGTGGAACTGAGCTCAGTAGGCTGCATGCACTACATACATCCCATTTCCGGGGGACAGATCGACGGTACTCCCACCAAAATATGTGCAGGTACGATAGTGTCTGTTCCTGGCTGGAGTGGGAGGGGGGTGGAACATCCCAGTAGTGTAGGGGCAGATAGGGGGAGCAGTCTGGGTAATGCTAGGAGCTCATTGGGTGCTGGTCACCTGAGCTCACACATAGAGGGAGTATATAAGGTGGGCACCATCTTAGGACAGGGTCAGTCTGTCAGAGTTTAGTCAGAGGAGCAGAGCAGAGAAGCTCAGCCAGAAGGGCTGACAGGGAGTTGTGGTTCCGGCTGGGCCCAGCTCCAAGGCCAAGAGAGAGAGAGGAGTCAGAAGGACCCAGAGAAAACAAGCAGGAACCCCAAGACCCCAGAATACAAACAACAGGGTGAAGGGTTGGCACCTAGGGTACCGGATCCCAAGCTGGCAGAGAGAAAAGCACACCTTAGCCAGAGACCGGAGGTCGTGGGCAGGATCTGCCACGACCCTCACCAAATCCACCAGGAAGGCAGACCAAGCATAGGGTCAGGGAGCCCAGAGGAGGCTTGACCACCAAGAGACCCGAGGGAGCCGGACATAGGTGGATCCCTGGTGAGAACGGCCAGAAGAGAGGGAAAGTCAGACAGGAGCTCAGGACCACGCTCCAGAACTGCCTGGGGGTTAGCCGAGTCCAGGACCTGGTGGACGCAGCACGGCTCGGGTGGTCGCTTCAGGCCAGAGTGACCATAAGAACACCCGTAAGTAAAAAACCCCTGAACTGCACAGTCCGACTCTGAGTCTTCTTGCTGATTCATCCTGCACCTTCACAACCACCATCCTCTACATCTGACCCCCTGAGGCTATACCCCTCCCGTTGGGGGTTATACTACCAAAGCTGCACACATACCAACAGCCTCAGCGGACCCTGCTGCAGCGGCGGCCTTTTGACCGCAAATCAACGGGTGGCGTAGTCGACACTAAAGAACATCAAATTAACATCTACTGCCATAGACTGCCACTTAGTTTGACACCCTGGGCACGGACCGGGTCACCGCCACAAGGACTACTACCCCCATACAGATCCGGCTCCGGGTATCCCCTTGAACATGGCCCAGGGGGCGCGTCAACTTTGGCGTAGTCGGCAGGATAACGTGCCCGCAACAACCGGGTACTGCGTGCCTGAAGAAAAGTTCACCGTTACCTCAAAAAGAAGTCTCCTGCCGGTTCCGGAGGGTCCCCGCCAACGGACCCCATCACAGGTCGTTTCCCGCCGGTTGTCCGCCATTTGCAGCTTTTTCCCGCCATCCATGGAGTTTCCCGCCACTGGGAGACGATTCCCGCAATTTCCAAAGATTTCCCGCCTTGGAAGAGCGGACGCCATTATGGGCGTGCCAGAGGCCACCTCCCATCGTGGGCCAGGTCGAAGAATGGCGCCAAAAGCGGAAACCGCGCCCACCAACAGAGACTGTGATGCTGGAAGTGTCCATCAGCGTAAGAGAACTGCCCCTGGAACTGACAATCACAAAGTTGCCCCGGGACCACCCTCGATGTGGGCGGAGACAGAACAAGAGAGCAAAGATGGGTGTCGCCTGGAGCAGTCTGGAGAGAGCGCACCCGGAGACAAGACGTCTGGAGGAGAGTCCAGAGAGAGCGTACCCGGAGATGGAGGGAGAGTCAGGCAGCACCGACCCAGTGGTCAGGAGCCTGTTGCAGGTCGCCACTCCAGAAGGCCTGCTGGAGATCCTAGCACAGCTCCCCCGAGACCGGGAGTGTGCACAGACCGCGCTGGAGGGCCTCGCACGGAGGATGGCCCGGGTGCAGCGAGAGACGTTGGCGGAGTGGAGCCGAGAGATGGCCCAGCAGACCGAAACCCGACAGCGGAGCACGCCACCCGAGACGAGGAGACAGACCGCCTCTGAGGATGGTGCAGGAGGACTGAAGGCCGGAGACGGCGCCGAGAAGGGAGCTGAACGGACGGAGGCAGGTAAAGGGGACGTCTCTACCCCGAGCCGGGAAACCGCGCGCCCGCCCCAGCTCCCCGTCGCAGAGCCCGAAGTTCCCCCTGCCGTGCCCGTCGCTGCATCGTCACCGCCGCAGACTAGGCCTCAACCGGAAACCGCGGCCGCGACCCCTGTGACGTCACGCGCTTCGACCCTGAGCGCGGCAAAGCAGGAAATACCATCGGCCTGGTCGCAAGGCCTAGTACCCCCGGGCGCCGCCATTCCAACAGCGCCCCCTACCTCCGCGGAGCCACCGGCCTGGTCGCAGGGCCGAGTAACCCAGGGCGCCGCCGTTCTTACGGTGCCCTTTGCCTTTAGGGTGCCCCAAGCCTGGTCGCAAGGCCTGGTCGACCCGGGCGCAGCTACCATCAACGCGCCCTCAACATCTAGAGTGCCGCACCTGGGTGAAGACCTGTTCGCCCAGCACACGTGCCCGAATGGGCAGCCCTTTGTATGGCCTCAGGAGTATATTCAGCTGGAACTCCAGAGAGCAAGGCCCATGTGCGAGCCCCTGATTCCGGCTCCGAAGCCCGCAAGGAGGACCTCGCCCCCACTGGAGGAGATCCAGTTCGAGTGGGACCCCACCGGAGAAGACCTCATGGGGTTCACTCAGGAGACTCGGGCGGCCGCAGCGGAGCGTGCAGAGTGCTGCCGGCAGCAGCTCGAGGTCTTCGAGAGGGAGCGGAGAGAGAGGCGGGTCCGGGAACAGCAAATGCAGATAAGGAGCGCGGAGCAGAAGAGCCGGACCAGGAGGAAACCCCGTGCAGCTCATGGTCCCCGTGCCACCGGGACTGTGATAAAATTCAATATGCAGCACGGATGGGGCTTTATCAGAGACCATCAGACCCCCGGCGACGTCTTTGTAACTCGCAGAGACGTAGAAAGCCATCTGCCGGAGGGACACAGAGGTCGTGACCTGTATGTAGGGGACGAGGTCACCTTCACCCGGCACAAGTGTGCCAAAGGACCCTACGCCCTCCATGTGCATCGTCTGACGGAGGAGGAGCTGCGGTGTGAGGAGGAGCAAGAGGACCCGGACGGGTCTGAAGAATCTAAAGAAGGAGCAGGAGGACGCCGTCGTTGAAGTACGGTAGAGAGAGACTGTACATAGTTACCCGTCAGGGTATAAGAACTGTTCTAGTTAAAATATAGTCCCCGTTGGGACCAGCAGATTGAACTGAAACCCGTGTGTCCCTATTCCCACTGACCGAGGACTGAGAGCGGTCAATCCTCCCTAATACCTGGCCGAGGACTGAGAGCGGCCATATTTCCCTTGTATATAGTTGCGCTTCCTAAAGCGCCCCCTACCGGTTTTATAGGAAACTGTTTTCTTCCAAAAGAGACTGTCGCACTTTACCCGGTCACAAGTTGCACCGTGGCCGGAGGAACAAGAATGTTTCCAATGAAGAGTTTTATATGAAAAGTTTTATAATATATATATATTGTTTTATATGTTTATGATGTTTATGAAAAAATTGTATGTTTGGATGTTTTGTATCTTACAGCCCGAGGACGTGCTGTGGTTTACCAGGGGGGAATGTAGCACCCTGAGGGCTCGGCTGCTACAGGGGTATTGCACCTCAACCCAGAGGTGTGATATTCCACTCCTGGGTAAGGATGGAGTGTGGAACTGAGCTTAGTAGGCTGCATGCACTACATACATCCCATTTCCGGGGGACAGATCGACGGTACTCCCACCAAAATATGTGCAGGTACGATAGTGTCTGTTCCTGGCTGGAGTGGGAGGGGGGTGGAACATCCCAGTAGTGTAGGGGCAGATAGGGGGAGCAGTCTGGGTAATGCTAGGAGCTCATTGGGTGCTGGTCACCTGAGCTCACACATAGAGGGAGTATATAAGGTGGGCACCATCTTAGGACAGGGTCAGTCTGTCAGAGTTTAGTCAGAGGAGCAGAGCAGAGAAGCTCAGCCAGAAGGGCTGACAGGGAGTTGTGGTTCCGGCTGGGCCCAGCTCCAAGGCCAAGAGAGAGAGAGGAGTCAGAAGGACCCAGAGAAAACAAGCAGGAACCCCAAGACCCCAGAATACAAACAACAGGGTGAAGGGTTGGCACCTAGGGTACCGTATCCCAAGCTGGCAGAGAGAAAAGCACACCTTAGCCAGAGACCGGAGGTCGTGGGCAGGATCTGCCACGACCCTCACCAAATCCACCAGGAAGGCAGACCAAGCATAGGGTCAGGGAGCCCAGAGGAGGCTTGACCACCAAGAGACCCGAGGGAGCCGGATATAGGTGGATCCCTGGTGAGAACGGCCAGAAGAGAGGGAAAGTCAGACAGGAGCTCAGGACCACGCTCCAGAACTGCCTGGGGGTTAGCCGAGTCCAGGACCTGGTGGACGCAGCACGGCTCGGGTGGTCGCTTCAGGCCAGAGTGACCATAAGAACACCCGTAAGTAAAAAACCCCTGAACTGCACAGCCCGACTCTGAGTCTTCTTGCTGATTCATCCTGCACCTTCACAACCACCATCCTCTACATCTGACCCCCTGAGGCTATACCCCTCCCGTTGGGGGTTATACTACCAAAGCTGCACACATACCAACAGCCTCAGCGGACCCTGCTGCAGCGGCGGCCTTTTGACCGCAAATCAACGGGTGGCGTAGTCGACACTAAAGAACATCAAATTAACATCTACTGCCATAGACTGCCACTTAGTTTGACACCCTGGGCACGGACCGGGTCACCGCCACAAGGACTACTACCCCCATACAGATCCGGCTCCGGGTATCCCCTTGAACATGGCCCAGGGGGCGCGTCACTTCCACCTGTCAAGTACTGAACCCCTTATCCCCCAAGCACATGTATTATATATTAAGATACTACTGTATTGTAGCGCTTGGTTGACGCGCCCCCTGGGCCGTGGGGTACTCGGCAGCCCGACCTATGGATGCCGGTATGGCGGGGAATATCACGGTGGCTGGCCCGGTCCGTGACCCAGGGCGGTCAATAAAAAGGGGGATTATTATTTATATGGGGATTTGGAAAGTTCGTGACGCCACCTGTGGAATGCGGCTAAGGGGAGCTGCCGCTGCGGAGCAGTCCTCTGGAGCTGGTGTTACGGCAGCAGGGATGGTGTGGCTCTCCACAGGTAGAGCTCGCTCCAGGGCAGTGTAGGGGTGAATGGTGGATGGTGCAGGGGAGAGAGACGGCAGGACGGTCCTGGAGGAAAGACGGACACTCACGGTGTAAGCTTCAGTACCTTTACTGGTGATGTTGCAGGCACGGTCCAGGGTACTCCGGGCGAAGGGCGCACTTCTGGACTCTCCCCAGTGAGCGGGTATAGGGCCTCCTGATCCGTGGCTTTACTCGCTAAGCTTCTGACCTGCCTGGAGCTAGGCCTAGCTTGGTTACTGTCTCTCTCTTGCACCTGCTGACCTGGTGGTAGGGCCTTCTGTTGGAGATCACTCTCCCTGGATGCTGGGGCCTCCGTGACTCCTAGCCCTGGTACTGTAGTCAGCGTTTGGTAAACCTGGGACCTGTAGTCCTCCAGGGGTTCCTGTGGTCCCTACTGGGTATAAAGGGACCCCGTAGGCGCGGACCCGGTGTCCGGTATATATCTCGGGGTGAGCCTGGTATGCTCCTCTGCCCCCTCGCTACTTCTTCCTTCTCCTCTCGCCTTCGGCCACACTCAGGGCCCTCACTAGGCTTTCACACGTACTGTAGGCCTTGGCTCGCCTAAGCACAGCAGCCAGCGTGCTGCCTCTTTGCTGCTCTCTGAGCGTCAGCCCGCTCTCAGACCCTCTCTCAGTCTGAACTCAACAACTAACTGAGCTGCCTGGCTCCACCCTCCCTATATATGTCTCTAACGGGCTCCCTCTGCTGGTCTGAGGTGGTAGGGTGGAGGTGTGTGAATGTGTGAGGGCCTCTTGTGGAGAAGTCCATCCATGCACCCTTCTGGGTTCTGTGGCACCAGTGCGTAGCAGGGCGCCACATAACTATAGTTTTCCCTTTGACCCTCTAGTTTTTTTTCTGCCTTTTACTGAAAACCAAAATATAATTTTTCAAAATAAATTTGTACATTGTTGTATTTTTATCACATTTTTGTGTTTTTTTAGGTAACTATTTTAATGCCCTAGCCCTAAACCTAACCTGATCCCAAACCCTAGCACTATCCCTAACACCTAGTCCTAAGATTAACCTCAGTTATAAAACTGACTGCAGTGCTGACTCTAGTCCCATCCGTAGCACTAACCTTAGTTACAATTAGAAAAAGTATTTGATATGCAAATTGCTTCTTCAGAGAAAAAGAGGACTTGAACTCTATAGCGCCACCTATTGGAAGCAGCAATCCTACAAGTCACAATCAACTCTTTAATGAGTCGTGCAATATGACTTAGGATAAAAGCCAAATCAGAATCTCAATTTGCAGACACAGTGTTTCGGGCTGTTGCCCCTCGTCAGTGCAAAGTATGAGAACTGATTTGGCTAGATGAGAGGCTCTGGACTGAGGTCTAAGGGGTAACGTTGTGACTTATAGGATTGCTGCTTCCAATACGTGGCGCTATAGAGTTCAAGTCCTCTTTTTCTCTGAAGATGCAATTTGCATATTAAATTTCCCAGAGGAGCATTGCACGGCAAATAAGCCTCCTTACCTTGACATGCCAGAGCCGGTATGTCACTCTCCACAAGGAGAAACATTACCCCTTAGACAAAAAGTATTTAAAAACTTAAAGTTTATTATAATGTTCGCATCATTTTTTTTTGCAGGAGACAATGGCACAGCTTCCCCAGTCTTTATCTCTCGTCTCACAACATTACAGGTGATAGGAGAGGTGGTAAGTTATCGGGGAGGCACTGTGCAGTTTTTGTCATCTCAGTCACTGCCTATGCAAAGCACAGCAACAGAGATGATGAGTTTGTCAATGGTTGCTATGCTCTGCATAAGCAGAGATCGAGATGACAAAGTTCATGTCATCAAACTGAGAGCTTTATTATCTTGGTCACTGCCTATGCAGAGCGCAGCAGCCGATGACAAGCTCATCTTAACTGCTGAGCTCTGCATAACAACCTGTGGCACTGAGCAATATGGGAAGGGGCAAGAAAGAAATGGTAGCCAAAGAAGAAGTCAAATAAGATTCTCATACCAAGTAGAAACAATTCCTTATAGATTTAGTCTTGCGTTGTGGACCGTACACATTCAGTTGTTACATGGGCAGCCTTTTACTTTGAGAAAATTATTTTTCCAGTGATCTTATTGAATAGTCATGATGCAGATTAACTACAAACAGCTTTGTTCTTTCTGGAAGATTTGGCTTCTCTGTTTATTGCATGAACAGTCAATTAGTTTCAATAGTTAAAAAATGTAATACATCTTATCACATTTAGGGGCACTGTAGGAATCTTGAACACTTCCAGATGAGCTGCTGGAAACAGAGGGACATGTTGTCAACAAAAAGGGATTGTCGAAAATAAAAAACACCTTCAAGCTATTTTTTTTTTTTACATATGTAGCACCCTGAGGATTCGGCTGCTACAGGGGTATTGCACCTCAATCCAGAGGTGTGATATTCCACTCCCGGGTAAGGATGGAGTGTGGAACTGAGCTCGGTAGGCTGCATGCACTACACACATCCCATTTCCGAGGAGCAGACCGACGGTACTCCCACTTAGAAATGTGCAGGTACGACCGAGTCTGTTCCTGGCTGGAGTGGGAGGGGGGTGGTACATCCCAAGTAGTGTAGGGGCAGATAGGGGGAGCAGCCTGGGTAAAGATAGGAGCTCATTGGGTGCTGGTCACCTGAGCTCACACATAGAGGGTGTATATAAGGTGGGCACCATCAAAGAACAGGGTCAGTCAGTCTGTCAGAGTCAGTCTGTCAGAGCAGAGCAGAGGAAGAGGAGCAGAGAAGCCCCAGAGAGAGAGAGAGGAGAAAGCAAGAGAGACCCAGAGGGGGAAGCAGAAGAGAGGACTCTAAGACCCCAAATCCAATCCACGGGTGAAGAGTCGGCATCAGGGTACCGGAACCCAAGCTGGTGGGGGCAAAAACACACCCCAGCCAGAGACCGGAGGCCGTGGGCAGCGTCTGCCACGGCCACCCACCACATCCACCACGAAGGCATACCACGTGGAGGGTCAGGGAACCCAAGGCCAAGGGTCACCCAACAGAAGGCCCGAGGGAGCTGGACCTGGGTGGATCACTAGTGGGGACGGCCAGAGAAAGGACTGAAGGAGAGCTCAGGGTCACGCTCCGGACTCGCTTGGGGGTTGGCTGGATCCAGGACCTGGTGGATGCAGCACGGCTCGGGAGGTCACTTGAAGCTGGAGTGACCGGAACATCAGCAGTGAGTAAATACCCTAAACTGCACAACCCGACTCTGTCTTCCTTTAACATCTATGCTGCACCACCACAACCCCCATCCTCTGCACCTGACCCCCTGAGGCTATACCCCACCCGTTGGGGGTTATACCATCACAAGCTGCACCTACACCATCAGCCTCAGCGGACCCTGCTGCAGCGGCGGCCATAGTGACCGCAACACAACGGGTGGCGTAGTCGACAATAAAGAACTTATAACATCTGTAGGACTGCCACATACAACTGAGTTTGACACCCTGGGCACAGACCGGGTCACAGCCACTCGGAAGACTACAACTCCCATCTGATCCGGCTCCGGATATTCCCCCTAAAGAATATGGCCCAGGGGGCGCGTCAACTTTGGCGTAGTCGGCAGGATTACGTGCCCGCAACACCCGGGTACTGCGTGCCTGAAGAAAAGAACGAGTTTACCTCAAAAAGAAGTCTCCTGCCGGTTCCGGAGGGTCCCCGCCATCGGACTCCATCACAGGTCGATTCCCGCCGGTTGTCCGCCATTAACAGCTTTTTCCCGCCATCTGCAGAGTTTCCCGCCACTGGGAAGCGATTCCCGCCATTTCCAAAGGTTTCCCGCCTTGGAAGAGCGGACGCCATTATGGGCGTGCCAGAGGGTGGCGAGAGGCCACCTCCCATCGTGGGCCAGGACCGAAAATGGCGCCAAAAGTGGAAACCGCCCCCACCAACAGAGACTGTGATGCTAGAGGTGTCTGTCAGCGTGAAAGAACAGCCCCTGGAGCTGACAATCACCAAGTGGCCCCGGGACCGCCCTCGAAGGGGGAGGAGACGAAAGGAGAGAGCAAAGATGGGTGCCGCCTGGAGCAGTCTAGAGCGAGCGCACCCGGAGGCAAGAAGCCGAGAGAAGAATATCGGAGGAGCTTACCCGGAGATGGCGAGAAAGCAGAGCAGCACCGGCCCGTTGGCCAGGAGCCTGCTAGAAACAGAGGAGGGAGAGCAGAGCAGCACCGGCCCGCTGGCCAGGAGCCTGCTGGAGACAACTGAAGGAGAGCAGAGCAGCACCGACCCGTTGGTCAGGAGCCTGCTGGAAACAACGACCCCACTAGGCCTAGTGGAGGTCCTAGCACAGCTCCCCCGAGACCGGGAGTGTGCACAGACCGCTCTGGAGGGCCTCGCAAGGAGGATGGCCCGGGTGCAGCGAGAGACGTTGGCGGAGTGGAGCCGAGAGATGGCCCAGCAGACCGAGACCCGTCAGCGGAGCACGCCACCCAAGACGAGGAGACCGACCGCCTCTGAGGATGGCGCGGGAGGACTGAAGGCCGGAGACGGCGCCGAGAAGGGAGCCGAACGAGTGGAGGCAGGTAAAGGGGACGTCTATACCCCAAACCGGGAAACCGCGAACCTGCCCCAGCTCCCCGTCGCAGAGCCCGAAGTCTATCCTGCCGTGCCCGTCGCTGCAACGTCACCGCCGCAGACTAGGCCTCAAACGGGAGCCGCGACCCCTGTGACGTCACACGCCTCGACCTCGAGCGTGACCAAGCAGGAAGTACCACCAGCCTGGTCGCAAGGCCTAGTACCCCCGGGCGCCGCAATACCAACAGCGCCCCCTACCTCCGCGGAGCCCCCGGCCTGGTCGCAGGGCCAAGTAGCCCAGGGCGCCGCCGTCCTTACGGTGCCCTTCACCTTCCAGATACCCCAGGCCTGGCCGCAAGGCCCGGGCAACCCGGGCGCTAACACCACCGCGCCCATAAGACATAAAGTGCCGCATCTGGGAGAGGACCTGTACGCCCAGCATACGTGCCCGGATGGGCAGCCATTTATATGGCCACCGGAGTTTCACCATCCCCGACTCCGGAGAGAGAGACCCCTGGATGAACCCCTGATCCCGGCTCCAAAGCCCGTAAAGAGGATCTCGCCCCCGCTAGCAGAAGCGCAGTTCGAGTGGGACCCCACCGGAGAAGATCTCATGGGGTTCACTCAAGAGACTCGGGCAGCTGCAGCGGAGCGAGCTGAGTGCTGCCGCCAACAGCTCGAGGACTTTGAGAGGGAGCGGAGAGAGAGGCGGGTCCGGGAACAGCAAGCTCAAATAAGGAGCGCGGAGCAGAAGAGCCGGGCCAGGAGAGACCCCCGTGCAGCGCATAGTCCCCGCACCACCGGGACTGTGATAAAGTTTAATATGCAGCATGGGTGGGGCTTCATCCGAGACCACCGCACCCTAGGCGACGTCTTCGTGACCAGGAGAGACGTTGAGTCCCACCTACCGGAGGGACACAGAGGTCGTGACCTTTACATCGGGGACGAGGTCACCTTCACCCGGCACAAGTGTGCCAAAGGACCCTACGCCCTCCATGTGCATCGTCTGACGGAGGAAGAGCTGCGGTGTGAGGAGGAAGAACAAGAGGACCCGGACGGGTCTGAAACTAGAGCCAAAGGTAACAATAAAGAAAGAGCAGGAGGACGCCGTCGTTAAGTACAGCGAAGGAGGAGCTGTATATAGTTGCCCGTCGGGGCACCATAAACTGAAACTGTGCTGTTGCTAAAAATAGTCCCCGTTGGGACCAGCAAGTGTGAACTGTTACCTGATTAACCCCTAAATCCCACTGACCGAGGACTGAGAACGGTCATTCCTCCCCAATACCTGGCCGAGGACTGAGAGCGGCCATATCCCTTGTATATAGTTGCGCGTCCTAAAGCGCCCCCTACCGGTTTTATAGGAAAACCAGTTTTCTAGAGAGACTGTCGCACTTTACCCGGTCACACGTTGCACAGTGACCGGAGGAGGAGCCAGAGGCGACGAGAATGTTTTAGCTGCTAATATATATTGTTTTATTATGTTTATGTTTATGAAAAAAAAAAAAAAAATGTATGTTTGTGGATGTTATGTCTTACAGCCCGAGGACGTGCTGTGATTTACCAGGGGGGAATGTAGCACCCTGAGGATTCGGCTGCTACAGGGGTATTGCACCTCAATCCAGAGGTGTGATATTCCACTCCCGGGTAAGGATGGAGTGTGGAACTGAGCTCGGTAGGCTGCATGCACTACACACATCCCATTTCCGAGGAGCAGACCGACGGTACTCCCACTTAGAAATGTGCAGGTACGACCGAGTCTGTTCCTGGCTGGAGTGGGAGGGGGGTGGTACATCCCAAGTAGTGTAGGGGCAGATAGGGGGAGCAGCCTGGGTAAAGATAGGAGCTCATTGGGTGCTGGTCACCTGAGCTCACACATAGAGGGTGTATATAAGGTGGGCACCATCAAAGAACAGGGTCAGTCAGTCTGTCAGAGTCAGTCTGTCAGAGCAGAGCAGAGGAAGAGGAGCAGAGAAGCCCCAGAGAGAGAGAGAGGAGAAAGCAAGAGAGACCCAGAGGGGGAAGCAGAAGAGAGGACTCTAAGACCCCAAATCCAATCCACGGGTGAAGAGTCGGCATCAGGGTACCGGAACCCAAGCTGGTGGGGGCAAAAACACACCCCAGCCAGAGACCGGAGGCCGTGGGCAGCGTCTGCCACGGCCACCCACCACATCCACCACGAAGGCATACCACGTGGAGGGTCAGGGAACCCAAGGCCAAGGGTCACCCAACAGAAGGCCCGAGGGAGCTGGACCTGGGTGGATCACTAGTGGGGACGGCCAGAGAAAGGACTGAAGGAGAGCTCAGGGTCACGCTCCGGACTCGCTTGGGGGTTGGCTGGATCCAGGACCTGGTGGATGCAGCACGGCTCGGGAGGTCACTTGAAGCTGGAGTGACCGGAACATCAGCAGTGAGTAAATACCCTAAACTGCACAACCCGACTCTGTCTTCCTTTAACATCTATGCTGCACCACCACAACCCCCATCCTCTGCACCTGACCCCCTGAGGCTATACCCCACCCGTTGGGGGTTATACCATCACAAGCTGCACCTACACCATCAGCCTCAGCGGACCCTGCTGCAGCGGCGGCCATAGTGACCGCAACACAACGGGTGGCGTAGTCGACAATAAAGAACTTATAACATCTGTAGGACTGCCACATACAACTGAGTTTGACACCCTGGGCACGGACCGGGTCACAGCCACTCGGAAGACTACAACTCCCATCTGATCCGGCTCCGGATATTCCCCCTAAAGAATATGGCCCAGGGGGCGCGTCACATACGTAGGACATTTTTTGCTATATTATATTGAACACTTAGAGAATGAAGCTGAGCTACAGTTCCACAAATCATTGTACCTGGATTTAAAAGGGGTCATCCAGGTTTGGGGCTCAAGTCTGCAGACACTCTATGTGACTGCAGACTTATGAATTCTCATAGCCCTCACACTGTGCGCTGTCAGTATTTTCCAGTGCCTTAGCCGGGAGTGGTGGGCGCGTGACCACACCTATGTGATTTGTATACTCCCGGCCACAGTCCTACTAGACATGTCCGGCCTCACTCAATGCAAATGAATTCAGCGAAACCAAACACGTCTAATGGGAATGTGGTCTGAAAATCGTATACTTGCGGTCACTTGTCCCCCCACTCCCGGCGCTGGTACCGGAGAATCCTGACAGTGCGCACTGTGCATGCTGTGAGGATTCACAAGTCTGCAATCATATCAAGTGACTGCAGACTTGTAGCCTAAGGCCAGACAACCCCTTTAAGATAAAAAATACATTTAGCTGATTGATCGATGGGAGTTCAGTTAACCCATTCATCTTACTTTACTAACCTATTCTGTTTCATTGCCCCCCCCAACAAAAAAAAATGTTAGATGGTTTGTGGATTTGAACTTCTACAACCATATCCTTTCGACTTTTGGAGGATTATAAATTACTTTGCTCTATGACCATGATGTTCAAGATGTTTTCTTGTTATTTCATGGGAAAATACTTATCACACCTCTCTGAACACTCTCCACTATCTTTAATCCTCTTCTCCCCGCAGGCTTATTTTCCCAGCACTCTCGATCTTTGTGGGTATCTCACATAGAAATGTCAGCACCTCGTGTTTGCATAGTGTATGAATTTCTCTATAGATGCATTTGCCTGGCTTGTTAAAAGTTATGTTTAGTTTAGACCTGCATAGCACCATACAACCATGACTAAGCTCCGAACATAAGCCTGGTGTTTTTGTATCAAATGCTCGTGTACCATCTTCATGTGTGTTATCTTCATATTAGGCTGAACTTCATGAATTAATAGGGCATTAAAGGGAATTTATAATCAGAATATTACTTCAATGAAATAGACCAGTTACACTGGAACTCTCACAATAGGCCAGTTTACTGCAGCTCACTTATCAGCTTTGCTGTACAGACTAGGGCAGAAACTGCAGAGTCATCTCATAATTTTTAGAGGATTGAATTTAAAGACAGATATACAGTAAGGGCTACTATTCCCTATGTGAGAAGAGCTTGTTTCTACTCCCTGAGCACTAAATGAACACATTAATTTACAGGAGGTTTAAAGAAAGAACAATAGAAAACGCTATTCAGTATATTTGACCCTGCAGAGTATCAATCTTTGGTGTCAGTGTATGAAAATCACAGGTACCCAAAGAGGTTTCTCCATGTCACCGACTGGCACTGCTACAGCTAAAGGAGCTTTCCAGACTAAGGACCCCAAGAAACGCCTTCACCTATCTCACCTTAATAGATTAGTATGAGTTGTGACACGGTGATACAGGAAAAATATATATCTTTGTATTGTGTTAGCCAGTAAATAGAAAAATATTAAGATCTGAGAGTCCTCAGTGGTTGATACCTTTTAATGGCTAACTGAAAAGATGTTTCACAGTCAATTCCAATTGGAGTAATATCTAAAAAAATAATTTTTATTCAATATTTCTAACATTTTTCAAAATCCGCGACAAATTTCCCAAAAATTATCCTAAAGATAGGACTATTGCATATAGTTTTAGTTTTTCTCGCTGGCTTCCCACTGGTATATATTGTCTTATTAGGAGGTCTGGGATTAGTTAGAATATAAATTCAAGGGCGTCTCTTTTAATGTATATATACAGTACAGACCAAAAGTTTGGACTCACCTTCTCATTTAAAGATTTTTCTGTACTTTCATGACTTTGAAAATTGTACATTCACACTGAAGGCATCAAAACTATGAATTAACACATGTGGAATTATATACTTAACAAAAAAGTGTGAAACAACTGAAAATATGTCTTATATTCTAGGTTCTTCAAAGTAGCCACCTTTTGCTTTGATGACTGCTTTGCACACTCTTGGCATTCTCTTGATAAGCTTCAAGAGGTAGTCACCGGAAATGGTCTTCCAACAATCTTGAAGGAGTTCTCAGAGATGCTTAGCACTTGTTGGCCCTTTTGCCTTCACTCTGCGGTCCAGCTCACCCCAAACCATCTCGATTGGGTTCAGTTCTGGTGACTGTGGAGGCAAGGTCATCTGGCGTAGCACCCCATCACTCTCCTTCTTGGTCAAATAGCCCTTACACAGCCTGGAGGTGTGTTTGGGGTCATTGGCCTGTTGAAAAATAAATGATGGTCCAACTAAACGCAAACCGGATGGAATAGCATGCTGCTGCAAGATGCTGTGGTAGCCATGCTGGTTCAGTATGCCTTCAATTTTGAATAATTCCCCAACAGTGTCACCAGCAAAGCACCCCCACACCATCACACCTCCTTCTCCATGCTTCACGGTGGGAACCAGGCATGTAGAGTCCATTCGTTCACCTTTTCTGCGTCGCACAAAGACACGGTGGTTGGAACCAAAGATCTCAAATTTGGACTCATCAGACCAAAGCACAGATTTCCACTGGTCTAATGTCCAATCCTTGTGTTCTTTAGCCCAAACTTGTCTCTTCTGCTTGTTGCCTGTCCTTAGCAGTGGTTTCTTATCAGCTATTTTACCATGAAGGTCTGCTGCACAAAGTCTCCTCTTAACAGTTGTTGAAGAGATGTGTCTGCTGCTAGAACTCTGTGTGGCATTGACCTGGTCTCTAATCTGAGCTGCTGTTAACTTGCGATTTCTGAGGCTGGTGACTCGGATAAACTTATCCTCAGAGGCAGAGGTGACTCTTTGTCTTCCTTTCCTGGGGCGGTCCTCATGTGAGCCAATTTCTTTGTAGTGCTTGATGGTGTTTGCAAATGCACTTGGGGACACTTTCAAAGTTTGCCCAATTTTTCAGACTGACTGACCTTCATTTCTTAAAGTAATGATGGCCACTCGTTTTTCTTTACTTAGCTGCTTTTTTCTTGCCATAATACAAATTCTAACAGTCTATTCAGTAGGACTATCAGCTGTATATCCACCTGACATCTGCACAACACAACTGATGGTCCCAACCCCATTTTTAGGGCAAGAAATCCCACTTATTAAACCTGACAGGGCACACCGTGAGGTGAAAACCATTTCCGGTGACTACCTCTTGAAGCTCATCAAGAGAATGCCAAGAGTGTGCAAAGCAGTCATCAAAGCAAAAGGTGGCTACTTTGAAGAACCTAGAATATAAGACATATTTTCAGTTGTTTCACACTTTTTTGTTAAATATATAATTCCACATGTGTTAATTCATAGTTTTGATGCCTTCAGTGTGAATGTACAATTTTCAAAGTCATGAAAATACAGAAAAATCTTTAAATGAGAAGGTGTGTCCAAACTTTTGGTCTGTACTGTATATAACTCCCTTTTTTTGATTTAGCTACTAGCTATTGCATGTTATGCCATCTCATTTTGTCTCATTATGAGTCTGAAGTCTAATTGTGGCATTACTATTCGATTTGCTATATCTTATGCTGTTGTCTTCAGAACGGCTTTGTAACCCTGCCGTCATGTACAGGGGCAGTGCTAGTGTCTCCTAATCTAGGAGTTTTATACTGAGATAGCCTGACTATTCGTTTCTTATAGTCCTATGTACTGTCTGTATTCATACTCAGCCCTACGCGTTTCATCATTTTTGTATAAGACTGCTATGATCATCGGGGGCTCACAGTCTATGATATTGCTTGGTATGGTAGTACTATTATTTTATAATAAACCTATCGGCAGGGTTGCCGGCCGCGTCTGGCGGCTAAACCAGCGTGTCTTTATAGGAGAGTTAGTACCACCTCTTGCGTGCCTCCTCCTTCTGTTATCCAATCAGATGGCTAAGGTGCGTTGGAGGCGTGTCTCATTCATCCAATAGAATCTTTTTCTTATCACAGAGCTGTCTTGACTGCGCTGCGATCTCGCAGTATTAATACGTCCTTTATATATAAAAAAGAGACTGGTATATTAGATTGTGTCTTCTAGAGTGGTCTCTGTAGGTTTATTACAGTATAAGTTGTTAGTTGTTGTTGTATCGGGGTTTGTCATTTATTTTATTTATAGACAGATCTTTCTGTTTCATGTGTTACCTCATCCTACTTAAATTTAGATGGGTATAGAACTTCTTTTTGTTATAATAATACATTTTATTTGGTTGTATCAATGTGTCCATATTAATAAACGTTTGAGGATATCTTTTTCTCATGATTGGTTTTGTTTGGTTATGTCGATATGTCCATATTGGTAAGCACTGGGATGACTTTTATTTTAGTTGTAACATTGTATCTAATTATATTAGTGTATCTATGTTAATGGGCCTTTGGATAAGTGTTTTATGATGTAAAGGCGAAGGAAGAAATTCTAGTGGGACTTACCCTATTATTATCACAATTCAATTTATTCAAAAGGTCATTTAGTTACTTTAAAGCATAATAACTTTGATAGTGGTTGTGGTACTAGGGGACGCTGGTTTGATAGTTATATGGATTGATATCCATTATGAAGAACATGAACTGGATTCTAATTGTTATATTATCAAAAAGTTTTTAGGTCCACAGAGGGTCGAGAGGTTTCATAGGGGGTGAAGATATCATTCTGTGCCAATGAAACATGAGAAGGACAATGTTTCGCTAATGCCATATGGGTTATAAGATTTAATCCTATGGATCCATCTGATTTCTTTCTGAAACAGTAATTGGTCCCAATTACCTCCTCTCAGGGGGGGGGGCGTACTACTTCGATGGCTTGAAAGTGAAGGGAGAATGGGTCCGAGGTATGTTTCTCGAACATGTGTCCTCCTTACGTCTAACAAAGCCAATGTGCTCCAATATCCGTCTCCTGAACTTTCTTTTTGTTTTGCCGATGTAATTCATCGGACATTGGCAAGTTGCCATGTAGATTACTCCTTGCGTCTTGCAATTTGCAAATTCACAATTTTGAAATTCTTGTTTGGTTACGGCACTAACAAATTTCTTACTTTTGCAGATATATTTACAGGCTTTGCAGCCACCACATTTGTAGGTACCCGTGGTGTTGCTGCTCAGCCACGTCTTTTTAGCCATGTTGTCCTCCATGAAGTGGCTACGCACAAGGTGGTCTCTAAGGTTCCTACCCCTTCTGTATATAACTCTGGGTCTCTCAGGGACCACATCTTGCAGATCTTTATCTGATCTCAAAATTGCCCAAAGATCATGGAGTATATTCATCACTGCTTGGTTTCGATCATCGTAGGCTCCTATTAGATGGATCTCGTTATTTTGCTGTTCTCGCGCTTTAGGGGTCAGTAGAGAATTTCTCTCTCTCTTGTACTTTTTTTGGGTATCCCTTTTGTAGGAAGCGTTGTTGTAATTCTCTCGATTTGATCATGTATTCATTCATCATTGAGCAATTTCTCCTTAAGCGTATATATTGGCTTTTTGGTATTCCTCTACGTAGGGGAGCCAGATGATAACTCTGCCAGGATAGTAGTCCATTAGTGGCTGTCGATTTCCGAAACAATGTTGTGGTCAATTGGCCTTGGTTGGTAGTTGTTATTGTGATGTCAAGGAAGTTCAGGCTGTATTTTTGGATCTCACTGGTAAAATACAAGCCTAACTGGTTCTGGTTGAGGCAATCGACAAATTCCTTGAACCTCATTTCTGTGTCTGTCCATAAGTTAAAAATGTCATCAATATACGTCGCTTATAATAGTATGGGCTAGGTGTATTGGTCCATCTGTTCTGAGAACACCCTTTGGTTTTTCCACCAACCTAGGTAGAGGTTTTCAAAACTAGACGCAAATGTGGTGGCTGCAAAGCCTGTAAATATATCTGCAAAAGTAAGAAATTTGTTAGTGCCATAACCAAACAAGAATTTCAAAATCGTGAATTTGCAAATTGCAAGACGCAAGGAGTAATCTACATGGCAACTTGCCAATGTCCGATGAATTACATCAGCAAAACAAAAAGAGAGTTCAGGAGTTGGATATTGGAGCACATTGGCTATGTTAGACGTAAGGAGGACACATGTTTGAGAAACATACCTCGGACCCATTCTCCCTTCACTTTCAAGCCATCAAAGTAGTACGCCATCCCCAAGAGGAGGTAATTGGACCAATTACTGCTTCAGAAAGAAAGCAGATGGATCCATAGGATTAAATCTTATAACCCATATGGCATTAATGAAACATTGTCCTTCTCATGTTTCATTGGCACAGAATGATATCTTCACCCCCTATGAAACCTCTCGACCCTCTGTGGATCTAAAAACTTTTTGATAATATAACAATTAGAATCCAGTTCATGTTCTTCATAATGGATATCAATCCATATAACTATCAAACCAGCGTCCCCTAGTACCACAACCACTATCAAAGTTATTATACTTTAAAGTAACTAAATGACCTTTTGAATAAATTGAATTTTGATAATAATAGGGTAAGTTCCACTAGAATTTCTTCCTTCGCCTTTACATCATAAAACACTTATCCAAAGTCCCATTAACATAGATACACTAATATAATTAGATACAATGTTACAACTAAAATAAAAGTCATCCCAGTGCTTACCAATATGGACATATCGACATAACCAAACAAAACCAATCATGAGAAAAAGATGTCCTCAAACGTTTATTAATATGGACACATTGATACAACCAAATAAAATGTATTATTATAACAAAAAGAAGTTCTATACCCATCTAAATTTAAGTAGGATGAGGTAACACATGAAACAGAAAGATCTGTCTATAAATAAAATAAATGACAAACCCCGATACAACAACAACTAACAACTTATACTGTAATAAACCTACAGAGACCACTCTAGAAGACACAATCTAATATACCAGTCTCTTTTTTATATATAAAGGACGTATTAATACTGCGAGATCGCAGCGCAGTCAAGACAGCTCTGTGATAAGAAAAAGATTCTATTGGATGAATGAGACACGCCTCCAACGCACCTTAGCCATCTGATTGGATAACAGAAGGAGGAGGCACGCAAGAGGTGGTACTAACTCTCCTATAAAGACACGCTGGTTTAGCCGCCAGACGCGGCCGGCAACCCTGTCGATAGGTTTATTATAAAATCATCGTACTACCATACTAAGCAATATCATAGACTGTGAGCCCCCGATGATCATAGCAGTGTTATACAAAAATGATGAAACGCGTAGGGCTGAGTATGAATACAGACAGTACATAGGACTATAAGAAACGAATAGTCAGGCTATCTCAGTATAAAACTCCTAGATTAGGAGACACTAGCACTGCCCCTGTACATGACGGCAGGGTTACAAAGCCGTTCTGAAGACAACAGCATAAGATATAGCAAATTTCAATTAGACTTCAGACTCATAATGAGGCAAACTGAGATGGCATAACATGCAATAGCTAGTAGCTAAATAAAAAAAAAGGGAGTTATACATACAGTGCAGACCAAAAGTTTGGACACACCTTCTCATTTAAAGATTTTTCTGTATCTTCATGACTATGAAAATTGTACATTCACACTGAAGGCATCAAAACTATGAATTAACACATGTGGAATTATATACTTAACAAAAAAGTGTGAAACAACTGAAAATAGGTCTTATATTCTAGGTTCTTCAAAGTAGCCACCTTTTGCTTTGAAGACTGCTTTGCACACTCTTGGCATTCTCTTGATGAGCTTCAAGAGGTAGTCACCGGAAATGAGGTCAGCATAGAATGAACTATAACCAGCAGTCAGCTGATGGATCATGTGGCTATTTAAAAGGAGGTAGGAGTGGCATCCACCAACATCAGCTGACCACTAACAAAAGGCTGCCAGCAAGAGACTAACCTTAACCATTGCTGGACCAAAGTGGAAAAACTACATTTAAATTACAGCATAACCAGAGCTGTTACGAATCCCCAAATTATTTGTGACAAGTAAGCTGCAGTCGCCCCTGTTCTTTTTTTAGATATTGAATGATTATTAAACATAGGCAATAAATGGTTATTCCCAATATAGTAAGTTACCCTGTAAGGGGATCAGATCACTGGACCTCCGTGAAATCCTGAAAATGGTGCTCTGGGACCCAGTCTCTGCAGAGCTCCATCTTGAATGGAGCGGAGATATTCAACCCCAACTACATTCATTGTCTATGAGACTGTCGGAGACAGCTGAATAAAGTCCACTGCTATTTCTGTCAGTCCTGTAGACAATGAATGGATATGAGGTCAAGCAGGGAAACCTTCTCTCCATTTAAGATCGATCCCATTTTCAGGATTCCTATGGGTCCCTGTGGTCAGACCATCAGTGATCAGAAAGTTATGCACTGTCCTATGGATAAGGGATAACTAACTATTTTGAAAATAACCCATTAATTCTGCTTTTTGACTCTTTGATGCTATACTGCATACTCCAAAATTTCCGATAAGGAGATACAGGAGATAATGGAGCCATGGCTTAGAACTATTGGAGTAAAAAATATAGACCATTATTTCAGCATATTTCACACCTTGGCTGCAGAAAAGTCTCCACTATGGGATGAACTTGCTCTAACCTGCTTCTATATTCCAGCACTTCAGCTAAATGACTGCTCATTGTGAGTCACTTTAACATGTCGCTCGTAATGTAATCCCTACTATAAAGAAGATGACAACCAAGATGAATATAAAATGTTCTCTTTTAAGCAAAATACTATGAAATATTTGCTGGAACAAGGAAAAAAAGGGTTCTAATTGTTGTTCCAAAAAACACCTTTCCTTTAAAAGAAAATATAGGACAAGACAGCTTTCTAGAGATACACGCTTGGATGACTTAAAGTCCCGCTGTTAAGAAAAAAAAACAGTGATCTGGTCCGTGAAACAAGAAATACCGATTAACAAAAACACGACATATCTATTTATAGATAAAATCTCAGTCCTAATGAAAACAGGGCTATACCAACACAAGAAAACAAAGTTATTTTCCATTTGTTGTAATAAGAACAAATGTGCTGTAAGGCCATCTCTGCGTGTAGCACATCATCATGGATTTTTGTATCCTCATATAAATATCACCTAATACAAGTTTAGCTGAATCTGTCATTGAACTTTTTAGTAGTGTTTCATCTCTTCTGTAGTAAAGAAAGTTTGGATCACCAAGGATAAATCTATAAATGGACTGCAGGCGAGTGCCAAGTAAATGGTGCTCAAATGCAATACCAGGTGAAACCTTCAAGCAAGAGTGGCACTGTTTCTGGGGGAAAATGTCAGCCTGTCCCTTTAAGAATAGCTAATCAATTAATATTAGGCTCTTAGTTTCAGTTAATAGAAGATGTGATCACAGTTAATATTCTCATCTAATACTGGCGATACCAGGGGTGCTAAGGTAAGAAGAGTCTGCTCACGCTGCTGTCCACACTGTCTATCTGATCTAATACTGGAGATACTGGAGGTGCTGTGGTAATAAGAGGCTGCGCAAGCTGTTGTCCACCCTGTCTATCTGATCTAATACTGGAGATATAAGGGGTGCTAAGGTAAGAAGAGGCTGCTAACTGCTGTCCACCCTCTCTATCTGATCTAATACTGGAGTTACAGGGGGTGCTAAGGTAAGAAAAGGCTGTTCACACTGCTATCCACCCTGTATATTTGATCTAATACTGGAAATACCAGGAGTGCTGAGATAAGAAGAGGCTGCTCACACTGCTGTCCACACTGTCTATCTAATCTAATACTGGAGATGCAAGGGGTGCTGAGGTAAGAGGCTGCTCACACTGCTGTCCACCCTGTATATCTGATATAATACTGGAGATACCAGGGGTACTGAGGTAAGAAGAGGCTGCTCACACTATTGTCCACCATGTCTATCTGATGTAATATTGGAGGTACCAGTTGTGCTGAGATAAGAAGAGGCTGCTCAAACTGCTTTCCACCCTGTAAATTTGATCTAATACTGGAGATGTCAGGGGTGCTGAGGTAGGAAGGAGCATCTCACACTGTTGTCCACCCTGTATATCTGATCTAATACTGGAAATACTAGGGGATCTGAGGTAAGAAGAGGCTGCTCACACTGCTGACCACCCTGTCTATCTGATCTAATATTGGAGATACCAGGGGATCTGAGGTAAGAAGGGGCTGCTCACACTGCTGTCCATCCTGTCTATCTGATCTACTACAGGAGATTCCAGGGGTGCTGAGGTAAGAAGATGCTGCTCACAATACTGTCCATCTGTCTGTCTGATTTAATACTGGAAATACCAGGGGATCTGAGGTAAGAAGAGGCTGCTCACACTGCTGTCCACCCTGTCTATCTGATCTAATACAGGAGATTCTAGGGATTCAGAGGTAAGAAGATGCTGCCCACACTGCTGTCCATCTGTCTGTCTGATTGACAGCATTTAGTATAGGTTACAGGTCTCCAGGTCACAGCAGTGGAGCTTCCTTTTGAACTTGCTCACAGGAACTTTGCTCACAGGAACTTTGCCCCATTACCACTTGTTTTTAACATGTTTCTATCAGTGTAACAGGATGGTTTGCTAATTAAATGTTTCTCAGAATTTGTTTATAATGACCTCTGCTTTACTTATTTTTTTCTATTTCCAAAGAAACCCCTTAACCACTTAAATTCAATCCCTGTCAGTGGCATACAAGTGACGCTATTCCGGTAGTGCATAAATTCGGGTGCCCATCTTTGAACTCTTATGAAGCCCAGCCTGATCGTCAGTAAAAAATACTGTGTAGTTTGGTCTTGACAATGGGAGAAATAGGTGAACACTTTGGACACAGAAACCAGTATGGTGAGTCCATTTGGCAAGCTCTCTCCGTCATGATATTTGTATGCTGTTTAGGCTAATAAGAGCGCTGAGATGTCCCCAATATGCTCCCTTACATAGGGCAGAGTAGACTTATCACAGATCCACCTTAACGTAAGGGAAGATTTGATCAATCTTGAAGAGGGTGCAGCGTAATAACAAGACGGTTTCCAACTTATGGCTGTGTGCCCACGATGAGTTTTTTAAGTGTTTCCGCAGCGGCAAAAACGCTGCAGAAACGCTTAAAAAACGCATGGTAGAAGGCCTGCCATGTTCCCCGATGATAATCCGCATGTGCTGTGCACATGCTGCGGAAATTTCCGCTGCGGGTTATCATTGCGGAAAAAAATGCAGCACTACCAATTATTTTGCGGAAGCACGGCGTTTTCGCCGCCATTGACTTGCATTAGAACGCTTGGATTCCGTATCAGTGGATCTGTACATGCGGAATCCAAATGTTTCAATGTGCGGATGGTACCCGGGTCTGGAGAAGAGGAGACTCTCCTCCGGACCCGGGTACCATAGAACCTGTAAAAAAAAGAATAAAATAAAAAATAAATATTATATTTACCTTCTGATGGCCCGCGGTGCGCTTGTCTTCGCTTGCCGGCAGATCGCGGTGGACTGAAGGACCTGCGCTGACGTCATAGTCATGTGACGGCAGGTCCTTCAGTGTAGTGTACCGCGAGCTGCCGGCAAGCCAGGTCGGAGCGAAGCAAGACTCCGGGGGCCATCGGAAGGTAAGTATAGATTTATCTTTTTATTTTTTGACATTCTTTGTGGTCACACTATCTAAATCCATGCCGTTTGCATGGATTTATATAGTGTGACCAAGTTGACAAGCACTTTCCAAGTGATGCTAAAATCGCTTGGAAAGCGCTTGACAACCTGCATGTGGAAATGCATGTGAAGAACGCTTCACTTCCGCATGTCCCTGGCAGGAAAACTCATGTACAATCCGCATGTACAATCCGCATGTACAATCCGCATGTAAAATCCGCATGTACAATCCGCATGTACAATCCGCGGCATTTTTTCTGCCAGGGGAGATGCAGAAACGCTCAGGAAAAAATCCTGAGCATTTCTGCATCGTGGACACATAGCCTAACTCTACAATGTGATATAAGTTTCATAAAAAATCCAAAAACTTTAAAATTTCACTATATTTTTCACTGTTCACTCTTTGCGAAATATTTGTTAACTCTACGCAATACTTCTGTCACTGTTCATCATGGTCTCTCAACCATTTAATTTATTTAATTTAGTGTTTTATATTAAACAAGAGGCATTAAAAAAAAGCTTCAAATGAAGCAAAGATGAAGAATACAGACTTATCTGTGACATCACACAAAACCTGTAGAAAAACATGGTGATCGTCCCCCACAAAAAGTTAAATCTGTTTTTAGTGCATGCATGTACCAAATATGTCCAGGAACTGTCCTGATTCTCTGTGACCTCTCATCCCTTCGTTTTTGAGTATTGCCACTTTGTAAGCATTCTGACAACACTATAGGAGCTGGAACTTCTTTTCCTTCACTTCCCATCAAGCGCTGGTTCTGTCATTGCCGAACAATGGGAAATCCGCCTCTCTTTTCTACCTGTATGAAGCTTGACAGACAGAAGACACAATCAGCACTCCCTCTTCATGAAATCCGTCTATGCTATAAGAGGACATTCTACTTGACAAAAAGCAGAGGACAACAGTTGACATGGAATGCATTTTTAAATAAATTGATTTGCAGATTGTCGTTTAACACATTATCTATCCTATTACATTGAGTTGTCTGACAGTATAGTGACTATTTAAAGGGGCATTCACATCTCAGAAATTTATAGAACATCCAGAGGAGACGGCATCCAACTATCGTAATAATGGGGTCCCTGGACTTCTTGAAGACATTTGCATTAGGCAGACTTGAGGTATCCATACATCCTAAATAGATGTTCACTGGACAGCTATTCTTCCTCACCCTTTCAAGGACAGAGGGGTATAAACCATGGGCAAACTCTTTCATTAGCTTATCTCCTATGAGAGCAAAAGGTTTGGTCATGTCGATAGGAAACATGTCAAGCCCCTTTTTTACACTAAAAATGGTCAAGACAACTCCATATACTTTCCTCTAATGTGTATGGACATCTTTGGATAAGTATTTCTTTAGCTGATATAGAGCTCATTGCAGAGACCGTGACTAAGTATAGTACATCATCGTTGCTGTCTCTCTGAAGACCCCTACCTACAAGTATTTATGGTATTTTGGTTGGGGCTTTACCTTGATGGAGTATAAAACAGCTGCAGACTTATGCTGGAGGGACTATCTTGTGCGGCAAGCAGATGATGCTGTGTGAATTGTTATTGTTTGTTGATATGTATAGTGGTTCCTCTATGTATTGTATGACTTCTCAGTGTCTTTTCTCTTCCTGTAATTCTTCATGTTGTGATGATGAAGGTAACAGTTGTCGCAAATAAAACATTTTGTTCTCCCCCATTGCCTGAATGCTGATGATTCTGCTGAAAACTGAAATCTGCAACAAACCTGATACTGGGATCCGTAGTGATCAGCTGTAATCTGTGCCGAACAATCGGCAAACTTTTAATTTCCCGGCAACGTGGTGCATTACATGGTGCTCATTGTAGCCACTTTCCATTTTCCAAATAATGGATGTAGATCTTGAACTAGTTGCCCTAATGGGTCTTGTAAATCAGACATCCCAATTTAACCAACAATATGGTCTAGGGAAAAAAAACAAAGAGAAACATGATGTCGCTTAGTGCAACAACTTCAAGATGGGTTTGTAACACCAGGCAAGTACCAACCCACCACAGAGGAAGTAAGGCCGTGCTGGGCCCTGCCATTAAAGGGAGGCCGGCATGACAGGGTTTAGGCCGGGAATTAAGTTAGGGATTTGCACTGAGGTGCAAGTGGGGTTAAAAGAAATATGTGGGTGAGTTGGAACATAGGGATTGGTGGGACTGAATTGGTGGGAGGAGAGTTTTGGAGGGGGAAGGGGGGCCTTAGAAAGTCCTAACCAGGATGGACAGGCATCCATTTTAGGTTGCCCTACTGAGAAGAGCAATCTCCCCAGAAAAAATATATATATATTTTTTCCACGTATCGAGCAAGATGGAAGCTGCACTCCAGCAGCTTAGGAATGCAGCAGGGGTCCTGGGTCCAGATGGCCTGCAGGCAGCAGTACAGAACCTGCTCCAGGGGGATGGGGCTGACAATGTCCAGTCAACCCTTGCGGTTAGACAGCCGCAGAGGACTAGGCCTCCGGCGCGCCTGAGCCCGGAAGTTACCCCCAGGGTCCGGCGCCACATTAGGAGCCCCTCCAGGGAACCTTCAGCCAGGGCTGCGGGCCGGCTTGCCGCCTCCCGCCGCACCAGGACTGGGAGGAATCCAGCTATGCGGCGGGACCTACAACAGGGGGAGGAGTCTGCCTCCCTCTCTACACCGAATACGTCATCGGGCACTGGAGTTGGAGCGGCGGGTTCTGGGGAGCTCGGTGAGGTGAGTGCAGCGGCCTGCACAGAGCTGGGAGAGAACGGAGGCCCCAGTCCGGGGCCTCTCGGCGCCGGGAGGAGAGTGGGCGGCAGCCAGCCACCCCCACCCCCAACAGCCTCACTTCAGCTGCAGCAGTGCAAGGCCACAGCCCGGTGGTTGCGCAGAGTAATGCCTGTGACGGCCGATACACAGCTGGCCCCGCCCCCAGTCACTACAGCGCTCCATCACTGCCCCCCTTGCTTAGCCTGGCGGCGCTGCAAACACGATTTCAAATGGGCAGCATACCTCTGGCCTTGCCCCCTCCACTGTCCCCTTAGGATACCAGACCCAGCTCACCGATAGAAGCGGGCAGCATCCCGTTGGCCCTGCTCCCTCCAGTGTCCCCTTAGGTTACCAGCCCACCGATAGAGGCGGGCAGCATTCGGCTGGCTCTGCCCCCTTCATCCCTCCCTCGAACAGAGCTGCAAGAAGTCCTGCACCTGCGCCGGATGGAGGACCACAGCAACTGGCTTCCGGATCTGCAGCTGCTGGAGACACAGCACTCAGACAGCTAGGTGAGAACACACAACATTTTTTCAATAGTCCTCCGGTACCTGTAAATAGTGGGTTAAGGGATATGTATGGGGGATTCGGATTAGGGGTTAGTCAGGGTGGCGTTGGCGGGGGTGTTAACTTGTTATTGACGCGCCCCCTGGGCCAGTGTTGTTTGGGGAATACCCGGAGCCGGATCAGATGGGGGTTGTAGTCTCCGAGTGGCTGTGACCCGGTCCGTGCCCAGGGTGTCAAGCTCAGTGTGTGGCAGTCCTTATGATGTTACTAGATGTTCTTTTGTGTCGACTACGCCACCCGTTGATTTGCGGTCAATACGGCCGCCGCTGCAGCAGGGTCCACTGAGGCTGATGATGTGAGTGCAGCTTAGGTAGTATAACCCCCAACGGGAGGGGTATAGCCTCAGGGGGTCAGTTGCAGAGGATGGGGGTTGTGGTGGTGCAGTGAGGATGGAAATGAGACTCAGAGTCGGGCTGTGCAGTTCAGGGTTTTTTTACTTACTGCAGTTGTTCTGGTCACTCCGGCCTTGAGCGACCACCCGAGCCGTGCTGCGTCCACCAGGTCCTGGACTCGGCCAACCCCCAGGTGATTCTGGAGCGTGGTCCTGAGCTCCCTTTCTGTCCTGTCCTCTTCTCTGGCCTTCCCCACCAGGGATCCACCTATGTCCGGCTCCCTCGGGCCTCTTGGTGGTAAACCCTTGTCTCTGGGTTCCCTGACCCTATTCCTGGTCTGCCTTCCGGGTGGATTTAGTGGGTGGTCGTGGCAGATCCTGCCCACGACCTCCGGTCTCTGGCTGAGGATTAGTGCCCTCCACCAGCTTGGGATCCGGTACCCTTTTGCCAACTCTTCACCCTCTGGTCTAATTTGGGCTCTTGGAGTTCCTTCTTTCTCCCCCTCTGGGTCCTTCTTTCTGCTCTCTCTCTCTTGGCCTTGGAGCTGCTCTTCTCCTCTGCTCTGCTCCTCAGGTTACACTCTGACAGACTGACCTCACTCTGCAAAAGACCCTGTCCTAAGATGGTGCCCACCTTATATACTCCCTCTATGTGTGAGCTCAGGTGACCAGCACCCAATGAGCTCCTAGCATTACCCAGACTGCTCCCCCTATCTGCCCCTACACTACTGGGATATTCCACCCCCCTCCCACTCCAGCCAGGAACAGACACTGTCGTACCTGCACATTTCTCTAGTGGGAGTACCATCGGTCTGTTCCTCGGAAATGGGATGTGTGTAGTGCATGCAGCTAACTGAGCTCAGTTCCACACTCCATCCTTACCCGGGAGTGGAATATCACACCTCTGGGTTGAGGTGCAATACCCCTGTAGCAGCCGAATCCTCAGGGTGCTACATTCCCCCCTGGTAAATCACAGCACGTCCTCGGGCTGTAAGATATAAAAAACATCCAAAACATACAATTTTTTCATCAAAACATCAACATATAAACATATAAAACATCACATATATTATCGGCAATTAACTTTTCATATAAATAACATTTTTGTAAACATTCCTGTCTCTGGTTCCTCCGGTCACGGTGCAACTTGTGACCGGGTAAAGTGCGACAGTCTCTTGAAGAAACACGGTTTTCCTATAAAACCAGTAGGGGGCGCTTTAGGAAGCGCAACTATATACAAAGGGAAGGTATGGCCGCTCTCAGTCCTCGGCCAGGTAATGGGAATAGGGACACACGGGGTTAACAGTTCACTCTTGTCCCAACGGGGACATATTTAAATCAGCAACAGTTCACTGTACCCCGATGGGTAACTATTTACAGTCTCTTTACCGTACTTTAACGACGGCGTCCTCCTGCTCTTTCTTGTTGGTTGGTTTCAGTTTCAGACCCGTCCGGGTCCTCTTGCTCCTCCTCACACCGCAGCTCCTCCTCCGTCAGGCGATGCACATGGAGGGCGTAGGGTCCTTTGGCACACTTGTGCCGGGTGAAGGTGACCTCGTCCCCTACATACAGGTCACGACCTCTGTGTCCCTCCGGCAGATGGCTTTCTACGTCTCTGTGGGTCACAAAGACGTCGCCGGGGGTATGATGGTCTCTGATAAAGCCCCATCCGTGCTGCATATTAAATTTTATCACAGTCCCGGTGGCACGGGGACCATGAGCTGCACGGGGTTTCCTCCTGGTCCGGCTCTTCTGCTCCGCGCTCCTTATCTGTGCTTGCTGTTCCCGGACCCGCCTCTCTCTCCGCTCCCTCTCGAAGACCTCGAGCTGCTGCCGGCAGCACTCTGCACGCTCCGCTGCGGCCGCCCGAGTCTCCTGAGTGAACCCCATGAGGTCTTCTCCGGTGGGGTCCCACTCAAACTGTGCCTCCTCCAGCGGGGGCGAGGTCCTCTTTACAGGCTTCGGAGCCGGAATCAGGGGCTCGCACATGGGCCTTGCTCTCTGGAGTTCTAGCTGAATGTACTCCTGGGGCCAGATGAAGGGCTGCCCATCCGGGCACGTATGCTGGGCGAATAGATTTTCACCCAGGTGCGGCACTCTAGATGTTGAGGGCGCGTTGATGGTAGCGGCGCCCGGGTTAACCAGGCCTTGCGACCAGGCCTGGGGCACCTTAAAGGCAAAGGGCACCGTAAGAACGGCGGCGCCCTGGGTTATTCGGCACTGCGACCAGGCTGGTGGCTCCGCGGAGGTAGGGGGCGCTGTTGGAATAGCGGCGCCCGGGGGTACTAGGCCTTGCGACCAGGCCGGTGGTATTTCCTGCTTGGCCACGCTCGAGGTCGAGGCGTGTGACGTCACAGGGGTCGCGGCCGCGGTTTCCGGTTGAGGCCTAGTCGGCGGCGGTGACGATGCAGCGACGGGCACGGCAGGGGGAATTTCGGGCTCTGCGACGGGGAGCTGGGGCAGGCACGCGGTTTCCCGGCTCGGGGTATAAACGTCCCCTTTACCTGCCTCCTTTCGTTCGGCTCCCTTCTCGGCGCCGTCTCCGGCCTTCAGTCCTCCTGCGCCATCCTCAGAGGCGGTCTGTCTCCTCGTCTCGGACGGCGTGCTCCGCTGACGGATTCCGGTCTGCTGGGCCATCTCTCGGCTCCACTCCGCCAACGTCTCTCGCTGCACCCGGGCCATCCTCCGTGCGAGGCCCTCCAGCGCGGTCTGTGCACACTCCCGGTCTCGGGGAAGCTGTGTTAGGATCTCCAGCAGGCCTTCTGGAGTGGCGACCTGCAACAGGCTCCTGACCACTGGGTCGGTGCTGCCTGACTCTCCCTCCATCTCCGGGTAGGCTCTCTCTGGACTCTCTTCCAGACGTCTTGTCTCCGGGTGCGCTCTCTCCAGACTCCTCCAGGCGACACCCATCTTTGTTCTCTTGTTCTGTCTCCGCCCACATTGAGGGTGGTCCCGGGGCAACTTAGTGATTGTCAGTTCCAGGGGCAGTTCTCTTACGCTGATGGACACTTCCAGCATCACAGTCTCTGTTGGTGGGCGCGGTTTCCGCTTTTGGCGCCATTCTTCGACCTGGCCCACGATGGGAGGTGACCTCTTGCCACCCTCTGGCACGCCCATAATGGCGTCCGCTCTTCCAAGGCGGGAAATCTTTGGAAATGGCGGGAATCGTCTCCCAGTGGCGGGAAACTCCATGGATGGCGGGAAAAAGCTGCAAATGGCGGACAACCGGCGGGAAACGACCTGTGATGGGGCCCGATGGCGGGGACCCTCCGGAACCGGCGGGAGACTTCTTTTTGAGGTAACGGTGAACTTTTCTTCAGGCACACAGTACCCGGTTGTTGCGGGCACGTAATCCTGCCGACTACGCCAAAGTTGACGCGCCCCCTGGGCCAGTGTTGTTTGGGGAATACCCGGAGCCGGATCAGATGGGGGTTGTAGTCTCCGAGCGGCTGTGACCCGGTCCGTGCCCAGGGTGTCAAGCTCAGTGTGTGGCAGTCCTTATGATGTTACTAGATGTTCTTTTGTGTCGACTACGCCACCCGTTGATTTGCGGTCAATACGGCCGCCGCTGCAGCAGGGTCCACTGAGGCTGATGATGTGAGTGCAGCTTAGGTAGTATAACCCCCAACGGGAGGGGTATAGCCTCAGGGGGTCAGTTGCAGAGGATGGGGGTTGTGGTGGTGCAGTGAGGATGGAAATGAGACTCAGAGTCGGGCTGTGCAGTTCAGGGTTTTTTTACTTACTGCAGTTGTTCTGGTCACTCCGGCCTTGAGCGACCACCCGAGCCGTGCTGCGTCCACCAGGTCCTGGACTCGGCCAACCCCCAGGTGATTCTGGAGCGTGGTCCTGAGCTCCCTTTCTGTCCTGTCCTCTTCTCTGGCCTTCCCCACCAGGGATCCACCTATGTCCGGCTCCCTCGGGCCTCTTGGTGGTAAACCCTTGTCTCTGGGTTCCCTGACCCTATTCCTGGTCTGCCTTCCGGGTGGATTTAGTGGGTGTTCGTGGCAGATCCTGCCCACGACCTCCGGTCTCTGGCTGAGGATTAGTGCCCTCCACCAGCTTGGGATCCGGTACCCTTGTGCCAACTCTTCACCCTCTGGTCTAATTTGGGCTCTTGGAGTTCCTTCTTTCTCCCCCTCTGGGTCCTTCTTTCTCCTCTCTCTCTCTTGGCCTTGGAGCTGCTCTTCTCCTCTGCTCTGCTCCTCAGGTTACACTCTGACAGACTGACCTCACTCTGCAAAAGACCCTGTCCTAAGATGGTGCCCACCTTATATACTCCCTCTATGTGTGAGCTCAGGTGACCAGCACCCAATGAGCTCCTAGCATTACCCAGACTGCTCCCCCTATCTGCCCCTACACTACTGGGATATTCCACCCCCCTCCCACTCCAGCCAGGAACAGACACTGTCGTACCTGCACATTTCTCTAGTGGGAGTACCATCGGTCTGTTCCTCGGAAATGGGATGTGTGTAGTGCATGCAGCTAACTGAGCTCAGTTCCACACTCCATCCTTACCCGGGAGTGGAATATCACACCTCTGGGTTGAGGTGCAATACCCCTGTAGCAGCCGAATCCTCAGGGTGCTACATTATTACAGGGGCTAAAAGAATTGGCGGCTGTACTCGTACCTGGGGGTATTAATAGTGTTGCTTCACCTTCAGCAGCATGGGTAGGCGTTCCAGGTTTATGTTTAAGTGGGGGACCAAGCAATTATAGTTCAGCTTTAGGAGGCGCAGGCTTGGGGGTGTTAGTATCCGCACCAAGTTCCGGATTGGGGGCAGGTACTTTGGGAACGGCTTTGGGTGGCACTGGGTCGGGTGTGTCATCATCACGATTAGGAGAGGCTGAGGAAATAAACGATGGAGGCACTGCTACAATTTCAGTGCCTTCGGGGGGGCTGAGAGAGATGACACAATTAGGCTTGATGATTCAGCAAAGGGCGAAGTGTACGTGTGTTTTGAAGGGCCACTGGGGGCACACTTAAAACAGGAAGTTAAAGAAAAAATATGGAAAAATGAATACGTGGACATTTTTTCTCTGTTACCGCTCAAGCGCTTTAATTTGGATAGGTTGAAAAAAGATGACTCAAAGAAAGAGGATGAGGAAAAGAGAAGGTACCGATTAATTCCGCGTACCTTCTCTAATTGTTTACAGGCATTTGCGATTTTGGCCAGTGTTATTGGGGAAAAGGCGCCAGAAAATTGTTCTGCACTTTTTTGTTATATGAATGCTATAGGTGAGGCTTATAGGGTGTATGGTGGGCAAGGATGGTTATGGAATGATGAGCAATTTCATCAGCGTAAGGCGGTGTGGTCCATCATTCGTTGGGACCATAAAGATATCGCCTTATGGCTAAAGGTTAATGCTCCCAGCAGGTCGGGGCAGGGAAACCAGTTCTTTCCAGGGAACAGCAGGGGTTCAGGACAGTCTGGGCACTCAGTGGCCATGCAGAGGGGGTTGTGCTTCTCATTCAATGAGGGGGTTTGTAGATTCTGAGCTAAATGCAAATTTAAGAATGAGTGTTCCGCTTGTGGCGGAAATCATGATGCGTCAAAATGTTTTAGGGGAGGAAAGCAAAAAGGAGGAGATAGTTCTGAAAAAAGGGGTGATGCCGGTGTGGCTAGTAGAAATGCGTCATTTTCTAAGTAGATACCCGGATAGAGAGACGGCGGTCCTGCTTGAGGAAGGCTTTCGAGATGGTTTTAGGATTCCGTTTGTGGATCAAAAAGTTAGGTTTTCTACAAAAAATTTGAAGTCGGCTTTGGAGTTTCCGGAAGTAGTGTCAGAAAAATTGAAAAAAGAAGTTTTGTTGGGTTGCATGGATGGTCCTTTTTCGGTAGTTCCGCTTAAGAATTTTAGGGTGTCATCGTTGGGTGTAGTACCCTAAAAGGAGCCAAACAAATTCAGCTAATTCACCACTTGTCCTTTCCAAAGGGCTTGTCGGTGAACGACGGCATAGACACGGAGTTGTGTTCTGTAGTTTACACTTTGCTTGATGCAGCAATTCAGTGGATGAGGTTGTTTGGAAAAGAGGCACTGTTAGCAAAGACTGACATTGAGGCAGCATTTAGACTGCTTCCGGTGCACCCCGATAGCATGCACCTGTTGGGCTGTTTTTGGGACGGGGGATTTTTTGTTGACCGTTGTCTTCCGATGGGATGTTTATTATCTTGTGCTTATTTTGAATCATTTAGCACTTTTTTTGCAATGGGTTGTAAAGGATGTTTCAGGGGTTAAATCCCTCATCCATTACTTGGATGATTTTTTTGTTTATAGGCCCAGCAAATTCGGGGGAGTGTTCATTGTTGCTTCACACTATGGAAGGAATAGCCCAAAAGTTTGGGGTTGTGTTGATAAAAGAAAAGACAGAGGGCCCAGTTATGGAGTTAAGTTTTTTAGGCATAGTTATTGACACATGCGCCATGGAATGTAGGTTACCACAAGAAAAGTTGATGGATCTCATGGCGGTGGTTAGGAAAGTTAGAGAACTTATAAAAATAACGCTGAGAGCGTTACAGTCCTTGCTTGGTAAATTAAATTTTGCTTGTCACATTATGCCAATGGGCAGGGTTTTCTGTCGAAGGTTAGCAGCAGCTACAGTTGGAGTTAGGGCCCCACACCTTTTCATAAGGTTAAAAAAGGAACTGAGAGATGACTTGCGCTTGCGAGTGTGGGCAGAATTTTTGTCAACGTATAAAGGAAAATCTGTGGATGGAACCAATGGTTAGTGCCAGTGAGTTGGAGTTATTCATAGACGCAGTGGATCAGACCGGTTTTGGAGCTCATTGCCAGGGCAGCTGGGTTTTTGACAAATGGCCAGAAGAATGGTTTGCTCAGGGCCTTGTTAAAAACCGAACATTACTCGAACTGTTTCCCATTGTAGTCTCGTTGTCAATTTGGGGTGACAGGTTCAGGAATAAAAAGTTAAAATTCGTCTCTGATAATATGGCGATTGTGTCTGCGATCAATTCCTTATCCACGTCATCTCCCCCAGTGATTAGTCATACAGCGATTGGTATTATTGGGCTTGTCTTTGAATGTATGGGTGGTGGCAGAGTTTTTTCCAGGATCGCAAAATATGATTGCTGATGTTATCTCTCGTTCACAGTGGGAGCAATTTTGGAAGTTGGCGCCTTTGGCAGAGACGTCGGGTCTGAAATGCCCAGTGGAGTTGTGGGATCTGCCATTCGAGCAACAAGGGGATTGATTTCTTCATCGTTGGGAGGCAGGACATGGGCAACGTATTCACTGGCTTGGAAGTTCTGGGAGGAATGGAAGGTATCCCTAGTGTTGGAAAAGAGGGTTCGTTATTATTACTGGTAGGTCATTGCTGGGAGGAAGGGTGGTCGGTACCAAAAATCAACAGGTTTGTGGCGGGTCTAGCATTTGGCTTCAAGCTCAGGGGTTTTGAATGATTTGACAAAATCTTTTCTGGTTTTACAAGGACTAAAGGGATAGAGGAGAGGCTGGAAGGTATCTGATAGAAGACGGCCGGTGTCATATGAATTATTATTACTTCTGGGTAGGCAGTTGGAGGGAGCTTGTAGGTCTCAGTGGGAGATTCGTTTATTCTAATTGGCTTTTTCTTAGGCCTTCTTTGCAGCCCTCAGGTTGGGAGAATTGGTCAGCCCTCAAAAACAAAAAAGGGGGGTTTGTTGAGAGAGGATGTGGACTTGTATGAGGATAGGGTTGAGTTAGTGATCCGTTCATCAAAAACAGACCAAATTGGTAGAGGCCACAGGTTGGTGATTTTTTGCATCGCTGGGTCAGCAATGTGCCCAGTAAGGTGATTGAGGGAGTTTGGTCAAACCGATGGGGGACCTAGTGCTCCTTTGTGGGTACATAAAGATGGATCATTTTTGTCTCATTTTCATTTTGTCACCGTATTTCGGCACTGTTTGCAGTTAGGAGGAGTGACACCGGTGGATTATAGTGGTCACTCCTTCAGAATTGGGGCGGCTACTGAGGCTGTGAGGAGAGGGTTAGGTGAGGACGTGGTGAAGCGGTTTGGCAGATGGGAATCTGCCAGATTCAGGTCTTATGTGCGGCTAAACAGTGTGTGAGTTTTCGTGTTTTAAAAAAAAATATATATATATATATATATATATATATATATATATATATATTCTAGTTTTATTTTTCTTAGACGCAGGGCCCCAGCTAGTGTGGATCATGGGCCATTCCTTCGTTTTCTGGGCGGTGTTATGGGCGTCGGTACTGCTAGCGGGCAGGCGACTGGGGTTTCCCAGGGAAGAGACCATTATCCGGTGGATCGGTAATCGGGGGATGGTCTGGAGTCAATTCCCTCCCGAATTTCACAGTTTTGTGAGGTTAGACCGGCTCCCGGATGTCTTGGTACTGCACATTGGGGGAAATGACCTGGGTAGGAGGCCAGTACGCGAATTGATAAGGGATATAAAATTTGATCTTTTAAGGCTATGGGCAATGTTTCCCAAGATAATCACTGTTTGGTCAGATATTGTGCCTAGGAAGGTGTGGAGAGGGGCAAGATCTGTGGTGAGGATCAATAAGGCAAGAAAAAAATTGAACAGAGCGGTGGGTCGGTTCATGACCAGGAATGGAGCAGTCGCTGTGCATCACATGGAATTAGAATCAGGCGAGGAGGAATTTTGGAGACGAGACGGGGTGCATTTTAATATGGTGGGACTGGACATGTGGTGTCTAGTCATTCAGGAGGGCATTGAACTTGGTTTGAAATTGTGGAGGGACATAAATGTTTGAGGAATTCAAAACATTTACGTGGATGGCGTAAGGGGGAATGGTCCTCGAAGTTGGTGGTTGGTGAAAAACAATCGGTGGGGGGGACACATAAGGTTCTGGACCTCCCAAGTGGACATAAGTAAGTGATGGCGGGTAATGGAATTCCTGCCTTAAAGCTGGAAGGGCCAGCCTTAGTAGACTATGGGTAAAAGCCAGGTTGTTTACCAGGTGCCTCTGAGTTGGTAATATACGGCTAGAGGTAGAAGTCAACCCTGAGCAGTTGTGGATAGGCATATATGGACACTGCCCATTGCAGGGCTGAGGCTTCAAGGACCATCAAAGTATTCAATGAGAATATTTCATTCATTCAGATCTAGGATGTGTTATTTGAGTGTTCCCTTTATTATTTTGAGCAGTGTATATACAGGGTGGGCCATTTATATGGATACACCTAAATTAAATGGGAATGGTTGGTGATATCAACTTCCTGCTTGTGGCACAATAGTATGTGGGAGGGGGAAAACTTTTCCAGATGGGTGGTGACTATGGTGGCCATTTTGAAGTCGGCCATTTTGAATCCAACTTTATTTTTTTCAATGGGAAGAGGGTCATGTGACACATCAAACTTATTGAGAATTTCATAAGAAAAACAACGGTGTGCTTGGTTTTAACGTAACTTTATTCTTTCGTGATTTTTTTACAAGTTTATGACCACTTATAAAATGTGTTCAAAGTGCTGCCCATTGTGTGATTGTCAATGCAACCCTCTTCTCCCACCCTTGACACACTGATAGCAACACCTCAGAAGAAATGCTAGCACAGGCTTCCAGTATCCGTTGTGCAGGCATCGCAGGACCTTAGGTATCCATGGTAGATTATTACATCTACTACATGTTAGGATAGGATCTTGGGGATGGGAATACCCCTTTAATGCCCAAGAGCTCAATTTTTGTCTCATCTGACCACAGCACCTTCGCCCAATAACTCACAGAATCATCCAGGTATTCATTGGCAAACTTCAGACCGGCCTGCACGTGCGCCTTCTTGAGCAGGGGGAACTTGTTGGCACTGCAGGATTTTAAACCTTTAAGGCATAATGTGTTAACAATGGTTTTCTTAGTGACTGTGGTCCCAGCTGCCTTGAGAACATTAACAAGTTCCCCCCCGTGTAGTTTTAGGCTGTTCTCTCACCTTTCTCATGATCAAGGATTCCCCACGAGGTGAGATTTTGCATGGTGCCCCAGAATGATGTCGATTGACAGTCATTTTGTATTTCTTCCATCTTCTTACTATTGCACCAACAGTTGTCTCCTTCTCACCCAGCGTCTTACGTATGGTTTTGTAGCCCATTCCAGCTTTGTGCAAGTCTATGATCTTGTCCCTGACATCCTTAGAAAGCTCTTTGGTCTTGCCCATGTTGTAGAGGTTAGAGTCTGACTGATTAATTGAGTCTGTGGACAGGAGTCTCTTATACAGGTGACTGTGTTAGACAGCTGTCTTTAATGTAGGTAACGAGTTGATTAGGAGCGTCTAACTGGTCTGTAGGAGCCAGAACTCATAATGGTTTGTAGGGGATCAAATACTTATTTCTCACTGCAAAATGCAAAAAAAATTATCTAATTTATACAATGTGATTTTCTTGATTTTTTGGATATTCTGTCTCTCAATGTTAAAATAAACCTACCCTTAAAATTATAGACTGTTCATGTCTTTGTCAGTGGGCAAACTTACAAAAACAGCAAGGGATCAAATAATCATTTCCTTCACTGTATGTACATAGATAGATAGATAGATAGATAGATAGATAGATAGATAGAGCATTTATTTTATGTGAATCAATTATTAAATCAATGCTAATGGATGCCCACGCACTGTGTGCTGGGACCGGCCTGTGCAGCTGCAGAAGGGTTAATATGGGCCAATCAGTTATGGTTACACTTGAACAATTTATGTCTGTTTCTGCCATCAATCGTTTCCCACAATCCTCTGTTTCTTTTCATAAAATAATCTAATTATAGAGTCCTTGGTATATAATAGATATAAAAGGTGGTGTGAAGGCAAGACGAGGGGAGGGAAAGGGGTGCACAAAGGGACTAACTTTCAAGAAGTCACTTGAGAATAGTTTTGGCTTCAGAAGTCTATAGAGTTCTGGGCATCCTGCTGTTTTGTCATGACAGGCAATGCATCAATTTAACATGCGGCTACCACACACACAAAAACTATGTCAAGGACATTGAGAACCCAGGGAAGTATTGCAGACTCGGGGAGAAGTATCGTTTATTGCATTAGTGCATTGTAAATCTAAGCTATAAATGACCTCGTATAGAATTCCACATGTGTAGGTGAACTACGTATGATGATGAGGATCTAATGTATCCTTAATCGGCTTGTATAAAACATAACAAAAAAAAAATGAATTTCCCCCAAAAATTACTATTCAAGACACATAGGCGGCTACAAGGTGCTAAGATTTACTGAGTCACTTTCTTGTAGGCCTTTATTTTATGAAGGTATCTGGTTCAGGATAATGACCACTATTATATGATCTCTGGGTAGTTTGTTAATTCTCATCCAATTCCCACTTCATTTAAAATATCCAATTAAATCTGGATTTCCAAAGTTGAAATTAGATTTCTTTCTTCCATTTTGGATCCAATCCCAATTCTGCAAAAATTAGGTATCTGAGAAGCAACAGACCCATTAAAATTGCTGAGCGTGAAGTATGTCTAAGGCCTTATTCATGTTACCATTTATTTCTACAGGAATTTCATAATGTAATATGGCCTAGTGTTTATTCCAGTATGTATAGTGCTCAGCAGCTGGATGCATGTGGGGGCCGCTTTGTGGTTGACAGCTCAATTCTGAAGCAGAAGTTATCATGCCACCGGCCTGTGTTGAGTCACTATCTAAGACCCTATAGCCATTAAGGAAGCACTCCCATTGTCAGGCAATGCAACTCCGCTGCCTCCAATCGTCAGAGCAATTACGCACTATCACTGACGAGTGATTGACAAAGCGGCAGCTGTTTTACCTAATAGGCCAGTTATTGGCGAACTCACAGTGAACGTAGGGTATATACACCTCTGATTTCAACACATGGATTATATATACTTCGGTACGGTCACTGCCATTTCCACAATAGCAGAAGTTGCCACCACCAATCGTTTATACAGGGTGATTGGAAACACATTGCAGGTAGTGTATGGCTTCAGGGGTGCAGTTTACAGAGCAAGAGGAATAGAGCTATTACATTTTATATATTTAATCCAGAAAGATAGGCAGTGTTTATAAAAAATATACAAAGGTGTTACAACTTGGGAACAAATCAATAAAGTATATACAATCACATGAAATAAAAGGGATAAAAAAAGAAAAAGTACTAAACTTGTGTCACGGAAATGGCTCAGAGCTTAGTGGAGGGAACCACTCATTAGAAAAACTCCTTAGAGCAATGGACAGAGCCTCAGAGCACTGTGTCCTCCAGAACTGACAAATGACAAAATCCCAAACTCTGATTTTTATTAGATCAAGTTTATGCCCACAAACCTCTCCTTGTTGAGCTCATATGGGGGGCTGTCATGGGATGTGCTAGGTCTTTAGAAGATTATGAGTTCCCCAACTTTCAGAATATCTTCGCCCCTGGAGGTCCCAGGCTGGAGATATTATTGTCATGTTTCCTATCACGATTGTACCTTTCTATAGAGATGAAACATGGCATGGATAGCATCATCCCTCTGAACGATATTAAGTAGGAGGTGTTGGGCCAGACCAAAAGCAATAAAAATGGATTTTGGTGGTATGTCAAAAGCAAAAGAAAAACCAAAGATGCTGTAGGATTTTTACAGGATGAAAAGGATGAAGTGGTCATAAATGATGTTGAGAAGGCCGAACTTTTAAATTCCTATTTTGCATCTGTGTTCTCTAAGAAAGCAAATGTAACATCAACTGATCTTTACTGTGCTATCGGAGGAATAAAACAATCAACACTATCTATAAACAGAGAGATGTTGAGGGAACACTTACCTAATAAAAATGAATTTAAATCTCCTGGTTCTGATGAATTACATCCTAGGTACTGAAAGAGATAGCAGAGGAAAATTACAGAACCACTAGCCAGAATCTTTGAAAAATCCTGGAGAACAGGAGAAGCCCAGAAGATTGAAGAAGGGCAAATGTTGCCCCTATCTTCAAAAACGTCTATACCAGGAAATATCTTTGAACATATTATTAAACAGCATGTATGTAAGTACTTAGATAAAACTACAGTAATTAACCGGAGCCAGCATAGGTTTGTAGCAAACAAGTCATGCCAGACTCATCTAGTTTCTTTCTATGATGGAATCACTGACTGGGTGGTTCAGGGAAGTGCAGTAGATATAGTATGTCTTGACTTCAGCAAATCATTTTATAAAGTATCTCATACTATCCTTATTGAAAAAATGACCAAGTATGGGATTGACAAGGCTACAGTTAGGTGGATTCATAACTGGCTTGGTGCAAGTATTCAAAGAGTGGTAATAAATGGTTGCACATACAATTGGAAGAGTGTTTTATGTGGGATACCACAAGGCTCTGACCTGGCCCCAGTTTAGTTCAACATTTTTATAAATGATCTAGATAAGGGAACTAAAGGTAAACTAATCAAATTTGCAGATGGTGAAAAGCAAGGAAGGATAGCTAACACTAGAGAAGACAGAGAAAGGATTCAGAAGGATCTAGCTAAGCTTGAACAATGGGCAGCAACTAATAGAACCGTGAGAAATACAAGATTCTACATCTGGGCAAGAAAAATGAAAATTACATTTACAGAAAGGGAGGAATAGAACTAAGGAACAGCATGTGTGGAAAAGACTTGTTTATACTAATATATCACAGAATACACATGATTCAACAGTGTAATGCATCAGCAAAAAAGGCAAACACAGTTCTGGGATGTATTAAGGGAAGCATAGAGTCTATATCAAGTGAAGTAATTTTCCCCCTCTACTCCTCCTTGGTCAGACCTCATCTGGAATACGGTGTCCAGTTCTGGGTACCACATTTTAAAAAAGACATTGAAAAACTGGAGCAAATTCAGAGAAGAGCTACCAGGATGGTGTGTGGACTGCATACTATGTCCTTAGAGGAACGGTTAAAGGATCTGGGAATGTTTAGCTTGCAGGAAAGAAGGTTAAGAGACTTAATAGCTGTCTACAGATATCTGAAGGGTTTTCACAGTGTAGAGAGGTCATTCTTATTCTCATATGCGCATGGAAACACAAAAAGCAATGGAATGAAACTGAAAGGGAGAAGATACAGATTAGATATCAGAAAAATCTTTTTGACAGTGAGGGTGATCAATGAGTGGAGCAGGCGGCCACGAGAGGTGGTGAGTTCCCCTTCAATGGAAGTCTTCAAACAGAGGCTGGATAGACATCTGTCTGAGATGGTTTAGTGAATCCTGCATTGAGCAGGGGGTTGGACACCTTATCTCCCCTGAAAAGAAAAGAATCGGAAGTTAAAAATCCAAGTACTTCTCTCCACTGACACCGATTCCCCACACATCAGAAGTGCCTATGGTGCCACGTAAGAAAAGAGCCTTGAAGAAAGTGGCTGAATGGTGTTTTTTTAGCAATGATTGCCCAAGTCTCCAGTTCCATAAGACGCTTTACAGTCCTATGAGCAAACGTAAAACACCTCGCATTATCAAGGCAAATGGTAATACTATTTAATGCACTTTATAATGTTGTATATAGCAGCATATTAGCACTATATGACTGGTGCCTGAAATCAAGAGCAGGAGTGCAGAAAAAGGATGCTCCAGAAAAAAACAAATGAGCTAAAAAGGGCCTGCGTGGCCCAAGCTACTAATACTTTGATTGTATGCTATGCTGTGTAATATCCTTTCTTTTCTTGTGATTATATAAACATTCCTGAATTATGGATTCAGGCCAAATACTGAATTATCAATGGCAGGATTTCATTGCCTGACCATAATGAAAAATCAGAGCTTTAATGTAAAAAAAGTTATTTGCCTCCAGAGGAAATTTTTGCAATTTGATTATTTCCGTTTCCTTAGTAAACCATTTGGTGTAAATTGTATATATATATATATATATATATATAGTTTTTATAACAGAGGCTTCCCGAGAACCAGCTACATTTTAGAGCATGATGATAAAAAATGAATGTTGTATGATGCCGATTAGAAGATGGTTAGGGATTTTTGTTATGTAAGTGGTTTTAAAGAGATTTTTGGAACATTTAGTTGTTACTGAGGACCCTCATCTATTACTCAGAGTGACTACAAAAAGTACCTCTCACTTTGGAGGATAAGTCATAGCCATGCCATTTTAGGACAATTTGTGATCAGCTTAGTTAGGATATAACTACATTTATATTTTCTCTCCTGAACGTCAGAAGAACTTGAATTTGTCAGCAGGAATTCACACTCAAAACTTTTTATATGCGCATGTAGTTCTTTCAGCAATACCTTTTCATGGCCAGTCCGTTCTTCCATTACAGCTTCAAAGCTATGTTACTTCAGGCAAAGGACCTGACACCAGTCAAGTAAGAGAAGAGTGTGCTAGTAGAGAAATAATAGAGCTGGAGTGACAAAGGCTTCAGATCTACTATAGACCTTCAGCCTCATTTGCATATCAATTCAAACGCTGATTTCTCAGTAACAGAGGAATGGACTGGCCATGTAAACGTATTGCTGGACTTGTCCTTGAAAGGTCTACATGCACCAACAAATAGTTTGTGAAGTGAAATCCTGCCGACAGATCCCCTTTAAAGATCATAATCCAATAAAATGATAAATAGATAGATACCCTACACCTATATTATTGCATTACCATGTTTGGTTACGGCCTATTAAAGGGAATCTGTCAGGACAAAACAACTTGTCAAACCAAGCCCAGGAACACGGTGCACCCTTTCCATGGCCGAGACATTCAGTACACCTTTGTACCTACTTGATTTCTATTCATCTTCGGCCTTTTCTGACTCCTGTAAAATCAGAGCTGTCAATCAAATAAGAGGAGGGTGGAGACAGATGCAAAACAAGTAGTTGGGAAGGTGCACTGAGCTGCTCATCAACGTCAAGGCTTCACTGAGCGCCTATGCTTGGCTTGACCTGTCCTTTTGTGCTGATAAACTCCCCAAACAGGCCAGTTTAAAGGGTATCTGTCACCCCATTTGAGCATTTTTAGCTAATAAAAAACCTGGAAGAAAAGACTGCCTCATCTCTCATTACACTAGATTTCTCCTCTCCCCTCTGCCCTGCTTGCCTTTGACATCAGGTGCGCGTCCGGAAATCCTGCTCCTGCCCCTTCTGCCTGACGTCCCTCCTGGCAAAAATGGAAACTGGCATGTTTAGGCGGGCTGCGCTGCAGGAATGAAGAGCCTGGGATTCCAAAACAGCTTTTTATTAATACCAACGCGTTTCTGCTCCTGAACGGTGCCTTTCTCAAGCTATAAAAAGCAAGTGCCATCTGTCTTGCACACTGCTCAACCCTTCTCAGTGCAGTGGCTTCAATTTTCTTGTGTGCAGGCATCGGACAGTCACTGTCACTTCTGGTCCCAGTGTTCTCCGGTGCTCTGAAAAGTTGCAAGTCGGGTGTGCAACTTTTCAGAGCGCCGGATAATACTGGGACCAAAAGTGAGAGTGACTCTCTGGTGCCTGAGCACAAGAAAATTGAAGCCACTGCCCTGAGAAAGGCGGAACAGTGCCCAGGCACGGGATTTCCGCCCAAGAACTTGACGTCAATGGCAAGCAGGGAAGAGTGGGGAGGAGAAATCTAGTAAAATGAGAGAGGAACCAGTCTTATCTTCTGGGCAGCATACGCCCCATAGCCTGGAAGATCAAAATGAAAAAAAATATTTTTAATGAACAAGGCATCATCAAGGAGACATACAGGTATGGCTAGTTTCAGCTTTATACAACCTGTATGCCCATATTATTAGCCAAAAACACTCAAATGGGATGACAGATACCCTTAAACTCTTTGCCGATACTAACCATATGTGTGTGGCAGAAGTGTGCACTCACAATATGAAGCAAGATATGGAGCAAGATTAGGAGCTGAGCCTGCTCCATACAGCCAGGGCAGGTGTCGGCTGTGTAATACAGCTGACACCTGAGAGTAACTTCTGAGGATCCAGACCAGAGCAGAATTCCATAGGAATATAAATGGTTTTTGTAAGCTGGATAAATTAAAACCATTAAGGTGTAGTATTGTTACCCAAGAGTCTGAAGATAGATTACTTTTAAGAAATAAAATTAACATCTGACCAGATGTACGGCTTTAGCACATGAGTTTCTGCAGAGGACGCATGTATTAAATTACATTGTCTGTTAAATAAGTACAGAGGATGTCACATACGTGGGAGTCAGGGGACAATAGTGACTGTTTTGTTATAATGTCTAGCGAAATAAAAGTCCGATGCCAGATACTGACAATGTGCATTACACGATATGAGCAGGAGCCTTTGTTGTAGAAGTCAGACGTAACCTGTGTGAGCCTGCGGCCGATGCATTGCGTCTCGTAACTGGATAACGTAACGTGGTAACAGAGCAAACAACTATACACAGATCCCAGAATTTAGCTTTTACTGTCACTCATCTGTCATTGATCGCTGTGCATTATTACAATAGCAATTAAACAATTTGTGTCAATCTCAATTTTTCGGGCATTTACGAAATCAGAACATTATTTTTCAGACAGATGTGCAAAAAAACAAAAAACAAAACGTGACACTCCAAAGCTGGAGCGAAAAATATAAAGTGATTTATTTTTCAAGCTTTGTGCCATGTTTTAGCTCTTTTATATGGTGAACCCTTTCCAAGCAGCTTGAAAGAGGCTCAGCTGCTTAAAGGAGTCAAAGCGTCACACAAAGCATGGCATAAACTGCACTCGCTCATCTCCCTCTAGTAGTATCCACAGGCAGACAGAATCATTGATTATTTACACTAGTGATTGAATGTTTGTGAACCCTTTAGAATTTTCCATATTTCTGCATACATGTGACCTAAAACTGCATCAAATATTCATACAAGTCCTAATAGCAGATACAGAGAACCAAATCAACAAATTAATTAAAATTATTAGATTTTGTCATATCTTAAAATAAAGTAAATGATCCAATATTTTATGTGTGTGAGTGACAAAAGTATGTGAACCTTTAGAAATAGTAGATGTGTGAATGTGAAATTAGAGTTGGGCTTTTCCAATCAATGGGATGACAATCAGGTGTGAGTGGGTGACCTGTTTTATTTAAAGAACAGGGAACTACTAAAGTCTGATCTTCTCAACACTTTTGTGGAAGTTTATTATGGCATGAACAAAATAGATTTTTGAGGTGCTCAGAAAAAGAAATGTTGATGCTCATTAGGCTGTAAAAGGTTCCAAAACCATCTCTAAGAAGTTTGGACTCCACTGATCCACAGTCAGATTGTGTACAAATGGAAAACATTCAAATCCAATATTAACAGAAAGTTCTAAAGCAAAATATCAAAACACTTGACCATGAGCTGAAACTCAAAAGACTGTGGGTCATGCAGCAATAGAAGGTCCCAAAGCGAACAAGCTGTTCTACAAAATAATGGTTAGAGAAGAATACAGTTAAAGTTATGAAATGGCCAAGTCAAATTCCTGCCCTTAATCCTATAGAAATGATGTGGAAGGACATGACACAAGAAGTTCATGGGAGAAAACCCACCTACATATCAGAGTTGTAGCTGTTTTATAGGGAGGAATGACCTAAAATTCCTCCAAGCCGATGTCTAATCAGACGTCTAATCAACAATTAGCTACAGGGAGAAAATTAAGTTTTATTCTCCCTTCTTTCACTTGCTTCCAGTGATCTGGAAGGCAGGGGTCAGTCACCGCTCATTACACGGTAATTGTACTGTAACTACTCCCTCTGCTCCTTGATTGACATTCTGCTCCACACACACACACACACACACACACACAATGCAGTTAGGCATCTGCCCATTTCTAAAATGCTGTTTGCCTGCATGTTACCATTATTTCTGCAAGTAAAGAGCATTTTTTAGCTTACAGGTTCCCTTTTAAAGGTAACTGTACTTTGAAGTAACTTTTCAAACTGTGATGTATTATATGTGTATGCTACATGAAAGTGTGGGTCCTGGCTGGGTGTGTGGACTTGTGCTGCGAGAGTCTTACACCTGTGCAGGCCGTATATAGCCGGTGGTGGGGACTGGCCAGGACCATAGGTTTCACAGTTCAATAAAGGAGCCTGCCATTCAAAAATAAAGTCTTTACTGAACGGTAACTTGGTAAGGGTTATATACAAGGGATAGAGGGTACAAAGTCTTATGGACATTTCCTCTACAGTATGAAGCTTTTTAACTTCACACAGCATCCTTCCTCTGTAGTTCTATTTCAGGGCTGTGCAGACACACTGTTTTGTCCTACTTCGCCACAACCCAGCTTCAACTCCACAGTCCTGATCAGCAAGTCTCCCTACTCACTCAGCAGTTCCACGTCCTATTTCTTCGACTATTGGTGCCCTGGATCTACTGATCATGACCCCCACTAGTCCCAAGTACTCAGTCCTGTTTAGGCCCGTTAACTTCGGTGTTACAAGCTCGGTGGTTCGTGATTCGGCGGTGTCTCTACGGACCCTTCTCTGGAAGAACTCTACGTCTCGTCAGTCACTTCTTTTCAGGATCTTGTTATCCCTAATCTTTGGTCTCCTCTTTCTAGAAATCACCCTTTTGGCAGTATTGCTCACTTAGCACTCCAAACTTGAACTCCTCTCTCTACAGGAAACAGTCACTTGCCCTATGACTAACCCCACTGCTTATGGGCTAGTCCCAAACATTAACCCTATCTTACCCTAATGTCACCACCTATGCTGCAGTAAAGTATTTATCCCTATTCTACCTATCTTATGTACTATGCCTTACACTATCACATCCTACACTATACATTACTTAGCTTACATTGCTATACATTATACAAAACCATATTACAATATATTACAACACAATCCACACATGATACACAAAAATGCATGACATAATGCACATTGCACAATACACATAATGCGATTGGTGTCTTCAGGGGTAGGAACGCGACAGCACAGGCCACTATCCTTACTTGTACATGAGGTATAACACTATTTCTGGCAATGATATAATTTGTATCCTGCATTTCTACCAGTTTTTCCCTCTAATTTTAATTTGCAATTGACTCTGAGCTAGTGGGAGAAGGTTATCTGCAGTGAAGTCTCCCATACACTGCATAGCACACAGGGATGGATTCCTGCTCTTCAGTCTACAGCACACAGAGAGAAGAAACAGCATGGAGGAAATTATACAGCAGTACTGAGCTGTGGAGATGTGAATAAAGATCTGGAAAGAGGGAAAAGACTTGTTACAAAGCGCATCATGAGTAGTGTTGAGCGATACCTTCCGATATCGGGAAATATCGGATCAGATTGGATCGGACCGATACCCAAAAAATATCGGATATCACCGATTCCGATACCGGAAACCAATGCAAGTCAATGGGACACAAATATCGGAATGAAAATAAACCCTTTCTTTCCTTGTAGGTTAATTCTACATGAAGGAAAACAACTAAGAATAATGTAGAATGTATTACATGAAAAGCCGGCAATTCAGCAGCGGCATACACCGGTACCCGACAATTTAGAACAGAAAGAATAAAGCATCACACATAGATTAGATAGATAGAAACATGTCAGTCACATATATAAGAAGTACAGTGACAGTGTTGCTTACTGTACTTGTCATTTAGTGTTAAAGGATTTATTTAAAAAAATAATAGTGTTTTCATGCACTGTCTCTTTAAAAAAGCCGGCCGGCAATTCAGCAGTGGCACCCGACAATTTATAACAGAAAGAATAGAGCTTCACACATAGATTAGATAGATAGAAACATGTCAGTCACATATATAATAAGTACAGTGACAGTGTTGCTTACTGTACTTGTCATTTAGTGTAAAGGATTTATTTAAAAAAATAAGTGTTTTCATGCACTGTCTCTTTAAAAAAGCCGGCCGGCAATTCAGCATCTGTACTCGACAATTTATAACAGAAAGAATAGAGCTTCACACATAGATTAGATAGATAGAAACATGTCAGTCACATATATAAGAAGTACAGTGACAGTGTTGCTTACTGTACTTGTCATTTAGTGTTAAAGGATTTATTTAAAAAAATAATAGTGTTTTCATGCACTGTCTCTTTAAAAAAGCCGGCCGGCAATTCAGCATCTGTACTCGACAATTTATAACAGAAAGAATAGAGCTTCACACATAGATTAGATAGATCGAAACATGTCAGTCACATATATAAGAAGTACAGTGACAGTGTTGCTTACTGTACTTGTCATTTAGTGTTAAAGGATTTATTTAAAAAAATAATAGTGTTTTCATGCACTGTCTCTTTAAAAAAGCCGGCCGGCAATTCAGCAGTGGCACCCGACAATTTATAACAGAAAGAATAGAGCTTCACACATAGATTAGATAGATAGAAACATGTCAGTCACATATATAATAAGTACAGTGACAGTGTTGCTTACTGTACTTGTCATTTAGTGTTAAAGGATTTATTTAAAAAAATAATAGTGTTTTCATGCACTGTCTCTTTAAAAAAGCCGGCCGGCAATTCAGCATCTGTACTCGACAATTTATAACAGAAAGAATAGAGCTTCACACATAGATTAGATAGATAGAAACATGTCAGTCACATATATAAGAAGTACAGTGACAGTGTTGCTTACTGTACTTGTCATTTAGTGTTAAAGGATTTATTTAAAAAAATAATAGTGTTTTCATGCACTGTCTCTTTAAAAAAGCCGGCCGGCAATTCAGCAGTGGCACCCGACAATTTATAACAGAAAGAATAGAGCATCACACATAGATTAGATACATAGAAACATGTCAGTCACATATATAAGAAGTACAGTGATAGTGTTGATTGCTGTACTTGTCATTTAGTGTTAAAATAAAGGATTTATTAAAAAAAAAATTGGCGTGGGGTTCCCCGTAATTTTAGTCTCTAGCGGAGGTTAAGCAGACGGCTGGGGCAGATGTTTGAAGCCTGCGAAGGGGGTAATACCCACGGAGCTTCCCAGGCTACTAATATCAGCCCCCAGCTGAATACCTAGCCTTTACTAGCTATTAAAATGGGGGACCCCCAAATAAATGACGTGGGGTCCCCCCTATTTTAATAGCTAGCAAAGGCTAGGCAGACAGCTGAGGGCTGATATTAATAGCCCAGGAAGGGTGCCATGAATATTGGCCCCCTCCCAGGCTAGAAACACCAGCCGTCAGCCGCCCCAGAAATGGCGCATCCATAGGATGCGCCAATTCTGGCATTTAGCCTCGCTCTTCCCACTGCCCTGTAGCGGTGGCAGTGGGGTAATAGGGCTGGGGTTGATGTCAGCTTATAATGCCAGCTGACATCAAGCCCAGGTTAGTAATGGAGAGGCGTCTATAAGACACCCCCATTACTAACCCCATAGTCAAAGTTTAAAAAAACACAAACACCCAGAATAAAGTCCTTTAATTGAAGTAAACACACAATTCTTTATTGTTCTAAATTAAACCATTCTTACCATCACGCCCATTCAAGCTGAAGCCAATGTCTTCTGAAATAAAAGTAAAATAATAAAGCAACATCATCCTTACCTTTCCATGGTTCCCACGACAGCTTCAGCTCTGCTACATTCACATGATAGGCTGGATCGCAGCCGAAAGCTGCCATCCAGCTTGCCATGCCGCAGACACTGAGAAGCGCAGGCATGCTTGTGCTCCTCAGTGTCTCGCTGTGACGGCATAAAGATGAGCCGAGGTCATGTCCAATGAACTCAGCTCACTTCATGCACGTCACTGACAGCGTGGGAAAATTCTCCTGCGCTTGCAGTGAGCGTGAGAGAATTCTCCTGCTGAAGCGCTGAGCGCAGGAGAATTTTCCCATGCTGTCAGTGACGCGCCCCTGGGCAGGTGTCGCGCTGCGATGCGCACGCAGGAGCTTACCCGGAGCCGGATCTCTTGAGGGTTGTAGTCTCGTGGCGGCGACCCGGTCCGTGCCCAGGGAGTCAAACTGAGCGGCGATGTACTAGCAGTAGATGGTTGATGACTACGCCACCCGTTGAGTGCAGCCAGGAAGCTGCTGCTGCAGGGCAGACCGCTGAGGCCGGTGGTAGGATTGTGCAGCGTGATAGTATAACCCCCAACGGGAGGGGTATGGCCTCAGGGCAGCCGACGTGGATGATGGGGGTAGCAGGAACCACTCAGAGACGGTACGGTGTAGTTCAGGGTCTTTACTGGTAACAACGACAGACCCTCCCGGAGTACTTGCTAGCAAACGGGGCCTGGTCAGTCTTTGAGCAGATGGGATCTCCCCTGGCCAGGCGTAGTTGTAGGCCTCCCAAACTGACTGTACTCTTCTGGCTACCTTGCTAGAAGCTGATGTAAGTAGCCCACGTCCCTGAGTGTACCGTGTGGTGCTCACCCGTATGGCCGGTGACTCGGGGCCTTCTAATGGCTTCCGCTCCACGATGGCGGTGCTGGTCCCACGCGTGTGACCGTGCCTTCGGGCTTCTGGGCCAGAGGACCTGAAATCCCCTGCCTGACGGCTTCTGCTGCTGGGTAGGAGTTAGTCCCCACAGCCTCGGACTCCGGGTCCGGTAAAGAATCTTCTTAGTCAGGGCGAGCTCTGTAGCTGCCAGCCCCTGACTCCTTGTAACTCTGCTGTTTCCTATGCTGCTTCTTGTCTCCACTCTCCTTTGTCTGACTCACCCTGCCTCAGCCCCGGGTTTATACAGGGGAAGTTCTTCCCCTCCCAAGACTGGGCAGGAGGTGTGGCATGCACAGGATCCCTGACCAAAGGACCTCCCACCTGCTCTCAGACATAATATCTCTATCACTGTGGCAACCAGACCCCTGGGGTGTCACATTCCCCCCTAGTGAAATTTAGTACTCCGGGACTAAACACATTTAGAAAAACATAACAAAGTATAACAATAACAATACTATAAGAAAAACACATAAGATGGTTACGGCGTGTCCGCAACCGGATGCAGTCTTCGAAGAAAAGCAAAGGTGTCCATTTCACCAACACAGGGAGACGTAACCAGGTAGGGGTCTGTCCTACCCCGAGTCCTTAACAGTCTCTAGTCCATCCTGGGTTACGCTCCAACTATATACAAGGATTCCCGGTAAATCCACCAAGGATCCCTAAAAATAACTAGAAACACAAAATTATACACAAGCAACAAGACACAGAAAAACATAAATAAAACAATTTATACACTTCAAATTCTCCAGCGTGCGGGTAACTGGCCTCTAGTGGCCCGAGTGGACCTACGGAGCTGACTGTCTGGCCCTGAACTACAGGGTGTAGGAACTGTCAAGGGTAAACTGGGCAGCTGTCTACCGGCTCTTTGTCTCACTAGGGGTACGGCAGGCTCACTATAAGCAGAGGGTGGATTCTCCTGTTCTGCTTGTGTGGAGTCTTCTGCCTCCTGGACCGGCTGTTCTTCCAGCTCTACCCGTTGCTCCGTAGGTTCTTGGGATGATGGTTGGAGGAAGGTGAGTACGGGTACCACAACTGCACCATTGACTTGAGTCCAAGACTGAGGGAAGTCCCCGAGCACGGTACTAACCATATCTTCCCTTTCTTCCAAGGGTCGATGGTCTTCTTGTTCCTCTTCAGGGTTCCTCAGTTGTTCGGGACACTTCTTCAGGTGGTCCCGGGATACAATGGCTGTGGTTTCCCCTCCGTCTTTACTGATGGTACAGACTTTCGGGTTCTCGTGGCTTGAGGGCAGTACGGTGTACGGGTCCTTCTCCCACTGGTCGTCCAACTTGTGGAGCCGTCTCTTCCTCTTCAAGACCTGCTCTCCGGGTACCAGGGGAACAGCGGGAGCATACTGGTTGTAAGTTTTCTCTTGTCTTTCCCTAGCCTGACAGAGACTTCGCTCCACGCTCTCCTGTACTCTCCGGTACTGCTGCTGCCTCTCTGTGTCCCAGTCTGTTTCTGGTGAAGTGTCCTCGGGGGTCAGGACTCCCATTTCCAGGTCAACAGGTAACTTACCAGGTCTTGCCCTCATTAGGTAAGCCGGGGTACAGTTGGTGGAACCTACCGGGATGTGGTTGTATAGGTCCACCAGATCGGGCAACTTTTCAGGCCACAGACTGCGTTCTTCCAGGGGCAACGTTTTTAGAAGATCCATTACCACCTGGTTCATTTTTTCACAAAGTCCATTAGTCTGCGGATGGTAGGGTGTCGTCCTTATCTTCCGGCAGCCATACAGATTGCAGAATTCCTGAAAGACCTCCGCTTCAAAGGCAGGTCCCTGGTCCGTCAGCACTTGGTCCGGGTACCCGTGTGGACGGCAGAAGTGCTGCTGGAAGGCTCTAGCTGCTGTTTGAGCCGTTAAGTCCTTGACGGGGACGACAACCAAGAACCGGGAGTAATGATCCACGATGGTTAACGCGTAGACGTAGCCACTTCTGCTTGGGGTCAGTTTTACATGATCCAAGGCTACCAGTTCCAACGGTTGCCGGGTGACGATGGACTGCAGGGGAGTCTTCTGGCTGGCTCGGTCCTTCCTTCTCAGGTTGCACGGGCCACAATCTCTGCACCACTTCTCGATGGTTCCCCTCATGCCTACCCAGTGGAACCGCTCGCGCAGCAGGAACTCCAGCTTTTTCCACCCAAAGTGTCCAGCTCCGTCGTGGTATGCCTCCATCACCATGGCTGCGTCTCTTCGTGGCACCACTACTTGCCAGAGTAATTCATGCGTCCGGGAGTTAACCATTCTGCGGCACAACTTCCCTTTGTAAAGGAACAGTCGACTCTTCTCTGCCCATAGTTGTTTGGCTTCCTCCGGAGCGTCTGGTTCAAGGCGAGCCTCCGGCCGAGTCAGCATCTCCTTCACCAGTCGGACGGCAGGGTCGCTGTCTTGCGTTTCCGCCCAGTTGTAGTGGGGTAAGGGGTTCAACGTAGCAGCCTGCTTACTCCTTACCCGGTGGGAATACTGAATAGTCCCATGACGGTGGAACGCAGGGAGTTCAACTTCTTCCAGTCCCTCCGGATCTTCTCCTCCGTCCGGCAGGTTGGGCATCCTGGACAGGGCGTCCGCGTTGGTATTGGAGCGTCCTGCCCGGTATTTAATTGTGAACTCGTAGTTGGACAGACGAGCCATCCACCTCTGCTCCAGGGCACCGAGTCTTGCCGTGTCCAGGTGTGTCAGCGGGTTGTTATCCGTGTACACGGTGAACCGGGAAGAAGCGAGGTAATGCTTAAAGCGCTCAGTGATTGCCCATACTACGGCCAGGAACTCTAACTTAAATGAGCTGTAATTCTCGGGGTTCCTTTCGGTGGGTGGCAGTTTTCGGCTGGCGTAGGCGATTACTCGTTCCTTCCCCTGCTGGATCTGGGACAGTACGGCTCCTAGCCCGATGTTACTGGCGTCGGTGTAGAGGATAAAGGGCTGGCTATAATCCGGGTACGCCAGGATTTCGTCCCCCGTGAGGGCCATCTTCAGCTGGCGGAAGGACTCTTCTTCCAGCTCTTCCCATTTGAAGGGCGGCTTCTGGTTCTTGGCCTTCCGGGACTGGCCTATCAGGAGGTCCTGCATAGGTGCTGCCTTTTTGGTGAAACCGGGAATAAACCTTCGGTAGTAGCCTACCAACCCGAGGAACTGCCGCACTTCTTTTACGCTGGAGGGGCTTGGCCATCCCTTAATTGCGGTGATCTTATCGGGGTCGGGAGCCACTCCGTCAGCGCTCACCACGTGTCCCAGGTACTGCACCTTTGGTTTCAGGAGGTGACACTTGGAGGGTTTCACCTTTAGGCCGTAACTCGCCAGAGCCTCGAACACTTCCGCCAGGTGTTTCAGGTGGTCCTCATACGTCTTGGAATATACGATGACATCGTCCAGGTACAACAGGACCGTCTCGAAGTTTCTGTGGCCCAGACAACACTCCATTAGGCGTTGGAAGGTTCCTGGTGCGTTGCAGAGTCCGAACGGCATGCAGGTGAACTCGCTAAGTCCCATCGGGGTGGTGAATGCGGTCTTCTCCCGGTCCGCCTCTGCTACAGGAACCTGCCAGTACCCGCTAGTGAGATCCAAGGTAGAGAAGAAGTTAGCAGATCTTAAAGCAGCCAATGACTCCTCTATCCTTGGTAAGGGGTACGCATCCTTGTGTGTGATACGGTTGATTTTCCGGTAATCTACACACATCCTCATGGTGTTGTCTTTCTTTTTGACTAAAACTAATGGGGCTGCCCAGGGGCTACAACTATCCCGGATTACCCCAGCCTCCTTCATATCTCTAAGCATCCCCTTGGCGTGTTGGTAATGTGCAGGGGGTACGGGTCGATACCTCTCTTTTATGGGAGGATGATCTCCCATGGGGATGCGATGTTCTACCCCCTTGACTCGCCCGAAGTCTAACGGGTGTTTACTAAACACTCTCTCATACTCTTGAACCACCCGATAGACTCCTTGTTTCTGATGTGAGGGAGTGGAGTCAGTACCCAAATGTAGTTGCTGACACCAGTCCTCCATGTCTTTCTTAGAGCCGTTACCTTCCTCCGGGTGAGATGGAGGCAAGGGTTCCACAGATTGTATAGAACTTTGATTAGTGGTATATAATTTGGCTAGCGTGGCATACCGGGGCAGGTACACTTCCCTCTCCCCGATATTTATTATGCGAATGGGCACCCTCCCATGGCGTACATTGACCACCCCCCGTGCTGTCAAAATGGTGGGCCTACTGTCTGAGTAAACTGGTTCTACCATTGCCTGGTAATCTCTACCTCTCAGACCAATAGCTGCCCGGCACCAAATCATCATTTCACTTTTTGGGGGCATGGCAATAGGAAAAGGGTCACACATTCTTACACTACCAATCTCACCGCCGGAGAGTTCCACTTGTTGCCGTTGCATCAGTGCCCGGATCTCTTTCTGGAGCACCCGCTGCTCGCCGGAGCTGGCATTCTTGGCAACCTGCTGTAAAAGGAAAATCACCTCTGCAAGACAATTTTCAATTACATTAGTTCCTAGAGTTATTTTTGGGTGACTCTCATGTTTATCGATATCTACAATGATCAGTCCCTGTGCGGCCAGTTCGACTCTACCAATTTTGATGGTCACCTCTTTAAATCCGATCTGTGGCACGGGCTGACCATTGCTGGCGATGATACTCAAGTCGTCGTCGGGGTAGCGGGTAATATCCGAGTCATTCCAGTACTGCTTGAAGAGCACGTACGGGATGGTGGTGACCTGTGACCCGGTGTCCAGTAGGGCACTCATGGGAATGCCATCCAGTACCACAGGCAAGACTGGACGTCCTCCCACATATCTGTCGCGCCAGTTCGATGGGCCTGGTGATCTTTTTCCTGGGGGTTGGCCCTCTACCCCAGGTTGTGCCCGTTTAAAGAACAGTACCTTGCCATATGTCTGGGTTGATTGCAGCGGCGGCAGATGGGTCGTCCGTCCTCACTGTATCGGTCACTGGGTCTTCCTCTGGCCGGTGGGGTCCTCCTTGGTCGACGCCACGGGATGTCCTCCGGTCCGGATGCCAGCTGGATCTTCCCTGGGGTGGAAACCTGTAAAGACTGCACAGTTCGGGTTAGCGCAGCAACGCTCTTAGCTAGCTCTTGGACCTGATGGTGTAGGTCTGGAGCCGGGTCATTGTCCAAAGCCTGCGCATCAGCTCCCACAGGCCCTGCTGACAAGGGCGCCGCCTCCTGGTAGTAAGTGGTAGTGGGGCGTCTGTGGGTCACAACGCCACCTGGTGCCGGTTCTCGGAGCACCCGGATGGCTCTGTCCTTGAACTGTGCAAAGTCCAGATGGGGATCCTGTAAGGCCATTGCCCGCAACTGGGTTCGGTGGGCATTGCAATATAAACCCTCTATAAATTGTTCAGTCAACAGCCTGTCCTCGTTTCCCACCCCATCAGGGTCGGTCTGCTTTATGGCCCTCAGGGCCTCTTGTAGGTTTAGTGCATAGTCCCTTATACTCTCATGCGCTCGCTGCTTGCACCCGTAGAATCTAAGCTTAATCTCGGCTGAGGTGCGGGTATCAAAGGTGTCCTTCAGCCGGGTTAGTATCCCTGCGACAGTCTTCCTCCCAGGTGGCCAGGATTTTACTTCCCTTTTGGCTGCCCCGGTTAGTTGGGCCACCAGGATGCTCACTTTTTGCTCTTCTGTGAGGGGGTACACCTGGAAGAGGCTATCCAGCTTTTCTCTAAAGTCATGCAGGGTATGTGACTCCCCTGAGTACTGGGGTAGCCAAGCTGCTCCCGGGATATAGGGCATGGTGAAGGGCATAACTGCAGCAGCGGTAGCGCTGGCGGGGGTTGAGGCAGTGAAGCTCTCCTCCGTATCCGACATCTTCCTCCCCCCTAGTGGACCGTGGCCTACCTTGCGATGATCCTCTTCCGTAGGCCGCGGCTCCGCAGTGGATCGTCAGGGTTGAGGACCTTCCGTCGCGCTCCTGTGACGTCGGCGTCTGCTGGGCTCCTTCCAGGACCTTACGCAACGTCCGGACGTGAGGCGGGGCTTCAGTTCTCGTGCGCTTTCGGAGTCCACGCCCCTCTTCTTCCCGCGCGGCGTCCCCAAGATGGCGTCCAACGGCGGGAAAACTCCACGGATGGCGGGAAGAAGGCCGAAGATGGCGCCGGATGGCGGGAAACTTCACCGATGGCGGGAAGAAGGTAGAAGATGGCGCCGGATGGCGGGAAACCTCCACGGATAGCGGGAATCTTCACCACTGGTAAGTTTGAACAGTCTTTGCTTTTCAGGCACGCAGTACCCGGTGGTTGCGGGCACGAAATCCTGCCGACTACGCCAAAGTTGACGCGCCCCTGGGCAGGTGTCGCGCTGCGATGCGCACGCAGGAGCTTACCCGGAGCCGGATCTCTTGAGGGTTGTAGTCTCGTGGCGGCGACCCGGTCCGTGCCCAGGGAGTCAAACTGAGCGGCGATGTACTAGCAGTAGATGGTTGATGACTACGCCACCCGTTGAGTGCAGCCAGGAAGCTGCTGCTGCAGGGCAGACCGCTGAGGCCGGTGGTAGGATTGTGCAGCGTGATAGTATAACCCCCAACGGGAGGGGTATGGCCTCAGGGCAGCCGACGTGGATGATGGGGGTAGCAGGAACCACTCAGAGACGGTACGGTGTAGTTCAGGGTCTTTACTGGTAACAACGACAGACCCTCCCGGAGTACTTGCTAGCAAACGGGGCCTGGTCAGTCTTTGAGCAGATGGGATCTCCCCTGGCCAGGCGTAGTTGTAGGCCTCCCAAACTGACTGTACTCTTCTGGCTACCTTGCTAGAAGCTGATGTAAGTAGCCCACGTCCCTGAGTGTACCGTGTGGTGCTCACCCGTATGGCCGGTGACTCGGGGCCTTCTAATGGCTTCCGCTCCACGATGGCGGTGCTGGTCCCACGCGTGTGACCGTGCCTTCGGGCTTCTGGGCCAGAGGACCTGAAATCCCCTGCCTGACGGCTTCTGCTGCTGGGTAGGAGTTAGTCCCCACAGCCTCGGACTCCGGGTCCGGTAAAGAATCTTCTTAGTCAGGGCGAGCTCTGTAGCTGCCAGCCCCTGACTCCTTGTAACTCTGCTGTTTCCTATGCTGCTTCTTGTCTCCACTCTCCTTTGTCTGACTCACCCTGCCTCAGCCCCGGGTTTATACAGGGGAAGTTCTTCCCCTCCCAAGACTGGGCAGGAGGTGTGGCATGCACAGGATCCCTGACCAAAGGACCTCCCACCTGCTCTCAGACATAATATCTCTATCACTGTGGCAACCAGACCCCTGGGGTGTCACATCAGTGACGTGCTTGAGGTGAGCTCATGTCCAATCAACTTAGCTCACCTCATGCACGTCACTGACAGCGTGGGAGAATTGCCTGCTCTCTGCAGTGTCTATGAAGGATGGCATGCTGGATGGCAGCGCTCAGCTGCCATCCAGCCTGTCATCTCAATGCCATCCCAGCGTGTGAGAATTCTCCTGATCAAGCGCAGGAGAATTTTCCCACGCTGTCAGTGACGTACATGAGGTGAGCTGAGTTCATTGGACATGACTTCGGCTCATTTTTATGCCGTCACAGCCAGACACTGAGGAGCGCAAGCATGCCTGCGCTTCTCAGTGTCTGTGGCGTGGCAAGCTGAATGGCAGCTTTCGGCTGCGATCCAGCCTGTCATGTCAATGTAGCAGAGCTGAAGCTGTCGTGGGAACCATGGAAAGGTAAGGATGAGGTTGCTTTAATATTTTACTTTTATTGCAGGAGATCGTTGGCTTCAGCTGGAATGGGTGTGATGGTAAGAATGGTTTAATTTAGAACATTAAAAAATTGAGTGTTTATTTCAATTAAAGGACTTTATTCTGAGTGTTGTGTTTTTTTAAATACTTTACTAGAAATTCATGGCGGTCATGTCTAATATTGGCGTGACTCCATGAATTTCGGGCTTAGGGCCAGCTGATAATGCCAAGCTGGCCCTAACCCCTTTATTACCCAGTGAGCCACCGCACTAGGGCCCTGGATGAGTTGGGTACAGCGCCTGAAGATGGCGCTTCTATGAACACGGGGGGGGGGGGGTCCAGAAAGCTTGGGCCTCCCTGCGCTGCGGATTCCAGCCCCCAGCTGCCTAGATGTACCTGGCTGGACACAAAAATAGGGCGAAGCCCCACATACTTTTTTTTTGTTCTAAATTAAACCATACTTACCATCGTGCCCATTCCAGCTGAAGCCATTGTCTTCTGCAATGAAAGTAAAATAATAAAGCAACATCATCCTTACCTTTCCATGGTTCCCACGACAGCTTCAGCTCTGCTACATTGACATGACAGGCTGGATCGTAGCCGAAAGCTGCCATCCAGCTTGCCATGCCGCAGACTCTGAGAAGTGCAGGCAATGATTAGAAAATATAGTCCAGACATTGCCAAGGTTAGATTTAATGATTTTTACTTGAGAGAATAATTTTCTCCTTCAAACTTTGCTTTTGTCAAAGAATGCTCCCTTTGCAGCAAATACAGCATTTCAGACCTTTGGCATTCTTGCTGTTAATTTGCTGAGGTAATCTTGAGAAATTTCCCCCCATGCTTCCTGAAGCCCCTCCCACAAGTTGGATTGGCTTGATGGGCACTTTTTGTACCATACGGTCAAGCTGCTCCCACAAGAGCTCAATGGGGTTGAGATCTGGTGTCTGCGCTGGCCACTCCATTACAGATAGAATACCAGCTGCCTGCTTCTTCCCTAAATAGTTCATGCATAATTTGGGGGTGTGCTTTGGGTCATTGTCCTGTTGTAGGATGAAATTGGCTCCAATAAAGCGCTGTCCACAGGGTATGGCATGGCGTTGCAAAATGGAGTGATAACCTTCCTTATTCAAAATCCCATTTACCTTGTACAAATCTCCCACTTTACCAGAACCAAAGCAACCCCAGACCATCACATTACCTCCACCATGCTTGACAGATGGCGTCAGGCACTCTTCCATTATCTTTTCAGTTGTTCTGCGTCTCACAAATGTTCTTCTGTGTGTTCCAAACACCTCAAACTTTGATTCGTCTGTCCATAAAACTTTTTTCCAATCTTCCTCTGTCCAATGTCTGTGTTCTTTTGCCCATATTAATCTTTTCCTTTTATTAGCCAGTCTCAAATAAGGCTTTTTCTTTGCCACTTTGCCCTGAAGGCCAGCATCCTGGAGTCGCCTCTTCACTGTAGACGTTGACACTTGCGTTTTGCGTGTACTATTTAATGAAGCTGCCAGTTGAGGAGCTGTGAAGCTCAAACTAGACACTCTAATGTACTTGTCTTGTTGCTCAGTTGTGCAGCGGGGCCTCACACTTCTCTTTCTACTCTGGTTAGAGCCTGTTTGTGCTCTCCTCTAAAGGGAGTAGTACACACCGTTGTCAGAAAACTTCAGTTTCTTGGCAATTTCTCGCATGGAATAGCCTTCATTTCTAAGAACAAGAATAGACTGTCGAGTTTCACATGAAAGTTCTCTTTTTCTGGCCATTTTGAGAGTTTCATAGAAGAAACAAATGTAATGCTCCAGATTCTCAACTAGCTCAAATGAAGGTCAATTTTATAGCTTCTCAAATCAGCCATACCTTTTTCAGCTGAGATAACATACTTGTGCAAGGGTTTTCTAGGGCTTTCTAAACATCCATTAGCCTTCTTACACAGTTAGCAAACACAATGTACCATTAAAACACTGGGGTGATGGTTGTTGGAAATGGGCCTCTATACACCTATGTAGATATTGCAATAAAAGCAAGACGTTTGCAGCTAGAATAGTCATTTACCACATTAACAATGTATAGAGTGTATTTATGATTCATTTAATGTTAGCTTCATTGAAAAAAAATGTGCTTTTCTTTCAAAAATAATGAAATTTCTAAATGACCCCAAACGTTTGAACTGTAGTGTACTGTATATTATAAGATTTATTGAATTTGCTTGTATTATTGATTTATGCAACCTTTGTTGAAAGTACAGTTCCCATTTAAGAAATAAATCAGTACAGACTAATAGACTTAATTAGAATAATAATAAAAAAATGGTGCTCAGAGGTGGCCAAAAGTCTGTTGCGGTCCATGTTGCTGCCGTTTGGTACCCCAGCAGGAGGACTTTGGGCCTGTGCACACATGTTGCAGATTTGTTGCTTTTTTCTGGTCAGATTGTCACAAAACTTGAAGGGTTTCCTGATGACGTCAAAGTGAATGAGAATCCTGAAGCCTCATGAACATGTTGCTTATTTTTTTCCTTACAGATTTGGTGCTGATTTAAATCTGCAGTATGTCAATTCTTTCAGCATTTTTGCTGCCAATTTCACTGATACTAATGAATGGTGAAATATTCTGCACCAAAAATGCATGTAAAAAAACGCAACAACAGCCTGAAATGGCGTCCGCCCCGACGCGCGTTTCGGCGTCTAGCCTTCGTCTGGGGCTAGGCTAGACGCCGAAACACGCGTCGGGGCGGACGCCATTGCAGAGCAGTCTCCCATTTTCAGGCTGTGAGTATTACTATTAATCTTCATCATTGCGTGGCTTATCAGGTCAGCCTGTTATTCCATTTGGGACAATCACTCTACCTCATAAACAGTTTTCTGGCTGTAGTTGCCCTGCCAGACTACTGTAGTATCTTAGACTTTACCATGTTTATGTATGTTTATGCAATATAATTAATGATGTGATTACACTGATGTACATCAATATTGCATTATGCATAACTCTTTTTACGGATAATTTTGGCTAGATACGCTAGATAAGTGGGTTACTTCAATTCACTGACCATAATATATTGTGCATATGTGCTGTGGCGCCCTCTTTGTTGTATGTTGGTTTTAACCCCTTGCTCATTCACCACATTGTTGTTTGCAAATACTACATTTTTTTGAACAAATAAAATTGTTTCATGTACAGCACAGACCAAAAGTTTGGACACACCTTCTCATTTAAAGATTTTTCTGTATTTTCATGACTTTGAAAATTGTACATTCACACTGAAGGCATCAAAACTATGAATTGACACATGTGGAATTATATACTTAACAAAAAAGTGTGAAACAACTGAAAATATGTCTTATATTCTAGGTTCTTCAAAGTAGCCACCTTTTGCTTTGATGACTGCTTTGCACACTCTTGGCATTATCTTGATGAGCTTCAAGAGGTAGTCACCAGAAATGGTTTTCACTTCACAGGTGTGCCCTGTCAGGTTTAATAAGTGGGATTTCTTGCCTTAAAAATGGGGTTGGGACCATCAGTTGTGTTGTGCAGAAGTCAGATGGATACACAGCTGATAGTCCTACTGAATAGACTGTTAGAATTTGTATTATGGCAAGAAAAAAGCCGCTAAGTAAAAAAATACGAGTGGCCATCATTACTTTAAGAAATGAAGGTCAGTCAGTCCGAAAAATTGGGAAAACGTTGAATGTGTCCCCAAGTGCAGTTGCAAAAACCATCCAGCGCTACAAACAAACTGGATCACATGAGGACTGCCCCAGGAAAGGAAGAGCAAGAGTCACCTCTGCTTCTGAGGATAAGTTTATCCGAGTCACCAGCCTCAGAAATCGCAGGTTAACAGCAGCTCAGATTAGAGACCAGGTCAATGCCACACAGAGTTCTAGCAGTAGACACATCTCTACAACAACTATTAAGGGAGACTTTGTGCAGCAGGCCTTCATGGTAAAATAGCTGCTAGGAAACCACTGCTAAGGACAGACAACAAGCAGAAGAGACTTTTTTGGGCTAAAGAACACAAGGAATGGACATTAGACCAGTGGAAATCTGTGCTTTGGTCTTATGAGTCCAAATTTGAGATCTTGGGTTCCAACCACCGTGTCTTTGTGCGATGCAGAAAAGGTGAACGGATGGACTCTACATGCCTGGTTCCCACCGTGAAGCATGGAGGAGGAGGTGTGATGGTGTGGAGGTGCTTATCTGGTGACACTGTTGGGGATTTATTCAAAATTGAAGGCATACTGAACCAGCATGGCTACCACAGCATCTTGCAGTGGCATGCTATTCCATCCGGTTTGCGTTTTGTTGGACCATCATTTATTTTTCAACAGGACAATGACCCCAAACACACCACCAGGCTGTGTAAGGGCTACTTGGCCAAGAAGGAGAGTGATGGAGTGCTACGCCAGATGACCTGGCCTCCACAGTCACCAGACCTGAACCCAATCGAAATGGTTTGGGGTGAGCTGGACCGCAGAGTGAAGGCAAAATGGCCAACAAGTGCTAAGCATCTCTGGGAACTCCTTCAAGATTGTTGGAAGACCATTTCCGGTGACTACCTCTTGAAGCTCATCAAGAGAATGCCAAGAGTGTGCAAAGCAGTCATCAAAGCAAAAGGTGGCTACTTTGAAGAACTTAGAATATAAGACATATTTTCAGTTGTTTCACACTTTTTTGTTAAGTATATAATTCCACATGTGTTAATTCATAGTTTTGATGCCTTCAGTGTGAGTGTACAATTTTCAAAGTCATGAAAATACAGAAAAATCTTTAAATGAGAAGGTGTGTCCAAACTTTTGGTCTGTACTGTATATTGGACCTTGTTTCGGATTTTTTTCTTGGTTTAGTAGTCTATATATACTATGTGTAGAGCCAGAGAAAAGGCTACAGAGTAACCACAGCATGTATCACCCATATCTGCTAACAAAAATCCACATTTACATCTCGTGGCTAAAACTAGAACAAGTTGAATAATAGAGGTGAAGCAGCGCTCCAGTGGAAATAAGCGGAAAAGGCCGACTTTATCCATCCAGATCAGATGGGGGAATAAAGCAGGGCCGGCGTCAGCACCCAGCACACCCGGGCAAGTGCCGGGGCTCTGAGCAGGCGGGGGTCCCACTCGTGGTCGGGTACCCTGTCGGGCTATGGGCGGAGGAGAGCGGTGCCAGCGCCCTTCTCCCCCGCTTGCTCAGGGCCCCGGCAGCCGGATACTTACCTCTCCCCATGCCTCCGCAGATCAGCTGTCTTCCTGCTGTGCACTCCCTGTGACGTCTCAGGTCAGAGGGTGCGGTGACGTCTTTACACCGCGCCCTCCCCTGAGCCATCACAGGTAGCGCAGAGCGGGAAGACGCCGGCTGGAGTCCGGACCTGAGCAGCGGCAGCAGATGAGGAGGAGTGAGGTATTTGATTTTTTTTTTTTTAATGTATGGAGGCATGGGGCATTATATGGGGGGGAGAGGTGACATCCTGCAATGGGCATTATATGGGGGGGTGATATCCTGCATGGGGCATTATATGGGGGGGGGAGGGACATCCTGCATGGGGCATTATATGGGGCGGGAGAGGTGACATCCTGCATGGGGCATTATATGGTGGGGGAAAGGGACATCCTGCATGGGGCATTATATGGGGCGGGAGAGGTGACATCCTGCATGGGGCATTATATGGTGGGGAAAAGGGACATCCTGCATGGGGCATTATATGAGGGGGGAAAGGGCCATCCTGCATGTGGCATTATATTGGGGGGAGAGGTGACATCCTGCATGGGGCATTATATGGGGGGTGACATCCTGCATGGGGCATTATATGGGGGAGAGAAGTGATATCCTGCATGGGGCATTATATGGGGCATTATATGGGGGGATGACATCCAGCATGGGGCATTATATGGGGGGTGACATCCTGCATGGGGCATTATAAGGGGGGGCACAGCCTGCATGGGGCATTATAAGGGGGGAACAGCCTGCATAGGGCATTATGTGGGGGGAACAGCCTGCATGGAGCATTATATGGGGGCCAGTATCCTGTATGGAGCGTTATAACTGGACCAGTATCCTGTACGGACCGTTTTATGGGGGCCAGTATACATTATGGAGCATTATATGGGGGCCAGTATTCTGTATGGAGCGTTATATGAGGGCCAGTATTCTGTATGGAGCATTTTATGGGGGCCAGTATACTGTGTGGAGCGATTCGCCGGTTTCTGATCTATTGTGAAATTTACAATAGATATCACTCATGTACAGTAAGAAGTGAAATCTTTGTGACGCGCCCCCTGCACCGTGGGGTACCCGGTGCCGGGTCGGTAGATGCTGGGGGTTGTCACTGTGGCGGTGACCCGGTCCGTGACCCAGGGCGGTCAATCCAAGGGGAATTTATATGTATAGGTGTTAATGTCCGACTACGCCACCTGTGGAATGCGGGCAATGGAGACCGCCACTGCGGAACAGTCCTCTGAAGCTGGTGGTTTTGCAGCAAGGGTGGTATAACTCCCCACAGGAAGAGTTAGCTTCAGTGCAGTGTGTGGATGATGGTGGTTGTGCAGGGTGTCAGTAATAACCACAGAGTCAGTATAGTGCAGTCCCAGGGTCTTTACTGATGACAATTAGACAAGCCTGGACTGGAGTACTGGCTAGAAGTAAGAGTCCGGTCAGCCTGGAAGCAAACATAGAGTCCTCCTTGCCAGATGGAGTTGTAGGCCTGCCCTTCTCACTATACTCTTTGGCTTTACTGCTTGTAGCTGTGTTGTAGCCCACGTCCCTGAGTGTGACGTGCTGTGCTCACCCGTATGGCTGGCAGCTCGGGCCTTGTGCATGCATCGCTCCTCCGTGGTGGTGCTGGTCCCTCTGTGCTGCTGAGCCTCCGGGCATCTGATGGGGCCAGGAGACCTGCAATCTCCTGCCCTACGGTATCTGCTGCTGGGCCTGCAGTGCCCCACAGCCTCGGACTCCAGTGACCGGTCCTCTGTGTATTTCAGCTAGGACGAGCTTCCTCAGCTCCAGTCCCTAGCTCCTCTCTCCTCAATGTCCTAAACTCAACTCATTGACACTAACTAAACTAACCCCGCCTCCAGATCCAGTTGCCAAGGGGAGGGGCCTCCCCTTGCTGGTCTGGAGCCAGGAAGTGTTGCATGTATAGTGTACCTGACTAAAAGGGCCCCTGCTTGCTTCCAGGCATGGCATTACCTCTTTAGAGGGAGGCAATACCACTGTGGCAACCGGACCCTCTGCGGTGCCACAATTGCATTGTACTATATATATATATATTTCTCTGCGGAAATTTCCGCTGCGGATTATCATTGCGGAAAAATACGCATCATGTCCATTAATTTTGCGGACACGCAGCGCAATCGCCGCCATTGACTTGCATTGGACCGCGTGACATCCGCATCACTGCATCTGTACATGCGGATATCACACGGTTCAATGTGCGGATGGTACCCAGGTCTGGAGGAGAGCAGACTCTCATCCAGACCTGAGTACCATAGAAACTGTTAAAAAAAGAATTTAAAATAAAAAAAATGATTATAATTACCTTCCGATGTCCTCCCAGTGTTTTCTCCCCTCCGTCTGGTCTGCTGTATGGGTCGCGGTGTTGTGAAGGACCTGCCATGACGTTATTGAGTCATGTGACCTGTCACATGACTCAATGACATCACCGCAGGTCCTTCACACCACCGCGAGCCGCCCAAAACACCGGACGCAGCGGAGAAAACACTGGGAGGACATCGGAGGGTGAGTATAATCTTTTTTTTTATTATTTTTTACCATTCTTATTCTTTTTTTTTAAACTAACTTGGTCACATTACTATAAATCCATGCCGGTTGCATGGATTTATACAGTGTGAACAAGTTGTCAAGCACTTTTCCAAGTCATGCTAAAATCGCTTGGAAAAGTGCTTGATAACTCGCATGCAGAAATGCATGTGTGTCACCCTGGCCTGGATGCCACAAAATATATTAAAGCTGTGTCTGAGAGCAAGGGGGAGGTTCTCTAGTCAGGGGAACATTAGCATGCAATGCCTCCTGTCTCAGGCCAGTAGGGGGAGCAGGCTGCCCCTATAAAAGCTGGTACTGGGGGCAGGGTTAGAGAGAACTTGATGGCCTGTCTCAGCACTGAGATGTGTCCCGGAGCAGAGCAGGGACAGAAAGTTGTATTGCACCTAAGAGGAAGTGTGGCAGGAGGAGAGCCACAAGCCAGAGACAAGAGGCGAAGTGAGCCTGTCTTGGCAGATAGCGGACTTAATTTTACCAGACTTTGGTGTCTGAGGCTGGGAGGATTCTACATCCTCCAGCAGATAACCAGTTCGCAGGGGACTGTATATTCCTTGGCCTAAGAAGCCTGGAGGCCCTGCCACAACAGAAGGGACCAGTAAAGCCGTACAAGGCTGGGAGCAGAAAGGAACCCACGTCGCAGGCCATACAGGCGAGAGTACACGGAAAGCCCGGAAACGTGGGCTGTTACCCTATAACGAGGAGATAGCCAGAAGGAGCGCAGAAAGCACGGTAGGCCTACACCCTCACCCTGACCAGGGCCAATTTCCCCGTTGCTCTCAGACATCCAGGTCCCCTCCTAGTTGGGACTGTTTGTGGGTCAATTTACCTGTTCTAGTAAAGACCCTGGACTGCAACCTGTTGTCTGCGTGCTCCTTGCTCCTCCAGCACTATCAGCACTGGGACTCTCACTACCATCACTCCCAACATCCATTATACTGCCCTGGGGCCGCACTCTTCCCGTGGGGAGTCACACTACTCTAGCTGCACACCTCATCAGCCCCAGCGGTCTGCATGCAGCGGCGGTTCCTAATAACCGCAATCCACGGGTGGCGTAGTCGGACATAATCATCAGCGCATAACGGACTACCACTGGTCTGACCACCCTGAGCCACGGAACCGGGTTGCCACTACTACTCCCATCGTTCCCCTACTGCCCGGATCCGAGTGCCCCACGGCCCAGGGGGCGAGTCAGCTTTGGCGTAGTCGGCAGGATTTCGTGCCCGCAACCACCGGGTACTGCGTGCCTGAAAAAGACTTTTGTAACTTACCTGTGGCGAAGTTTCCCGCCGTCCGGAGTCGTTTCCCGCCATCCGGAGCCGATTCCCAGCATCAGACGCCATCTTGGACCGTTTCCCGCCGTCTTCTGCCGTCTTCCCGCCATCCGCAGCTGTTTCCCGCCATCGGACGCCATCTTCAGGACGCCGCGCGGGAAGAAGAGGGTCGTGGACGTCAAAACCGCGTGAGATCCGAAGCTCCGCCCCACGCACCGACGCTGCGCAAGGTCCTGGAAGGGAGAGAGAGCGACGCTGATGTCATCAGGACGTGACGCCAGGTCCTCGTCCATAGCAGCAGCAGCGGAGCCGCGGCCTACAGAAGAGGATCGTCGGAAGGTAGGCCACGCTTAACTAGGGGGGAGGAAGATGTCGGACACAGAGGCGCCCACTACCACCAACGCTGCTGCAGCAGCGGTGATGCCCTTTTCCCTGCCCTACATCCCTGGAGCGGCCTGGCTGCCCAAGTACTCAGGGGAGCCCCATGCCCTAACTGACTTTAAGGAAAGGCTGTACAGTTTGTTCCAGGTTTACCCCCTGACAGAGGAACAGAAGGTCAGCATACTAGCAGGGCAGTTAACTGGCGCAGCCCAAAGGGAGGTAAAATCATGGCCCACTGAGGAGAAAAGGACTGTGAAGGGTATTCTGGCCCGGCTGCGGGGTACCTTTGACACAAGTACCTCCGCTGAAATTAAAATGAGGTTCTATGGATGTAAGCAGCGGGCACAGGACAGCATCAGAGACTATGCCCTAAATCTGCAGGAAGCCTTGAGGGCTATTCAACAAACTGACCCTGGCAGTGTGCAGGAAACGGATAAGCTGCTAACAGAACAATTCATAGAAGGTCTGCTGTCCAGCGCCCACAGGGCCCAACTGCGCCTCATGTTCTTTCAGAACCCCGACCTGACCTTTGCCCAATTTAAGGACAGGGCCATAAGGGTGCTCCGTGAATCGGCAACCAGTGGCGCTATAAACCCCCGGCGCCCTGCTCTCACCTACCACCAGGAGGCGGCGCCCTCCTCTATGGACCCCGTGGGGGCTGATGCACAGGCCCTGAACCAAGCCCCGTCGAAAGACCTGCACCACCAAGTCCAGGAGCTGACCAGGAGCGTCGCGGCATTGACCAGGACCGTCCAGGCGTTGCAAGTGGACCCGGCAAGACCCGTCGAGCTGGCTTCAAGTCCGGAGGATGTCCCGTGGCGTCGACAGAGGAGGATCCCGTCGTTCCGAGGGAGGCCCACAGACCGCTACGCAGAGGATGGACAGCCCATTTGCCGTCGATGCAACCAGCCCGGACACATTTCCAGGTACTGTAATTTAAACGGGTCCAACCTGGGGCAGAGGGCCAACCCCCAGGCATAAGATCACCAGGCCCTTATAATTGGCGTGATAAGTACGTTGGGGGGCGCCCGGTTTTACCCGTGGTGCTGGACGGTATCCCCATGAGCGCCTTGCTGGATACTGGGTCGCAAGTAAACACTATCCCTTATGTACTTTTTAAGCAGTATTGGACTGATGCTGATATCACACGGTATCCAGACAGTAACTTGAGCATCATCGCCAGTAATGGCTTACCCGTGCCGCAGATGGGGTTCAAGGAGATGACCATTAAAATTGGTAAAGTTGAACTACCGGCACAGGGAGTAATTATTGTGGACATTGACCGACGTGAAAGTCACCCTAAAATAACTGTGGGTACTAACGTAATTGAAAATTGTCTTTCAGAGGTAATTGTAATCTTACAACAGGTGGCGGTGAATGCTAGTTCCAGCCAACAGAGAGTCCTCAACAAGGAGATAAAAGCCCTGATGAGACGGCAGCAGGTAGAACTGTCTGGTGGTGAGATCGGTAGCGTAAGACTGAGTGACCCATTCCCCATTTCCATGCCTCCCAAAAGTGAAATGATGATCTGGTGTCGGACTGCAATCGGGTTGAGAGGTAGAGACTACCAAGCCATGGTAGAACCCGTGTACTCAGACAGCAGGCCCACCATTTTGACAGCCCGGGGGGTGGTTGATGTCCGTCATGGGAGGGTGCCCGTCCGCATCCTCAACATTGGGGAGGGGGAAGTACACTTACCCAGGTACGCTACACTCGCCAAACTGTTTGTTGTCGAACACAAAGCCATCAGGGCCGTGGAACCCTTGCCTCCATCTCCACAGGCGGAGGGTAATGGCTTCCAGAAACAAAAGGAGGACTGGTGCCAGAAACTCCATGTGGGCGCTGACTCCACTCCCCTGCACCAAAAACAAGGAGTCTACCGGGTGGTACAGGAGTACGAGAGAGTCTTTAGTAAGCACCCGCTAGACTTCGCAGAGTAAAGGGGATAGAACACCACATCCCCACAGGGAGCCACCCACCAATAAAAGAGAGACACAGGCCTGTACCCCATGCACATTATCAGAACGCCAAGGGCTTGCTAAGAGAAATGAAAGAAGCTGGGGTCATTAGAGACAGCTGTAGCCCCTAGGCAGCCCCCTTGGTTCTGGTGAAAAAGAAAGACGGCACCATGAGAATGTGCGTCAACTATAGACAAATCAACCGTATCACCCACAAAGACGCATATCCGCTGCCTAGAATAGAGGAGTCTTTAGCCGCACTAACATCAGCTAACTTCTTTTCTACTTTGGACCTTACTAGCGGGTACTGGCAGGTTCCTGTGGCAGAGGCTGACAAGGAGAAGACCGCCTTCACCACCCCAATGGGACTGAGCGAGTTCAACTGTATGCCTTTCGGGCTCTGCAACGCACTAGGGACCTTCCAGCGGCTGATGGAATGCTGTCTAGGGCACCGAAACTTCGAGACGGTCCTCCTTTACCTGGACTACGTGGTCGTCTATTCGAAGACCTACGAGGACCATCTCAAACACCTGGCTGAGGTGTTCGAAGCCCTGGCAGGCTATGGCCTGAAGGTGAAGCCATCGAAGTGTCACCTGCTGAAACCAAAGGTCCAGTACCTAGGGCACGTGGTAAGTGCGGAAGGAGTAGCCCCCGACCCTGACAAGGTCACGGCAATCAAGAGCTGGCCAAGCCCCTCGAACATCAAAGAGGTGAGACAGTTTCTCGGGTTGGTAGGCTACTACCGAAGATTCATCCCCGGGTTCACTAAGATGGCAGCTCCTATGCAGGACCTCCTGATCGGACAGTCTAAGTCCAGGAGTCAAAAGCCACCCTTCAAGTGGGATAAACCGGAAGAGGAGTCCTTCCGCCAGTTGAAGATGGCCCTCACGGGGGATGAGATCCTGGCCTACCCTGATTATGGCCAGCCTTTTATCCTTCACACAGACGCCAGTAATGTGGGACTGGGAGCCGTACTGTCCCAAAACCAACAGGACAGAGAAAGGATGATCGCGTACGCCAGCCGGAAGCTGAGACCCACCGAGAGGAACCTGGAGAATTACAGCTCCTTCAAGCTAGAATTCTTGGCGGTGGTGTGGGCCATGACGGAACGCTTCAAGCATTACCTGGCCTCCGCAAAGTTCACCGTGTACACGGACAACAACCCGTTGACACACCTGGACAATGCAAGACTGGGTGCCCTAGAACAGCGGTGGATGGCCCGTCTCTCCAACTATGACTTCGTGATCAAGTACCGGGCCGGCAAAACCAATGCCAACGCTGACGCCCTATCGAGGATGCCTCACTTACCTGAAGGTGACGAAGACCCAGAAGAGCTGGAGGAGGTAGAACTCCCCGCGTTTCACCGGTATGCAGCCGCTCAATACTCCCACCGCGTGAAGGAGGAGGATCTAACAACCGTGATGATAAATCCCCTACCTCACCACAGCTGGGCCGAGACCCAAGATAGTGACCCTGCCATCCGCCTGGTGAAAGATCTGCTGACCCAGGAAGATGCCCGCATAGATCCGGATGCTCCAGAGGAAGCCAAGCAGCTATGGAAAGAGAAGAGCAAGCTGTTCCTCTACGAAGGCAAGTTGTGCAGAAGGATTGTCAACCACCGGATGCACGAGCTGACCTGGCAAGTCGTGGTTCCAAGACGGTATGCAGCCATGGTCCTGGGGGCTTACCATGACAGAGCGGGACACTTCGGTTGGAAGAAACTGGAGTTCCTGCTAAGAGGAAGGTTCTTTTGGGTCGGCATGAGAGGAGCTGTAGAAAAGTGGTGCAGAGACTGTGGCCCTTGTCACCTGAGGAGGAAGGACCACACCAGCCAGAAGACACCCTTGAGGCCCATCGTCACCACGCAGCCTCTTGAGCTGGTAGCTCTGGACCACGTCAAATTGGCTCCAAGACGGTCTGGATACATCTATGCCCTGACAATCGTGGACCACTATTCCCGTTTTCTAGTGGTGGTCCCGGTAAAGGACTTGATGGCCCAAATTGCGGCCAGAGCCTTCCAGCAATATTTCTGCCGTCCACATGGGTATCCGGAACAGGTCCTGACAGACCAGGGTCCAGCGTTCGAGGCTGAAATCTTCCAGGAGTTCTGCAACCTCTATGGCTGTAAGAAGATTCGTACAACGCCTTACCACCCCCAAACCAACGGGATGTGTGAGAAGATGAACAATATAGTCATTGATCTCCTAAAGACGTTGCCCCTGGAGGAACGCAGCCTGTGGCCAGAAAAACTGCCGGATCTGATAGACTTATACAATCATATCCCGGTGAATACTACAAACTGCACCCCGGCTTACCTGATGCGATCCAGACCAGGTAAGCTGCCCGTAGACCTGGAGATGGGAGTCCTAACACCTGAGGACACCTCCCCGGATGCGGACTGGGATACTGAAAAGGCAACTGCAGTACAAGAAGGTACAGGAGAGTGTGGAGAAGAGCCTGGTCCAGGTGAGAGAGAGGCAAGAAAAACTCTTCAACCAACACGCCCCTGCTGGTCCCCTAGAACCTGGTGAGCAAGTCCTGAAGCGGAAGAGAAGGCTACATAAGTTGGACGACCAGTGGGAAAGGGAACCCTACACCGTACTGCAGTCTGATCACGACAACCCGATGGTGTGCGTGATCACCAAGGACGGAGGAGAAACCTCTAGTACCGTCTCCAGAGACCACCTCAAAAGGTGCCCCGAGCAACTCCGTAGTGCAGAAGAGGATCAGAGTGACCTTGAACCCGCAGAGGACAAGGAAGAAATGATCAGCACCGTTCTCGGAGAGTTCCCTCAGTCCTGGACTCGCATAAATGATGCCATAGTGGTACCTGTCTTGCATTTCCTGCAACCGGCACAGCAACAACCAACACCAGAGCCGGAAGGTGAAGAGGAGCAAGCGGTTCCAGAGGCAGAAGAGCCTGTACCAGCAGCCCAGGAGAGTCAACCCTCTGCTGACAGTGAGCCTGCCATGCCTGTGGTAAGCCAAAGGACCCGCAGACAGCTGCCTGCCCTACCTGTACACCCAGCTGGTAGCTGTACCCCTAACGCTAGTGGGGAAAGCCAGGTCAGTCCACCACCAGACAGTGGGTTAAGGAGATCAACCAGGAGCACAAAGGGGCAGATACCCGCTCGCTGGAAAATATAGAGCGCACTAAGATTGTAAATGACCCTGTTGCTAAATGTTGAATTGTTTGCAAAGTTACATGCATGTTTGGTAATTCTGTGTTTCAGTTTCTTGCAGCTACCGTAAGGACTCAAAGGTTATGGACTTTGTATAACCGGGACCTTGTATGGACTGCGTTCGGAGCCTAACCCAGGAATGAACTAAGACTGTAAAGGACTTGGGGTAGGACAGACCCCCACCTGGTTAAGGCTCCCCGTTGTGCTGGTGATATGGACACCCGGTCACAGACCACTCTGTGACTTTAAGAACTCAATCTGTGCGTCACTTGTATACTAATGTTTTATGGTATGCATATTGTCTTTGTTTCTTGTTTAGTCCCGGAGTACTAAATTTTACTAGGGGGGAATGTGTCACCCTGGCCTGGATGCCACAAAATATATTAAAGCTGTGTCTGAGAGCAAGGGGGAGGTTCTCTAGTCAGGGGAACATTAGCATGCAATGCCTCCTGTCTCAGGCCAGTAGGGGGAGCAGGCTGCCCCTATAAAAGCTGGTACTGGGGGCAGGGTTAGAGAGAACTTGATGGCCTGTCTCAGCACTGAGACGTGTCCCGGAGCAGAGCAGGGACAGAAAGTTGTATTGCACCTAAGAGGAAGTGTGGCAGGAGGAGAGCCACAAGCCAGAGACAAGAGGCGAAGTGAGCCTGTCTTGGCAGATAACGGACTTAATTTTACCAGACTTTGGTGTCTGAGGCTGGGAGGATTCTACATCCTCCAGCAGATAACCAGTTCGCAGGGGACTGTATATTCCTTGGCCTAAGAAGCCTGGAGGCCCTGCCACAACAGAAGGGACCAGTAAAGCCGTACAAGGCTGGGAGCAGAAAGGAACCCACGTCGCAGGCCATACAGGCGAGAGTACACGGAAAGCTCGGAAACGTGGGCTGTTACCCTATAACGAGGAGATAGCCAGAAGGAGTGCAGAAAGCACGGTAGGCCTACACCCTCACCCTGACCAGGGCCAATTTCCCCGTTGCTCTCAGACATCCAGATCCCCTCCTAGCTGGGACTGTTTGTGGGTCAATTTACCTGTTCTAGTAAAGACCCTGGACTGCAACCTGTTGTCTGCGTGCTCCTTGCTCCTCCAGCACTATCAGCACTGGGACTCTCACTACCATCACTACCAACATCCATTATACTGCCCTGGGGCCGCACTCTTCCCGTGGGGAGTCACACTACCCTAGCTGCATACCTCATCAGCCCCAGCGGTCTGCATGCAGCGGCGGTTCCTAATAACCGCAATCCACGGGTGGCGTAGTCGGACATAATCATCAGCGCATAACGGACTACCACTGGCCTGACCACCCTGAGCCACGGAACCGGGTTGCCACTACTACTCCCATCGTTCCCTTACTGCCCGGATCCGAGTGCCCCACGGCCCAGGGGGCGAGTCACATGCAAAAACGCTTGACAAACGCTTCTACCTGACGGGAAAAACGCATGTAAAAACCGCATGCGTTTTTCCTGCCAGAGAGAAGCGGAAGAAATCTGCAGCATTTCTGCATCATGGGCACATAGCCTAAAGGAGTGGTTCTGCAGGTGGTGACCACAGACCGTTTCTCTGTTCTCATCCTTTTTGGCTGTTGTTTTGGTCACTTTTTCATTTTGCCGTTGCTCTCACCCCTAGAGGTACAGTAGCATGAGGCGGTGTCTACAGTACAACCCACAGAAGTTGCTCAGGTAGTGCAGTTCATCCAGGATGGCACATCAGTGCTAGCTGTGGCAAGAAGGGTAGCTGTGTCTGTCAGCACAGTGTCCAGAGCATGGAGCAGATACCAGGAGATGTGGAGGGAGCCATAGAAGGGCAACAACCCAGCAGCAGGACTGCTACCTCTGCCTTTGTGCAAGGAGTAACAGGAGGAGCACTGCCAGAGCCCTGCAAAATGACCTCCAGCAGGCCATAAATGTGCATGTGTCTGCACAAACGGTTAGAAACTGACTCCATGAGGGTGGTATGAGGGCCCGACGTCCACGATGGGAGTTGTGCTCACAGCCCAACAGCGTGCAGGACTCTTGGCATTTGCCACAGAACACCAGGATTGGCAAAGTCGCCACATGCGCCCTGTGCTCTTCACAGATGAAAGCAGGTTCACACTGAGCACATGTGACAGACGTGACAGTCTGGAGACGCCGTGGAGAGCGATCTGCTGCCTGCAACATCCTTCAGCATGACCGGTTTGGCAGTGGGTCAGTAATGGTGTGGGGTGGCATTTCTTTGGAGGGCCACACAGCCCTCCATGTGCTCGCCAGAGGTAGCCTGACTGCCATTAGGTACCGAGATGAGATCCTCAGACCATTGTGAGACGATATGCTGGTGCGGTTGGCCCTGGGTTCCTGCTAATGCAGGACAATGCCAGACCTCATGTGGCTGGAGTGTGTCAGCAGTTCCTGCAAGATGAAGGCATTGAAGCTGTGGACTGGCCCACCGGTTCCCCAGACCTGAATCCAATTGAGCACATCTGGGAAATCAAGTCTCGCTCCATCCACCAACGTCACCAACGACCAACTGTCCAGCAGTTGGCGGATGCTTTAGTCCAGGTCTGGGAGGAGATCCCACAGGAGACCATCCGCAACCTCATCAGGAGCATGCCCAGGCGTTGTAGGGAGGTCATACAGGCACGTGGAGGCCACACACAATACAGAGCCTGATTTTGACTTGTTTTAAGGACATTACATCAAAGTTGGATCAGCCTGTAGTGTGTTTTTCCACTTTAATTTTGGGGGTGACTCTAAATCCAGAACTCCATTGGTTAATAAATTTGATTTCCATTAATGATTTTTGTGTGATTTTGTTGTCAGCACATTCAACTTTGTACAGAACAAAGTATTCAATAAGAATATTTCATTCATTCAGAACTAGGATGTGTTATTTGAGTGTTCCCTTTATTTTTTTGAGCAGTGTATAACACACATATGCTTATATATGTAGCACTCTCTCTTGCTATATATAAATATGTATGTGTACACAAAAGTACCTGTGTATTATATAAGATATCATACTTGATACAGACGACTAAGGGCTTTGGCCAGAAATGTGTCAGAGCAAAATGACTACTTTCTTTTAATGTATGGATATCCTTACCTGGTTTTTAAGAAAATGGAATAAAATTAATTTTTTATTGATTCCACACTACACGGATCCTTTCTTCATTTTTTGTACTTTTACCGGAGGTCAAAGGAGCAGGATCCGGGCGTTCCCTGCATTTGGTACACACGGTGAGGCTTTTTCTACCCTTTTTTCCCTAACATTGATTGCAGTAGTCAGGGGCGTACATAGGAATCATGGGGCCCCATAGCAGAAGTTCTAATTGGCCCCCCCCCCAAAAAAAATGTAAATAATTGTTGGGGTCACAGAAGAGCATATCTTACAACTTTCCAGCCTTTACATAGTAATTTTCCTCCTGCTGAAGTCCTAGATTCCTTTTTCATTTCCCCCATAAAGTATGATGCCAACAAAAGTGCCCCCCCAAACACAATATGATATCCCCATGGTGAATTCCTCCACATGCACAGTATAATGACCATACTTTACCCCACCTCAACTCCCAAGGCAAAGTATCGTGATCCCAACACAGTATGATCCCCCAAATGTGACCCCCACACAGCCCTCCATACAGTATAATGGCCCCACACCTCTCCACACTCCACAGAGTATAATGCACTCGCCATGGTCCTCCGCAGAGTATAATGCACTCGCCATGGTCCTCCACAGAGTATAAGACACTTGCCATGGTCTTCCGCACAGTATAAGACACTCACCATGGTAATCCACACAGTATAAGACACTCGCCATGGTCCTCCACACAGTATAATGTACATGCCATGGTCCTTCACACAGTATAATGCACTTGCCATGGTCCGCCACACAGTATAAGAAACTCGCCATGGTCCCCCACACAGTATAAGACACTCGCCATGGTCCTCCACACAGTATAAGACACTCCCCATGGTCCTCCACACAGTATAATGCACTCCCCATGGTCCTCCACACAGTATAATGCACTCCCCATGGTCCTCCATGCAGTATAATGAACTCCATATGGTCCTCCACGCAGTATAATGCACTCCCTATGGTCCTCCACACAGTATAATGCACTTGCCATGGTCCTCCACACAGTATAATGCACCCCTCATAGTCCTCCACACAGTATAATGCACTCCCCATGGTCCTCCACACAGTATAATATACTCCCCATGGTCCTCCATGCAGTTTAATTCACTCCCCATGGTCCTCCACACATCATAATGCACCCCATGGTCCTGTATGCAGTATAATGCAGCCCCCAATAGAGTAAAATGCGGCCCCCACCATAGGGTAAAATGCAGCCCCCAGTCCTCCAGTTTTATCAGTACTCACTGATTTATAAATAAATACATACTTACCGCTCCTCGTTCCCCGCTGCTTCAGTCTCTGCAGCGTGTCTCTCTCATCGCCTCAGCAGCTGCCAGCTCCACTGTCTGACACAGCGTGGAGCGTCATCACGCCGCTGTGTCAGACACAGAGGAGAAATGATGGGAAAGGAAGTGTCACATGATGCTCCCTCCTCCATCATTCATTTTAACCAGGGTCGGCTGCAGATTTTCGTGGGCCCCGGGCGAAAGAGTCTCAGTGGGCCCCTTTAGCACATACCACCATTCATGATGCACAGATACGGCAGAGAAATATCGGTATAGTACAAAGGGCCTAGGCTGTCCCCTCGTCCTTCACATATGCAAACATGCACATACAGTACGCAGACATGCACGAGCACACACAAAGTATGCAGACACGCACGCACGCACACAGTATGCAGACATGCGCGCGCACACAGTATGCAGACATGCACACACACAGTACTCAGACATGCACGCACACACACAGTACTCAGACATGCACGCACACACACAGTACTCAGACATGCATGTGTAGCACCCCGAGGGCTCGGCTGCTACAGGGGTATTGCACCTCTGACCAGAGGTGTGATGTTCCACTCCCGGGTAAGGATGGAGTGTGGACCAGGACCCGGTAAGCTGCATGCACCACACACACCCCATTTCCGAGGGATAGCTCAACGGTGCTCCCACTAGACAGAAGTGCAGGCACGACAGCATCTGTTCCTGGCTGGAGTGGGGAGGGGGAGGAAAACCCAGTGGTGTAGGAGCAGATAGGGGTGGGTCTCTGGGCATAGGCAGGAGCCCATTGGTTGCTAGTCACCTGGGCTCGGGTGTCAGAAGGAGGTATATAAGGTGGGCACCATCTTAGGACAGTGTTCAGTTCAGAGAGGAGGAGAAGAAGACAGGAGTTCAGCCAGAGAGGGCTGACAGGGAGCTGTGGCTCAGTCTGGGCCCAGCTCCAGAGGCAGGCCTGGAGTGAGGCCAGAAACAGCAGAAAGAGAGAGGAGAAGGAGAGGAAAGGAAAGTAAGAAAGGAACTGGAACAGAGGAGAAAGGAAGCAAGGAACACAGAGAAAGGCCCAGAGACACAAGGACCGAAGGAACCCCATATGCCCAGAGGAGATACAGGGTGAAGGGTTGGCAGAACAGAGTACCGGAACCCAAATTGGTGGAGGCAGCAGATTCCTCAGCCAAAGACCGGAGGTTGTTACCACATCTTGGTGCGACCCCTCACTACATCCACCAGAAAGGCATACCGTATAGGGTCAGGGAAACCGGGAGAGGTTTCGCCAACAGAAGGCCCGAGGAAGCTGGACAAAGGTGGGTCCCTGGTGGGGACGGCCAGAGAAAGGTAGAGAAGGGAGCTCTGAACCACACTCTGGAATTACCTGGGAGTTGACTGAGTCCCTTGCCTGGTGGACGCAGCACGGCTCGGGCAGTCATCGCCTGCAGCATTGACATGAACAACAACTGTGAGTAAAGCATTGAAAACTGCAACCGCACGTCTCTGTGGTTCCTCGCCGCAACAGCACCATTAGCACTGGGACGCTCACACCATCACTCCCATCATCTCTCACATTAGCTGCCCTGAGGCAATGCTTCTCCCGTGGGGAGTTATCCCATACTCAGCTGCGCAAACAACATCAGCCTCAGCGGTCTGCAGCACGGCGGCGGTCCCCACTGACCGCAATCCACGGGTGGCGTAGTCGGACATTTGCTATACATTAAGACTGCCACTGGTTTGACCACCCTGGGCACGGACCGGGTTACCGCCACACGGAGACTACAACCCCCAGCATTCTGCAACAGGCCCAGTTCCAGGTTCCCCTGCACAACACAGGCCCAGGGGGCGCGTCAACTTTGGCGTAGTCGGCAGGATCATTACCAACCCGCCACAAGCGGGTATTGTGTGCCTGGAGAAAACTGTACATGTACCTTAAAAAGAAGTCTCCCGCCATTTCCAGAAGTTTCCCGTCGTCCGGAGTCGTTTCCCGCCATCCGGAGCCGATTCCCGCCATCGGACGCCATCTTGGACCGTTTCCCCCCGTCTTCATCCGTTTTTCCCGCCCTGGCAGAGCGGACGCCATTATGTGCGCACCAAAGGACAGCAGGAAGCCACCTCCCATCGTGGGCCAGGTCCCAGAATGGCGCCAAAGAAGGAGCCCGCCCCCACCAGCCATGAGTGCAGCAGTGGAGATGTCCATCAATGTGGGGGGGCTGCCCCTGAGGGTGATTGTCAGCAGATGCCCCCAAGACCAACCCCCATGGGGGCGGATAGGAAAGAAAACTGAGGGGCTGGGTGCGGCCTTGATCAGTCTGGACCTGCTGCACCCGGAGATGGAAGGAGCAGAGAACTCCACCAGCACCCTGGCCCGCAGCCTGCTGCAAGCTGAGCCACCCTGCAGCCTGACTGAGTTGCTGGCCCAGCTGCCTAGAGACCCGGACAGTGCGAGCGCAGCGCTGGAAGACCTAAACAGAAGAATGGTCCGGGCGCAGCGGGATGTGTTTGCCGGGTGGAAGGAGGAGATGACCCGGCAGCATGAAGGCAGCCAGCGGAGGACCCCGCCGGGACCGGCAGCTGCAGACGACGCCGCGGAGGAGGCCATGGAGACCGAGGCAGGTAATGGGGACGCCACCACCCCAAGCCCTGGGAACACCAGCCTGCCCTCACCCTCCGTTGCGGGACCCAAAGCCCGGGGGACCGTACCTGACACCACGTCTCCACCGCTGCCAGCTAGGCCTCAGGCAGCGAGAACCGTCATCACGCCCCGCCCCGCGCTGTGCCCTCTGAACCCGGGCGCCGTAACGCGGGAGACGTCACAGGCCAGGACGCAAAGCCCAGCACACCCGGGCGCCGCTGCCTCACCAGCGCCCCCTACCTTGGCGGTGCCACCCCCGGGCGCGACCAACAAGCGACCACCGGCCTGGTCGCAAGGCCGAGTGCCCCCGGGCGCTGCCACATGTCCGAAGCCCGCGGTGCCGCCCCTGGGTGCGGACCTGTACGCCCAACATACCAGCCCGGACGGGCTGCCCTTTGAGTGGCCACCAGAGTTTGACAACCCCCGTCTCCGGGGAGAACAACCCCTGAGCGAGCCTCTGATCCCGGCCCCGGAGCCCGCCCACATCGCTCTACCCCCGCTGGAGGATGCCCAGTTTGCATGGGACCCCACCGGCGAGAGTCTCATGGGGTTCACCCAGGAGACCCGGGCGGAAGCAGCCCAGCGCCTGGATTGCTGCCGTCAGCAGCTGGCCACCTATGAAAGAGAGCGGCGGCAGAGGCACATCAGGGAGGAGCGACTCCAGGCCAGGAGCGCGGAACAGAAGAGGAGGGCCCGACAAGACACCCACGCCATCCGCGGTCCCAGAGCCACCGGGACCGTAGTCAAGTTCCAGCTAGAGCATGGCTGGGGCTTCATCAGAGACCCGGAGGCTAACACCGACGTCTTCGTCACTAGAAGGGACGTTGAAAGCCACCTGCCAGAGGGACATCACGGCCGTGACCTGTACCCCGGTGACTTGGTCACCTACACCCAGCACAAGGGCGCAAAGGGACTGTACGCCCTCCACGTTCACCGGCTCACGGAGGAGGAACTGCAGTACCGCCCAGACACGGAGTACACTGAGGGTCCGGATGGACCAGAAGACTACCCGGAAGAGCAAGGAGCATCAGGAGGACACCGTTACCAGTAAACGGTAAAGTGGAACTGTACATAGTTACCCGTGCGGGTATAAGAACTGTTGCTGATTGAAGTGTGGTCCCCGTTGGGACTAGTGTGGAATAGTTAAAGGACTGTTACCCGTGTGCAAGTTAAACCCCTCAATCCCTAACCAGGCTGAGGACTGTGAACAGCCATTCCCCTATCCCCACTGGCCGAGGACTGAGAGCGGCCATCCCTGTAAATAGTTGCGCTTCCTAAAGCGCCCCCTACTGGTTTTATTCAAAAACCGCAACGTCTACCTCAAGGCAGATTAAATGGACTGTTGCACCTTTTCCTGGTCGCAAGTTGCACAGCGGCCAGAGCTCAAGAATGTTCTACTTGAAAAAGTTTTATATTGAAAAGTTTTATATGCTGCTAGAATAATAATGCAAATGTTTCATGTTATGTTTTATATGCTAAAAGAGTTCTGGTAGTTTCGACCATAGCTATTGACAGAAGAATGTTAAAGAAAAGAAAAAGAGTACCAGCAACGTTAAAAGAGAAAAGTGCCTCCCATAAAGGGATGGGTTTATAGTTATTGTCTTATATACGAATGCATTCTAAAAATTTGTATGTTTAAATTGTTTTGCTCTTTTCCAGCCCGAGGACGTGCTGTGATTTACCAGGGGGGAATGTAGCACCCCGAGGGCTCGGCTGCTACAGGGGTATTGCACCTCTGACCAGAGGTGTGATGTTCCACTCCCGGGTAAGGATGGAGTGTGGACCAGGACCCGGTAAGCTGCATGCACCACACACACCCCATTTCCGAGGGATAGCTCAACGGTGCTCCCACTAGACAGAAGTGCAGGCACGACAGCATCTGTTCCTGGCTGGAGTGGGGAGGGGGAGGAAAACCCAGTGGTGTAGGAGCAGATAGGGGTGGGTCTCTGGGCATAGGCAGGAGCCCATTGGTTGCTAGTCACCTGGGCTCGGGTGTCAGAAGGAGGTATATAAGGTGGGCACCATCTTAGGACAGTGTTCAGTTCAGAGAGGAGGAGAAGAAGACAGGAGTTCAGCCAGAGAGGGCTGACAGGGAGCTGTGGCTCAGTCTGGGCCCAGCTCCAGAGGCAGGCCTGGAGTGAGGCCAGAAACAGCAGAAAGAGAGAGGAGAAGGAGCGGAAAGGAAAGTAAGAAAGGAACTGGAACAGAGGAGAAAGGAAGCAAGGAACACAGAGAAAGGCCCAGAGACACGAGGACCGAAGGAACCCCATATGCCCAGAGGAGATACAGGGTGAAGGGTTGGCAGAGCAGGGTACCGGAACCCAAATTGGTGGAGGCAGCAGATTCCTCAGCCAAAGACCGGAGGTTGTTACCACATCTTGGTGCGACCCCTCACTACATCCACCAGAAAGGCATACCGTATAGGGTCAGGGAAACCGGGAGAGGTTTCACCAACAGAAGGCCCGAGGAAGCTGGACAAAGGTGGGTCCCTGGTGGGGACGGCCAGAGAAAGGTAGAAAAGGGAGCTCTGAACCACACTCTGGAATTACCTGGGAGTTGACCGAGTCCCTTGCCTGGTGGACGCAGCACGGCTCGGGCAGTCATCGCCTGCAGCATTGACATGAACAACAACTGTGAGTAAAGCATTGAAAACTGCAACCGCACGTCTCTGTGGTTCCTCGCTGCACCAGCACCATTAGCACTGGTACGCTCACACCATAACTCCTATCATCTCTCACATTAGCTGCCCTGAGGCAATACTTCTCCCGTGGGGAGTTATCCCATACTCAGCTGCGCAAACAACATCAGCCTCAGCGGTCTGCAGCGCGGCGGCGGTCCCCACTGACCGCATTCCACGGGTGGCGTAGTCAGACATTTGCTATACATTAAGACTGCCACTGGTTTGACCACCCTGGGCACGGACCGGGTCACCGCCACACGGAGACTACAACCCCCAGCATTCTACAACAGGACCGGTTCCAGGTTCCCCTGCACAACACAGGCCCAGGGGGCGCGTCAGCATGCACACACACAGTACGCAGACATGCACGCACACACACAGTACGCAGACATGCACATACACACACAGTACGCAGACATGCACACACACACAGTACGCAGACATGTGTGGCACCCCAGGGGTCTGGTTACCACAGTAATAGAAATATTACGTCTGAGAGCAAGTGGGAGGTTTCCTGGTCAGGAGCCCTTAAACATGCAACACCTCCTGTCCCAGACCAGATAGGGGAGGAACCTGCCCTATATAAACTGGATCTGGGGGGGTTAGTGAGTCAGAGTCTGGAGTTTGTTCCAGACACAGGGAAAGTAACAGCGAGGAACTCTGTAGGAGCAGGAGCTGAAGACCAGGGACTTGAGCTAAGCTCAGTTCGTCCTGGCAGAAGACGCTAAGAACCGGACACAGAAGTCCGAGGCTGTGGGGACTTATATATACCCAGCAGCAGAAACCCGCCGGCAGGGGATTTCAGGTCCTCTGGCCATAGAAGCCTGGAGGCTCAGTCACGAGCAAGGGACCAGCACCACCATCGAGGAGCGGGGGCTATCAGAAGTCACCAGCCATACGGGTGAGCACCACACGGTACACTCAGGGACGTGGGCTACTTCCACTCGCTTACAGCAAGGTAGCCAGGAAGAGTGCAGATAGACGGGGAGGCCTACAACTCCACCTGGCCAGGGGAACTCCAGTTTGCTCACAGACTGATCAGGCCTCTTATGCTAGCCAGTACTCCCAGGAGGGTCTGCCTTATCATCATCAGTAAAGACCCTGAACTGCACTGCAAAGCCTCTGAGTCGTTCCTGCTGCGCTCGTACACCATCACTCCCATCATCCACACTCACTACCCTGAGGCTATACTCCTCCCGTGGGGAGTTATACTACACTCTGCTGCCCTCACAACATCAGCCTCAGAGGTCTGCTCAGCAGCGGCGGTTCTTATTGACCGCAATCCACGGGTGGCGTAGTCGGACATTGCATTATACTGATACAGAGACTGCCACAATATTGGTCTGGCCACCCTGAGCCACGGGATCGGGTCGCCACTACTACTCCCAGCATTGCCCTGAAGTCCGGTCCCGGGTGCCCCACAGCCCAGGGGGCGCGTCAGCTTTTTGGCGTAGTCGGCAGGATTGTGACCAACCCGCCACAAACCGGTATTGCGTGCCTGAAAAAGACTTTGCACTTACCTGAGTGAAGTTTCCCGCCATCCGGAGCCATTTCCCACCATCTTCAGTTATCTCCCGCCATCTTCAGTCGTTTCCTGCCGTCTTCAGCTGTTTTCCCTCCATCGGACGCCATCTTCAGGACGGCGCGCGGGAAGAAGAGGGGCGTTGACGTCCAAACCGCGCGAGACCTGAAGCCCCGCCCTACGCACCGACGCTGCGCAAGGTCCTGGAAGGAGAGAGAGTGACGCTGACGTCACCAGGACGCGACGCAAGGTCCTCGCCCGGAGCAGCGCCAGCGGAGCCGCGGCCTACGGAAGAGGATCGACGGAAGGTAGGCCACACTTAACTAGGGGGGAGGAAGATGACGGACACGGAGAGACCCTCTACCACCAGCGCGGCCACTGCCGCAGTAATGCCGTTCACAATGCCATACATCCCCGGAGCGGCCTGGCTGCCCCAATACTCAGGGGAGTCGCATACCCTAAGCGACTTTAAAGAGAGACTGTACAGCCTATTTAAAGTATACCCCCTGACGGAGGGACAGAAAGTGAGCATATTGATAGGCCAGTTAACCGGCGCAGCCCAGCGTGAAGTAAAGTCCTGGTCAGTCCGGGACAAGGAGACCTTAAAGGAGATCTTGGCCCGTCTGAAGGACAATTTTGATACCCGCACCTCAGCCGAGATCAAAATGAGATTTTATGGGTGCAAGCAGCGGGCCCAAGACAGTATAAGAGACTATGCTTTGAGTTTGCAAGAGACCCTGGGAGCCATTAAACAGGCAGAACCTGACAGTGTGCGGAATGCAGATGAACTGTTAACTGAGCAATTCATTGAGGGTCTGCTGTCCAACGCCCAACGAACCCGGTTACGTGCAATGGCCTTGCAGAACCCTGGTTTAGACTTTGCAAAGTTCAAAGACAGGGCCATCCGGGTGCTCCGGGAACCGGCACCGGGTAGCGCTGTAACCCACAGGCGCCCTGCTATTACCTATCATCAGTAGGCGGCGCCCTTGTCTACAGAGTCTGTAGGAGCTGGTGAGCAGGCTTCGGACAACAACCCGGCTACAGACCTGCACTATCAGGTCCAAGAGCTGACTAAAAGCGTAGCGGCGCTAACCAGAACTGTGCAGTCTTTACAGGTCTCTCCTCCAGGAAAGATGCAGCTGGCGTCCGGTCCGGAGGATGTCCCGTGGCGCCGACAGAGGAGGATCCCAACGTCCAGAGGAAGACCCAGCGACAGATACAACGAGGACGGACAACCCATCTGCCGCCGCTGCAATCAGCCCGGACATATGGCAAGGTACTGTCATTTAAACGGGCACAACCTGGGGCAGAGAGCCAACCCCCAGGCATAAGATCATCAGGACCCTCAAACTGGCGTGATAAATATGTAGGGGGATGTCCAGTCTTACCTGTGGTACTGGATGGCATTCCAATGAGTGCCCTACTAGACACCGGGTCACAGGTAACTACCATCCCTTATGTGCTCTTTAAGCGGTATTGGAATGATTCGGACATAAGCCGCTACCCAGATGACGACCTGAGTATCATCGCCAGCAATGGTCAGCCCGTGCCGCAGGTGAGATTCAAAGAGGTGACCATTAAAATCGGTAAAGTCGAACTGGCGGCACAAGGACTGATTATTGTGGACATTGACCGTCATGAGAGTCACCCTAAAATAACCTTGGGCACTAACGTGATTGAAAATTGTCTTGCAGAGATAATTCTCATTTTACAGCAGGTTGCCAAGAACGCCAGTTCCAGCCAGCAGCGTGTTCTCCAAAAAGAGATCCGAGCACTGATGAAACGGCAACAAGTGGAACTATCTGGTGGTGAGATTGGTAGCGTGAGAATGTGTGACCCGTTCCCTATTGCCATGCCCCTGAAAAGTGAGATGATGATCTGGTGCCGGGCAACTATTGGTCTAAGAGGTAGAGACTACCAAGCAATGGTGGAACCCGTTTACTCAGACAGTAGGCCCACCATTTTGACAGCACGGGGGGTGGTCGATGTACGCCATGGGAGGGTACCTGTCCGCATCATAAATATCAGGGAAAGAGAAGTATACCTGCCCCGGTATGCCACGCTAGCCAAATTGTTCACCATAAACCAAAATTCTGTAAGGGCCATGGAACCCTTGCCTCCATCTCAACCAGAGGAAGGTAACGGCACTAAGAAACAAATGAAGGAATGGTGTCAGCAACTGCATTTGGGTACTGACTCCACTCCCTCACACCAAAAACAGGGAGTCTACCGGGTAGTTCAGGAGTACGAAAGAGTCTTTAGTAAACACCCGCTAGACTTCGGGCGAGTAAAGGGGGTAGAACATCACATCCCCACAGGAGACCATCCACCCATAAAGGAAAGATACCGACCTGTACCCCCTGCACACTATCAGCATGCAAAGGGGATGTTGCGGGACATGAAGGAGGCTGGGGTAATCAGGGACAGCTGTAGCCCCTGGGCAGCTCCACTAGTTCTAGTGAAAAAGAAGGACAACACAATGAGAATGTGTGTAGACTACAGAAAGGTCAACCGTATCACACACAAAGATGCGTACCCGTTACCTAGAATAGAAGAATCTTTAGCTGCATTAAAATCTGCTAACTTCTTCTCCACTTTGGATCTTACTAGCGGGTACTGGCAGGTTCCTGTAGCAGAGGCAGACAAGTAGAAGACTGCATTCACCACCCCGATGGGTCTCAGCGAATTCAACTGTATGCCGTTCGGGCTCTGCAACGCACCAGGAACCTTCCAGCGGTTGATGGAATGCTGTATGGGACACCGGAATTTCGAGACGGTCATGTTATACCTGGACGATGTCATCGTTTATTCCAAGACCTACGAGGACCATCTGAAACACCTGGCAGAAGTGTTTGACGCCCTGGCAAGCTGCGGCCTAAAGGTGAAACCCTCCAAGTGTCATCTACTGAAACCAAAAGTACAGTACCTGGGACACGTGGTGAGTGCTGACGGAGTGGCTCCCGACCCCGATAAGGTCACCGTGATTAAGGACTGGCCAAGACCATCCAGCATAAAGGAAGTGCATCAGTTCCTCGGGTTGATAGGCTACTACCGAAGATTCATTCCCGGTTTCACCAGAATGGCAGCTCCCATGCAGGACCTCCTGATAGGTCAATCCAGGAAGGCCAAAAAACAGAAGCCGCCCTTCAGGTGGGAAAAGCTGGAAGGGGAGTCCTTCTGCCAGCTGAAGATGGCCCTCACGGGGGATGAAATCCTGGCGTACCCTGACTACGGCCAGCCCTTTATCCTCCACACGGACGCGAGCAACATCGGGCTAGGAGCCGTACTGTCCCAGATCCAGCAGGGGAAAGAACGGGTAATCGCTTACGCCAGCCGAAAACTACGGCCCACAGAGAGAAACCCTGAGAATTATAGCTCATTCAAGCTAGAGTTCCTGGCAGTGGTGTGGGCAGTGACCGAATGTTTCAAGCATTACCTTGCTTCTTCCAAGTTCACCGTGTACACGGATAACAACCTGTTGACACACCTGGACACTGCAAAACTTGGTGCCCTGGAGCAGAGATGGATGGCCCGCCTGTCCAACTATGAATTCACCATCAAATACCGGGCGGGACACTCAAATGCCAACGCGGATGCCCTGTCCAGAATGCCAAACTTACCGGACGTAGGGGAAGATCCAGAAGAACTGGAAGAAGTCAAACTCCCTGCGTTCCACCATCATGGGATTACCCTGTATTCCCGCCGTGTAAGGGACAGGCGCTCTGCTACGTTCAATCCCTTACCCCACTACAGCTGGGCGGAGACACAAGACAGTGATCCCGCAGTCCGTCTGGTGAAGGAAATGCTGACACAGGCTGATGCCCGTCTTGACCCAGACGCTCCGGAGGAGACAAAGCAACTGTGGAAGGAGAAAAGTAAACTGTTTCTTTACAAGGAGAAGCTGTGCCGGAGAATGGTCAACTCTAGAACACATGAGCTGACCTGGCAGGTAGTGGTCCCAAGACGAGATGCGGCTATGGTTCTGGAGGCATACCACGACGAAGCAGGACACTTCGGATGGAAGAAGCTGGAGTTCTTGTTGCGTGGACGGTTCTACTGGGTAGGCATGAGAGGAGCCATCGAGAGGTGGTGCAGAGACTGTGGCCCGTGCAGCCTAAGAAGAAGAGACCGTGCCAGCCACAAGTCTCCCCTGCAGCCCATCATCACCAGGCAGCCACTGGAACTGGTAGCCCTGGACCATGTGAAACTGGCTCCAAGCAGATCTGGGTACGTCTACGCCCTCACCATCGTAGATCACTACTCCCGGTTCCTGGTGGTGGTCCCTGTCAAAGACTTAATGGCTCAAACAGCAGCCAGAGCCTTCCAGCTGCACTTCTGCCGTCCACACAGGTATCCGGAGCAAGTGCTGACGGACCAAGGACCAGCCTTCGAAGCGGAGGTCTTCCAAGAGTTCTGCAATCTGTATGGCTGCAGGAAGATAAAAACAACGTCCTATCACCCTCAGACCAACGGACTATGTGAGAAAATTAACCAGGTGGTGATAGACTTGCTAAAAAATGTTGCCCCTGGAAGAACGCAGTCTGTGGCCTGAAAAACTGCCTGATCTGGTGGACTTGTATAATCACATCCCGTAGGTTCCACCAACTGTACCCCGGCTTACCTAATGAGAGCAAGACCTGGTAAGCTGCCTATTGACCTGGATATGGGAGTCCTGACACCTGAGGACACCTCGCCAGAGGCAGACTGGGATACAGAACGGCAGCAGCAGTATCGGAAAGTACAGAAGAGCGTCGAGCGAAGTCTGTCTCAAGCAAGAGAAAGGCAAAAGAAGACTTATAACCAGCATGCTCCCGCTGTTCCCCTGGTACCTGGAGAGCAGGTCTTGAAGAGAAAGAGGCGGCTCCACAAGTTGGACGACCAGTGGGAGAAGGACCCGTACACAGTACTGCCTTCAAGTCATGATAATCCAAAAGTCTGTGTAATCAGTAAGGATGGAGGAGAGACCACAGCCATTGTCTCCAGAGACCACCTGAAAAAGTGTCCCGAGCAGCTGCAAAGCCCTGACGAAGATCAAGAGAACCCTCAACCCGCAGAGTAGTGTTGAGCCACCCCCGTAGTGTTCGAGTTCGGTTCGGTTTGTCGAACACCCGTGTGTTCGCCGAACTGTTCGTCGAACTGTTCGTCGAACACCTTCGAACACCGTTAAAACCAATGGCAGGCAAACAAAAACACATAGAAACACATAGAAAACACCTTCAAAGGTGTCCAAAAGCTGACAAACTGCTCAGAAGACACAACTAACACATGGAAAAGTGACAAGTACATATAGTCATGCGAAAAGAAAAGAGGTGGAGGAGTAAAAGGAGGGGGAGACACAGATATAGGCATGTCATGCCCTTCTAAAATCCAAAAAGTGAGAAGCCGACACGTTCAGTCCGCTCCTGCCCGTGCCACCTCCGTGTCGCCGGGTTTGTGCCAGAGCCGCGGTGAACCCTGACGGCCAGCCCCCCTCTCCCAATACTGGTGCCTGTCCGCTGGTGGGTCGAGCGAGCCCCCCTGTGGTGGAGGCAGCTCTAAGCTTTTTAATTTAAATTGTCTCTCTAATTTGAATAAATACACTTTAAATCCATTTACAAGGATCTATTGGAGGGCAAGTCTCATGCCAGCAGCCGCGTAATTCCAGCTCCAGTAGCGTCCACTAAAGCTGCTGCAGTTAAAAAGCTTTTATAAGGATCGAGCTCGGCTGTCCACCGCAAGGCATCCTACTGCCAGTCCGATCCCCTATGCCTTGGGGTGCCTCCTGATGCTCTTCACTGAGTATCCCGTGGTCCCGAAGCATTTCCTTTGAAAAAATGAAGTGTCCAAACTAACAGCCGGGATAATCCGCTGACTAGCAGACACTGCTACTAGGCACAAAGTATTTCCTGGGCTAGATGCAGTTAAAAATTTGTAATTAGATACTCTCGTTGGATGCTGAGAAAGCATTCCATAGAGTCTCCTGGCACGCCATATATGATTCTCTTAAAAAGCTTGGGGTAGGGGTCTAGGGGACCCTTTTATAGCCAAAATCACGGCCCTGTATCGCAATACGTCACCTAGGCTGAAGATAAATGGAACTGTAGCACCCTGAGGGCTCGGTTGCTACAGAGGTATTGCACCTCACCCAGAGGTGTGATATCTCACTCTCAGGTAAGGATGTAGTGTGGATCAGGACCCGACACCTGCATGCATTACACCACATTGCCGTGGGGCAGGGCGACCAATATGCCCCTGAGATGGGCACGACAGTCCCTGTCCCTGGCTGGAGTGGGGGGAGGGAACACTGAGGAAGGGGAACCCTCTAGTGCAGGAGCAGGGAGGAAGCAGTTCCTGGGTGCATTGAGAAGGGAGTATAAAAGGTGGGCACCATCTTAGTTCAGTGCAGAGAAGTCTGAGCAGAAGTGGCAGGGAGCAGGGGCTCTGCATGAGCTCTGCTCCGGAGGCGGGCCTAGTAACAGAGGCCCAGGCCTGGAAGAGGGAGAAGGAAGGAAGAGGAGCGGAGAAGGCTCCAGGAACGAGGAACGAAGGGATCTCAGGGGTGCGGACGGGCGAGTCGCCACCGCACGCCCGAATCCACCTGCGTGGAGGGGTCAGGCCAAAGGGGGAGACCGGTCCCCAAAACTAGTGGAGGCAGGAAACGACCCTCAGCTAGAAACAGGAGGCTGTGACATTTTATGTGGCGCAGCCCCTCGCTACACCCGCTAGGAAGGCACCACATAGGGTCAGGGAAACTGGCGCCAAGTTTACCAAGAGGAGGCCCGAGGCAGCCGGACAGAAGGGTTGGTAAGAAAGGCCAGACAAAGGACACACAAAGGGGGTCCTGTGAAGCACTCCAAAGTTATCTGGGAGTTGTCTGAGCCCCTCACCTGGTGAGCACAGTATGACGTGGGCAGCCGTTACCTGCAGACGTAGTCTGGATAATAAGAACTGTGAGTAAAGGCCCTGGACTGCATCACTGACTCCGTGTCATTACTGCTGCTGCCCTGCACCATCACCCCCATCCTCCGCATACACTGCCCTGAGGCTATACTCCTCCCGTGGGGAGTTATGCTACGCTCTGCTGCACCCACAACACCAGCCTCAGCGGGCTGCCCTGGAGCGGCGGTTCACTCTGACCGCAATCCACGGGTGGCGTAGTCGGACATTTAAACATCAAAACCACATAAATAGTTCCGCCACTGGTTTGACCGCCCTGAGCCAGGGAACCGGGTTGCCGCCACGGAGACTACAACCACCAGCATCCACCAAAAAGGGTCCGGCTCCGGGTGTCCCAAGGCCCAGGGGGCGCGTCAGAACATTTTCATCACCTTTCACAATCACCAATGAGACAAGGCAGGGATATTCTCTGTCCCCTCTCTTATACATCCTAGTGACGGAGCACCTGCTCTCATCAATTCGCCATAACCCCAATATTAGGTGGATTGAGGTGGGAGGCACCGAGTACAAGTGCTCTCTATTTGCTGATGATGTCCTAGTATATATCACTCAATCACATATATCCATCCATGCTGTTATGGCTGAAATAGATCACTTTGTTACATGGTCAAATTTTAAAATCAATGCAGCGAAGTCTGAGGCCCTCGATGTCTCCCTCCCCAAATCCATATAGGATTCCATCCAGTCCAACTTTCCCTTTGCCTGGGCCTCACAGGGTATCAAATACTTAGGAATTCCTATTCATAGAGACCTCTCCCATCTATGTTATCTTAATTTTGGGCCCTTTATTGAACAACTCCATACAGACCACGGTTGGCAAGTTAGAACTGTAAGATTCACTATGTGAACCACTGGTGTTTTGTGGAAAAGCACATGTACACTGTGTTCCAAATTATTATGCAAAAAGTGTTTAGGAGTGATAAGGGAAGAATTTGTTTGTTTGTCAGTTAAACTCATTGATGGTGATGTGTGTCAGGGCTCTTTATATCACTGTAAGCAATTGCAGACACCTGTGCTAATTAGTTTGGCAGGTGTGTCCAATGAAAGGCAAGACTACTTAAGAAGGCTGTCTCACATTATTAAGCAGCCTACATTTTCTGCCAAAATGGGGAAGAAAAAGGATGTGTCGGCTGCTGAGAAGCAACAAATTGTGGAGTGTTTAGGTCAAGGCATGACTACAATCAACATTGTGCGATGATCAGGATGAAGTGTCTTGGCAATCAAGAAGTATGTAGCTGATTCACAGTACACACGTGTGCGTGCTGATAAGGGCAAATTGAGGACTCTTTCCTACAGGCAATTACGTCAGGTTGAAAGAGCAGCGGCAAAAAAGCCTTGTCATAGCAGCAGACAAGTTTTTGAAGCTGCTTGTGCCTCCAACGTCCCCCGAACAACAAGATGCAGGGTCCTTCAGAGGTTTGCAGCTGTGCATACGCCATCCTGTCGACCTCCTCTATCCACTTCACACAAGCAGAAACGGCTCCAGTGGGCCAAACATTACATGAAGACTGATTTCAAAACTGTTTTGTTCACGGATGAGTGCCGTGCAGCGCTCGATGGTCCAGATGGATGGAGTGGAGGATGGCTGGTTGATGGACACCCCACGCAAACACGGCTACAGCGCCAACAAGGAGGAGGTGGAGTAATGTTTTGGGCTGGAATCATGGGGAGAGAGATTGTCGGCCCCTTTAGGATCCCTGAAGGCGCTAAAGATGAACTCCATAATGTATGTGGATTTTCTCAAACAGGACTTCCTGCCATGGTTCAAGAAGAAGAACAGTGTATTTCACAGCAAGATCATTTTTCTGCATGATAATGCACCATCTCATGCTGCACATAAAACATCTGCATCTCTGGCTGATATGGGCATAAAAGGGGACAAACTTATGGTGTGACCCCCATGCTCCCCTGACCTCTACCCCATTCAGAACCTTTGGAGCATCATTAAAAGGAGTGTCTATGATGGCGGGAGGCAGTTCACATCTAAGCAACAGCTCTGGGAGGGTATTCTGTCCTCATGCAAAACAATTGAAGCAGAAATCATCCAAAACCTGACAAATTCAATGGACGAGAGAGTTCAGAAGCTCCTTTCGAACAAGGGGTCCTATGTGAAAATGTAACATCACCTAGAATAAAGTTTTGAGTTGAAAACTGTTTGATTTCAGTTTCTAACAACCTGCTAATCCTTATAATTTCAAAAATGACCATTTTTTTGGTCTTTATTAAAATGAAAAGGTTGATCGAAAAGTTTGGGGGATCTAAGAGTGAGACAACCCAGTAGTCATGATTACTTCGAATTCTGACAATATGAGGGTCATGCTGCAGGTAGTGCAGCAAGAAGGCACTTATGTGTCTTGCGCATCTCGGAGCCCCAAAATTATTTTCCGGGCTAGATGCAGCTAAAAATTATTATTAATTTTAAATCTGGTGAAGCTTTAGTATAGATGGCCTAATAGGATCAGTGCTGCACACTGCTACAAAGCCCAAATTATTTTCCAGTCAAGATACAGATAAACATGATTAGTAATTTTAAATCTGGTGGAGCTTATTATAGATGGCCTAATAGAATCAGTGCTGCACACTGCTACAAAGCCCAAATTATTTTCCAGCCAAGATACAGATAAACATGATTAGTAATTTGAAAGCTTAAAACGGTTGGTAGGGTGATTTTAACCAATCATCAAGCTTTTACTCTCCCCAGGATGACACAGGGGTAGAAAAGTCGTTTCGGATCCATGATTCGTTCATCTTTATGAACGTGAGTCTGTCTACATTATCAGTGGAGAGCCGCGTGCGCTTATCTGTCAGCACACCACCAGCAGCGCTGAACACACGTTCAGACAGAACGCTGGCTGCGGGGCATGACAAGATCTCCAAGGCGTAAGTGGCTAGCTCCGGCCATTTATCCAGATTGGAAGCCCAAAAAGAGCAAGGGTCCAGTGACACAGTCGTGGCTTCAATGTTTACTTGGAGATACTCCTGTACCATCGTCTCTAGGCGTTGACTATGTGTCAGACTTCTTGTCTCCTGTGGCCTTGCAAAGGATGGGCTAAAAAAGTGGTGAAATGATTCCGCAAAATTGATGTTACCAGCAGATACTGTGGTTCTGTTACGGTTTGAGTGCTGAACACTTGACGGTCCCACGGTTGGCAAGTTGGAACTGTGAGATTCACTACGTGCACCACTGGTATTTTGTGGAAAAGCACATGTAAGATTCTGCAACAGTCTCTGCTGATACTCCTGCATGCGTGCATCCCTTTCTATGGCAGGAATAATTTCTGCAAATTTACTTTTGTACCGGGGATCTAACAGTGTGGCAACCCAGTAGTCAGGATTATTTCTAATTCTCACAATTCGAGGGTCATGTTGCAGGTAGTGCAGCAAGAAGGCTGTGTTGCGCATCCAGGAGCACCAAGTCCCTGTTGTGTTGGTGGCGAGGTAACAATCATGCTTCCTTCCTCTGTCCTCTCCCCCCAACCTCGCACAACAGAAATGTGATCAAGGTCTCCCTCATCTGATGAGTCTTCCATCAGTTCGTCCTCCACTTCTTCCTGGGCTCCTGCACCTTCCTCACTAGTTTGGCTGCTAACATGCGCCCTGGTAAAACCATCTCCCCCACCCTCACATGCCTGCCGCCTTGGTGCTGCCGACCGTCTGGACCTTGCAGATGTTAGCCCTTCCGCATACAACTCCTCCTCCTCTACTTCCTCCACCTCCTCTTGTGCCACCACCTGACTCCGAATTCTGTTTAACATGTGCTCCAGCATGTAAATCACCAGAATAGTCATGCTGATAATGGCATCGTCAGCACTAAACATCTTCGTCGCCATTTCAAAACTGTGCAGAAGGGTGCATAGGTCCCTGATCTGAGACCACTCCTCCAGCGTGATTTGCCCCACCTCTGGATCTCGTTGGCCCAGGCTATACGTCAGAACGTATTGCACCAGGGCTTGTCGGTGCTGCCACAGTCGCTGCAACATGTGCAGAGTTGAATTCCACCAGGTAGGCACATCGCATTTTAGCCGGTGAAGTGGCAGGCCCAACGACTTCTGTAGAGATGTAAGTCGCTGAGCTGCGGGATGCGAATGGCGAAAGTGAGCACACAGCGACCGTGCCCTCTGCAGAAGGCCATCTAGTCTGGGATAGTGGGCTAAAAATTGCTGGACAACCAGGTTCAACACGTGAGCCATACAAGGCACGTGTGTGACATTGCCCCGGCGAAGGGCCGCACCCAGGTTTGCAGCATTGTCGCACACGGCCTTCCCTGGTTTCAGGTCCAGTGGAGACAACCATTCATGAAATTGGTTCTCCAGAGCTGACCATAACTCCTCAGCTGTGTGACTCACATTTCCCAGACATTTCAATGTAAAAACCGCCTGATGACGTTGAGCCCTACTGCCAGCATAGTAAGGAGGTGTGCAGGATCCCTTCTGCGCAGTTAGAAAGCTTGTGGCATGACCAGACAGGCTTTGGGTGCAGGTGGAAGACCGAGAGGAGGTTGAGGAGGCAGAAGCAGTGGAGGAACTTTGACATAAAGAGGATTGACGCACAACTCGTGGGGACGGCAAGACTTGGACAGCAGCCCCTTGTCCTGCTGTCACCATAGTTACCCAGTGCCCAGTCAGCGACATGTAACGCCCCTGTCCATGCCTACTCGTCCAAGTGTCTGTGGTGAAATGCACCCTGTCACACACAGAGTTTCTCAAAGAAGCGGTGATGTTGTGTGCGACATGCTGGTGGAGCGCAGGCACACCTTTCTTTGAGAAGTAGTGCCGACTGGGCATCTGGTACTGGGGCACTGCGACGGACATAAGGTCTCGAAAATCCTCTGTGTCCACCAGGCGGAAAGGCAGCATTTCTGTAGCCAAGAACTTGCAGATGGTGAAATTCAACCTCTTAGCTTTCTCATGGCTAGGAGGAAATGGTCTTTTACTTGTCCACATCTGAGGGACCGAGGGCTGGCTATTGTGCTTAGACGGGGTTGATAAGGGTGTCCCCGGCAAACTGCCGGTCTGTCAGGAAGATGCAGGCGGACATGTTAGGTTGCCTTGATCCAAAGGTGGTGCTATCGATGTCGGACAGCGCTCAACACCAGCTGGTGTTACCACCTCCAAAGAAAATGATGACCTGCCAATCACGCTGGCTGTTGCGGGTAAAGAGGTGGCAGGTCTGCGCCCCAAAACAGGTGTGACTGCTGTCCCCCCAGTCACAGAGGATGAAGAGGCCGCGGATGCACAAGATATGGCAGACGGTGGTTGGCCCGGCCGGCTAGGCCGCATTGTAGCACACTGAGCTTCCCACTGCAACTTATGCTTCATGTCCATGTGCCGGTTCATGCATGAAGTACTCAAACTATGTATTTTTTGGCCTCTACTTAGCTTTTGCTGACAAATGTTACAGATAACACGAGTTGGGTCATCTTTATCGATCTGAAAAAATGCCCAGGCTATGCAAGGCTTAGCACCCATGCGACCTGAAGAGCCACCACGACTTGTGGTGAGAGGCAGAGTTGTGTTTGAGGATGCAGTTGTTGACGTGCTTCCAGTACTACGTCTCTGTCCAGGAAGGCGCAACCTGACCTCGTCGTCACTAGCATCTTCCTCCACCTCCTCTGCTGACCTCATCTCTTGGCTGACTGTGGGTTGACAGTAAGTGGGATCTCCAACCTCATCATCATCACCCTGTGCGTTATCACACCCGTCGTCCTCAGAGCCAACCTGTTCCTGCCCTGACAAAAAACTAAAGTTGTCGCTCCAATCAGGTATTTGAGTCTTATCATCGTCTTCCTCATTGTTTCCACCAACAGGAGTTACAGTTTGGGAATGAGGGTCTACATTATGGTCAGAACCTTCTGCGTCTGGTCCTGGATCCGACTCATAAAGATTCTGGGCATCAGTGCAGATCATTTCCTCGTCTGGATTCACAGAAGCGCTGGAGTCGACCTCTGATTCCCAGGCTATAGTATGAGTAAACAGCTCTGCAGACTCAACCATCTGTTCTACCTCATACTCAGACGGGCAGCTGGAGATTTGGGAGCTGTGAGGAAGCAAGTGCGATTGGGGTGACACCTTTGAGGACTGGAGTATTTGTGATGTTGAAGTTGATGTGGAGGAGAGCCCACTTAAAGGAGCACTTGATATCCGTTGAAGCACCTGCTGTTTTTGTGCCTCATCTGGAATTTGTAGCGATTGGCGTGGCCGTAAGAAAGGGATCTTATCACATTGTCCGCTAAAAGAAGTAGACATTTTAGTTTGGCTGGAAGATGGTCTTTCTTCTGCAGATGTTACTGTTGCTTTAACACCTACCCCACGGACACAACCTTTTTTCCCCTTCCCAACACGCCTATTCCCCTTTCCACCAGCAGCAGGCCTTTTTCCACTCATTTTGGTGGTTAACTAATTAACAACTCTGGAGTTGTTTGCACAAAAAAACAATGGATGGGAACTGAGCAGAGCTGAGTGGCCAAACTGTGGTATTAGGCCAAAACTATTGGCTGGGTTAGATGCAGAAAAAAATTATATTCAATTTGCAACCTGATGGAGGTCAGTATAGATGGACTAATAGAGAAAGTCCCACACACTGCTAGAAGGCCAAATATTTTTTCAGAGCTAGATGCAGAAAAAAATATATTCAGTTTGCAACCTGATGGAGGTCTGTATAGATGGATTAATAGAACAAGTCCCACACACAGCTAGAAGCCCAATATTTTTTCAGAGGTAGATGCAGAAAAAGATATATTCAGTTTGCAACCTGATGGAGGTCAGTATAGATGGACTAATACAACAAGTCCCACACACAGCTAGAAGCCCAATATTTTTTCAGAGGTAGATGCAGAAAAAAATATATTCAGTTTGCAACCTGATGGAGGTCTGTATAGATGGATTAATAGAACAAGTCCCACACACAGCTAGAAGCCCAATATTTTTTCAGAGGTAGTTGCAGAAAAAAATATATTCAGTTTGCAACCTGATGGAGGTCAGTATAGATGGACTAATACAACAAGTCCCACACACAGCTAGAAGCCCAATATTTTTTCAGAGGTAGATGCAGAAAAAAATATATTCAGTTTGCAACCTGATGGAGGTCTGTATAGATGGATTAATAGAACAAGTCCCACACACAGCTAGAAGCCCAATATTTTTTCAGAGGTAGAAGCAGAAAAAAATATATTCAGTTTGCAACCTGATGGAGGTCAGTATAGATGGACTAATACAACAAGTCCCACACACAGCTAGAAGCCCAATATTTTTTCAGAGGTAGATGCAGAAAAAAATATATTCAGTTTGCAACCTGATGGAGGTCTGTATAGATGGATTAATAGAACAAGTCCCACACACAGCTAGAAGCCCAATATTTTTTCAGAGGTAGATGCAGAAAAAAATATATTCAGTTTGCAACCTGATGGAGGTCAGTATAGATGGACTAATACAACAAGTCCCACACACAGCTAGAAGCCCAATATTTTTTCAGAGGTAGATGCAGAAAAAAATATATTCAGTTTGCAACCTGATGGAGGTCTGTATAGATGGATTAATAGAACAAGTCCCACACACAGCTAGAAGCCCAATATTTTTTCAGAGGTAGATGCAGAAAAAAATATATTCAGTTTGCAACCTGATGGAGGTCAGTATAGATGGACTAATACAACAAGTCCCACACACAGCTAGAAGCCCAATATTTTTTCAGAGGTAGATGCAGAAAAAAATATATTCAGTTTGCAACCTGATGGAGGTCTGTATAGATGGACTAATACAACAAGTCCCACACACAGCTAGAAGCCCAATATTTTTTCAGAGGTAGATGCAGAAAAAAATATATTCAGTTTGCAACCTGATGGAGGTCAGTATAGATGGACTAATACAACAAGTCCCACACACAGCTAGAAGCCCAATATTTTTTCAGAGGTAGATGCAGAAAAAAATATATTCAGTTTGCAACCTGATGGAGGTCTGTATAGATGGATTAATAGAACAAGTCCCACACACAGCTAGAAGCCCAATATTTTTTCAGAGGTAGATGCAGAAAAAAATATATTCAGTTTGCAACCTGATGGAGGTCAGTATAGATGGACTAATACAACAAGTCCCACACACAGCTAGAAGCCCAATATTTTTTCAGAGGTAGATGCAGAAAAAAATATATTCAGTTTGCAACCTGATGGAGGTCTGTATAGATGGATTAATAGAACAAGTCCCACACACAGCTAGAAGCCCAATATTTTTTCAGAGGTAGATGCAGAAAAAAATATATTCAGTTTGCAACCTGATGGAGGTCTGTATAGATGGATTAATAGAACAAGTCCCACACACAGCTAGAAGCCCAATATTTTTTCAGAGGTAGATGCAGAAAAAAATATATTCAGTTTGCAACCTGATGGAGGTCTGTATAGATGGATTAATAGAACAAGTCCCACACACAGCTAGAAGCCCAATATTTTTTCAGAGGTAGATGCAGAAAAAAATATATTCAGTTTGCAACCTGATGGAGGTCAGTATAGATGGACTAATACAACAAGTCCCACACACAGCTAGAAGCCCAATATTTTTTCAGAGGTAGATGCAGAAAAAAATATATTCAGTTTGCAACCTGATGGAGGTCTGTATAGATGGATTACTAGAACAAGTCCCACACACAGCTAGAAGCCCAATATTTTTTCAGAGGTAGATGCAGAAAAAAATATATTCAGTTTGCAACCTGATGGAGGTCTGTATAGATGGATTAATAGAACAAGTCCCACACACAGCTAGAAGCCCAATATTTTTTCAGAGGTAGATGCAGAAAAAAATATATTCAGTTTGCAACCTGATGGAGGTCTGTATAGATGGATTAATAGAATGATGCTATGCCCAAAAGATTTTACTTCACTAGGTGCAGTAAAAAAATTGGTATTCTATACACAGGTGGTATATCTTGCAACACAGATAGGCTACTCCACTGACTAACACACTCTGCAATAGGCCAAAAAGGATTAGCTTTGCTAGATTCAGCCAAATGCTGTGAAAAAAACTTGCACAGCACTGGCACAGACCTGCCTGGCAAAAACTGATAGGAAGTGATGTAACCTAGTCCTGAAAAGGACTCCAATTACAATTAGTCTTTACTCCCACAATCTATCTATTTAAGAGCACAGACCTGCCTGATAAAAGTCGTAGGAAATGCTGTAACCTAGTCCTTAAAAGGACTGCAATCACAACTATTCCCTACTCCCAAGCTATCTGTAGATTTGTGCGAAAATTGGCTTGAAATTAACAAGGTATAGCGCACACAGCAATAGCGGTGCCGTCTAACACGCAGCTGCAGCAGTGAGAAAATGGTGGCGACGGGGAAAATGGCTTGGTCTTATAGGGCAAGGACATGTGACATACACTGCCAATGACACATGCCCTTGCTTGTGTGAAAAAAAGCACTTCGCTCCGTGTGTGCGCTGCTGATAGGCTGACAGATTGCACCTCCCCACTGTAAATGCGGGAAAGAGGAAAAAAAATGGAGATCTTCATTGTTCCTGCAGAGATCCATCCCCTGCCCCTCCCCCCACCCCGCTGTACACTCAAACTGCGTATTAACATTAATTTTCATCATTACTGAGAAAAAATCCAGTTATGATTTTGGTGCACGAACAGTTATCGAACATAACCTCGAACAGCCGAATTTTTCTCAAATTGTTCGTGTTCGCCGAACGGCTCGAACACCGCCCAAAACAGCTCGAATTTGAGATTGGCGAACAGTTCGAGTAGAACAACGCTCATCTCTACCGCAGAGGAAAGGGAAGAAATGATCAGCACAGTACTCGGAGACTTTCCCCAGTCCTGGACACAAATCAACAATGCTATCGTGGTACCCATCCTCACCTTTCTCCAGCCAGCCCCTCAGGTGCCTACAGAAGAACAGGTAGTGTCAGAAGAGCAGCCGGCCCAAGAGGCAGAAGAATCTATACCAGCAGCCCAGGAGAATCAACCCTCGGCTAGTAGTGAGCCTGCCGTGCCCCTAGTAAGCCAAAGAGTACGCAGTAGGCTGCCAGGCCTACCCGCAACACCTCCTACACCCTGTGGTGCAAAACTAGATAGTGGGTTACGTAGGTCCACCAGGAGCACTAGAGGACAGATGCCCGCTCGCTGGAGAATTTAAACTATAATGTGAATTTACCTGTAAACTACAAATGTTGAAAATGGTTTATGTTTTCTGCCTGTTTATTAATTATGTTTCTCTAGTTACCCTTCAGGTTTATTTGGACTGACAGGTTATGGACGCTGAATAACCGGAACTACATTGTAGATAGTTGCACAGGGTGCCTCTTGTGAAGACTAGTGTTGAGCCACCCCCGTAGTGTTCGAGTTCGGTTCGGTTCGTCGAACACCCGTGTGTTCGCCGAACTGTTCGTCGAACTGTTCGTCGAACACCTTCGAACACCGTTAAAACCAATGGCAGGCAAACAAAAACACATAGAAACACATAGAAAACACCTTCAAAGGTGTCCAAAAGCTGACAAACTGCTCAGAAGACACAACTAACACATGGAAAAGTGACAAGTACATATAGTCATGCGAAAAGAAAAGAGGTGGAGGAGTAAAAGGAGGGGGAGACACAGATATAGGCATGTCATGCCCTTCTAAAATCCAAAAAGTGAGAAGCCGAGACGGCCAGTCCGCTCCTGCCCGTGCCACCTCCGTGTTGCCGGGTTTGTGCCAGAGCCGCGGTGAACCCTGACGGCCAGCCCCCCTCTTCCAATACTGGTGCCTGTCCGCTGGTGGGTCGAGAGAGCCCCCCTGTGGTGGAGGCAGCTCTAAGCTTTTTAATTTAAATTGTCCCTCTAATTTGAATGAATACACTTTAAATCCATTTACAAGGATCTATTGGAGGGCAAGTCTCATGCCAGCAGCCGCGTAATTCCAGCTCCAGTAGCGTCCACTAAAGCTGCTGCAGTTAAAAAGCTTTTATAAGGATCGAGCTCGGCTGTCCACCGCAAGGCATCCTAGTGCCAGTCCCAGCCCCTATGCCTTGGGGTGCCTCCTGATGCTCTTCACTAAGTATCCCGTGGTCCCGAAGCATTTCCTTTGAAAAAATTAAGTGTCCAAACTACAGGTGGTGTAGCTTGCTTAACAGCCGGGATAATCCGCTGACTAGCAGACACTGCTACTAGGCACAAAGTATTTCCTGGGCTAGATGCAGTTAAAAATTTGTAAGTAGATACTCTCGTTGGATGCTGAGAAAGCATTCCATAGAGTCTCCTGGCACGCCATATATGATTCTCTTAAAAAGCTTGGGGTAGGGGTCTAGGGGACCCTTTTATAGCCAAAATCACGGCCCTGTATCACAATACGTCACCTAGGCTGAAGATAAATGGAACTGTAGCACCGAGGGCTCGGTTGCTACAGACGTATTGCACCTCACCCAGAGGTGTGATATCTCACTCTCAGATAAGGATGGAGTGTGGATCAGGACCCGACACCTGCATGCATTACACCACATTGCCGTGGGGCAGGGCGACCAATATGCCCCTGAGATGGGCACGACAGTCCCTGTCCCTGGCTGGAGTGGGGGGAGGGAACACTGAGGAAGGGGAACCCTGCAGTGCAGGAGCAGGGAGGAAGCAGTTCCTGGGTGCATTGAGAAGGGAGTATAAAAGGTGGGCACCATCTTAGTTCAGTGCAGAGAAGTCTGAGCAGAAGTGGCAGGGAGCAGGGGCTCTGCATGAGCTCTGCTCCGGAGGCGGGCCTAGTAACAGAGGCCCAGGCCTGCAAGAGGGAGAAGGAAGGAAGAGGAGCGGAGAAGGCTCCAGGAACGAGGAATGAAGGGATCCCAGGGGTGCGGACGGGCGAGTCGCCACCGCACGCCCGAATCCACCTGCGTGGAGGGGTCAGGCCAAAGGGGGAGACCGGTCCCCGAACTAGTGGAGGCAGGAAACGACCCTCAGCTAGAAACCGGAGGCTCTGACATTTTATGTGGCGCAGCCCCTTGCTCCACCCGCTAGGTAGGCACCACATAGGGTCAGGGAAACTGGCGCCAAGTTTACCAAGAGGAGGCCCGAGGCAGCCGGACAGAAGTGTTGGTAAGAAAGGCCAGACAAAGGACACACAAAGGGGGTCCTGTGAAGCGCTCCAAAGTTATCTGGGAGTTGTCTGAGCCCCTCACCTGGTGAGCACAGTACGACGTGGGCAGCCGTTACCTGCAGACGTGGTCTGGATAATAAGAACTGTGAGTAAAGGCCCTGAACTGCATCACTGACTCCGTGTCGTTACTGCTGCTGCCCTGCACCATCACCCCCATCCTCTGCATACACTGCCCTGAGGCTATACTCCTCCCGTGGGGAGTTATGCTACGCTCTGCTGCACCCACAACACCAGCCTTAGCGGTCTGCCCTGTAGCGGCGGTTCACTCTGACCGCAATCCACGGGTGGCGTAGTCGGACATTTAAACATCAAAACCACATAAATAGTTCCGCCACTGGTTTGACCGCCCTGAGCCACGGAATCGGATCGCCGCCACGAAGACTACAACCACCAGCATCCACCAAAAAGGGTCCGGCTCCGGGTGTCCCAAGGCCCAGGGGGTGCGTCAGAACATTTTCATCACCTTTCACAATCACCAATGGGACAAGGCAGGGATGTCCTCTGTCCCCTCTCTTATACATCCTAGTGACGGAGCACCTGCTCTCATCAATTCGCCATAACCCCAATATTAGGTGGATTGAGGTGGGAGGCACCGAGTACAAGTGCTCTCTATTTGCTGATGATGTCCTAGTATATATCACTCAATCACATATATCCATCCCTGCTGTTATGGCTGAAATAGATCACTTTGTTACATGGTAAAATTTTAAAATCAATGCAGCGAAGTCTGAGGCCCTCGATGTCTCCCTCCCTAAATCCATATAGGATTCCATCCAGTCCAACTTTCCCTTTGCCTGGCCCTCACAGGGTATCAAATACTTAGGAATTCCTATTCATAGAGACCTCTCCCATCTATGTTATCTTAATTTTGGGCCCTTTATTGAACAATTCCATACAGACCACGGTTGGCAAGTTGGAACTGTGAGATTCACTACGTGCACCACTGGTATTTTGTGGAAAAGCACATGTAAGATTCTGCAACAGTCTCTGCTGATACTCCTGCATGCGTGCATCCCTTTCTATGGCAGGAATAATTTCTGCAAATTTACTTTTGTACCGGGGATCTAACAGTGTGGCAACCCAGTAGTCAGGATTATTTCTAATTCTCACAATTCGAGGGTCATGTTGCAGGTAGTGCAGCAAGAAGGCACTCATGTGTGTTGCGCATCCAGGAGCACCAAGTCCCTGTTGTGTTGGTGGCGAGGTAACAATCATGCTTCCTTCCTCTGTCCTCTCCCCCCAACCTCGCACAACAGAAATGTGATCAAGGTCTCCCTCATCTGATGAGTCTTCCATCAGTTCGTCCTCCACTTCTTCCTGGGCTCCTGCACCTTCCTCACTAGTTTGGCTGCTACCATGCGCCCTGGTAAAATCATCTCCCCCACCCTCACATGCCTGCCGCCCTGGTGCTGCCGACCGTCTGGACCTTGCAGATGTTAGCCCTTCCGCATACAACTCCTCCTCCTCTACTTCCTCCACCTCCTCTTGTGCCACCACCTGACTCCGAATTCTGTTTAACATGTGCTCCAGCATGTAAATCACCGGAATAGTCATGCTGATAATGGCATCGTCAGCACTAAACATCTTCGTCGCCATTTCAAAACTGTGCAGAAGGGTGCATAGGTCCCTGATCTGAGACCACTCCTCCAGCGTGATTTGCCCCACCTCTGAATCTCGTTGGCCCAGGCTATACGTCAGAACGTATTGCACCAGGGCTTGTCGGTGCTGCCACAGTCGCTGCAACATGTGCAGAGTTGAATTCCACCGGGTAGGCACATCGCATTTTAGCCGGTGAAGTGGCAGGCCCAACGACTTCTGTAGAGATGTAAGTCGCTGAGCTGCGGGATGCGAACGGCGGAAGTGAGCACACAGCGACCGTGCCCTCTGCAGAAGGCCATCTAGTCTGGGATAGTGGGCTAAAAATTGCTGGACAACCAGGTTCAACACGTGAGCCATACAAGGCACGTGTGTGACATTGCCCCGGCGTAGGGCCGCACCCAGGTTTGCAGCATTGTCGCACACGGCCTTCCCTGGTTTCAGGTCCAGTGGAGACAACCATTCATGAAATTGGTTCTCCAGAGCTGACCACAACTCCTCAGCTGTGTGACTCACATTTCCCAGACATTTCAATGTAAAAACCGCCTGATGACGTTGAGCCCTACTGCCAGCATAGTAAGGAGGTGTGCAGGATCCCTTCTGCGCAGTTAGAAAGCTTGTGGCATGACCAGACAGGCTTTGGGTGCAGGTGGAAGACCGAGAGGAGGTTGAGGAGGCAGAAGCAGTGGAGGAAAAATGACATAAAGAGGATTGACGCACAACTCGTGGGGACGGCAAGACTTGGACAGCAGCCCCTTGTCCTGCTGTCACCATAGTTACCCAGTGCCCAGTCAGCGACATGTAACGCCCCTGTCCATGCCTACTCGTCCAAGTGTCTGTGGTGAAATGCACCCTGTCACACACAGAGTTTCTCAAAGAAGCGGTGATGTTGTGTGCGACATGCTGGTGGAGCGCAGGCACACCTTTCTTTGAGAAGTAGTGCCGACTGGGCATCTGGTACTGGGGCACTGCGACGGACATAAGGTCTCGAAAATCCTCTGTGTCCACCAGGCGGAAAGGCAGCATTTCTGTAGCCAAGAGCTTGCAGATGGTGAAATTCAACCTCTTAGCTTTCTCATGGCTAGGAGGAAATGGTCTTTTACTTGTCCACATCTGAGGGACCGAGGGCTGGCTATTGTGCTTAGACGGGGTTGATAAGGGTGTCCCCGGCAAACTGCCGGTCTGTGAGGAAGATGCAGGCGGACATGTTAGGTTGCCTTGATCCAAAGGTGGTGCTATCGATGTCGGACAGCGCTCAAGACCAGCTGGTGTTACCACCTCCAAAGAAAATGATGACCTGCCAATCACGCTGGCTGTTGCGGGTAAAGAGGTGGCAGGTCTGCGCCCCAAAACAGGTGTGACTGCTGTCCCCCCAGTCACAGAGGATGAAGAGGCCGCGGATGCACAAGATATGGCAGACGGTGGTTGGCCCGGCCGGCTAGACCGCATTGTAGCACACTGAGCTTCCCACTGCAACTTATGCTTCATGTCCATGTGCCGGTTCATGCATGAAGTACTCAAACTATGTATTTTTTGGCCTCTACTTAGCTTTTGCTGACAAATGTTACAGATAACACGAGTTGGGTCATCTTTATCGATCTGAAAAAATGCCCAGGCTATGCAAGGCTTAGCACCCATGCGACCTGAAGAGCCACCACGACTTGTGGTGAGAGGCAGAGTTGTGTTTGAGGATGCAGTTGTTGACGTGCTTCCAGTACTACGTCTCTGTCCAGGAAGGCGCAACCTGACCTCGTCGTCACTAGCATCTTCCTCCACCTCCTCTGCTGACCTCATCTCTTGGCTGACTGTGGGTTGACAGTAAGTGGGATCTCCGACCTCATCATCATCACCCTGTGCGTTATCACACCCGTCGTCCTCAGAGCCAACCTGTTCCTGCCCTGACAAAAAACTAAAGTTGTCGCTCCAATCAGGTATTTGAGTCTTATCATCGTCTTCCTCATTGTCTCCACCAACAGGAGTTACAGTTTGGGAATGAGGGTCTACATTATGGTCAGAACCTTCTGCGTCTGGTCCTGGATCCGACTCATAAAGATTCTGGGCATCAGTGCAGATCATTTCCTCGTCTGGATTCACAGAAGCGCTGGAGTCGACCTCTGATTCCCAGGCTATAGTATGAGTAAACAGCTCTGCAGACTCAACCATCTGTTCTACCTCATACTCAGACGGGCAGCTGGAGATTTGGGAGCTGTGAGGAAGCAAGTGTGATTTGGGTGACACCTTTGAGGACTGGAGTATTTGTGATGTTGAAGTTGATGTGGAGGAGAGCCCACTTAAAGGAGCACTTGATATCCGTTGAAGCACCTGCTGTTTTTGTGCCTCATCTGGAATTTGTAGCGATTGGCGTGGCCGTAAGAAAGGGATCTTATCACATTGTCCGCTAAAAGAAGTAGACATTTTAGTTTGGCTGGAAGATGGTCTTTCTTCTGCACCTACCCCACGGACACAACCTTTTTTCCCCTTCCCAACACGCCTATTCCCCTTTCCACCAGCAGCAGGCCTTTTTCCACTCATTTTGGTGGTTAACTAATTCACAACTCTGGAGTTGTTTGCACAAAAAAACAATGGATGGTAACCGAGCAGAGCTGAGTGGCCAAACTGTGGTATTAGGCCAAAACTATTGGCTGGGTTAGATGCAGAAAAAAATTATTTTTAATTTGCAACCTGATGGAGGTCAGTATAGATGGACTAATAGACCAAGTCCCACACACCGCTAGAAGCCCAAATATTTTTTCAGAGCTAGATGCAGAAAAAAAATATTTTTAATTTGCAACCTGATGGAGGTCAGTATAGATGGACTAATAGACCAAGTCCCACACACTGCTAGAAGCCCAAATATTTTTTCAGAGCTAAATGAAGAAAAAAATTATTTTTAATTTGCAACCTGATGGAGGTCAGTATAGATGGACTAATAGACCAAGTCCCACACACTGCTAGAAGCCCAAATATTTTTTCAGAGCTAGATGCAGAAAAAAATTATATTCAGTTTGCAACCTGATGGAGGTCAGTATAGATGGACTAATAGAATGATGCTATGCCCAAAAGATTTTACTTCACTAGGTGCAGTAAAAAAATTGGTATTCTATACACAGGTGGTATATCTTGCAACACAGATAGGCTACTCCACTGACTAACACACTCTGCAATAGGCCAAAAAGGATTAGCTTTGCTAGATTCAGCCAAATGCTGTGAAAAAAACTTGCACAGCACTGGCACAGACCTGCCTGGCAAAAACTGATAGGAACTGATGTAACCTAGTCCTGAAAAGGACTCCAATTACAATTAGTCTTTACTCCCACAATCTATCTATTTAAGAGCACAGACCTGCCTGATAAAAGTCGTAGGAAATGCTGTAACCTAGTCCTTAAAAGGACTGCAATCACAACTATTCCCTACTCCCAAGCTATCTGTATATTTGTGCGAAAATTGGCTTGAAATTAACAAGGTATAGCGCACACAGCAACAGCGGTGCCGTCTAACACGCAGCTGCAGCAGTGAGAAAATGGTGGCGACGGGGAAAATGGCTTGGTCTTATAGGGCAAGGACATGTGACATACACTGCCAATCACACATGCCCTTGCTTGTGTGAAAAAAAGCACTTCGCTCCGTGTGTGCGCTGCTGATAGGCTGACAGATTGCACCTCCCCACTGCAAATGCGGGAAAGAGAAAAAAAAATGGAGATCTTCATTGTTCCTGCAGAGATCCATCCCCTGCCCCTCCCCCCGCCCCGCTGTACACTCAAACTGCGTATTAACATTAATTTTCATCATTACTGAGAAAAAATCCAGTTATGATTTTGGTGCACGAACAGTTATCGAACATAACCTCGAACAGCCGAATTTTTCTCAAATTGTTCGTGTTCGCCGACCGGCTCGAACACCGCCCAAAACAGCTCGAATTTGAGATTGGCGAACAGTTCGAGTAGAACAACGCTCATCTCTAGTGAAGACGGCCACGGAAGAAAAACCTGCCTAGCGTGGCCTCGTGTGGTCCAAAGTAGTTCGCTTCGCCTTGCAGCCACGCCCAGGGCCAACGTTTGGGGTTTGCTTTGGACAGGTCCCCTACTCTGCTTAAAAACTTCACCCTGGGTGATATGGACACCCGGTTACGGAAGTGCCGTGACCTTAAAGACAAAATGTCCTTGTACATATGTTATGCTATTGTTATACCCTGTATTTGTGTTTTCTTAAAAATGTGTTTAGTCTCGGAGTACTAAAATTTACTAGGGGGGAATGTGGCACCCCAGGGGTCTGGTTACCACAGTAATAGAAATATTACGTCGGAGAGCAAGTGGGAGGTTTCCTGATCAGGAGCCCTTAAACATGCAACACCTCCTGTCCCAGACCAGATAGGGGAGGAACCTGCCCTATATAAACTGGATCTGGGGCGGGGTTAGTGAGTCAGAGCCTGGAGTTTGTTCCAGACACAGGGAAAGTAACAGCGAGGAACTCTGTAGGAGCAGGAGCTGAAGACCAGGGACTTGAGCTAAGCGGAGTTCGTACTGGAAGAAGACGCTAAGAACCGGACACAGGAGTCCGAGGCTGTGGGAACTTATATATACCCCGCACCAGAAACCCGCCGGCAGGGGATTTCAGGTCCTCTGGCCATAGAAGCCCGGAGGCTCAGTCACGAGCAAGGGACCAGCACCGCCATCAAGGAGCGGGGGCTATCAGAAGGCCCCAAGTCACCAGCCATAAGGGTGAGCACCACACGGTACACTCAGGGATGTGGGCTACTTCCCCTCGCTTACAGCAAGGTAGCCAGGAAGAGTGCAGATAGACTGGGAGGCCTACAACTCCACCTGGCCAGGGGAACTCCAGTTTGCTCACAGACTGACCAGGCCTTTTATGCTAGCCAGTACTCCCGGGAGGGTCTGCCTTATCATCATCAGTAAAGACCCTGAACTGCACTGCAAAGCCTCTGAGTCGTTCCTGCTGCGCTCGTGCACCATCACTCCCATCATCCACACTCACTACCCTGAGGCTATACTCCTCCCGTGGGGAGTGATACTACACTCTGCTGCCCTCACAACATCAGCCTCAGAGGTCTGCTCAGCAGCGGCGGTTCTTATTGACCGCAATCCACGGGTGGCGTAGTCGGACATTGCATTATACTGATACAGAGACTGCCACAATATTGGTCTGGCCACCCTGAGCCACGGGACCGGTTCGCCACTACTACTCCCAGCATTGCCCTGAAGTCCGGTCCCGGGTGCCCCACGGCCCAGGGGGCGCGTCACATGCACACACACACACAGTACGCAGACATGCACGCACACACACAGTACGCAGACATGCACGCACACACACAGTACGCAGACATGCACGCACACATACAGTCATGGCCAAAAGTATTGAGAATGAGACAAATAGTAATTTTTCCAAAGTTTACGGCTTCATTTTTTGTAATGGCAATTTGCATATACTCCTGAATGTCAAAGAGTGATCAGATTAACAGCAATTACTGTACTTGCAAAGTCAATATTTGCCCAGAAAATGAACTTTAACCCCCAAAACACATTTCAACATCATTGCAGTCCTGCCTTAAAAGGAGCAGCTAACATCGTTTTAGTGATTGATCCATTAACACAGGTGTGGGTGTTGATGAGGACAGGGCTGGCTATCAATCAGTCATGATTAAGTAAGAATGACATCATTGGACACTTTAAAAGGAGGCTGGTTCTTGGTATCATTGTTTCTCTTCAGTTAACCATGGTTATCTCTAAAGAAACACGTGCAGCCATCATTGCACTGCACAAAAATGGCCTAACAGGGAAGAGTATCGCAGCTACAAAGATTGCACCTCAGTCAACAATCTATCGCATCATCAAGAACTTCAAGGAGAGAGCTTCCATTGTTGTCAAAAAGGCTCCAGGGCGCCCAAGAAAGACCAGCAAGCGCCAGGACCGTATCTTAAAACTGTTTCAGCTGCGGGATCGGACTACCAGCAGTGCCGAGCTTGCTCAGGAATGGCAGCAGGCTAGTGTGAGTGCTTCTGCACGCACTGTGAGGCGGAGACTCTTTGAGCAAGGGCTGGTTTCAAGGAGGGCAGCAAAGAAGCCACTTCTCTCCAGAAAAAACATCAGGGACCGACTGATATTCTGCAAAAGGTACAGGGAGTGGACTGCTGAGGACTGGGGCAAAGTCATTTTCTCTGAAGAATCCCCTTTTCGATTGTTTGGGACATCTGGAAAACAGCTTATTCGGAGAAGAAGAGGTGAGCGCTACCACCAGTCTTGTCTCATGCCAACTGTAAAGCATCCTGAAACCATTCATGTGTGGGGTTGCTTCTCAGCCAAGGGAATCGGCTCACTCACAGTCTTGCCTAAAAACACAGCCATAAATAAAGAATGGTACCAGAATGTCCTCCAAGAGCAACTTCTCCCAACCGTCCAAGAGCAGTTTGGCGCCCAACAATGCCTTTTCCAGCATGATGGAGCACCTTGCCATAAAGCAAAGGTGATAACTAAATGGCTCATGGAACAAAACATAGAGATTTTGGGTCCATGGCCTGGAAACTCCCCAGATCTTAATCCCATTGAGAACTTGTGGTCAATCATCAAGAGACGGGTGGACAAACAAAAACCAACAAATTCTGGCAAAATGCAAGCATTGATTATGCAAGAATGGACTGCTATCAGTCAGGATTTGGTCCAAAAGTTGATTGAGAGCATGCCAGGGAGAATTACAGAGGTCTTGAAGAAGAAGGGGCAACACTGCAAATATTGACTTGCTGCATTAACTCATTCTAACTGTCAATATAACCTATTGGTACTCATAATATGATTGCAATTATATTTCTGTATGTGATATAAACATCAGATAAACACTAATAAAAACCAGAGGCCAGCAGATCATGTGAAAATATAATTTTGGTGTCATTCTCAAAACTTTTGGCCATGACTGTACAGTACCCAGACATGCAGACACACACAGTACGCAGACATGCACACACACAGAACGCAGACATGCACGAGAACACACAGTACTCAGACATGTGACGCGCCCCCTGGGCCGAGGGGATACCCGGAGCCGGGCCTTGTAGATGCTGGGGGTTGTAGTTACCGTGGTGGCGATCCGGTCCGTGACCCAGGGCGGTCAAACCAAGGGGGGTAATCTATGTGTACAAATGTTAATGTCCGACTACGCCACCTGTGGAATGCGGTTATTGGTAACCGCCGCTGCGGAGCAGTCCGCTGAAGCTGGTGGTATGTGCAGCAAGGTGATGTGACTCCCCACAGGAGGAGTGTAGCTTCAGGGCAGCGTGACTGGATGATGGTGGTGATTGTGCAGGGCGTTCTAGTGCTGGCGCCGCAAGGAACACAGAGACAAGATAGTGCAGTCCCAGGGTCTTTACTCACTGTTGTTGTAGTTCAGATTACAGGTACCAAGCAATCTTCCCCCCGTCATGCTGTGCGTACTCAGTGAGGGGTTCAGTCCTCCCTCAGGTATTTCCAGAGCACTTATCAGGACCCCGTTCTGTATACCTTCCTCTGGCCTCTTCCTGCACCTCAGACCCAGCGCCACTTCTATCCAGTACACTCGGGCCTTGGCGGGCGGCGTATGTTCCGTCCCCTGGGTCCTATGTGGCTACCTTCTTAGTGCGACTGGTGTGGACTTGTGACTACAGCACTTGAAACACTGCAGCTTCCAGTTCCTAGTTAAGCATTCGCTGTTTCTCTACTAGTTGAGGGATCCGGTTCCCTGTTCTGGCCTGACCCCTCTACCTCCTGGTAGCAACGGGCGTACGGGTGGCCTTCTGCACGGCCCGTACCCCTAGGTTCCCTTCACTCCTCATTCCTGGAGCCATCCTGCTCCCTCTCCTCTCTCTCGGGCTCAGGCCTCAGTGCTAGGCCCGCCTCCGGAGCAGAGTTCGTGCAGAGCCTCTGCTCCCTGACTTCTCCTCAGTCTGTCTGACTGGAACTCTCCCCGGACTCTGTCCAACTAAGATGGTTCCTTCCCCTTTTATATGCTCCTACTCCAGTGCTCCCAGGATCTACGTCCTCCACCCCATCCATTACATACTGTAGTTCCCCCTCTCTAAGTGGTTCCTCCCCACTCCAGCCAGGGATCAGGGACTGTGCTCTCCCGTAGGAGGAGCAATCTCGCCCTGTCCCCCGGAAATGTGGTGTAGTGAATGCTGGCATTAGGGTCCTGAGCTGTACTCCTTCCTTACCTGAGAGTGAGATACCACACCTCTGGGTGAGATGCAATACCTCTGTGGCGACTGAACCCTCTGGGGCGCCACACACCCCCCTGGTAAAACACAGCACGTCCGCGGGCTGGAACAGAGCAAAAGACAGGGTAAATTAGGACATGCAAAATTTTGGATGCATCACATTATATAACATTATGGATACTTTTTAAAGTACACTTCTCTTCACACTTATAAAATATTTCTTCACACATATAAGACATTTTTAATATAAACATTCTTCATATCAACACATTTTCAAGTAAAACTTTTGGTCAACCGGTCACAGTACACTGTGTTCCAAATTATTATGCAAATAATATTTTCTCGGATTTTCCCAAATTACTTATATGAATTGCAGTCATTGTAATTTTCCAGTCAAATAACTATTAGAGTACAATTGAAATGTTTTTGTACAAACTGCCGATGATAACAGTATATTTTTTTTTAAAAAAAAACCTCAAACTGCACTCAAAATGCATGTTCCAAATTATTATGCACAGCAGAGTTTTCAACCTTTTCGTTTTAATAAAGAACAAAAAAATTGTCATTTTTGAAATTATAAGCATTAGCAGGTTATTACAAACTGAAATCAAACAGTTTTCAACTCAAAACTTTGTTTTAGGTGATGTTACATTTGCACATAGGACCGCTTGTTCGAAAGGAGCTTCTGAACTCTCTCGTCCATTGAATTTGTCAGGTTTTGGATGGTTTCTGCTTCAATTGCTTTGCATGAGGACAGAATACCCTCCCAGAGCTGTTGCTTAGATGTGAACTGCCTCCCGCCATCATAGACACTCCTTTTGATGATGCTCCAGAGGTTCTCAATGGGGTTGAGGTCAGGGGAGCATGGGTGCCACACCATAAGTCTGTCCCCTTTTATGCCCATAGCAGCCAGAGATGCAGATGTGTTATGTGCAGCATGAGACGGGGCATTATCATGCATGAAAATGATCTTGCTGCGGAATGCACGGTTCTTCTTCTTGAACCATGGAAGGAAGTGCTGTTTGAGAAACTCAACATACATTATGGAGTTCATCTTTACCCCTTCAGGGATCCTAAAAGGGCCGACAATCTCTCTCCCCATGATTCCAGCCCAAAACATTACTCCACCTCCTCCTTGTTAGCGCCGTAGCCGTGTTTGCATGGGGTGTCCATCAACCAGCCATCCTCCACTCCATCCATCTGGACCATCGAGATCATTTCATGCAGTTCTCATCTAAGCAACAGCTCTGGGAGGGTATTTTGTCCTCATGCAAAACAATTGAAGCAGAAACCATCCAAAACCTGACAAATTCAATGGACGAGAGAGTTCAGAAGCTCCTTTCGAACAAGCGGTCCTATGTGCAAATGTAACATCACCTAGAATAAAGTTTTGAGTTGAAAACTGTTTGATTTCAGTTTGAAATAACCTGCTAATGCTTATAATTTCAAAAGTGACAATTTTTTTGTTCTTTATTAAAATGAAAAGGTTGAAAACTCTGCTGTGCATAATAATTTGGAACATGCATTTTGAGTGCAGTTTGAGTGCAGATATGCACGCACACACAGTACGCAGACATGCACGCACACATAGTACGCAGACATGCACACACACAAACACATACACTGATATGTACATGACGCGCCCCCTGGGCCATATTCTTTAGGGGGAATATCCGGAGCCGGATCAGATGGGAGTTGTAGTCTTCCGAGTGGCTGTGACCCGGTCCGTGCCCAGGGTGTCAAACTCAGTTGTATGTGGCAGTCCTATAGATGTTATTAAGTTCTTTATTGTCGACTACGCCACCCGTTGTATTGCGGTCACTATGGCCGCCGCTGCAGCAGGGTCCGCTGAGGCTGATGGTGTAGGTGCAGCTTTTGGTGGTATAACCCCCAACGGGTGGTGTATAGCCTCAGGGGGTCAGGTGCAGAGGATGGGGGTTGTGGTGGTGCAGCATAGATGTTAAAGGAAGACAGAGTCGGGTTGTGCAGTTTTAGGGTATTTACTCACTGCTGATGTTCCGGTCACTCCAGCTTCAAGTGACCTCCCGAGCCGTGCTGCGTCCACCAGGTCCTGGATCCAGCCAACCCCCAAGCGAGTCCGGAGCGTGACCCTGAGCTCTCCTTCTGTCCTTTCTCTGGCCGTCCCCACTATTGATCCACCCAGGTCCAGCTCCCTCGGGCCTTCTGTTGGGAGACCCTTGGCCTTGGGTTCCCTGACCCTCCACGTGGTATGCCTTCGTGGTGGATGTGGTGGGTGGCCGTGGCAGACGCTGCCCACGGCCTCCGGTCTCTGGCTGGGGTGTGTTTTTGCCCCCACCAGCTTGGGTTCCGGTACCCTAATGCCGACTCTTCACCCGTAGCTTGAATTTGGGTTCTCAGAGTCCTCTCTTTGTCCCCTCTCTGGGTCTTTCCTTCTTTGCTCCACTCTCTCTCTTTGGATCTGCTCTGCTCCTCTTCCTGACTCTGACAGACTGACCGACTGTGGCAGACTGTCTCCTCTGCAAAGACTAACTGACCCTGTTCTCTGATGGTGCCCACCTTATATACACCCTCTATGTGTGAGCTCAGGTGACCAGCACCCAATGAGCTCCTATCTTTACCCAGGCTGCTCCCCCTATCTGCCCCTACACTACTTGGGATGTACCACCCCCCTCCCACTCCAGCCAGGAACAGACTCGGTCGTACCTGCACATTTCTAAGTGGGAGTACCGTCGGTCTGCTCCTCGGAAATGGGATATATGTAGTGCATGCAGCCTACCGAGCTCAGATCCACACTCCATCCTTACCCGGGAGTGGAATATCACACTTCTGGGTTGAGGTGCAATACCCCTGTAGCAGCCGAATCCTCAGGGTGCTACATTCCCCCCTGGTAAATCACAGCACGTCCTCGGGCTGTAAGACATAACACCAAAACATACAAATTTTTGCATAAACATATAAAACATATAAAACATCATATATTAGCAAATAAAACATTCTCGTCGCCTCCGGCTCCTCCTCCGGTCACTGTGCAACGTGTGACCGGGTAAAGTGCGACAGTCTCTCTGGAAAACTGGTTTTCCTATAAAACCGGTAGGGGGCGCTTTAGGACGCGCAACTATATACAAGGAAAGTGGCCGCTCTCAGTCCTCGGCCAGGTATTGGGGAGGAATGACCGCTCTCAGTCCTCGGTCAGTGGGATTTAGGGGTTAAACGGGTAACAGTTCACACTTGCTGGTCCCAACGGGGACTATTATAGCAGCAGTAACAGTTTCAGTTTATGGTGCCCCGACGGGCAACTATATACAGCTCCTGCTTCGCTGTACTTAACGACGGCGTCCTCCTGCTCTTTCTTTATTGTTACCTTTGGCTCTAGTTTCAGACCCGTCCGGGTCCTCTTGTTCTTCCTCCTCACACCGCAGCTCTTCCTCCGTCAGGCGATGCACATGGAGGGCGTAGGGTCCTTTGGCACACTTGTGCCGGGTGAAGGTGACCTCGTCCCCGATGTAAAGGTCACGACCTCTGTGTCCCTCCGGTAGGTGGGACTCAACGTCTCTCCTCGTCACGAAGACGTCGCCTAGGGTGCGGTGGTCTCGGATGAAGCCCCACCCATGCTGCATGTTAAACTTTATCACAGTCCCGGTGGTGCGGGGACTATGCGCTGCACGGGGGTCTCTCCTGGCCCGGCTCTTCTGCTCCGCGCTCCTTATTTGAGCTTGCTGTTCCCGGACCCGCCTCTCTCTCCGCTCCCTCTCAAAGTCCTCGAGCTGTTGGCGGCAGCACTCAGCACGCTCCGCTGCAGCTGCCCGAGTCTCTTGAGTGAACCCCATGAGATCTTCTCCGGTGGGGTCCCACTCGAACTGCGCTTCTGCTAGCGGGGGCGAGATCCTCTTTACGGGCTTTGGAGCCGGGATCAGGGGTTCATCCAGGGGTCTCTCTCTCCGGAGTCGGGGATGGTGGAACTCCGGTGGCCATATAAATGGCTGCCCATCCGGGCACGTATGCTGGGCGTACAGGTCCTCTCCCAGATGCGGCACTCTTGGTCTTATGGGCGCGGTGGTGTTAGCGCCCGGGTTGCCCGAGCCTTGCGGCCAGGCCTGGGGTATCTGGAAGGTAAAGGGCACCGTAAGGACGGCGGCGCCCTGGGCTACTTGGCCCTGCGACCAGGCCGGGGGCTCCGCGGAGGTAGGGGGCGCTGTTGGTATTGCGGCGCCCGGGGGTACTAGGCCTTGCGACCAGGCTGGTGGTACTTCCTGCTTGGTCACGCTCGAGGTCGAGGCGTGTGACGTCACAGGGGTCGCGGCTCCCGTTTGAGGCCTAGTCTGCGGCGGTGACGTTGCAGCGACGGGCACGGCAGGATAGACTTCGGGCTCTGCGACGGGGAGCTGGGGCAGGTACGCGGTTTCCCGGTTTGGGGTATAGACGTCCCCTTTACCTGCCTCCACTCGTTCGGCTCCCTTCTCGGCGCCGTCTCCGGCCTTCAATCCTCCCGCGCCATCCTCAGAGGCGGTCTGTCTCCTCGTCTTGGGTGGCGTGCTCCGCTGACAGGTCTCGGTCTGCTGGGCCATCTCACGGCTCCACTCCGCCAACGTCTCTCGCTGCACCCGGGCCATCCTCCTTGCGAGGCCCTCCAGAGCGGTCTGTGCACACTCCCGGTCTCGGGGGAGCTGTGCTAGGACCTCCACTAGGCCTAGTGGGGTCGTTGCTTCCAGCAGGCTCCTGACCAACGGGTCGGTGCTGCTCTGCTCTCCTCCTGTTGTCTCCAGCAGGCTCCTGGCCAGCGGGCCGGTGCTGCTCTGCTCTCCCTCCTCTGTTTCTAGCAGGCTCCTGGCCAACGGGCCGGTGCTGCTCTGCTTTCTCGCCATCTCCGGGTAAGCTCCTCCGATATTCTTCTCCAGGCTTCTTGCCTCCGGGTGCGCTCGCTCCAGACTGCTCCAGGCGGCACCCATCTTTGTTCTCTTCTTCTCAGTCCTCCTCCTTCGAGGGCGGTCCCGGGGCCACTTGGTGATTGTCAGCTCCAGGGGCTGTTCTTTCACGCTGACAGACACCTCTAGCATCACAGTCTCTGTTGGTGGGGGCGGTTTCCACTTTTGGCGCCATTTTCGGTCCTGGCCCACGATGGGAGGTGGCCTCTCGCCACCCTCTGGCACGCCCATAATGGCGTCCGCTCTTCCAAGGCGGGAAACCTTTGGAAATGGCGGGAATCGCTTCCCAGTGGCGGGAAACTCTGCAGATGGCGGGAAAAAGCTGTTAATGGCGGACAACCGGCGGGAATCGACTGGTGATGGGGTCCGATGGCGGGGACCCTCCGGAACCGGCAGGAGACTTCTTTTTGAGGTAAACTCGTTCTTTTCTTCAGGCACGCAGTACCCGGGTGTTGCGGGCACGTAATCCTGCCGACTACGCCAAAGTTGACGCGCCCCCTGGGCCATATTCTTTAGGGGGAATATCCGGAGCCGGATCAGATGGGAGTTGTAGTCTTCCGAGTGGCTGTGACCCGGTCCGTGCCCAGGGTGTCAAACTCAGTTGTATGTGGCAGTCCTACAGATGTTATTAAGTTCTTTATTGTCGACTACGCCACCCGTTGTATTGCGGTCACTATGGCCGCCGCTGCAGCAGGGTCCGCTGAGGCTGATGGTGTAGGTGCAGCTTTTGGTGGTATAACCCCCAACGGGTGGGGTATAGCCTCAGGGGGTCAGGTGCAGAGGATGGGGGTTGTGGTGGTGCAGCATAGATGTTAAAGGAAGACAGAGTCGGGTTGTGCAGTTTTAGGGTATTTACTCACTGCTGATGTTCCGGTCACTCCAGCTTCAAGTGACCTCCCGAGCCGTGCTGCGTCCACCAGGTCCTGGATCCAGCCAACCCCCAAGCGAGTCCGGAGCGTGACCCTGAGCTCTCCTTCTGTCCTTTCTCTGGCCGTCCCCACTATTGATCCACCCAGGTCCAGCTCCCTCGGGCCTTCTGTTGGGAGACCCTTGGCCTTGGGTTCCCTGACCCTCCACGTGGTATGCCTTCGTGGTGGATGTGGTGGGTGGCCGTGGCAGACGCTGCCCACGGCCTCCGGTCTCTGGCTGGGGTGTGTTTTTGCCCCCACCAGCTTGGGTTCCGGTACCCTAATGCCGACTCTTCACCCGTAGCTTGAATTTGGGTTCTCAGAGTCCTCTCTTTGTCCCCTCTCTGGGTCTTTCCTTCTTTGCTCCACTCTCTCTCTTTGGATCTGCTCTGCTCCTCTTCCTGACTCTGACAGACTGACCGACTGTGGCAGACTGACTCCTCTGCAAAGACTAACTGACCCTGTTCTCTGATGGTGCCCACCTTATATACACCCTCTATGTGTGAGCTCAGGTGACCAGCACCCAATGAGCTCCTATCTTTACCCAGGCTGCTCCCCCTATCTGCCCCTACACTACTTGGGATGTACCACCCCCCTCCCACTCCAGCCAGGAACAGACTCGGTCGTACCTGCACATTTCTAAGTGGGAGTACCGTCGGTCTGCTCCTCGGAAATGGGATATATGTAGTGCATGCAGCCTACCGAGCTCAGATCCACACTCCATCCTTACCCGGGAGTGGAATATCACACCTCTGGGTTGAGGTGCAATACCCCTGTAGCAGCCGAATCCTCAGGGTGCTACATACACATACAGACATACACACATATTTGAACACATTCTTAAAAGCACATAAAACAGACATAAATACTGTATATATACACAGTCATGCACACACACGAGACACATTAGAAATATATTTAAAATGGGGATTGGGGAATCTGGCGACAAGCCTCACTTACCTGCCCCCGGTCTGTCTCCCGTTCAGCTGTGCAGGGCCGCTGGCATGTCTGATGGCCATCACAGACATGGCCCTGGACCACCAGGAGGGCTTCTTTGTTGTCAGGACCCTGGACCATCAGGGGGGCCTCCTCACCGTCGGGTCCCCTGGACCATCAGGGGGGCCCCCTCACCGTCGGGGTCCTGGACTATCAGGGTGGTCCCCTCACCGTTGGGGCCCTGGACCATCAGGGTGATCCCCTCACCATCGGGGCCCTGGACCATCAGGGTGGTCCCCTCACCGTCAAGGCCCTGGACCATCAGGGGGGTCCCCTCACCGTCTGGGTCCGGGCCGCTCCAACAGCATCTGTACAGCCAGGACCTTACTCTGGCACTGCAGCTTGCCTGCTGGCACTTCCCCAGACTGCTACTGTCTGCTAGTAATGACGCGGCAGGGGTGACATACAAGCACAATTAAAGGTGCAGTGTCGCCCCTGCGTGTCATTACTACCATACACAGCCGCATAGTGCGCAGCTATGTCTGAGGAAGTGCCAGCAATCTAGTTGCAGCCTGCAGCGCCGGCGGATCAGGGGGCAAGGAGCAGGGGGGGCCCGATGCAAGGGTGGTGGGAACCCCGATGCAGGTACAAGGTGCAGGCGACTGCTATGGGGCCCCCCGGCTCACGGGCCCCATAGCAGTCGCGTGGCCTGCCGCCATTGACGGTACGCCACTGGCAGTAGTAGATGTACTCTTTAAAGTGTCTCCGAAACAGAACCTAAAGATTTCTTCAGACGTCCGTGGAAAATGGTCAGCAATGTACAGATTGGCCACGAATCTCCTGGCTGTGAGAGTGACAGCCTCATAGAAATACATGGCGCTGTCATGCTCGGGGCAGGGCAGCCTTGGCCAGTCTGTGCATTGTAGGTCCGTTTTCAGACCAATTTGCACAGATGTCTGTATGAGCCCTACTATGATTTTGGCTTATTTATTGTTGCCTTTCAGGCTCTATGTGAAGCTCTTCTGCATAGAAGACTAGCGCAGGGGCCGCCTGCTGTTCACATGAACTAGTCTGGCCCGTAAGACAGATCAAACTACTGCATGTTGCAGAAAAATCGCTAGTGTGCACAGTCATACCTATTATTATTGGATCAGTGATCTACCGGTGAAGCAAGGGCATAACTATAATAGGAGCAGGAGTTGCAATCGCACCCGGCCCTAAAAGCCTCTTTGGCCCCTATGAAAGGACCATTACTATTAAAGACTTGCAATAGTTGAGGGCCCTATTCATGCTCTTGCATTTTGGCCCATAAGCTTCAAGTTACGCCAGCCGATGAGCAAACGAGTAGTGCACTTGTAACGACCGGAACGCCGGTCGAATGTGAATAAGGGATACGGCGCTGCTATGAATGACTCCGACCTCGGTATAGTGGCAAATAACTTTCTTTATACTGGTCACACAAATGACAGGGTTAAACAATTCTACAAAATATGGGCCACAACAGCCACTAACACAAATTACAAGTTATGCAGCCCTAGAGAGCCCAAGTGCCAATCTCGCGGGAATGAGCCAAACTATCCCTGGGCTATGCCGCTCCCACCCTTATTCAGTACAGGGCCTACCCAGGATGTTACCGCGGACGTGGCACGTAGTTCTCCCAGGAATATAACCTTACACCCTCCTCCCACACTAATACAATGGGATCTGGGTACCCTTGTTTTCCCCTTAGAGAACACTCATATATATTTAGCCAACACATTACCTATGCCGTATACAGTTTCTTTTCTTACAAGAGCAAAGAGAAATCTCTCAGACTTAATACATATACAATGAGTTAACAAACTAAACCTTTTATTAGACCCTGACCTCTGGCCACAGGGTTTGATCAGCTTCTCCTTCTCACCAAGCTCTCCAGCACATTCAGGTGTAAGCAGGAATTAGAATCAATCTCAGTCTCAAAGTGTAGTTCACAACAGGGCTCCTTTGTAGTATCCACATACACAGAATATTAGTATACCAGATCCTTCACAATCTCTGGATAAAGCCTGATCAGTCTTTCAGCAGTGATATACACCAGGCAGTTCTCAGCACTATTGGAATCACTAACTAACTTTCCCTAACTGACTACACAGTTGGTGACCGGTCACATATCTCAGTTACTCACAAGGCACAGCTTCTTCTTGGACACACCGTCTGACTGCAGTCTGTACAAGTCCCCAAACGTCCCCTAGGAATCAGTCATGTCTCGTCTCCTTGGAGGACTTCCTGGTTCTGTGTTTCCTGCGCTTTTTTACAGATCCCCGGGCTTTTTCTTTACTTATTTCTTGCTGACGCCTAATGGCCGGACTAAGTCATTGCAGGAGAAATTTATACTGTCAGTAATATGAACTCATTACTAAAAAGACATGTCAACATGTTACACACTAACCATAAATAAGACCGTCTGAACCAGGGCTAACTCAAAATCCTCAATACCATGCATTGCATGACCTAGGGATACAGAGGGGCAGCTAGGGGTTCAGCTCAGGGGGTGCAAAACATCTGAATGCGCCCCTAACTGGTAATCCTGATTACAACTACGGTGGCGCAGCCTAATTGTGGGTATAGGGGAACTTCAGCAGATGACCGCGCTGTTACTGGAAATAAATCTCTATACAAAGACCAAATCGATACTACTGCCATATGGTGACATATAGTGGTAGATATCAGTCCTGCAGAACATATAAGAGATTACAGTACAGTTACAGATGGTGACTTACAGATGACGTTCTTTACTTTTCTCGTCTTTTCCATCTGGCCCAGACCGACATGACTACTTCTCCAGCCAGGACTCTTCAGCAGAGATTACAACAAAGACATACTGTATCTGACTTCTCACATTTCCAGCAATGTCTCCATCTATCCCCAACCTGCACAACCTCCTCATACTGCTGACAGGGCTGATTTTATACAAACTGGGGCCCTGAGCAAAAGTTTAAAGTGGGGCCCTAAATGCTCACATTTTTCACCATCACACGCAAACATTTAGGTTACATTTTCATGCGCTGAGTTCAAATGGTGAAATGAGCGAGATTGACAATATTGAAGTCCTTCTGAGTTTTTCGGCCTCTTGATGCAAGTTGAGGAAGAATGATGGGTACAGAACGATCGCTAATAGATCAATCTGTCCCCATACAGCATCACGTTATCAGCAGCATATCTGCAGTTTACACCGATGTGCTGCCGAGAACAATGTTTTTTTTTCTGCCATAAACAATCCAATCACCTGATGAATAAGCAGCATTTTACTCATTCATTGGGCAATTGCAGACATGATAGCATATATGGACTCTCATTTGTGCTGCCGGTATTTATAAATGTGGATGCTACATACACAGGGTCGGACTGGGGCACCGGGATACCGGAGAATTCTCCAATGGGCCTGGGTCCTCGGCGGGCCCCCGATCAGGACGCACGGGGGCCCGCTGGCTAGCATAGCCGCCGGGGCACCTGCACCGGGGCCCAAAGGTTGAGGGGGGCCCGTGCTCTGCGCCTGATGAGGGCAGTCTGGCTTGCTTCTTGGCCAGATTGCCCTCTCATGTGCGGTGGCGGCGGGCAGGGAGCAATCGCTCCGCTCTGCTGATGACAGGAGAAAATGACTGCGGAGCGGAGGGATCTTTCCTCTGCTTCCTGCCCGGCGCTTCCTCCGTGACACAGGCTCACGCTGCTTTATGACGTCATCATGCAGCGCGGGCCTCTGTCAGGGAGAAAAATGTCAGGCAGGAGGCAGAGGACGATGCTGCGGGGGGGGGGGGGGACGAGCAGACAGGGTAAGTGTTGTTTTTTTTTGTTTTTTTTAGCTGGAGCGATGGTGCTGGAGCAAGTGGGGGGAGAATAGGGAGAGCAATGGTGCTGGAGCAGATGGGGAAGAAGAGGGAGAGCAATGGTGCTGGAGAAGGTGGTGGAAGAAGAGGGAGAGCAATGGTGCTGGAGGAAGTGGGGGAGATATGGCAATGGTCCTGGAGGAGGTGGGGGGAGATATGGCAATGGTGATGGAGGAGTTGGGGGGAGATATGGGAATGGTGCTGGAGGAGGTGGGGGGGAGATATGGCAATGGTGCTGGAGGTGGGGGGAGATATGGCAATAGTGCTGGAGGAGGTGGGGGGAGATATGGCAATGGTGCTGAAGGTGATGGGTGAAAGATATGGCACTGGTGATGGAGGAGGTGGGGGAAGATATGGCAATGGTGCTGGAGGAGGTGGGGGGTGATAAGGCAATGGTTCTGGAGGAGGTGGGGGGAAATATGGCAATAGTGCTGGAGGAGGTGGGGGAAGATATGGCAATGGTGCTGGAGGAGGTGGGGGAGATATGGCAATGGTGATGGAGGAGGTAGGGGGAGATATGGCAATGGTGCTAGAGGAGGTGGGGGAGATATGGCAATAGTGCTGGAAGAGGTGGGGGAAGATATGGCAATGGTGCGGGAGGAGGTGGGGGGGAGATATGGCAATGGTGATGGAGGACGTGGGGGGAGATATGGCAATGGTGCTGGAAGAGGTGGGAGAGATATGGCAATGGTGCTGGAGGAGGTGCGAGGAGATATGGCAATGGTGCTGGAGGAGGTGGGGGGAGATATGGCAATGGTGCTGGAGGAGGTGGGGGGAGATATGGCAATGGTGCTGGGGGAGGTGGTTGGAGATATGGCAATGGTGCTGAAGAAGGTGGGAGAAAGATATGGCAATGGTGCTGGAGGAGGTGGGGGGAGATATGGCAATGGTGCTGGAGGAGGTGGGCAGAGATATGAAAATGGTGCTGGAAGAGGTGGGGGAGATATGGCAATGGTGCTGAAGGAGGTGGAAGAAAGATATGGCAATGGTGCTGGAGGAGATGGGGGGAGATATGGCAATGGTGCTGGAGGAGGTGGGCGGAGATATGGCAGTGGTGCTGGAGGAAGTAGGGGAGATATGGCAATGGTGCGGGAGGAGGTGGGGGGAAGATATGGCAATAGTGCTGGAAGAGGTGGAGGGAGATATGGCAATGGTGCTGGAGGAGGTGGGGGGAGATATGGCAATGGTGATGGAGGAGGTGGGGGGAGATATGGCAATGGTGATGGGGGAGTTGGGGGGAGATATGGCAATGGTGATGGAGGAGGGAGATATGACAATGATGAAGAAGGTGGGGCAGAGCAATTATGGGGAATTATTTGGACACTATATGCTGTTAATATCTGGTCTGGTCAGGTTGTGGTGGTATTTCTCCCTTGTATGTGGTATTATTCGGGCACTATGTGGTGGTAATATGTAGGCCAGTCATGGTGTGGTGGTATTTCTCCCTTGTATGTGGTACTATTGGTGTTGGCATAGTGGATTGTGTTGTATATGGCAGTCATTAGTTCTCTCTGATATTTAATTAGGAGAAGATTCTTTATTTCCATTAGTGATTAAATACTTGGAACAAGATGCACTAACAGGGGTTCTCCGTGGAAAACAAGTAATCACCTCTCCCACAGGTGATAAATTATTGATTAGTGGGGGTCTGAATTCTAGGACCTGCACCGACTGGCAGAATGTGGAGTTTTTATCCCCATTAGACTGGAGCTCATGTGCGACTTGACCACTGATCCATTCATTCCCTCAGTGGCTGCTCTTGTTTTTTTTCTGGAAACCCCAAAGAGAATGAATGGAGCTGTGGTCAGACGTCCCACCTGCCGCTGTATTTTAAAATGTGGATAAGTGTCCTGTCAGGGATAAAACTTCCCCATTCTTCCGATAGCTGCGTTTTCCAATGTTCAGAGCCAAATGATAAATAAGTGATCATCGATCCTGTGGATCCCATGGATTGGTGATAATTTGTTTTAACCAAAGAGTCCCTTTAATGCAAATTACCTTAATTGTACATCCCAGTTATGGTAGTCCACAGTATATGTGCAGGAGCCACCTGTGATTTACAGTTGACGCTCCACTATAACAGGGATAACTGCTAATAGGTATTTGCATATAGCTGTAGGGTGGGCCCTGAGGATCAATTTCCCCTGTGGGCCCCAGACACCCCAGTCCGACACTGTACATACATACACCATATGTGACACACACATTGTATGTTATACACACAAATAGCACACAAAGATGTATACACTGAGCACATGCACACATGAATACAGAGCACATACATAATTGTTTCAGAAAATGAAGTGTTTCTCCCAGAAAATTATTGAAAATACACATGTTTTGTTTTACACATGTTTATTTCCCTTGTGGGTATTGGAATACCACAAAAAAAGACAAATTGGACATCATTTCACACAATACCCCAAAAATGGCTGGATAAAATTGTTGACACAAAATTTTAAGATCTCTCCACAGGTGTTCAATGGGATTTAGATTCGGACTCAGTGCCGGCCACTTCAGAACTCTTCAGCACTTTGTTACAATCCATTTCTGGGTGCATCTTGAAGTATGTTTGGGGTCATTGTCCTGCTGAAAGACCTATGACATAAGACGCAAACCCAGCTCTCTGATACTGGAGACTATATTGCGACCCAAAATCTCTTGGCAATCTTCAGATTTCATGATGCCTTGCACACAGTCAAGGCACCCAGTGCCAGAGGCAGCAAAACAAATTCAAAACATCAACTTGAATTTCTTTGGACCTTGATTGGGGCTGCTAATCCACCATCCAGAGTATCCTTTGTTGCAACCTTTCATCAATTTTTCTCTGCCGTCCACATCCAGGAACATTATCTACAGTGCCATGGGTTGTAAACTTCTTGATTATGTTGCACACTGTGACAAAGGAATATCAAGATTTCTGGAGATGGACATGTAACCTTGAGATAGTTCAACAATTTCGGTTCTCAAGTCCTCAGATAGTTCTCTTCTCTTTTTGTTCTCCATGCTTAGTGTAGTACACACAGACACATAATGCAAAGATTGAATCAATTGCTCCCTTTTTTTCTGGTTTCAGGTGTGATTTTCATATTGCCCACACCTGTTATTTGCCACAGGTGAGTTTGTTTGAGCATCACGTACTTGGAAAGGTGGCAACAATTTTGCCGGCCCATTTTTGGGGTTTTGTGTGAAATAATATCCAATTTGCCTTTTTTCTCAGTTTTTGTTGTGTTGTTCTAATACACACAAAGGAAATAAACATGTGTATAACAAAACGTGTAATTGCAATCATTTTCTGGAAGAAATACTTCATTTTCTGGAACAATTTCAAGGATGCCAATGTGGCACCCCTGAGGGTTCAGTCGCCACAGGGGTACTGCACCTCAGTTTGAGGTGTGGTATCTCCTCTTCCAGATAAGGATGGAGCACTACTCAGGACACCACTTCACCATTCAACACTACACCACTCCTGTCCTGTAGGGGGCCTAAATGCACCAGGGTGCTGCCCCGTCCCGGGATAGAGGAGATGGGGGGGACCAAAGATAGGGGGAACCATGCAGTGGGTGAGGGTGGAGGACACACTTTTAGGAAACTCTTATTGATTCATATTTAATCTACGGCCATCTTAAGTTCAAGGTCTTTGATTGTGATCTTCGTCTGTGATTGTGGTCACCCGCATAAGGCCGCAGCCGACTGAAGATACACGGTCCTCGCTCTCTGGCCTTGAGACGAGGAGCGGGTCAGAGTTAACCACTGTCTCTACCTGGTCAAGGTCCTTACCTAAGAAGGCCTGGAGGGGAGCGGAGGAGATAGGCTCCACAGGCAAAAGGATCCCAGGGGGATACGGACGGAGCGGAGTCGCCACCTGTATTCTTTACTCTGGCCTAGCCAGAGGGATTCCTGCTGCAAGAGGGGTGACCGGCTCCCGATATCTGACTTTGTTACTTCACGTCTCAGTCAGAAAAGCCCGGAGGCTTAGTGGATCCCAGGGGGGATACGGACGGAGCAGCTTACGTCACCTGTATCTCTCTACCTGCTTTTATCCAGTGGGACCCGGCCTTACACCTTGTTCTAACCACACAAACAGTCAGGTGAAGACTTAGTGGGAGAACTTACCAAGGAGAGGAACACACACCAGAGGGGTCTCAACAGGTGCTCCTGATCTACATGGAAAGTGCTGAACCCCCTTCCCGGTGGCCGCAGTACGCCGCGAGGAGCAGAGGGAAGCTTTGCGGCTAAAGTTCATCTGAATGTGAGTAAAAACCCTGGATGACTTCACGCACCGCCTCAGCCTGTTATTTCCTGCTCGGCACTGCACCCACCATTCCTTCTCACACTGCCCTGAGGCCTGCTCCGCCTGTGGGGAGCCGTCCCATCTTAGCTGCCCGCAACACCGGCCTCAGTGGACTGAAGTGACTCGCCCCCTGGGCCGTGGGGCACTCGAGACCGGACTTCAGGGCAATGCTGGGAGTAGTAGTGGCGACCCGGTCCCGTGGCTCAGGAAGTGGTGGAGGCGGAGCCTGTCGTGTGCTGCAAGCGTTGTGCTGTGTGTGGAGAGAGTTCCTGGGAAGGGAGGAGAGCCAGGCTCAGGTGACCAAGCGGACCGGGAGGACCAGTAGGAGGCGACCGGAGGGACGAGCGCAAGAGAGCGCTGTGGCAGCGTGCAGTGCCGGCCAGCGGAGGGTGCCAGGTGGTGGTGACCAGGAGGTGATCAGGAGGACCGGTAAGAGGCGACCGGAGGGACAAGCGCGCTGTGATAGCGTGCAGCGTCCCTAGAGGAGGTGAGTGAGGGGCAGGAGGCCGCGATAAGCGGCCCTACTGAACCCAAGTGTGTACTGTACTATATTGTATTTGTATCTGTATTGTAATTGTATTGTATTCCCTAGTCCATATTTAATTGATTACCCCCCCGTCCATATTTAATTGATCACCCCCGTCCATATTTAACTTGATTCCCCTGAACACCCCCGTCCATATTTAACTGATCCCTCTGACCACATTAAATTGACCCCCCCGTCCTCATTTAATTGATCCCCGACCACCCCCCGTCCATATTAAAGTGATCCCCCTGACCACATTTAAATGATTGACCCCCCCAGCCCATAATTGAGTGATCCCCCTTGTCCTATTTAATAGATTCCCCTTGTCCACTTTTACTCATCCCCAGTCCCTATCTATTTGCCTTATCCCCCACCATATTTAATTAACCCCTGTCCATAATTAATTGATTGATTCCCCAGACCACAATTAATTATTTCCGCAGTCCATATTTATTGATATTATTGATACTTATTGATCCCCAGTCCTTAGTTAATTGACCCACCGTCCATACCTATTTATTTGCTTTACCCCCCATCCTATTTAATTAAACCCCCTGTCCATAATTAATTGATTGATTCCCTAGTCCACAATTAATTATTTCCCCAGTTCATACTTATTGATCCCAGTCCATAGTTAATTGACACACCGTCCATACTTAATTAATCCACCTGACCCACTCAGCTGATCCCCCCGTCCATACTTAATTAATACTTAATTGATCCCCCGTCCATACTTAACTGATCCCGCGCCGATATCTAATCGATACACTTGCACATCCCTAATTGATCCCCGTCCATACACCTATATATAAATAATTGTGTTTTGTACTTGTACATATATACTGACTGTATCCCCATATTTAGAATGACGTCCATGTTGGCCGGAGCCGTGCAGTGTACATCTTGCGCAATGTATGCATTCCCTGAGCTACCGCTCAGGGATCCATACTGCTGCGACAGATGTGAGCATATCGTGCACTTGGAAGCCCAAATCCTGGATCTAAGTGCTCAGATAGCGGTACTGAGGAGCATCGACAACATGGAACGGAGTTTGCTGCTCACCGAGCAGACACTCAGTGGGTCAACACTGGGGGTGGAGCTTAGTGGGGAAGCGCAGGCTGAACAGGCAGGGAGCTGGGTAACAGTTAGAAGGGATAGAGGGAAGAAGTATAGGAAGGCTGGTTCAGAACCGGCATTATTGGAGCACGACAGATCCTCTGACCGCCGGGGGAGTGTATGCTCCAGTAATGAGGGGGGGGGGGAAGTGTAGGGCAGGCTAGACAGGTCCTGGTAGTGGGTGACTCTATTATTAGGGGGACAGACAGGGCAATCTGTCACAAAGACCGGGATCGCCGAACGGTGTGCTGCCTCCCTGGCGCTCGAGTCCGGCACATCGCGGATCGGGTTGACAGGTTACTGGGTGGGGCTGGCGAAGACCCAGCGGTCATGGTCCACATTGGCACCAATGACAAAGTGAGTGGTAGATGGAGGGTCCTTAAAAATGATTTCAGGGATCTAGGTAGGAAGCTTAGGGCAAGGACCTCCAAGGTAGTTTTCTCAGAAATACTACCAATCCCGCAAGCCACACAGGAGCGCCAACGGGAGGTTAGGGAGGTGAATAAGTGGCTAAAGAGTTGGTGCAAGGCAGAAGGGTTTGGGTTCATGGAGAACTGGGCCGACTTCGCTGTCGGCTACAGGCTCTACCGTAGGGACGGGCTGCACCTCAATGGGGAGGGTGCAGCGGTGCTGGGGAAGAAGATGGCTAATAGGTTGGAGGAGTTTTTAAACTAGAGACGGGGGGGGGGAAACCAAGGAAATAGGTGGGATGTGAGGCAAGCAAGGGGGAAGGGGAGAAGTGAATATAATGAGGGTGGAGAGGGGGGTGGGGATAGTACAGTTAGATCGTTAGAGAAGAATAGGATGCTAAATAACCCCAAAGTTTTATCTTGCATGCTGACCAACGCAAGAAGCCTGACCAATAAGGCGGATGAGCTGCCGGCGCTTATATCGGAGGAGAGGTATGACATCGTAGGTATAACAGAGACTTGGCTAGACGATAGCTACGACTGGGCGGTAAATTTAACAGATTATAGTTTATTTAGAAGGGACCGGAAACAGGGGAAGGGCGGAGGAGTCTGCTTATATGTAAATGACGCGCCCCCTAGGCCATGTTCAAGGGATACCCGGAGCCGGATCCAATGGGGGTAGTAGTCTCCGAGTGGCGGGGACCCTGTCCGTGCCCAGGGTGGTCAAACTAAGTGTGTGGCAGTCTTTGTAGATGTTGTTTAAGTGTCGACTACGCCACCCGTTGATTTGCGGTCGCAAGGCCGCCGCTGCAGAACAGTCCGCTGAGGCCGGTGGTATGTGTGCAGCAATGGTGGTATAACCCCCAACGGGAGAGGTATGGCCTCAGGGCAGCTGGTGCGGGTGAAGAGAGTGATAGAAAGGGCGTCCCGGTACCTTTAGTGCTGGTAGTGGGAGGGAACACAGAGACTGATTGCAGTTTTCAATGCTTTACTCACAGATGTTATCAGTGTCAGTCCTGCAGGTGATGACGACCCGAGCCGTGCTGCGTCCACCAGGTACGGGGCTCGACCAACCCCCAGGCAGTTCCAGAGTGTGACCTTGAACTCCTTTCTCCGTTCCTTTCTCTGGCCGTCCCCACTAGGGACCCACCCATGTCCAGCTTCCTCGGGCCTTCTGGTGGCGAAACCTATCTCCGGTTTCCCTGACCCTATGTGGCGTGCCTTCGTGGTGAGTGTAGTGAGTGGTCGCGCCAAGACGTGGCCACGACCTCCGGTTCCTGGCTGAGGATAAGTGGCCTCCACCAGTTCGGGATCCGGTACCCTGATCTGCCAACCCTTCACCCGCTGACTCCTAGCGTGTTCGGGTTCCCTCTTCCTTCATGTCTCTGGGCCTTCCTCCAGGTTCCATTCCTTCCTTGTTCCTTGTTCCTTTCCTCTTGTCTTTCTCTCTCTTGCTCCCTTCAGGAGCAGCACCCAGACAGGGCTGCTGCTCCCTGTCACTACTCTTCTCCTCTTCTTCTGTCTGTCTGACTGAACTGAACTCCTAAGATGGTGCCCACCTTTTATACTCCCTCTGACACCCGAGCCCAGGTGACTAACCACCAATGGGCTCCTTCCTATGCCCAGAGTCCCTCCCCTCTCTGCTCCTGCACCACTGGGATATTCCTCCCCCCTCCCACTCCAGCCAGGGACAGACGCTGTCGTACATGCACATTTATCTGGTGGGAGTACCGTTGATCTGTCCCCCGGAAATGGGATGTATGTGGTGCATGCAGCTAACTGAGTTCTAGTCCACACTCCATCCTTACCCGGGAGTGGAATACCACACCTCTGGTTCGAGGTGCAATACCCCTGTAGCAGCCGAGCCCTCGGGGTGCTACATTCCCCCCTGGTAAACCACAGCACGTACTCGGGCTGAAATAGAGTAAAAACAATTTTTAAAGTGTACGTACACATAAAACACATCAACTTTCATCCATCCCTTTATGGGAGGTTTTCTCAACAGCTGGCTAATGCCACCGGAACTCTTTTACAAAAACACTATGTAAAACTTTGGCATCATATCAAATTTCACATTAAGGCATTCTCAAATAAAACATTCTTGAATTCTCGGGTTCTTGGGATCTTGGGATCTGGCCGCTCTCAGTCTTCGGCCAGGTAGAGGGAAGGAATGACCGCTCTCAGTCCTCTCCTCGGTCAGGTTAGGGATTAGGGCAAAAATAGGCAACAGTTCTCTTTCTGTCCCAACGGGGACCACACTCTTAGTGGAAACAGTCCCACAACAGTCTTTATACCCGGTCGGGTAACTATTTACATCTCCTCTTTTACCGTTTACGATTAACGGTGTGCTCCACACGCTCCTTTCTCTTCCTCAGGTTCAGACCCGTCCGGGCCCTCTTTCTCCTCCTCCTCCTGGTACGATTGCTCCTCTTCTTCCTTGACCCGGTGGACATGAAGGGCGTACCACCCCTTCACTCACTTATGCCTGGTATAGGTGACGGTATCTCCAGGCACCAGGTCCCGTCCACTGTGCCCCTCCGGTAGGTGGGACTCTACGTCGCTCCTGTTTACAAACACCTGGCTAATGGTCTTTGGGTCTTGGATGATGCCCCAGCCACATGCCATGTGAAACTTAACAACAGTCCCGGTGACTCGGGGACCGTGAGCTGTACGGGGGGGGTCCTGGCGGGTCCTTGTCTTCTGCTCCACGTTTTTAATGTGGAGCCACTCCTCCTTCACTTTCCTCTCTCTCCGCTCCCGCTCAAACGTTGCCAGTTGTTGGCGGCAGGTCTCATAGCGCCGGGTGGCGCCCGCCCGGGTCTCCTGAGTGAACCCCATCAGGTCTTCTCCAGTGGGGTCCCCCTCGAATTGGGCGTCCTCCAGCGGGGTGAAGAGAGGTCCACGGGCTCCGGAGCTGGGATTAGCGGTTCATCTGGGGCCCTTGCTCCTACGGGATGACTCTTCCTGGAGCGGGGGTTGGTGTACTCAGGCGGCCAGACGAATGGTGTCCCATCCGGGCAGGTGTGCTGCTCATACAGGTCTTTCCCCAATGATGGCACGACTGGGGGCCCCGGCTGGGGTGCAGCGCCCGCGGGCACTCGGCCTTTTAACCAGGCCGGTGACTTTCTGATCGTGCCCGGTGTTGGGGAGCACGGTTCAGGGCGAGGCTCCGCTGCAGAGCTTGCTGCTGGAGGGCTGACTACTGGTGGTGGAGGTACGGTGGGCGGTGCGGCACCCAGAGCTTCGGGTCCCGCGGAGGAAGGTAGGGGCAGGTCCGCGGCCTCAGGGCCCGGAGTAACGGCGTTCCCCTTACTTGTCGTTGCGGCCTCCCCCGCGGCGTCGTCCCCGGCCTCCGGTCCGCTTCTGCTGCCTCTCGGGATCGACGCGGTGCTGGATGGTGGCTGCACCTCCGGTTGGCAGGTCAGCGTGCGCCGGGTCAATTCCTCCTTCCACCCGGCGAGCACGTCTCGTTGCGCCCAGATCATCCTCCTGTTCAGCTCTTCCAGCGCGGCCTGCGCGTACTCCGGTTCTTCCTTCTGGAGCACCGCTAGCAGCTCTGCAATCTGGTATGGCGGCTGTGGCGGTGAAGCTCTCCTCCGTATCCGACATCCCCCTCCCCCCTAGTGGACCGTGGCCTACCTGGCGATGATCCTCTTCCGTAGGCCGCGGCTCCGCAGTGGATCGTCAGGGTTGAGGACCTTCCGTCGCGCTCCTGTGACGTCGGCGTCACTGGGCTCCTTCCAGGACCTTACGCAACGTCCGGACGTGAGGCGGGGCTTCAGTTCTCGCGGGCTTTCGGAGTCCACACCCCTCTTCTTCCCGCGCGGCGTCCTCAAGATGGCGCCCAATGGCGGGAAAACTCCACGGATGGCGGGAAGAAGGCAGAAGATGGCGTCGGATGGCGGGAATCTGCTCCGGATGGCGGGAAACGACTCCGGACGGCGGGAAACTTCACCACAGGTAAGTAAAAAGTCTCTTTTTCAGGCACGCAGTACCCGGTGGTTACGGGCACGAGATCCTGCCGACTACGCCAAAGTTGACGCGCCCCCTGGGCCATGTTCAAGGGATACCCGGAGCCGGATCCGATGGGGGTAGTAGTCTCCGAGTGGCGGGGACCCGGTCCGTGCCCAGGGTGGTCAAACTAAGTGTGTGGCAGTCTTTGTAGATGTTGTTTAAGTGTCGACTACGCCACCCGTTGATTTGCGGTCGCAAGGCCGCCGCTGCAGAACAGTCCGCTGAGGCCGGTGGTATGTGTGCAGCAATGGTGGTATAACCCCCAACGGGAGAGGTATGGCCTCAGGGCAGCTGGTGCGGGTGAAGGGAGTGATAGAAAGGGCATCCCGGTACCTTTAGTGCTGGTAGTGGGAGGGAACACAGAGACTGATTGCAGTTTTCAATGCTTTACTCACAGATGTTATCAGTGTCAGTCCTGCAGGTGATGACGACCCGAGCCGTGCTGCGTCCACCAGGTACGGGGCTCGACCAACCCCCAGGCAGTTCCAGAGTGTGACCTTGAACTCCTTTCTCCGTTCCTTTCTCTGGCCGTCCCCACTAGGGACCCACCCATGTCCAGCTTCCTCGGGCCTTCTGGTGGCGAAACCTATCTCCGGTTTCCCTGACCCTATGTGGCGTGCCTTCGTGGTAAGTGTAGTGAGTGGTCGCGCCAAGACGTGGCCATGACCTCCGGTTCCTGGCTGAGGATAAGTGGCCTCCACCAGTTCGGGATCCGGTACCCTGATCTGCCAACCCTTCACCCGCTGACTCCTAGCGTGTTCGGGTTCCCTCTTCCTTCATGTCTCTGGGCCTTCCTCCAGGTTCCATTCCTTCCTTGTTCCTTGTTCCTTTCCTCTTGTCTTTCTCTCTCTTGCTCCCTTCAGTAGCAGCACCCAGACAGGGCTGCTGCTCCCTGTCACTACTCTTCTCCTCTTCTTCTGTCTGACTGAACTGAACTCCTAAGATGGTGCCCACCTTTTATACTCCCTCTGACACCCGAGCCCAGGTGACTAGCCACCAATGGGCTCCTTCCTATGCCCAGAGTCCCTCCCCTCTCTGCTCCTGCACCACTGGGATATTCCTCCCCCCCTCCCACTCCAGCCAGGGACAGACGCTGTCGTACCTGCACATTTATCTGGTGGGAGTACCGTTGATCTGTCCCCCGGAAATGGGATGTATGTGGTGCATGCAGCTAACTGAGTTCTAGTCCACACTCCATCCTTACCCGGGAGTGGAATACCACACCTCTGGTTCGAGGTGCAATACCCCTGTAGCAGCCGAGCCCTCGGGGTGCTACATTCCCCCCTGGTAAACCACAGCACGTCCTCGGGCTGAAATAGAGTAAAAACAATTTTTAAAGTGTACGTACACATAAAACACATCAACTTTCATCCATCCCTTTATGGGAGGTTTTCTCAGCAGCTGGGTAATGCCACCGGAACTCTTTTACAAAAACACTATGTAAAACTTTGGCATCATATCAAATTTCACATTAAGGCATTCTCAAATAAAACATTCTTGAATTCTCGGGTTCTTGGGATCTTGGGATCTGGCCGCTCTCAGTCTTCGGCCAGGTAGAGGGAAGGAATGACCGCTCTCAGTCCTCGGTCAGGTTAGGGATTAGGGCAAAAATAGGCAACAGTTCTCTTTCTGTCCCAACGGGGACCACACTCTTAGTGGAAACAGTCCCACAACAGTCCTTACACCCGGTCGGGTAACTATTTACATCTCCTCTTTTACCGTTTACGATTAACGGTGTGCTCCACACGCTCCTTTCTCTTCCTCAGGTTCAGACCCGTCCGGGCCCTCTTTCTCCTCCTCCTCCTGGTACGATTGCTCCTCTTCTTCCTTGACCCGGTGGACATGAAGGGCGTACCACCCCTTCACTCCCTTATGCCTGGTATAGGTGACGGTATCTCCAGGCACCAGGTCCCGTCCACTGTGCCCCTCTGGTAGGTGGGACTCTACGTCGCTCCTGTTTACAAACACCTGGCTAATGGTCTTCGGGTCTTGAATGATGCCCCAGCCACATGCCATGTGAAACTTAACAACAGTCCCGGTGACTCGGGGACCGTGAGCTGTACGGGGGGGGTCCTGGCGGGTCCTTGTCTTCTGCTCCACGTTTTTAATGTGGAGCCACTCCTCCTTCACTTTCCTCTCTCTCCGCTCCCGCTCAAACGTTGCCAGTTGTTGGCGGCAGGTCTCATAGCGCCGGGCGGCGCCCGCCCGGGTCTCCTGAGTGAACCCCATCAGGTCTTCTCCAGTGGGGTCCCCCTCGAATTGGGCATCCTCCAGCGGGGTGAAGAGAGGTCCACGGGCTCCGGAGCTGGGATTAGCGGTTCATCTGGGGCCCTTGCTCCTACGGGATGACTCTTCCTGGAGCGGGGGTTGGTGTACTCAGGCGGCCAGACGAATGGTGTCCCATCCGGGCAGGTGTGCTGCTCATACAGGTCTTTCCCCAATGATGGCACGACTGGGGGCCCCGGCTGGGGTGCAGCGCCCGCGGGCACTCGGCCTTTTAACCAGGCCGGTGACTTTCTGATCGTGCCCGGTGTTGGGGAGCATGGTTCAGGGCGAGGCTCCGCTGCAGAGCTTGCTGCTGGAGGGCTGACTACTGGTGGTGGAGGTACGGTGGGCGGTGCGGCACCCAGAGCTTCGGGTCCCGCGGCGGGAGGTAGGGGCAGGTCCGCGGCCTCAGGGCCCGGAGTAACGGCGTTCCCCTTACTTGTCGTTGCGGCCTACCCCGCGGCGTCGTCCCCGGCCTCCGGTCCGCTTCTGCTGCCGCTCGGGATCGACGCGGTGCTGGATGGTGGCTGCACCTCCGGTTGGCAGGTCAGCGTGCGCCGGGTCAATTCCTCCTTCCACCCGGTGAGCACGTCTCGTTGCGCCCAGATCATCCTCCTGTTCAGCTCTTCCAGCGCGGCCTGCGCGTACTCCGGTTCTTCCTTCTGGAGCACCGCTAGCAGCTCTGCAATCTGGTATGGCGGCTGTGGCGGTGAAGCTCTCCTCCGTATCCGACATCCCCCTCCCCCCTAGTGGACCGTGGCCTACCTGGCGATGATCCTCTTCCGTAGGCAGCGGCTCCGCAGTGGATCGTCAGGGTTGAGGACCTTCCGTCGCGCTCCTGTGACGTCGGCGTCACTGGGCTCCTTCCAGGACCTTACGCAACGTCCGGACGTGAGGCGGGGCTTCAGTTCTCGCGGGCTTTCGGAGTCCACACCCCTCTTCTTCCCGCGCGGCGTCCTCAAGATGGCGCCCAATGGCGGGAAAACTCCACGGATGGCGGGAAGAAGGCAGAAGATGGCGTCGGATGGCGGGAATCGGCTCCGGATGGCGGGAAACGACTCCGGACGGCGGGAAACTTCACCACAGGTAAGTAAAAAGTCTCTTTTTCAGGCACGCAGTACCCGGTGGTTACGGGCACGAGATCCTGCCGACTACGCCAAAGTTGACGCGCCCCCTGGGCCATGTTCAAGGGATACCCGGAGCCGGATCCGATGGGGGTAGTAGTCTCCGAGTGGCGGGGACCCGGTCCGTGCCCAGGGTGGTCAAACTAAGTGTGTGGCAGTCTTTGTAGATGTTGTTTAAGTGTCGACTACGCCACCCGTTGATTTGCGGTCGCAAGGCTGCCGCTGCAGAACAGTCCGCTGAGGCCGGTGGTATGTGTGCAGCAATGGTGGTATAACCCCCAACGGGAGAGGTATGGCCTCAGGGCAGCTGGTGCGGGTGAAGGGAGTGATAGAAAGGGCGTCCCGGTACCTTTAGTGCTGGTAGTGCGAGGGAACACAGAGACTGATTGCAGTTTTCAATGCTTTACTCACAGATGTTATCAGTGTCAGTCCTGCAGGTGATGACGACCCGAGCCGTGCTGCGTCCACCAGGTACAGGGCTCGACCAACCCCCAGGCAGTTCCAGAGTGTGACCTTGAACTCCTTTCTCCGTTCCTTTCTCTGGCCGTCCCCACTAGGGACCCACCCATGTCCAGCTTCCTCGGGCCTTCTGGTGGCGAAACCTATCTCCGGTTTCCCTGACCCTATGTGGCGTGCCTTCGTGGTGAGTGTAGTGAATGGTCGCGCCAAGACGTGGCCACGACCTCCGGTTCCTGGCTGAGGATAAGTGGCCTCCACCAGTTCGGGATCCGGTACCCTGATCTGCCAACCCTTCACCCGCTGACTCCTAGCGTGTTCGGGTTCCCTCTTCCTTCATGTCTCTGGGCCTTCCTCCAGGTTCCATTCCTTCCTTGTTCCTTGTTCCTTTCCTCTTGTCTTTCTCTCTCTTGCTCCCTTCAGGAGCAGCACCCAGACAGGGCTGCTGCTCCCTGTCACTACTCTTCTCCTCTTCTTCTGTCTGACTGAACTGAACTCCTAAGATGGTGCCCACCTTTTATACTCCCTCTGACACCCGAGCCCAGGTGACTAGCCACCAATGGGCTCCTTCCTATGCCCAGAGTCCCTCCCCTCTCTACTCCTGCACCACTGGGATATTCCTCCCCCCCTCCCACTCCAGCCAGGGACAGACGCTGTCGTACCTGCACATTTATCTGGTGGGAGTACCGTTGATCTGTCCCCCGGAAATGGGATGTATGTGGTGCATGCAGCTAACTGAGTTCTAGTCCACACTCCATCCTTACCCGGGAGTGGAATACCACACCTCTGGTTCGAGGTGCAATACCCCTGTAGCAGCCGAGCCCCCGGGGTGCTACATAAAGTCACGTCTAAAGCCCAGACTAAGGGAGGATGTAGGAGAGGGAGAAGAGGGGGTCGAGTCCATGTGGGTAGAGATAGAGGGGGCAAAAAATAATAATAAAATATTACTGGGGGTCTGCTATAAGCCACCCAATATAACAGAGGAGAATGAGAAACTGCTATTAGGACAAATAGACAAAGTAGCAAAACATAATGAGGTGATTGTAATGGGGGACTTCAACTACCCGGATATTGACTGGGAAACAGAAACCTGTAGATCGCAGAAAGGAAAAAGGTTCTTGACAAATATCAAGGATAATTATCTCTCCCAACTAGTGCAGGAACCAACGAGAGGGAAGGCCGTGTTGGACTTAATATTGACTAATAGGCCTGATAGAATAACTGAGGTACAGATAGGGGGGCACCTAGGTAATAGTGATCATAATATTATCAATTTCAAAATGCCCTTCAGTAGGGTTATCAATAAGGGAACAACTAAAACATTAAACTTTAGGAGGGCGAAGTTTGATCAGCTGAAAGAAAACCTTCAACTTATAGACTGGGACAAAGTTCTTAATCAAGGAAATACGAATAGTAAATGGGAAACCTTCAAAAGAATTCTGAATACTCAGTGCGAGAGGTATATACCGTATGGGAATAAAAGGGCCAGAAATAAGAGGAAACCAATATGGTTGAACAAGAACGTAAAAGGGGCGTTAAATAGCAAAAAAGAGGCATTCAAGAGATTAAAACAGGAAAACAGCAAGGAGGCACTAATGTGTTACAAGGAAAAAACGAGAACCTGCAAAAAACAAATAAAAATAGCAAAGGAGGAAACAGAGAGACGTATTGCTAGGGAAAGTAGATCAAATCCCAAACTGTTCTTTACGTATATAAATAGTAAAAGGATTAAATCGAATAATATTGGACCGATAAAAAGTGATGAAGGCAAAATCATAGAGAAAGATGAGGATAAAGCTAATCTATTAAATAAATTTTTTTCGTCAACTTTCACAAAGGAAAAAGAACTAACAGGCGAAATGAGAAGTGACAAACTTAATCCTCCACTAAGTATGACAAATCTAACCCAAGCTGGGGTACAGAAACGCCTCAGTAACATTAAAATAAACAAATCACCAGGACCTGATGGCATACACCCACGGGTACTAAGGGAACTAAGTAATGTGATAGACAGACCGTTATATCTTATATTTAAGGACTCTGTTGAGACTGGGTCTGTACCACTTGATTGGCGACAGGCGAATGTAGTGCCAATATTCAAAAAGGGAGCGAAAAGTGACGCCGGAAACTATCGGCCGGTGAGTCTGACGTCCGTTGTGGGCAAAATTTTTGAAGGCTTTATTAATGAGGCAATCATGGAGCATCTTGATGCTAATAATCTATTAACCCCGAACCAACATGGATTCATGAGGAATCGCTCCTGCCAAACAAACCTGATTGACTTCTACGAGGAGGTTAGCTCTCGAGTAGATCAGGGGGAACCAGTGGATGTCGTGTATCTCGACTTCTCAAAAGCGTTCGATAGCGTGCCACATAATAGGTTGGTATACAAAATGAGAATGATGGGGCTGGGGGAAAATGTCTGCAAGTGGGTAGCTAACTGGCTAAAGGATAGAAGGCAGAGGGTGGTTATAAATGGAATATACTCAGATTGGGTAAGCGTCACTAGTGGGGTACCACAGGGGTCTGTACTAGGCCCAATGTTATTTAATATCTTTATTAACGACATAGTCAACGGGATAAATAGTAAAATATCAATATTTGCAGATGACACAAAGTTATGTAAAACAATTAATACAAAAGAGGACAGTGCAGACCTACAGAGGGATTTGAATAAGCTGGGTAGGTGGAGCATTAAATGGCAAATGAGGTTTAACGAGGAGAAATGTAAGGTCATACATATGGGAAGGAAAAATGGAAGTCACCAGTACTCACTGAATGGGAAATCATTGGGGAATTCAGAGATGGAGAAGGACTTGGACATCTTGATTGATAGCAAACTAAATTGGAGTGCCCAAAGTCAGGCCGCTGCTGTAAGGGCAAACAGGGTAATGGGATGTATCAGAAGAGGTATAGCTGCAAAGGATGAGAACATTGTTCTTCCACTGTACAAAGCACTGGTCAGACCACACTTGGAATACTGTGCTCAGTTATGGGCCCCAATATATAGAAAGGATATAAATGAGCTTGAAAAGGTACAAAGGAGGGCAACAAAATTAATAAAGGGAATGGAGGGACTGCAATACCCAGAGAGGTTGGCAAAACTAGGACTATTCAGCCTGGAAAAGAGAAGGTTGAGGGGGGACATAATAAATGTGTACAAATATGTTAGGGGACAGTATAGAGACCTTGCCCGGGATTTGTTCAAAAGTAGGGATATTACGGTAACAAGAGGGCATTCACTAAGACTGGAAGAGAAAAGGTTTCAGCACCAGCATAGGAAGGGGTTCTTTACGGTAAGAGCAGTGAGAATATGGAATTCACTGAGTGAGGAGACGGTAATGTCGGATTCACTAAACCAGTTCAAGCGGGGACTGGATGCATTTCTAGATACCAGGCAGATTTCTGCATATACTTAAAAATAAAATAAAATAGTAGGTTGATACAGGGATTTATTCTGACTGCTGGTTTCAGAGTCGGGAGGGAATTTTTCCTCAGGTGAAGATTGGCTAAATCATTTGGGGTTTTTGCCCTCCTCTGGATCAACTTTAGCAATTACAGAACTAACAGGTCGAACTTGATGGACGCAAGTCTTTATTCGGCTTTACTAACTATGTAACTATGGTCAGACCAGTGGTAGTCTATGATGTGCTGTAGGTAATGTCCGACTACGCCACCCATGGATTGCGGTCAGGGAGGACCGCCGCTGCAAGGCAGACCGCTGAGGCTGGTGTTGGGGATGCAGCAGGGAATAGTACAACTCCCCACGGGAGGAGTGTAGCCTCAGGGCAGTGTAATAGGATGCTGGGGGTGATGGTGCAGGCGCAGCAGTAACCACACAGAGTCCAATAATGCAGTCCAGGGTCTTTTACTGCAGATCTTATCACAGACCCACCAGGAGTACAGGGTAGGAATGGACCTTGGTGTCTGAGGGCATTCAGGCGAGCTCCACTGGTCAGGGTGAGTGGGTAGGCCTACCGTTCTCTCTCTGTCCTTGCTGACTATCTCCCCCTTTAGTGGTATGATAGCCCACGTCCTTGAGCTTGCCGTGTACTACGCCTGTATGGCTTGCGACTCGGGCCTTAGGTACCTGTAGCTTCTCCGTGCAGTACCGGTCCTTCTGTGTGGCGGAGCCTCCAGGCTTCTTGGCCAAGGGACCTGAAATCCCTTGCGGGTTGGTTTTCTGCTGCAGGACCTGCAACCCTGACAGCCTCGGACCCCAATGTCCGGTTGTGTAATCTCTCTCTCGGCCAGGACCGGCTCTCGTCGCCTCTGTCCCTGGCTTTCTGCTCCTCCTTTGCCTCCTGGACTCCTCAGCTGCGGCTGACCTGTCCCTCTCTTCTGGGAACCCTTCTGGATGCTTCAGAAGTGGGTCCTGGTCTCTCTAACCCTGCCCTCAGTACCAGTTTTTATAGGGGCAGCCTGCTCCCCCTACTGGCCTGGGACAGGAGGTGCTGCATGCAAATGGTCCATGACCAGAGAACCTCCCTCCTGCTCTCAGACACAGCCTTACAAGTTTGTGGCATCCAGGCCTGGGGTGACACATTCCCCCCTAGGAAAGCTTAGTACTCCGGGACTAAACAAGAAACACGATACAGGGTAGAAATTATAACATAAACATAACAGAGAAGAAAACAACAAACAACACCACATATTGAGTTCTTTAGGTCACAGTATGGCCTGTGATCGGGTGTCCATATCACCAACAAAAGAAGAGGGTCACAGTATGATCCGTGACCGGGTGTCCATTTCACCAACACAACGGGAGCCTTAACCAGGTGGGGGTCTGTCCTTGCCCCGAGTCCTTGACAGTCTTTATTCTTTCCTTTGGTTAGGCTCCGAACATATTTACAAGGAAGTCCCGGTTACTCAAAGTTCATAACCTTTTAGTCCATTTGTCACTATGAAAAAACAGTATTAATAACCAGGGTACAAACATAACACATTAAATATATACATTATACATTTAGATCTTCCAGCGAGCTGGCATTTGACCCCTAGTGCTCCGGGTTGACCTCCGTAGCCCACTGTCTGGTGGTGGTCGAACCTGGCTTTCCCCACTATCATTGAGGGTACAGATACTAGCTGGGTGTACAGGTAGGGCAGGTAGCTGTCTGCGGGTCCGTTGGCTTACCGCAGGCATGGCAGGCTCACTGTCAGCAGAGGGTAGACTTTCCTGGGCTGCTGGCGTGGGTTCTTCCGCCTCTGGGGCCGCTTGCTCTTCTTGTTCTTCCTGTCCTCCTGTAGGCTCCTGCTGGGTAGGCTGAAGGAAGTGTAGGACAGGTACCACTATTGCACCATTTATCTGAGTCCAGGTCTGGGGGAACTCTCCGAGAACTGTGCTGATCATCTCTTCCTTGTCCTCTGCGGGTTCAAGGTCATCTTGATCTTCACTTGGACTCTGTAGTTGCTCGGGGCACCATTTTAGGTGGTCTCTGGAGACGGTGCTAGTGGTTTCTCCTCCATCCTCGGTAATCACACATACCTTCGGGTTGTCGTGGTTGGACTGCAGTACTGTGTACGGGTCTCTCTCCCACTGGTCATCCAGCTTGTGTAACCTTCTCTTCCGCTTCAGGACCTGCTCACCAGGTTCCAGGGGACCAGCAGGGGCGTGTTGGTTGAAGAGCCTCTCTTGCTTTTCTCTCGCTTGAGCCAGACTCCTCTCCACACTCTCCTGTACCTTCTTGTACTGTAGCCGCCGTTCCGTATCCCAGTCTGCGTCTGGGGAGGTGTCCTCAGGTGTCAGGACTCCCATCTCCAGGTCTATCGGCAGTTTGCCTGGTCTTGCTCGCATCAGGTAAGCCGGGGTGCAATTTGTAGCATTCACAGGGATATGGTTGTACAAGTCAATCAGGTCTGGCAGCTTCTCCGGCCACAGGCTGCATTCTTCCAGGGGTAACGTCTTGAGGAGATCGATGACGATATTGTTCATTTTCTCACACAGCCCGTTGGTTTGCGGGTGGTAAGGCGTTGTCCGAATCTTCCTACAGCCGTAGAGGTTGCAGAACTCCTGGAATACTTCAGCCTCAAATGCTGGACCTTGATCTGTCAAGACCTGTTCCGGATACCCATGTGGACGGCAGAAGTGTTGCTGGAAGGCTCTGGCCGCTGTTTGGGCTGTCAGGTCTTTAACAGGAACCACTACCAGGAACCGGGAGTAATGGTCCACAATTGTCAGGGCATAGACGTAGCCCGACCGGCTTGGAGCCAATTTCACATGGTCCAGAGCTACCTGCTCAAGAGGCTGCCTGGTGATGATGGGCCTCAAGGGTGTCTGCAGGCTAGCACGGTCCTTCCTTCTGAGGTGACATGGGCCGCAGTCCCTGCTCCACTTCTCGATGGCCCTTCTCATGCCGACTCAGTAGAACCGCTCCCTCAGTAGGAACTCCAGTTTCTTCCACCCGAAGTGTCCCGCTCTGTCATGGTAGGCCTCCAGGACCATTGCTGCATCTCGCCTTGGGACCACTATCTGCCAGGTTAGCTCGTGCGTCCGGTGATTGACAAGCCTTCTGCACAGCTTACCCTCGTAGAGGAATAGCCTGCTTTTCTCCTTCCATATCTCCTTGGCTTCCTCTGGAGCGTCCGGGCAAGGGCTAGCGTCTTCCTGGGTTAACATGTCTTTCACCAGGCGTATTGCAGGATCGCTATCTTGCATCTCAGCCCAGCCGTGGTGGGGTAAGGGGTTGAACATGATGGTGGTTAAGTCTTTGTCTCTTACCCGGTGAGAATGTTGAGTGGCCCCGTACCGGTGGAACGCAGGGAGCTCTATTTCCTCCAGCTCTTCCGAGTCGTCTTCTCCTTCGGGTAGGTGGGGCATTCTTGATAGGGCGTCTGCGTTGGCGTTGGTTCTGCCTGCCCGGTATTTGATTGTGAAGTCATAATTGGATAGCCGGGCCATCCACCGCTGTTCTAGGGCACCTAGTCTTGCATTGTCCAGATGTGGCAACGGGTTGTTGTCCGTGTACACGGTGAACTTTGCGGAGGCCAGGTACTGCTTAAACCGTTCTGTGACGGCCCACACCACTGCCAAGAATTCTAGCTTGAAGGAGCTGTAGTTCTCTGGGTTTCTTTCAGTGGGCCTCAGCTTCCGGCTGGCATACGCGATCACCCTTTCTCTGCCCTGTTGGTTCTGTGACAGTACGGCTCCCAGCCCCACATTACTGGCATCTGTGTGGAGGATAAAAGGCTGGCCATAATCGGGGTAGGCTAGTATCTCGTCCCCCGTGAGGGCCATCTTCAACTGGCGGAAAGACTCCTCTTCTGGCTTGTCCCACTTGAAGGGTAGCTTGTGACTTCTGGATTTAGATTGCCCTATCAGGAGGTCCTGCATAGGGGCTGCCATCTTAGTGAACCCGGGGATGAACCTTCGGTAGTAGCCTACCAACCCGAGGAATTGCCTCACTTCCTTGATGTTAGAGGGGCTTGGCCAGCTCTTGATGGCTGTAACTTTGTCGGGGTCGGGGGCTACTCCCTCTGCACTCACCACGTGTCCTAGGTATTGGACCTTCAGTTTTAACAGGTGGCACTTTGAAGGCTTCACTTTCAGGCCGTAGCCTGCCAGGGCTTCGAACACCTCGGCCAGGTGCTTTAGATGGTCCTCGTAAGTCTTCGAATAGACGATCACGTCGTCCAGGTAAAGGAGGACCGTCTCGAAGTTTCGGTGCCCTAGACAGCATTCCATCAGCCTCTGGAAGGTCCCTGGTGCGTTGCAGAGCCCGAAGGGCATACAGTTGAACTCGCTCAGTCCCATCGGGGTGGTGAAGGCGGTCTTCTCCTTGTCAGCCTCTGCCACAGGAACCTGCCAGTACCCGCTAGTAAGGTCCAAAGTAGAGAAGAAATTAGCTGATTTTAGAGCTGCCAAAGACTCCTCTATCCTAGGTAACGGGTACGTATCTTTATGGGTGATACGATTGATTTGCCTATAGTCCACGCACATTCTCATGGTACCGTCTTTCTTTTTTACCAAAACTAAGGGAGCTGCCCAGGGGCTACAGCTATCTCTAATGACCCCAGCTTCTTTCATTTCTCTCAGCATACCCTTGGAGTTCTGATAATATGCAGGGGGTACAGGCCTGTGTCTCTCTTTTATTGGTGGGTGGCTCCCCGTGGGGATATGGTGTTCTATCCCTTTTACTCTGCCGAAGTCTAGCGGGTGCTTACTAAAGATTTTTGCGTACTCCTGAACCACCCGGTAGACTCCTTGTTTTTGGTGCAGGGGAGTGGAGTCAGCACCCACATGGAGTTTCTGGCACCAGTCCTCTTTTTGTTTCTGGGAGCCATTACCCTCCGCCTGAGGAGATGGAGGCAACGGTTCCACGGCCCTGATAGCATTGTGTTGGACGGCAAACAATTTGGCAAGTGTAGCGTACCTGGGTAAGTGTACCTCCCTCTCCCCAATGTTGAAAATGCGAACGGGCACCCTCCCATGACGGACATCAACCACCCCCCGGGCTGTCAAAATGGTGGGCCTGCTGTCTGAGTACACGGGTTCTAACATGGCTTGGTAGTCTCTGCCTCTCAACCCAATTGCAGTCCGACACCAGATCATCAATTCACTTTTGGGAGGCATGGAAATGGGGAATGGGTCACTCATTCTTACGCTACCGATCTCACCACCAGACAGTTCTACCTGCTGCCGTCTCATCAGGGCTCTTATCTCTTTCTGGAGGACCCTCTGTTGGCTGGAGCTCGCATTCATCGCCACCTGCTTACTTCTGAAAGACAGTTTTCAATCACATTAGTACCCACAGTTATTTTAGGGTGACTTTCACGACGGTCAATGTCCACAATGATCACTCCCTGTGCCGGCAGTTCCACCTTACCAATCTTGATGGTCATCTCTCTGAACCCCACCTGCGGCACGGGTTGGCCATTGCTGGCAATGATGCTTAAGTCATCGTCTGGGTAGCGTGTTAAGTCAGCGTCACTCCAGTACCGCTTGAAAAGTACGTAGGGGATGGTAGTCACTTGAGACCCGGTGTCCAGCAGTGCACTCATGGGGATACCGCCCAGCACTACTGGTAAGACCGGGCGTCCTCCCACGTACTTATCACGCCAATTAGACGGGCCTGATGACCTTATGCCTGGGGGTTGGCCCTCTGCCCCAGGTCGGACCCATTTAAAGTACAGTACCTTGCTATATGTCCTGGCTGACTGCAACGGCGGCAAATCAGCTGTCCATCCTCGGCGTAGCGGTAGGCGGGCCTCCCTCTGAACGGCGGGATCCTCCTCTGTCGACGCCACGGGACATCCTCCGGACTGGAAGCCAGCTCGATTGGTCTTGACGGTCCCACCTGCAACGACTGTACGGTCCTGGTTAATGCAGCCACACTCTTTGTTAGCTCCTGGACCTGATGGTGCAGGTCTGCAGGCTGGGATGGATTTAGGGCCTGTGCATCAGCCCCCACAAGGTTTGCAGGGTAGGGCGCTGCCCCCTGGTGGTAAGTGATGGCAGGGCGCCGGGAAGCTACAGTGCCACCTGCTGCGGGTTCTCTGAGCACTCGGATGGCCCGATCCTTGAACTGCGCAAAAGTCAAATCGGGGTTCTGTAGGGCCATGAGGCGCAGCTGGGTTCAGTGGGAGCTGGACAGCAGACCTTCTATGAATTGGTCAGTCAACAGTTTATCAGAGTCCTGCACGCTACCAGGGTCAGCTTGTTTGATAGCTCTCAGGGCTTCTTGCAGGTTCAAGGCATAGTCTCTGATACTATCCTGGGCCCGCTGCTTACAGCCGTAGAACCGCATTTTTATTTCTGCTGAGGTACGGGTATCAAAGGTACTCCGCAGCCGGGTCAGAATGTCCTTTACTGTCTTTTTCTCTTCATCTGACCATGATTTCACTTCTCGCTGGGCTGCACCGGTGAGCTGCCCCGTTAGAATGCTCACTTTCTGTTCTTCCATCAGGGGATAAACTTTGAACAAACTGTGCAGTCTTTCCCTAAAGTCAGTTAAGGTATGGGATTCCCCTGAGTATTGGGGCAGCCAGGCTGCTCCGGGGATGTAGGGCATAGAGAACGGCATCACCGCTGCTGCGGCCCCGCTGGTTGTAGAAGGCCCCTCCGTGTCCGTCATCTTCCTCCCCCCTAGTTAAGCGTGGCCTACCTTCCGATGATCCTCTTCTGTAGGCCGCGGCTCCGCTGGTGCAGCTCCGGACGAGGACCTTGCGTCGCGTCCTGGTGACGTCAGCGTCGCTCTCCCTCCCTTCCAGGACCTTGCGCAGCGTCGGTGCGTGGGGCGGAGCTTCGGGTCTCGCGCGGTTTGAACGTCCACGCCCCTCTTCTTCCCGCGCGGCATCCTGAAGATGGCGTCCGATGGCGGGAAAACGGCTGAAGATGGCGGGAACCGACGGAAGATGGCGGGAGACGGCTGAAAATGGCGGGAAACGGCTCCGGATGGCGGGAAACCTCTTCTTCAGGTACGTGTACAGTCTTTTTCAGGCATGCAATACCCATTTGTGGCGGGTTGGTCTCAATCCTGCCGACTACGCCAAAGCTGACTCGCCCCCTGGGCCGTGGGGCACTCGAGACCGGACTTCAGGGCAATGCTGGGAGTAGTAGTGGCGACCCGGTCCCGTGGTTCAGGGTGGTCAGACCAGTGGTAGTCTATGATGTGCTGTAGGTAATGTCCGACTACGCCACCCGAGGATTGCGGTCAGGGAGGACCGCCGCTGCAAGGCAGACCGCTGAGGCTGGTGTTGGGGATGCAGCAGGGAATAGTACAACTCCCCACGGGAGGAGTGTAGCCTCAGGGCGCAGCAGTAACCACACAGAGTCCAATAATGCAGTCCAGGGTCTTTTACTGCAGATCTTATCACAGACCCACCAGGAGTACAGGGTAGGAATGGACCTTGGTGTCTGAGGGCATTCAGGCGAGCTCCGCTGGTCAGGGTGAGTGGGTAGGCCTACCGTTCTCTCTCTGTCCTTGCTGACTATCTCCCCCTTTAGTGGTATGATAGCCCATGTCCTTGAGCTTGCCGTGTACTACGCCTGTATGGCTTGCGACTCGGGCCTTAGGTACCTGTAGCTTCTCCGTGCTGTACCGGTCCTTCTGTGTGGCGGAGCCTCCAGGCTTCTTGGCCAAGGGACCTGAAATCCCTTGCAGGTTGGTTTTCTGCTGCAGGACCTGCAACCCTGACAGCCTCGGACCCCAATGTCCGGTTGTGTAATCTCTCTCTCGGCCAGGACCGGCTCTCGTCGCCTCTGTCCCTGGCTTTCTGTTCCTCCTTTGCCTCCTGGACTCCTCAGCTGCGGCTGACCTGTCCCTCTCCTCTGGGAACCCTTCTGGATGCTTCAGGAGTGGGTCCTGGTCTCTCTAACCCTGCCCTCAGTACCAGTTTTTATAGGGGCAGCCTGCTCCCCCTACTGGCCTGGGACAGGAGGTGCTGCATGCAAATGGTCCATGACCAGAGAACCTCCCTCCTGCTCTCAGACACAGCCTTACAAGTTTGTGGCATCCAGGCCTGGGGTGACACAGAAGCAGCGCCGGTGTCCATCACCGGAAACTGCAGGTGGCGTAGTCGAAAAATACCACTCTTATTTGAAAGCCCATTACATCTTTTATGTGACTGCCCTGGGCATGGAACGGGTCCAGGCCACGACTGCATCCCCTGTAACACCTACACTGACCCGGCTCCGAGTAACCCCATTTCCCAGGGAGGGCGTCGGGTGTCACACCAACACTTTCGGTCATGACTGTATATATACCACCAACAGTCCATATACTCTAGGCTCAACCACACACAAAGAAAACACAGAGAGACACAAACAGACACAGAGGCCACTTACAGTCTTATACTTTTAACAAAGAGTTCCTATATACTTCATACTAAAGTCTATTTTACACAAAAAAAGTTAAATTTGAATTAATAAGCACCATCCTGGTGTTCCAAAATCCCTATGACAACACTTCCTGTCTTGTGATGTTATGGGGTCACTAGGGTAGTCACTAGTGAAAATGTTGAACTTATTGCTCTGTAAGTTCTGCCTGTCTGTGAACTGTCTAGACATTTAGGAATTAAGGAAGTACCCTAACCTAAATTAGATTTTATAGATACGATTATTTTTTTAGTTTGTTAGTGAACCCATCATGAATATCCAAAGAATAAGGCCTGCAGGATGCGCTCGTGCTGCTATTATATATCTATTACAAGGATTTTAACCCCCGATTTTCCCTTTTTGTTTTTTTTTCCTCCCCCTCTTCCAAGAGCCATAACTTTATTTTTCCATCAATATGGCCATATGAGGGCTTGTTTTTTTGCGGGACGAGTTGTACTTTTGAATGTCATCATTCATTTTACCACATAGTGTACTGGAAAACAGGAGAAAAATTCCACAATTGTTTTTGGTTTTTTTTATTTACCATGTTCAATTTAAGATAAAACTAACCTGACAAAATGATTTTCCAGGCAATACAAGTACCCAGATAGCAAATATGTATAGTTCTTTTTTTATTTCAGTAATGAAAAAAATCTGAAAATTGTAAAAAAAAAAATTTGCATTTGTCTCCATTTTTCAAGACACGTAACGTTTTTATTTTTCGGGATCTGGGGCTGCGTGGTGGCTTATTTTTTTGTACCCTGATCTAACGGTTTTACTGATATTAATTTGGGGTAGATACGATGTTTTGACTGCCTCTTATTGCATTTTATTGCAATGTTGCAGTGGCCAAAGAAACTTAATTCTGGCATTTTGATTTTTTTTCTTGTTATGCCGTTTACTGATTGGAATAATTTTCTTTACATTTTGATAGAACGGACTTTTACGAACGCAGCGATATCAAATATGTGTATTTTTTTTATTGTTTTATTTTTAATGGGGCAAAAGGGGGGTGATTTGAACTTAGTGTTGTTATTTCTTTCATATTTTTAAAAACTTTTTTTTAAGGTTATACTGTATGTACAGTAATAGTCCCCTTAGAGGACTTGAAGCTGCAATCGTCTGATCGCTTGTGCTATACGTATATAAAAAATCACGGTCTCCTAAAAGCGCCGACCATGGGCCAGCGTTCACATCAGGATCGTAATGACAGGCACAGGGGTCATCAGCAGACTCCCCCGCTGTCATGACAATCCATCGGTGCCCCGTGATCACATCAAGGGTGCTCTGATGGGCGGGTTGAATGACGGGGCTCCCCTGCCGGCGTGTGTTAAATGCCATTGTCAGAGATTAACAGTGGCATTTAACAGATTAACAGCTGCGGGCGGAGCGGCTAGAGGCACACGATGGGTGAATGAATCAGCTGTCATGTGCAGAGAAAGATGCGGGCTCAGCGTGTGAGCCCGCATTAAAGGCAGAGACACGACATATGACGTACATGTATGTCAAAAGTCATGAAAGGGTTACGTTTAGTAATTGAACAATATCCATCCACAGGTATCCAGCTGTGTGGGCTGCAAAAAGGACCTACCAGGAGCCCATATACTCTAGACACACACTAATCACCAGTCTATCTTCTCTCCAGTCCTTCTGATACCCGTAGAGTACAGGACTTGTGGTGACATCACAGTCATATGACTGGTCACATTATCGTGATGTCACCAAAGGTCCTGAATTCCAGCAGGGTACAAGACCTGTGGTGACATCACAGTCACAAGACCAGTCACATGATCGTTATGTCCCAAAGGTCCTGAAGTAGTCTCCACATTGGAAGCTTCACTGATAAAGCTATTATCAGTGAAGCTCCTGCTGTAGATACTGTGGTCCCTTGAGGGAGTGGGGACCCTGGCCAAATGCACAGTCTGCATCCCCCATGCCGGCCATGCCTACGAATACCCTAATATTGAGCTGCTGCTGCCTTGTCCCTATTACTGCACCTGCTGTGTTGTACAATAATGGCTCCTCTTACTGCCACACATAGTAATGCCCACCACTGTGCCCCTTACATACTAATAATGCTTTCGTTGTGCCCCCTAGAAAATATTAATGCCCTGTGCAAGTGCCATGGAAAACAGTGTCCACATTTTGCCCCTAGAAAGTAATAATTAGAGATGAGCGGTGTTCGACTAGAACTGTTCGCCAATCTCAAATTCGAGCTGTTTTGGGCGGTGTTCGAGTTGTTCGACGAACCCGAACGATTTGCAAAAAATTCGGCTGTTCGAGGTTATGTTCAATAACTGTTCGTGCACCAAAAGCGTGTCCTGCATGTCTGGCGCTATTTAGAGCACCAATCATGCAGGGATTGTCTGCCACTCACTGTAATGCCACAGCCATGGTGGTTGTGGCATTACAGTGATTGCCCAAATCGATGGGAACAGTGCCAACAGTGAAACATGAAAAGCCGGCAATTCAGCAGCGGCATACACCGGTACCCGACAATTTAGAACCGAAAGAATACAGCTTCACACATAGATTAGATAGATATAAACATGTCAGCCACATATATACGAAGTACAGTGAAAGTGCTGCTTACTGTACTTGTCATTTAGTGTAAAGGATTTATCAAAAAAAATAATAGTGTTTTCATGCACCGTCTCTTTAAAAAAGCCGGCCGGCAATTCAGCAGCGGTACCCGACAATTTATAACAGACAGAATAGAGCTTCACACATAGATTAGATAGATAGAAACATGTCAGCCACATATATACGAAGTACAGTAACAGTGTTGCTTACTGTACTTGTCATTTAGCGTAAAGGATTTATCAAAAAAAATAATAGTGTTTTCATGCACCGTCTCTTTAAAAAAGCCGGCCGGCAATTCAGCAGCGGTACCCGACAATTTATAACAGACAGAATAGAGCTTCACACATAGATTAGATAGATAGAAACATGTCAGCCACATATATACGAAGTACAGTGACAGTGTTGCTTACTGTACTTGTCATTTAGCGTAAAGGATTTATCAAAAAAAATAATAGTGTTTTCATGCACCGTCTCTTTAAAAAAGCCGGCCGGCAATTCAGCAGCGGTACCCGACAATTTATAACAGACAGAATAGAGCTTCACACATAGATTAGATAGATAGAAACATGTCAGTCACATATATATGAAGTACAGTGATAGTGTTGGTTACTGTACTTGTCATTTAGTATTAAAATAAAGGATTTATTATTAAAAAAATTGGCGTGGGGTTCCCCTTAATTTTAGGCTCTAGCGGAGGTTAAGCAGACGGCTGGGGCAGATGTTTGAAGCCTGGGAAGGGGGTAATACCCACGGAGCTTCCCAGGCTACTAATATCAGCCCCCAGCTGAATACATAGCCTTTACTAGCTATTAAAATGGGGGACCCCCCCAAAAAAATGACGTGGGGTCCCCCCTAATTTAATAGCTAGCAAAGGCTAGGCAGACAGCTGGGGGCTGATATTAATAGCCCAGGAAGGGAGCCATGAATATTGGCCCCCTCCCAGGCTAGAAACACCAGCCGTCAGCCGCCCCAGAAATGGCGCATTCATAGGATGCGCCAATTCTGGCACTTAGCCTCGCTCTTCCACGCTGCCCTGGTGCGGTGGCAGGGGGTAATAGGGTTGGGGTTGATGTCAGCTTATAATGCCAGCTGACATCAAGCCCAGGTTAGTAATGGAGAGGCGTCTATAAGACACCCCCATTACTAACCCCATAGTCAAAGTTAAAAAAAACACAAACACCCAGAATAAAGTCCTTTAATTGAAATAAAGACACAATCCTTTATTGTTCTAAATTAAACCATACTTACCGTCACGCCCATTCCAGCTGAAGCCAACGATCTCCTGCAATAAAAGAAAAATAATAAAGCAACCTCATCCTTACCTTTCCATGGTTCCCACGACAGCTTCAGCTCTGCTACATCGAGATGACAGGCTGGACCGCAGCAGAACGCTGCCATCCAGCCTCTCATCCCGCAGACACTGAGAAGAGCAGGCTTGCTTGCGCTGCTCAGCGTCTCTCTGTGACGACATCCAGATGAGCCGAGTTCATGTCCAATGAACTCGGCTCACCTCATGCACGTCACTGACAGCGTGGGAAAATTCTCACGCTGAAGCGGTGAGTGCAGGAGAATTTTCCCACGCTGTCAGTGACGTGCATAAGGTGAGCTCATGTCCAATGAACTCAGCTCACCTCCTGCACGTCACTGACAGCGTGGGAGAATTCTCCTGCACTCAGCGCTTCAGCGTGAGAATTCTCCCACGCTGAAGCGCTGAGTGCAGGAGAATTTTCCCACGCTGTCAGTGACGTGCATAAGGTGAGCTCATGTCCAATGAACTCAGCTCACCTCCTGCATGTCACTGAGAGCGTGGGAGAATTCTCCTGCACTCAGCGCTTCAGTGTGAGAATTCTCCCACGCTGAAGCGCTGAGTGCAGGAGAATTTTCCCACGCTGTCAGTGACGTGCATGAGGTGAGCCGAGTTCATTGGACATGAACTCGGCTCATCTGGATGCCCTCACAGAGAGACACTGTGGAGCGCAAGAAAGCCTGCGCTTCTTAGTGTCTGCGGGATGACAGGCTGGATGGCAGCGTTCTGCTGCGGTCCAGCCTGTCATCTCGATGTAGCAGAGCTGAAGCTGTCATGGGAACCATGGAAAGGTAAGGATGATGTTGCTTTATTATTTTTCTTTTATTTCAGGAGATCGTTGGCTTCAGCTGGAATGGGCGTGATGGTAAGTATGGTTTAATTTAGAACAATAAAGAATTGTGTGTTTATTTCAATTAAAGGACTTTTTTCTGGGTGTTGTGTTTTTTTTAAATACTTTACTAGAAATTCATGGTGGTCATGTCTAATATTGGCGTGACCCCATGAATTTCGGGCTTAGGGCCAGCTGATAATGCCAAGCTGGCCCTAACCCCTTTATTACCCAGTGAGCCACCGCATCAGGGCCCTGGATGAGTTGGGTACAGCGCCAGAAGATGGCGCTTCTATGAACGCGCCATTTTCCGGGGTGGCTGCGGACTGCAATTTGCAGCGGGGGTGGCCCAGAAAGCTTGGGCCTCCCTGCGCTGCGGATTTCAGCCCCCAGCTGCCTAGTTGTACCTGGCTGGACACAAAAACAGGGCGAAGCCCCACGTCAATTTTCTTTAAATTATTTCATGAAATAATTAAGAAAAAAAGGGCTTCCCTATATTGTTGTGTCCGGCCAGGTACAAATAGGCAGCTGGTGGTTGGGGGCAGCCCGTTCCTGCCTGCTGTACCTGGCTGGACACAAATATAGTGCGAAGCCCCACGTCAATTTTTTTTAAATTATTTCATGAATTTCCTGAAATAATTTAAAAAAATTGAAGTGGGGCTTCGCACTATATTTGTGTCCAGCCAGGTACAGCAGGCAGGAACGGGCTGCCCCCATCCACCAGCTGCCTATTTGTACCTGGCCGGACACAACAATATAGGGAAGCCCTTTTTTTCTTAATTATTTCATGAATTTCATGAAATAATTAAAAAAAATTGAAGTGGGGCTTCGCACTATATTTGTGTCCAGCCAGGTACAGCAGGCAGGAACGGGCTGCCCCCAACCACCAGCTGCCTATTTGTACCTGGCCGGACACAACAATATAGGGAAGGCCTTTTTTTCTTAATTATTTCATGAATTTCATGAAATAATTAAAAAAAAAGTACGTGGGGCTTCGCCCTATTTTTGTGTCCAGCCAGGTACAACTAGGCAGCTGGGGGCTGGAATCCGCAGCGCAGGGAGGCCCAAGCTTTCTGGGCTCCCCCCCGCTACAAATTGCAGTCCGCAGCCACCCCGGAAAATGGCGCGTTCATAGAAGCGCCATCTTCTGGCGCTGTACCCAACTCATCCAGGGCCCTGGTGCGGTGGCTCACTGGGTAATAAAGGGGTTAGGGCCAGCTTGGTATTATCAGCTGGCCCCAAGCCCAAAATTCATGGGGTCACGCCAGTATTAGACATGACCGCCATGAATTTCTAGTAAAGTATTTAAAAAAAACACAACACCCAGAATAAAGTCCTTTAATTGAAATAAAGACACAATTCTTTATTGTTCTAAATTAAACCATACTTACCATCACACCCATTCCAGCTGAAGCCAACGATCTCCTGCAATAAAAGAAAAATAATAAACCAACCTCATCCTTACCTTTCCATGGTTCCCACGACAGCTTCAGCTCTGCTACATCGAGATGACTGGCTGGACCGCAGCAGAACGCTGCCATCCAGTCTGTCATCCCGCAGACACTGAGAAGCGCAGGCATGCTTGCGCTCCTCACTGTCTCGCTGTGACGGCATCCAGATGAGCCGAGGTCATGTCCAATGAACTCGGCTCACCTCATGCACGTCACTGACAGCGTGGGAAAATTCTCACGCTGAAGTGCTGAGTGCAGGAGAATTCTCCCACGCTGTCAGTGATGTGCATGAGGTGAGCTCATGTCCAATGAACTCAGCTCACCTCCTGCACGTCACTGACAGCGTGGGAAAATTCTCCTGCAATCAGCGCTTCAGCGTGAGAATTTTCCCACGCTGTCAGTGACGTGCATGAGGTGAGCCGAGTTCATTGGACATGAACTCGGCTCATCTGGATGTCGTCACAGAGAGACGCTGAGCAGCGCAAGCAAGCCTGCGCTTCTCAGTGTCTGCGGGATGACAGGCTGGATGGCAGCGTTCTGCTGCGGTCCAGCCTGTCATCTCGATGTAGCAGAGCTGAAGCTGTCGTGGGAACCATGGAAAGGTAAGGATGAGGTTGCTTTATTATTTTTCTTTTATTGCAGGAGATCGTTGGCTTCAGCTGGAATGGGCGTGATGGTAAGTATGGTTTAATTTAGAACAATAAAGGATTGTGTCTTTATTTCAATTAAAGGACTTTATTCTGGGTGTTTGTGTTTTTTTTAACTTTGACTATGGGGTTAGTAATGGGGGTGTCTTATAGACGCCTCTCCATTACTAACCTGGGCTTGATGTCAGCTGGCATTATAAGCTGACATCAACCCCAACCCTATTACCCCCTGCCACCGCACCAGGGCAGCGTGGAAGAGCGAGGCTAAGTACCAGAATTGGCGCATCCTATGAATGCGCCATTTCTGGGGCGGCTGACGGCTGGTGTTTCTAGCCTGGGAGGGGGCCAATATTCATGGCTCCCTTCCTGGGCTATTAATATCAGCCCCCAGCTGTCTGCCTAGCCTTTGCTAGCTATTAAATTAGGGGGGACCCCACGTCATTTTTTTGGGGGGGTCCCCCATTTTAATAGCTAGTAAAGGCTATGTATTCAGCTGGGGGCTGATATTAGTAGCCTGGGAAGCTCCGTGGGTATTACCCCCTTCCCAGGCTTCAAACATCTGCCCCAGCCGTCTGCTTAACCTCCGCTAGAGCCTAAAATTAAGGGGAACCCTACGCCAATTTTTTTAATAATAAATCCTTTATTTTAATACTAAATGACAAGTACAGTAACCAACACTATCACTGTACTTCATATATATGTGACTGACATGTTTCTATCTATCTAATCTATGTGTGATGCTCTATCTTTCTGTTCTAAATTGTCGGGTACCGCTGCTGAATTGCCGGCCGGCTTTTTTAAAGAGACAGTGCATGAAAACACTATTATTTTTTTAAATAAATCCTTTACACTAAATGACAAGTACAGTAAGCAACACTATCACTGTACTTATTATATATGTGACTGACATGTTTCTATCTATCTAATCTATGTGTGAAGCTCTATTCTTTCTGTTCTAAATTGTCGGGTACAGATGCTGAATTGCCGGCCGGCTTTTTTAAAGAGACGGTGCATGAAAACACTAATATTTTTTTTAATAAATCCTTTACACTAAATGACAAGTGCAGTAACCAACACTGTCACTGTGCTTCTTATATGTGTGACTGACATGTTTCTATCTATCTAATCTATGTGTGATGCTCTATTCCTTCTTGTCTAAATTGTCGGGTACCGGTGTATGCCGCTGCTGAATTTGCCGGCCGGCTATTTTAAAGAGAGTGTCTTCTGAGCAGTTTGTCAGCTTTTGGACACCTTTGCAGGTGTTTTCTATGTGTTTCTATGTGTTTTTGTTTGCCTGCCATTGGTTTTAACGGTGTTCGACGGTGTTCTAAGGTGTTCGACGAACAGTTCGACGAACAGTTCCTCGAACATCCCGGTGTTCGACGAACCGAACCGAACCTGAACACTACGGGGGTGGCTCAACACTAGTAATAATGCCCCCTGTGCACATTTGATGGTCACAATACTCTGAGTACCAATAACAATAAGGCTTCTTAAGTGGCCACTTAACATCTAATAATGTCCCCTGAGTCCCCCAATGTACTGCTCCTCTATATATATTATGTTGCTCCCACAGAGCATCCCTATACACAGTATAATGCACCCACAGCTCCTCTATATACAAGATGATATCCCTACAACTGACTTCTACACAGTATAAAGGGCCCACAGCTCCCCTATATACAGTATGGTGGACCAGCACCCCCTTTATGCACAGTATTATTGGCCCACAGCTCCTCTACACATTGTATGATGCCCCCATGGCTCACCCAAAGCACAGTATGATGACCCCCACAGTAACCCTCAGTGTCACGGGTGTGTCAGATGTGACAAACAGTCGCTCTGCAGCTGGCTGCAGAAGGTCTCTTTGCTTGGCATTGCAGACATCTTCTTAAATCCTTCTGACCTTAGGACCCAGTGGCTATCTCCCTCCTGCTCTGATTGACACCTTGGCCTAGGTGTTTAAATAGTTTCACTTTGAAGTAGGGAGGGGCCGATGATATTCACATGTTCCCTTGAGAAGTCTTGGAGTTGCAGTCTGTGTACTTCCTCTCTGCTGCTTTGGAGGACGTTGGTGCAATCTCTCTGAAGTCTGCTCAAGCTAAGTTTTCCCCCCGTGTTTGTCTCCCTTCTTGTCTTTAGTTTATAGTGGAACTGACCAGTGCTCATCCCCCCGTCGCTATCCAGGGCCTAGCAGATAGGGTTTTAAAGGGCCTAGGTTTCCTGTTCGGCGATTGGTGTGGAACCAATATAGGGATGGTAGGGGAGACAGGGTGATATCAGATCAGCCTAGGGGTCTCCACTCCTTTTACCTAGTGTCTGGGCATCCTTCCCCTCATCCCTTCGTGTTGCACTTTGTCTTTCCTACACAGTGCGTGACACTCAGACTGTATAATGGCCCCCACATTAGCCTCCAACGGTATAATGGCCCCCACATTAGCCCACAAGCTGTATAATGGCTCCTGCATTAGTCCACAAGCTGCATAATGGCCCCTGCATTAGTCCCCAATATGTACAATGGCCCTTACATTAGTCCCCAAACTGTTTAATGGCCCCCTCTTTAGTCCACAAGCTGCATAATGGCCCCACGCATTAGTCCACAAGCTGCATAATGACCCCTGCATTAGTCCACAAGCTGTATAATGGCTCCTGCATTAGTCTACAAGCTGTATAATGGCTCCTGCATTAGTCTACAAGCTGTATAATGGCCCCTGCATTAGTCTACAAGCTGTAAGATAGCCACTGTATTAGTCCACAAGCTGTATAATGGCCCCTGCATTAGTCCCCAAGCTGTATAATGGCTCCTGCATTAGTCTACAAGCTGTATAATGGCTCCTGCATTAGTCTACAAGCTGTATAATAGCCACTGTATTAGTCCACAAGCTGTATAATTGTGGCACCCCAGGGGTCTGGTTACCACAGTAATAGAAATATTATGTCTGAGAGCAAGTGGGAGGTTTCTCTGGTCAGGAGCCCTAAGCATGCAACACCGCCCGCCCAGACCTGGGAGGGGAGGAATCTGCCCTTATAAACTGGGTCTGGGGCGGGATTAGGACAGTCAGAGCCTGGAGAGGAAAAGCAAGAACTAGGAGCTCTGTAGGAGCAGGAGCGAGTGCCAGAGCCTGGAAGCCCGATAGCTTGCCCTGGCTGAAGACACTAAGACCAGACACGGAGTCCGAGGCTGTGGGGACATTCAGGTCCAGCAGCAGAATCCAACCGGCAGGGGATTCCAGGTCCTCTGGCCATAGAAGCCTGGAGGCACGGTCACAAGCAAGGGACCAGCACCGCCATCGTGGAGCGGAGGCACCACACGGTACACTCAGGGACGTGGGCTACTTCTACCCGCATACAGCCAGGTAGCCAGGAAGAGTACAGATAGACGGGGAAGCCTACAACTCCACCTGGCCAGGGGAGATCCTGCTTGCTCACAGACTGACCAGGCCTCTACTGCCAACCAGTACTCCCGGGAGGGTCTGCTTTATAACACCAGTAAAGACCCTGAACTGCACCGCACAGACTCTGAGTTGTTCCTGCTGCGCTCTTGCACCATCACTCCCATCATCCACACCAACTGCCCTGAGGCTATACTTCTCCCTTGGGGAGTCATCCCTTTCTTAGCTGCACACACAACACCGGCCTCAGCGGTCTGCCTTGCAGCGGCGGTCCCCACTGACCGCAATCCATGGGTGGCGTAGTCGGACCATCATCATACCAATAACCCTGCCACTGATTTGACCACCCTGGGCACGGACCGGGTCATCGCCACAGAGACTACAACCCCCAGCGATCCGGCTCCGGGTATTCCCCGCACACACGTGCACGCACAACACAGGCCCAGGGGGCGAGTCAACTTTGGCGTAGTCGGCAGGATTCAAACCAACCCGCCACCAACGGGTATTGCGTGCCTGAAAAAGACTTTTGCACTTACCTGAGAGAAGCTTCCCGCCATCCGCAGCCGTTTCCCGCCATCTTCAGTTGGTTCCCGCCATCCGGAGTCGGTTCCCGCCATCGGACGCCATCTTCAGGACGCCGCGCGGGAAGAAGAGGGGCGTGGACATCGAAAGCGCGCGAGAACTGAAGCCCCGCCTTACGTCTTGATGCTGCGCAAGGTCCTGGAAGGGAGAGAGAGCGACGCTGACGTCACAGGAGCGCGACGCAAGGTCCTAAACCCAGACGATCGACTGCGGAGCCGCGGCCTACGGAAGAGGATCATCGCAAGGTAGGCCACAGTCCACTAGAGGGGAAGGAGGATGTCGGATACAGAGGGAAGCTCCACCGCCACAGCTGCCGCCAGCACAACCTCTGCTGCGGTCATGCCGTTCACCATGCCCTATATCCCGGGGGCAACCTGGCTACCCCAGTACTCAGGGGAGTCACATACCCTAAATGACTTTAGGGAAAGACTGGACAGCCTCTTCCAGGTATACCCCCTCACGGAAGAGCAAAAGTAAGCATCTTGGTGGCCCAGTTAATTGGGGCAGCCCAAAGGGAGGTAAAGTCCTGGCCATCTGGGAAGAAGAGGACTGTCAGAGAGATACTAGCCCGTCTGAAAGACACCTTTGACACCCGCACCTCAGCTGAAATAAAACTCAGATTTTACGGGTGCAAGCAGCGGGCACATGAAAGTATAAGGGACTATGCTCTAAACTTACAAGAGGCCCTGAGAGCCATTAAACAGGCAGACCCTGACAGCGTGAGGAATGAGGACGAACTGTTGACCGAGCAATTCATAGAGGGTCTGCTGTCCAACGCCCACCGAACCCAGTTACGTGCAATGGCCCGGCAGAACCCTGACCTAGACTTTGCGAAGTTCAAGGACTGAGCCATCCGGGTGCTCCGAGAACCGGCACTGGGTAGCGCTGTAACCCACCGGCGCCCTGCTATTACCTATCCTCAGGAGGCGGTGCCCTTGTCTACGGAGGCTGTGGGAGCTGGTGCGCAAGCTTTGGATACCAACCCGGCTACTGACCTGCACCATCAGGTCCAAGAGCTAACCAAAAGCGTAGCTGCGCTAACCAGAACCGTGCAGTCTTTACAGGTCTCTTCTCCAGGAAAGATCCAGCTGGCATCTGGACCGGAGGATGTCCCGTGGCGCCGACTGAGGAGGACCCCACCGGCCAGAGGAAGACCCAGCGACCGATACAACGAGGACGGACAACCCATCTGCCGCCGCTGCAATCAACCCGGACATATGGCAAGGTACTGTCATTTAAACGGGCACAACCTGGGGTAGAGGGCCAACCCCCAGGCATAAGATCATCAGGCCCATCGAACTGGCGTGATAAATACGTAGGGGGACGTCCGGTCTTGCCTGTGGTACTGGATGGCATTCCTATGAGTGCCCTACTAGACACTGGGTCTCAGGTGACTACCATCCCATACGTGCTCTTCAAGCGGTACTGGAATGACTCGGACATAACCCGCTACCCAGATGACGACCTGAGCATTATCGCCAGCAATGGTCAGCCCGTGCCACAGATAGGATTTAAAGAGGTGACCATCAAAGTCGGTAAAGTTGAACTGCCGGCACAAGGACTGATCATTGTGGACATTGACCGTCGCGAGAGTCACCCAAAAATAACCCTAGGTACTAACGTAATTGAAAACTGTCTTGCAGAGGTGATTCTTATTTTGCAACAGGTTGCCAAGAACGCCAGTTCCAGCCAGCAGCGTGTGCTCCTAAAGGAGATCCGGGCACTGATGAAGCGGCAACAAGTGGAATTATCTGGTGGTGAGATAGGTAGCGTGAGAATGTGTGACCCGTTCCCTATTGCCATGCCCCCGAAGAGTGAGATGATGATTTGGTGCTGGGCAGCTATTGGTCTGAGAGGTAGAGACTACCAAGCAATGGTGGAACCCATCTACTCAGACAGTAGGCCCACCATTTTGACAGCGCGGGGGGTGGTCGATGTATGCCATGGGAGGGTACCAGTCCGCATCATAAACATCGGGGAGAGAGAAGTACACCTGCCCCGGTATGCCACGCTAGCCAAATTGTTCACCATAAACCAGAACTCTGTACAGGCCATGGAACCCTTGCCTCCATCTCAACCAGAGGAAGGAAACGGCTCTAAGAAGCAAATGGGGGACTGGTGCCAGCAACTGCATTTGGGTACTGACTCCACTCCCTCACACCAAAAACAGGGAGTCTACCGGGTGGTTCAGGAGTACGAGAGAGTGTTTAGCAAACACCCGCTAGACTTCGGGCGAGTAAAGGGGGTAGAACATCACATCCCCACGGGAGACCATCCTCCCATAAAGGAGAGATACCGACCCGTACCCCCTGCACACTATCAGCACGCCAAGAGGATGCTAAAAGACATGAAGGAGGCTGGGGTAATCAGGGACAGCTGTAGCCCCTGGGCAGCTCCACTAGTCTTAGTGAAAAAGAAAGACAACACCATGAGAATGTGTGTAGACTACAGGAAGGTCAACCGTATCACACACAAAGATGCGTACCCGTTACCAAGGATAGAAGAGTCCTTAGCTGCATTAAAATCTGCTAACTTCTTCTCTACTTTGGATCTCACTAGCGGGTACTAGCAGGTTCCTGTAGCAGAGGCGGACCAGGAGAAGACCGGATTCACCACCCCGATGGGACTCAGCGAATTTAACTGTATGCCGTTCGGGCTCTGCAACGCACCAGGAACCTTCCATCGGTTGATGGAATGCTGTCTGGGACACCGGAACTTCGAGACGGTCCTATTATACCTGGACGATGTCATCGTCTATTCCAAGACCTATGAGGACCATCTGGAACACCTGGCAGAAGTGTTTGAAGCCCTGGCAAACTATGGCCTAAAGGTAAAACCCTCAAAGTGTCATCTACTGAAGCCAAAGGTACAGTACCTGGGACACGTGGTGAGTGCTGACGGAGTGGCTCCCGACCCTGACAAGATCACCGTGATTAAGGACTGGCCAAGACCATCCAGCATAAAGGAAGTGCGGCAGTTCCTCGGGTTGGTAGGCTACTACCGAAGATTCATTCCCGGTTTTACCAAGAAGGCAGCTCCTATGCAGGACCTCCTGATAGGTGTAACGGGTCTGGGAGGTGGAACCTCAGAGCAACTATATGAAGGGGCAGTCCTTGTAAGGAAGCGGGTGGCTCCCAGGGAAGGCGGGCAGGCAGTCACGGCAAGTGACAGCGACAGTCTCTGGGTAGAAGGGCAGGAGGTCACGGCAAGTGACGGGGACAGTCTCTTGACAGGCGGATGGTCACTGCAAGTGACAGCAGGGTAAGAGTCTCTAGACAGGCAGGTGGTCACGGCAGGTGACGGCAGAGCCTCCAGGTAGGCTAGCAGACAAGTAGCAGGTGGTCGCTCCCAGGTGACCGGGCAAGAGTCTCTGGACAGGCAGGTGGTCACGGCAAGTGACGGCAGAGCCTCCAGGTAGGCTAGCAGGCAGGTAGCAGGTAAGCGCTCCCAGGTGAGCGGGCAGGAGTCTCTGGACAGGCAGGTGGTCACGGCAAGTGACGGCAGAGCCTCCAGGTAGGCTAGCAGGCAGGTAGCAGGTGAGCGCTCCCAGGTGAGCGGGCGGGCAGATCCATAGACAGACTGACAGGTGTTGGAAGGCAGACTGTCGGACCGCAGGAATACAAGCAGATAGACAAGAATCAGGTAGGTATCAAGCAGAGATCTGGCAGGTAACTGGCAGGTAACTGGTAATGGAACCTGAGGGCTGAAGCAGAGTTGAAAGGCTTTGCAACAACATTGCTCGGGCACCTCCATTTTGGAGGAGGTGCCTTATATATGGTGAGGTCCTCCGGCCATTGGCCGGGGACTCCTTAGGACGGCGCGCGCGGCCCCTTTAGGAGAGGGGGAGCGCGCGCGCGCCCTAAGCACAGAGGCCGGGAAGCAGCGCGCGCTGCCAGCAGAGCGGGAGGGAGGCGCCGGGCACGGAGCGAAGAGGTGAGGGGAACGGCGTCCCTGCCTAGCAGGAGGCAGGGACGCCGATGCTACAGTACCCCCGCCCCCTTTAGGCCTCCCCTTTTTTAGGCCAGACAGAAATTTATCAAGGATGAGCGGGGCATGGATGTTCTCCCGGTGCTCCCATGTTCTCTCCTCAGGACCAAACCCCTTCCAATCCACTAGGAAAAAGGTCTTTCCTCTTACCCTTTTGGTGGCCAGAATGTTTTCTACCTCAAACTCGTTTTCAGCGGAAACCAGAGCAGGAGGCGTACCTGTAGACTTGGAAAAATAGTTAGGTATCACGGGTTTGAGTAGAGATACATGGAAGGAGTTAGGAATCCGCAAATTGGCCGGGAGTTTCAATTTATAGGCCACCGGGTTGATTTGTTTGATAACTCCCAGTGGACCGATGAACCGAGGCCCTAACTTGTAGGAAGGAATCTTGAGCCGGACATATTTGGACGAGAGCCAGACCTTATCTCCAGGACGGAATTGTGGTGGATCCAGACGTCTTTTGTCAGCCTGTTTTTTCATCCGCTCGGATGACTGAAGGAGTGCGGATCTGGTACTTTCCCAAATGGAGGAAAATTCGTTAACGAGAGATTCCGCAGCCGGATTGTCCACCGAGGTGGAGACGGGAAACGGGATCCGAGGATGCTGACCGTAGACTACAAAAAACGGGGATTTGGAGGAAGATTCGCTCTCGTGATTATTGTATGAAAATTCAGCCCATGGTAAAAGATCCACCCGGATCGGAATGGTGAGCATTAACAAAGTGCCGGAGGAAACTGGTTAAAATTTGGTTGATCTGTTCCACTTGGCCATTGGACTGTGGGTGATAAGCAGAAGAGAAGTCCAAGGTGACCCCCAGCAGTTTACACATGGCTCGCCAAAAGCGAGAGGTGAACTGAACCCCTCGGTCGGATACGATGTGGAGAGGAAGACCATGAAGATGGAAGACATGATGGATAAAGTCTTTAGCTAACTCTGATGCAGACGGGAGACCCGGCAGGGGAATAAAGTGAGCCATCTTGGAAAAGCGGTCAGCGACCACCCAAATGACCGTACAACTGGCAGAGACAGGGAGGTCCGTTATAAAGTCCATAGCTATATGCTGCCACGGGGCAGCAGGTACAGGAAGAGGAAGGAGGCAGCCGGCTGGCAGATGTCTCGGGACTTTGTTGCGGGCGCAGGACACACAGGCTGAAACAAAGTCTATTACGTCCTTGTGCAGGGTAGGCCACCAGTAATGCCGGGTAATAAGCTGGAGGGTCTTTTTCTGACCGGCGTGGCCAGCTAGCTTGGACGAGTGTCCCCAGTGTAGAACCTTCTCACGATCAGGTACAGTTACGAACGTCTTACCGGGTGGAAGACGATTTAGATTCACGGGGGCCACCTGCATTACTTTGGCGGGGTCGATGATGTGTTTAGGCTCCTCCTCAAGATCAGAGACCAAAAAGGATCGGGACGAGGCATCAGCTTTGATGTTTTTGTCAGCTGGGCGAAAATGAAGAATGAAATTAAAGCGGGCGAAGAACAAGGACCACCGGGCTTGGCGCGGGTTAAGTCTCTGAGCACTCTGGAGGTAAGCCAAGTTCTTGTGGTCCGTGTAAATTATTGCCGGGTAAAAAGCCCCCTCGAGCAGGTAACGCCACTCCTCCAGTGCCAGCTTAATGGCAACAATTCTCGGTCTCCTATAGAATAATTGCGCTCAGTAGAGGAGAAGAGTTTGGAGAAGAAGCTGCAGGTTACCATTCTTCCGGAAGATGACTTTTGGGTAAGTACCACTCCGGCTCCGGAGGAGGAAGCATTGACTTCTAGGAAGAATTGTTTGTTGCTGTCCGGACGATGTAGCACAGGGGCGGAGGAAAAAGCTTGTTTTAAGGAAAGGAAGGCCTCCTCTGCTTCGGGAGGCCATTCTCTGGGATTAGCGCCCTTACGGGTGAGCGCCGAGATAGGGGCAGTCAGGGAAGAGAAGTGCGGAATGAAGAGGCGGTAGTAGTTGGTGAAGCCCAGGAACCGCTGAATAGCCTTCAACCCCTCTGGTCGGGGCCACTTCTGGATGGCAGACAGTTTCTCAGGATCCATTTGTAGGCCGGTCTGAGAGGTTATGTAGCCCAGAAATGGAAGCGAGGTCTGCTCAAAGAGGCACTTCTCATATTTAGCGTAGAGGTGGTTCTGCCTGAGCCTGAGCAGGACCTGACGAACGTCCCTCCGGTGAGTGAGAAGATCCGGAGAGAAGACCAAGATGTCGTCCAGGTACACCACCACGCAGGAGTAGAGAAGGTCACGGAAGATGTCATTGACCAACTCTTGAAAGACGGCGGGAGCGTTACAGAGACCGAAGGGCATTACAAGGTATTCATAGTGGCCGTCCCGGGTGTTGAATGCCGTCTTCCATTCATCCCCCTGTATAATAGCCACTGTATTAGTCCACAAGCTGTATAATGGCCCCTGCATTAGTCCACAAACTGTATAATGGCCCCTGCATTAGTCCCCAAGCTGTATAATGGCCCCACGCATTAGTCCACAAGCTGTATAATGGCTCCTGCATTAGTCCACAAGCTGTATAATGGCTCCTGCATTAGTCTACAAGCTGTATAATGGCCCCTGCATTAGTCTACAAGCTATATAATAGCCACTGTATTAGTCCACAAGCTGTATAATGGCCCCTGCATTAGTCTACAAGCTGTATAATAGCCACTGTATTAGTCCACAAGCTGTATAATGGCCCCTGCATTAGTCCCCAAGCTGTATAATGGCCCCTGCATTAGTCCACAAGCTGTATAATGGCTCCTGCATTAGTCCACAAGCTGTATAATGGCTCCTGCATTAGTCCCCAAGCTGTATAATAGCCACTGTATTAGTCCACAAGCTGTATAATGGCCCCTGCATTAGTCCCCAAGCTGTATAATGGCTCCTGCATTAGTCCACAAGCTGTATAATGGCCCCTGCATTAGTCCCCAAGCTGTATAATGGCTCCTGCATTAGTCCACAAGCTGTATAATGGCCCCTGCATTAGTCTACAAGGTGTATAATGGCCACTGTATTAGTCCACAAGCTGTATAATGGCCCCTGCATTTGTCCACAAGCTGTATAATGGCCCCTGCATTAGTCTACAAGCTGTATAATGGCCACTGTATTAGTCTACAAGCTGTATAATGGCCCCTGCATTAGTCCCCAAGCTGTATAATGGCCCCACGCATTAGTCCACAAGCTGTATAATGGCCCCACGCATTAGTCCACAAGCTGTATAATGGCCCCTGCATTAGTCTACAAGGTGTATAATGGCCACTGTATTAGTCCACAAGCTGTATAATGGCCCCTGCATTAGTCTACAAGCTGTATAATGGCCACTGTATTAGTCTACAAGCTGTATAATGGCCCCTGCATTAGTCCCCAAGCTGTATAATGGCCCCACGCATTAGTCCCCAAGCTGTATAATGGCCCCACGCATTAGTCCACAAGCTGTATAATGGCCCCTGCATTAGTCTACAAGGTGTATAATGGCCCCTGCATTAGTCTACAAGCTGTATAATGGCCACTGTATTAGTCTACAAGCTGTATAATGGCCCCTGCATTAGTCCACAAGCTGTATAATGGCCCCACGCATTAGTCCCCAAGCTGTATAATGGCCCCACGCATTAGTCCACAAGCTGTATAATGGCCCCTGCATTAGTCCACAAGCTGTATAATGGCCCCTGCATTAGTCCCCAAGCTGTATAATGGCTCCTGCATTAGTCCACAAGCTGTATAATGGCCCCTGCATTTGTCCACAAGCTGTATAATGGCCCCTGCATTAGTCTACAAGCTGTATAATGGCCACTGTATTAGTCCACAAGCTGTATAATGGCCCCTGCATTAGTCCCCAAGCTGTATAATGGCCACTGTATTAGTCCACAAGCTGTATAATGGCCCCTGCATTTGTCCACAAGCTGTATAATGGCCCCTGCATTAGTCTACAAGCTGTATAATGGCCACTGTATTAGTCCACAAGCTGTATAATGGCCCCTGCATTTGTCCACAAGCTGTATAATGGCCCCTGCATTAGTCCCCAAGCTGTATAATGGCCACTGTATTAGTCCACAAGCTGTATAATGGCCCCTGCATTTGTCCACAAGCTGTATAATGGCCCCTGCATTAGTCCCCAAGTTGTATAATGGCCCCTGCATTAGTCCACAAGCTGTATAATGGCCACTGCATTAGTCTACAAGCTGTATAATGGCTCCTGCATTAGTCCACAAGCTGTATAATGGCCCCTGCATTAGTCCACAAGCTGTATAATGGCCCCACGCATTAGTCCCCAAGCTGTATAATGGCCCCACGCATTAGTCCACAAGCTGTATAATGGCCCCTGCATTAGTCTACAAGGTGTATAATGGCCACTGTATTAGTCCACAAGCTGTATAATGGCCCCTGCATTAGTCCACAAGCTGTATAATGGCCCCTGCATTAGTCCCCAAGCTGTATAATGGCTCCTGCATTAGTCCACAAGCTGTATAATGGCCCCTGCATTTGTCCACAAGCTGTATAATGGCCCCTGCATTAGTCTACAAGCTGTATAATGGCCACTGTATTAGTCCACAAGCTGTATAATGGCCCCTGCATTAGTCCCCAAGCTGTATAATGGCCACTGTATTAGTCCACAAGCTGTATAATGGCCCCTGCATTTGTCCACAAGCTGTATAATGGCCCCTGCATTAGTCTACAAGCTGTATAATGGCCACTGTATTAGTCCACAAGCTGTATAATGGCCCCTGCATTTGTCCACAAGCTGTATAATGGCCCCTGCATTAGTCCCCAAGCTGTATAATGGCCACTGTATTAGTCCACAAGCTGTATAATGGCCCCTGCATTTGTCCACAAGCTGTATAATGGCCCCTGCATTAGTCCCCAAGTTGTATAATGGCCCCTGCATTAGTCTACAAGCTGTATAATGGCCACTGCATTAGTCTACAAGCTGTATAATGGCTCCTGCATTAGTCCACAAGCTGTATAATGGCCCCTGCATTAGTCCACAAGTTGTATAATGGCCCCTGCATTAGTCCACAAGTTGTATAATGGCCCCTGCATTAGTCTACAAGCTGTATAATGGCCACTGTATTAGTCTACAAGCTGTATAATGGCCCCTGCATTAGTCCACAAGCTGTATAATGGCCCCTGCATTAGTCCACAAGCTGTATAATGGCTCCTGAATCACACCACAAGTTTTAATTTAAAAAAATCATATACTCACTGAACCCAGGGCCCTAACAAGTTTAGCGGCAAGGCAATGTTCTATCATAGCGCCGACGCATACACAGAACGTCAAAGTCCCGGCGTGGCACGATGTCGTCACTGCACCAGGACTCTGACATCCTGTGTGTTGGCGTCTTGCCAGTTCTGTAGACCAGAGGCTTAAAGTGACCTGTGGTCTATAGAATGGAGAGCAGGAGTGCAGGGAGAACATGTCTCCCTTCTCTACAGCAGGGCTTAACTGTATTGGTGCGCAATGCAAGCTGATCAGTCAAGGGTAGCATAGCTCTGAGTGGGCCCCTCTGAGCACGGGGCCTGGGGCAACTGACCCCTCTGCCCCCCAGTAGCTACGCTACTGGGATATAATGTTGAGAACTGGAGCATTGTATAATCTGACAGGTCGATTGACTAAGGCTAAGGACATTTAGTTCAGTTCTGTTACCAAATCCTATGTTGTTTAAATGCCATCGTTCCATGAATACTATCATTTCTTCCAGGTGAATTACAAATCAGTCTGGTTTTCTTTTTTTTCCAGTGCTGGTTTGAGCTGGGTTTTGCGTAAACGTGTAATTTTAACAGTAAAGGTATAATCTCCATTCACAATACAACCTTGTTCTTGGTAGCTGACAATTCACTTACTCATGGATGGAAAGATAACGTAATGTAGTTATGGCCTTACTGGTCGACATGGAAATTCTAACGTAGAACAAAATAAAAACAAAAACAAGTGAATGGAGTATATGTGTGTAGGGCAGATAGCTCTGCTTCTACAATTATATACATATTATATTACATTATTGATATATTACCCAGATGTTCTCAGCACATTGCATATAGCATATTCACTCACAACACCTACATTTGTGCTCATCTGTAAACATGAGCCGATATACTCTCTATATATGTATACTGTATATATATTATTGTGCAAAGGTTTTAGATAATTTAATGATGATTTAAGAAAAGTTAAAGTTTTAATGATGAAAAGATGATTTGAGAAAACAGAAGTGTTAATAGATTATTTTTATTAATTAACAAAATGCAAAGTGAATGAACAAAAGAGAAATCTACATCAAATCAATATTTGGTATGACCGCACTATATCTTCAAAACAGAATCACTTCTTCTAGGTACTTGTCACGTTGCACACAGTTTTTGATGGAACTCGGCAGGAAGGTTGATCCAAACATCTTCTGTGATGAGAACTAACCACAGATCTTCTGTGGATACAGGCTTGTCTAGGGCTGTATCATCATTTTTAGGACTCCTTGTTCGTCTTTACTCTGAAGATAGTTCTTAATTAGTGATGAGCGAGCATACTCGCAAGTACTCAGTACTCGAGATGCTCGGAGCTCGCCGAGTACTTGCGAGATGCTCGGGCGGATGCTCGGGTCTCCTCCCTGCATGTTTGGTGCTCTTTAGAGCTCCAATGAACATGCAGGGATTGCCTGCCGCTCACTGTAATGCCGCAGCCATGTTGATTGTGGCATTACAGTGATTGGCTGGCCGCACAGCGTCATCAGGTCTATATCAGACCTGGCGCCGCCATGCTCGTCAGTCTACTCCGCAATCAGGCAGTGTAGGGAGAGGTGCTGCTGAGCTAGGGAGAGATTTGGTTGTGTATTAGGTAGTGTAGGGAGAAAACAAGTACATTACACAAATCCATCTCAACAAACAGTCCTTCTGAGGACTAATCTATCTGCAGAGATATCAGGCAGGCAGTGTATATGACGCGCCCCTGGGCCTGTGTCGCGCTGCGTTGCGCGCACGGGAGCTTACCCGGAGCCGGATCTGTTGAGGGTTGTAGTCTCGTGGCGGTGACCCGGTCCGTGCCCAGGGAGTCAAACTGAGTGGCGATGTATTAGCGGTAGATGTTGGACGACTACGCCACCCGTTGAATGCAGCGAAGGAGCTGCCGCTGCAGGGCAGACCGCTGAGGCCGGTGGTAGGATTGTGCAGCGTGATAGTATAACCCCCAACGGGAGGGGTATGGCCTCAGGGCAGCCGACGTGGATGATGGGGGTAGCAGGAACCACTCGGAGACGGTACGGTGTAGTTCAGGGTCTTTACTGGTGACAAAGATAGACCCTCCCGGAGTACTGGCTAGCGATTGGGGCCTGGTCAGTCCTTGAGCAGATGGGATCTCCCCTGGCCAGGCGGAGTTGTAGGCCTCCCAAACTAACTGTACTCTTCTGGCTACCTTGCTAGAGGCGGGTATAAGTAGCCCACGTCCCTGAGTGTACCATGTGGTGCTCACCCGTATGGCCGGTGACTCGGGGCCTTCTAGTAGCTCCCGCTCCACGACGGCGGTGCTGGTCCCATGCGTGTGACCGTGCCTTCGGGTTTCTTGGCCAGAGGATCTGAAATCCCCTGCCTGACGGATTCTGCTGCTGGGTAGGAGTTAGTCCCCACAGCCTCGGACTCCGGGTCCGGTGATAACTCTTCTCAGTCAGGGCGAGCTCTGCAGCTGCCAGCCCCTGACTCCTTGTAACACTGCTCCCACAGAGCTCCTGATGTTTCTTCCCATAGCTGCTTCTCTTCTCTGTCTCTACTTCTGGCATGGCCCAGGAGCTGGGCCCAGCCGGAGCCACAGCTCCCTGTCAGCCCTCCTGGCTGAACTCTCCCTCTGAACTCTCTAACCCTGCCTCAGCCCCAGGTTTATATAGGGGAAGTTCTTCCCCTCCCAGGACTGGGCAGGAGGTGTGGCATGCATAGGATTCCTGACCAAGAGACCTCCCACCTGCTCTCAGACATAACATTGCTGTTACTGTGGAAACCAGACCCCTGGGGTGCCACATTCCCCCCTAGTGAAATTTAGTACTCCGGGACTAAACATATTTTTAGAAAAACATAACAAGGTATAAACAATAATAATACAATAAGAAAAACACATAAAGATGGTTACGGCGTGTCCGCAACCGGGTGCAGTCTTTGAAGAAAACAAAGGTGTCCATTTCACCAAAACAGGGAGACGTAACCAGGTAGGGGTCTGTCCTGCCCCGAGTCCTTAACAGTCTTTTAGTCCATCCTGGGTTACGCTCCAACTATGTACAAAGGATTCCCGGTAAATCCACCAAAGACTCCCATAAATTACTAGAAACACATAATAATTTACAGGATATGGCCGCTCTCAGTCCTCGGCCAGTGGGGATAAGGAATGGCTGCTCACAGTCCTCAGCCTGGTTTAAGATAGGGGCACATGGGGAACAATTCACTAATCTCAACGGGGACCATATTTTAATTAGCAGCAGTCCTTGTACCCTTACGGGTAACTATTTACAGCTCTTTATTCACGCTACCTCCCTTCAGTAGCTATGTCCTCTTTGTGCTCCCTCCTGAGGGTAGTCCTCAGACCCGTCCGGGTCCTCTTGGCTTTCCTCGTATTGGTAGTACTGCAGCTCCTCCTCGGTTAGCTGGGTTAGTATCTCTGCGACAGTCCTCCTCCCAGGTGGCCAGAACTTTACCTCCCTTTGGGCTGCCCCGGTTAATTGGGCCACCAGGATGCTCACTTTTTGCTCCTCTGTGAGGGGGTACACCTGGATGAGGCTATCCAGCTTTTCTCTAAAGTCATGCAGGGTATGTGACTCCCCTGAGTACTGGGGTAGCCAGGCTGCCCCCGGGATATAGGGCATGGTGAAAGGCATGACTGCAACAGCGGTGGCGCTGGCGGGGGTTGAAGCGGTGAAGCTCTCCTCCGTATCCGGCATCCTTCTCCCCCCTAGTGGACCGTGGCCTACCTTGCGATGATCCTCTTCCGTAGGCCGCGGCTCCGCAGTGGATCGTCAGGGTTGAGGACCTTCCGTCGCGCTCCTGTGACGTCGGCGTCTGCTGGGCTCCTTCCAGGACCTTACGCAACGTCCGGACGTGAGGCGGGGCTTTAGTTCTCGCGCGCTTTCGGAGTCCACGCCCCTCTTCTTCCCGCGCGGCGTCCTCAAGATGGCGTCCAATGGCGGGAAAACTCCACGTATGGCGGGAAGAAGGCTGAAGATGGCGCCGGATGGCGGGAAAACTCCACCGATGGCGGGAAGGAAGCGGAAGATGGCGCCGGATGGCGGGAATCTTCACCACAGGTAAGTTTGAACAGTCTTTTTCAGGCACGCAGTACCCGGTGGTTGCGGGCACGAAATCCTGCCGACTACGCCAAAAGTTGACGCGCCCCTGGGCCTGTGTCGCGCTGCGTTGCGCGCACGGGAGCTTACCCGGAGCCGGATCTGTTGAGGGTTGTAGTCTCGTGGCGGTGACCCGGTCCGTGCCCAGGGAGTCAAACTGAGTGGCGATGTATTAGCGGTAGATGTTGGACGACTACGCCACCCGTTGAATGCAGCGAAGGAGCTGCCGCTGCAGGGCAGACCGCTGAGGCCGGTGGTAGGATTGTGCAGCGTGATAGTATAACCCCCAACGGGAGGGGTATGGCCTCAGGGCAGCCGACGTGGATGATGGGGGTAGCAGGAACCACTCGGAGACGGTACGGTGTAGTTCAGGGTCTTTACTGGTGACAAAGATAGACCCTCCCGGAGTACTGGCTAGCGATTGGGGCCTGGTCAGTCCTTGAGCAGATGGGATCTCCCCTGGCCAGGCGGAGTTGTAGGCCTCCCAAACTAACTGTACTCTTCTGGCTACCTTGCTAGAGGCGGGTATAAGTAGCCCACGTCCCTGAGTGTACCGTGTGGTGCTCACCCGTATGGCCGGTGACTCGGGGCCTTCTAGTAGCTCCCGCTCCACGACGGCAGTGCTGGTCCCATGCGTGTGACCGTGCCTTCGGGTTTCTTGGCCAGAGGACCTGAAATCCCCTGCCTGACGGATTCTGCTGCTGGGTAGGAGTTAGTCCCCACAGCCTCGGACTCCGGGTCCGGTGATAACTCTTCTCAGTCAGGGCGAGCTCTGCAGCTGCCAGCCCCTGACTCCTTGTAACACTGCTCCCACAGAGCTCCTGATGTTTCTTCCCATAGCTGCTTCTCTTCTCTGTCTCTACTTCTGGCATGGCCCAGGAGCTGGGCCCAGCCGGAGCCACAGCTCCCTGTCAGCCCTCCTGGCTGAACTCTCCCTCTGAACTCTCTAACCCTGCCTCAGCCCCAGGTTTATATAGGGGAAGTTCTTCCCCTCCCAGGACTGGGCAGGAGGTGTGGCATGCATAGGATTCCTGACCAAGAGACCTCCCACCTGCTCTCAGACATAACATTGCTGTTACTGTGGAAACCAGACCCCTGGGGTGCCACATATATAGGCAGGCAGTGTATATAGCAGACTGTAGTGCATATAGCACAAGAGGCTCCATTCCAGTTCTGCCTTCTGCTGCTGTTAGACATTTCTAGACAAAGGCCCAGGTCTCAGGGGCCAGGAATAATTTTTTTTGGATCTTAATCCTCATTATTTGCTTAAAAAGCAATCCAGAGAACACGTTTTTTCTGCGCCATTTGCTTGTTGGCACTGCAGAATACAGCCAGGTCCTTTCCATATTACAGCACTAAAAATCCAGCTACTTAAAACTGCGGATCACATATAATTGTGCTGAAAATACTGCCATTTTTGGCCTCCATTCAAATTTTTTTTCAGTGTGTCAGCAAAGCTTTTTGACACCTGTTTGCTGTTCAAAATAGCTACCTACAGGCCAGGTATTTAAAACTGTGATTTGTCCGTCACACGGCTCACATATACGTTTTCTGAAAATTCTGCCATTTCTGGCCTCCATTCTAATTTTTTTTCAGTGTGTCTGCAAAGTTTTCGACACCGGTTTGCTGTTCAAAATAGATACCTACACGCCAGGTATTTAAAATTGTGGTTTCTCCATCACACGGATCACATATAACTTCACTCCAAATTCAGCCATTTGTAGTGAGCGTGGAAGATATTGTGCTCCATTTAAAATGGGCAAGGCGCGTGGCAAGGGACGGGGAACTGGACGTGATGGTGATGGTGCATGCAGAGGCCGAGGCCGTGGGCAAGCTGAAATTGTGCCACAACAAACACCCACATCTTCTCGCCCGACATTCCTGTCCCAATTTCTAGGGGACCACAGCACACCACTATTGAACCCAGAGCAGTGTCAAAAGGTTGTTGGTTGGATAGCGGATAATGCTTCCAGTCACTTAGCTGCCATCACCACCACCACCACCCTGTCTTCCACACGGTCAAGTCTCAGTAGCCGTGAGTCTGGACTGCATATTCTTCACCCTGATCCTCCTTCCTCCCACCATGCAGAGTTACTGGAGACAGCTGATCCCACACTTGGACACTCTGAAGAGCTGTTCACTTTTCCATTTATAGATTCAGGCCTCTTGCCCGGTCCACTTGAAGCGGGGCAAGAGGAGATTGCATGCAGCGATGCTCAAATATTTGAGCAGCCACAGTCACACAAAGGCGATGGTGGGAAAGTGTCACAAGAGGTGAACGATGATGAGACACAATTGCCAGAAAGTCTGGAGGAGGACCAGGGTGCGGAAGTGGAAGACAAGGTGGTGGTTGATATAGTAACTGTCCCAACCTGGCAGGAGGACATACAAAGCGAGGACAGCACCACACAGGGGAGGGAGGCAGAGCACCCCAACAGGCAGGAAGGAGCAGTGTGGTGGCCACAGACAGAAGGCAGGCAACCGTTCCCCGTAACACATACATGAAGGAAGTTGCCAGTACATCTGTTAGGTCTTCCCGAGTCTGGTTGTTTTTTAAAGACTCTGCCGATAATCCCAAAAAGGCCATTTGCACCACCTGCCAGGCCAGCATCAGCAGGGGTGGCAAAACGACCAGCCTGACCACCACCAGCATGATCAGGCACATGACAACAAAGCACCCGACTTTGTAGGCCGAACCCCAGTGTCCAGGAACAGTGTCTGCGGGTGGCACAATTGCTTCTTCCGCTGTTGTGCGTGCAAGCCAATCCCCTGTCCATGGTGCTTGCGAAGATGCCTCCTGCCCTGCACCTGTCGTTGCACACTCTCAAGTAGCAGCATCAGGAAGCACGTCCATGTCCTTGTCCCAGCGCAGCGTTCAGTTGTCCATACCCCAGTCCTTGGAACGCAAGCACAAATACGCAGCCAACGCCCCACAGGCCACACTACTAAATTCCCACATTTCACGACTGCTTGCGCTCGAAATGTTGCCTTTTAGGCTCGTGGAGACGGAAGCATTCCGCAACCTGATAGCGGCGGCCGTGCCTCGGTACTTGGTCCCCAGTCGCCACTATTTCTCCCGGTGTGCCGTCCCCGTATTACACAAGCATGTGTCCCAAAACATTAGCTGTGCGCTCCAAAACGCAGTTATCGGGAAAGTCCACCTAACCACGGACACGTGGACAAGTGCTTGTGGGCAGGGATGGTACATCTCGCTGACGGCACACTGGGTTAACATAGTGGAAGCTGGGACCCAGTCGGACCTTGGGACGGAACACGTCCTTCCGACACCAAGGATTGCGGGCCCTAGATCAATCACGGTTGCCCCCACAGTCTACAGCTCCTGTACCTCATCCTCCTCAGCCTCCTCCTCCTCTTCAGCCTCCATCTCCGAAATGACCACATCAGTCACAAGCTGGTAGCACTGCAGCACTGCCTCGGCCAAGCGGCAACAGGCTGTGCTGAAGTGTGGCACCCCAGGGGGTCTGGTTGCCACAGTGGTAGTAATACCATGTCTGGGAGCAAAACAGGAGTTTCCTGGTCAGGGAACACACAACATTCAACACCTCCTGCTCCAGACCAGAGAGGGGAGGATCCTGCCCTTTTTAACTTGGTCTGGAGGCGGCGTTAGTTCAGTTCAATGTCAGGAGTCAAGCAGGACACAGGAGCAAGGAGCTGAGGACTGGAGCTGTGCAGAACTCGTCCTGGCCAGTGTATACAGAGAACCGGACACTGGAGTCCGAGGCTGTGGGGATTGTATATCCAGCAGCAGAAACCGCACGGCAGGAGATTGTAGGTCTCCTGGCCAACAGAAGCCCGGAGGCTCAGCCACATGAAAGGACCAGTACCGTCACAGAGGAGTGAGGAATACACGGGATCCGAGTCGCCAGCCATACGGGTGAGCAACACGTTACACTCAGGGATGTGGGCTACAACACGACTATAAGCGGGATAGCCACAAGAGTACAGTCAGAACGGCAGGCCTACAACTCCACCTGGCCAGGCGAATTCTAAGATTGCTCCCAGACTGACCAGGCCCTCATCCCTAGCAAGTACTCCCGTTGAGGCCTATATAACTGCCACCAGTAAAAACCCTGGGACTGCACTGCAAAGACTCCGTGTCATCATTACTGATCCAGGTACTATCACCACCATCATTCACTCAAGCTGCCCTGAAGCTACACTCTTCCTATGGGGAGTTATACTACCTTGCTGCGCATATCACCAGCTTCAGCGGACTGCTCCGCAGCGGCGGTTACTAATAACCGCATTCCACAGGTGGCGTAGTTGGACTTTACACATAGACTACCCTAGTTTGACCGCCCTGGGTCACGGACCGGGTCACCGCCACGGTGACTACAACCCCCAGCATCTACAAGGCCCAGCTCCGGGTATTCCCCACGGCCCAGGGGGCGCGTCAGAAGCTAATATGCTTAGGTGACAAACCGCACAATGCTGAAGAGTTGTGGACAGCTCTGAAAGAGCAGGGAGATCTGTGGCTCACACCGCTGAACCTACAGCCAGGCTTGGTCGTGTGTGACAATGGCCGGAACCTGGTGGCAGCTCTGAGGCAAGGCGAGCTCACACACGTACCATGCCTGGCCCATGTGCTTAACCTCATGGTTCAGCGGTTTCTCAAATCCTATCCGGAGCTGCCGGATCTGCTTGTTAAAGTACTCCGCCTGTGTTCCCATTTTAGAGAGTCACCTACAGCTTCCGCCACCCTTGCTGTGTTTCAGCAGCGTTTGCAGCTTCCAGCTCACAGACTGGTGTGTGATGTCCCCACGCATTGGAATGCTACACTGCAGATGTTGGGAAGGATTTGTGAGTAGAAGAGGGCAGTTGTTGAGTACCAGCATCAACAAGGCCTTCGGTATTCAGTTCTGACTCCACACATAAGACCTCAGTGGACATGGATGTCAGACATATGTACCATCCTTCAAAACTTTGAGGACTCCACCAAGATGGTGAACGGTGATGACGCCATAATTAGCGTCACCATCCCACTTCTCTGTCTTCTCAAATGCTCTCTGCTCACAATTAAAGAGGATGCATTGCAGGTGGAGCACAATGAGATGGAGCAAGGAACCATACAGGGTGATTACACACAGCCAAGCCTCATCTCATCCAACGTGGATTGGGTGACAATCAGGAAGAGGAGGAGGAGGAAGAACAGGAGCTAGTTTCATGTGCTATAGACGGTACTACCTGCACAACTGTCATACCGTCTGTTTAGCGTGGATGGCCAGAGGACAGAGAGGAGGAGGAGAGCATGGTCAGTCATCCTCTTGGTGAGGACACGGAAGTCTTGCCTGTTAGCAGTCTGGCACAAATGGCTGAGTTTATGTTACGCTGCCTTTCCCATGACCCTCGCGTTCTCAAAATTTTGGGTGACAGTCATTACTGGTTGGTGACACTTCTAGACCCACGCTACAAGGAGAACTTTATATCTCTTATTCCTGAGGCGGACAGGTCTACAAAAATGGGGAAGTACCAGAAGGCCCTTGTTGCGGAACTATTAAAAAATTCCCATCTGAAAATGCTGTCGGCAGAGGTCACAGTTTGTTGGACAACCAAGGAGTTCAGGCGAGAGAGACACAACTTCAATCCAGCAGAGGCAGGGGAACACTGTCAAAGTTCTGGGATAATTTTCTCAGCCCCTCCCATCGCACAGGCCCTGAGGTGCGGGGTACTTTCCCAAGTAGTGCAAAGTTTGGGAAGATGCTGAGGGAGTACATTGCCGATCGTACCAACGTCCTCCGTGATTCCTCTGTGCCTAATAATTATTGGATATTCAAGCTGGATACGTGGAAGGAACTGGCTCTCTACACCTTGGAGGTCCTGGCCTGCCCTGCCGCTAGCGTTTTATCAGAGCGGGTTTTTAGTGCCGCTGGTGGAATTATAACTGATAAGCGCATCCGCCTGTCAACTGAAAATGCTGACAGGCTGACTGTATTGGGCCAGACTTCTCAACACCACCGAATGATAGCAGCGTAACATAAACTCAAATCCAGTGTCTTTTTTTGGGAGGTGTATTCCCATGCACCTCTTCACACCCACACATGGGTATACGCTTCCTGATTTTGGATATTTGCTCTTGTCCTCCTCCTTCTCCTCATCCTCATCCTCCACCACCATATCACCAGGGTGACCGTGGTCCGTGATGCAACACCCACATAATTTTTTTTAAAGAGGTTTTATGATGCCCATAAAAAAATTTTTTTATACAGTATGTTCATTTAGTGCATGGGCATTACAAGTATAGGAGACCCGCTCCTTTCTAATGGGAACATTTTTTTTCAGGAGGCCCTCCTCTACATCTCTTCCAAGGGGCATTGGAGTGCCTCCAATTTTTTGGCAACCCTTGCATTCACTGAATAGGCAAACACAATGGGAGACCCACTTCCTAATAATGGGAACATTATTTTCAAGAGGCCCACTGACCTTCACGTCTCTTCCAAGGGGCATTGGAGTGCCTCCAAATTTTTGCCAACCCTTGCATTCACTGCATAGGCAAACACAATGGGAGACCTACTTCCTAATAATGGGAACATTGTTTTCAGGAGGCCCTCCTCTAAGTCTCTTCAAGGGGGTATTGGGGTGCGTCCAAATTTTCAAAGTTGTATTGGGGTGCTTCCAAATTTTGGGCAGCCCCGCCACTCACTGCATACGCAATAACAGTATAGGAGACCCACTCTTTATTAATGGGAACAATAAAACATAGCTGGCTGATGGCTCTCTAAGAATAGTGAGGGCCGACTGCTGGCCCTTTAAGAATAGTAAAGGCCGCCTGATGGCCCTATAAAAATAGGCTTTGTGGCTTTTAGAGTCCCTCCTTCATAAATGAAACAGGATGTGTCTGATCATGTGTCACACACCACATGGCCAGATAAGGTTGTAAAATGTTAAAATGACATTTCCTGGTGAATGCATTTGTCAGGGTTGAAAGCAATGCAAAAGTGCAAAAAAGGATCAAAAACGCTAAGTGTCAACATAGCCCGAGGTGTGGAGGAGTATTTTTGTTTTTGGTCATTTATTTTGCTTTATATACAAGTCATTACCCTGGAAAGGATGTTCCTTTACATATTTCCCATTTTGGTTTCGTTTTTGTATGTTTTATTGTGAGTCCGTAAAAGTGGCATAATACTCTGACAATGTTGTTGACAGCCGTGACCTGGGAGTCAGAAATGCTTCCAGGGGTCTTCCCCATGCTGTTCCCATGTAATTTGAGCACTGTTCCCATCGATTTGGGCAATTTTTAGGCCCTCTGCAGACCGCCGGGGGGAGCTACCGGAAAAATGCTCGAGTTTCCCATAGACTTACATTGGGCTCGTTACTCGGACCGAACACTTGAGTATTCCAATTTGCTCGACCCAAACAACGAGTACCTGAGCATTTTAGTGCTCGCTCATCACTATTAAGTATAAATAATTATTCTTACTAATATTAGTGTTAGAATCATTATTATGGTACTAATACTAATATTAACAGCTGGAGTTATGGCTCTATTACAACCTTTAGTATAATGTACTACTACAAATAATAAGGGTATGTTCAGACAGTACTTTTTTTTTCAGCATTTTTTTTCTGCATGAAAAATGTAAGTGTTGTAAACATGTTGCAGCAAAAAAATAAATAAATATCAAAGGAAAAAATGCACTGTGTGAATGAGATTTTAGACATCTCATTGATTTTGCTGCAAAAACCCCCCGCAAAAATGGAACAAAAATGCTACATGCGAGCAATCCTTAATTCAGATTTTATTTTATCTTAGTATATTAATATTTTTACAGTTTTCCCATTTTATTTCTATTGCGATTCCTATTTTATTATTACTATTAGGCACAATTCTTCTTGTGATGATTAATGTTGTGTTGTACACCTTCTGTAGTATTATGATATCAGTCTTCTGATTATTTCCACATTCCAGGAGCGCTGCCTTGCACAGGTACAGTGCGGTGTCACCTGTGTAAGGACAGCGTGTTTCCACATTATGTAAATACAATGAATGACAGTGATATCTGGAAGTTGTCCAAAATACTTTACCTATAAACCAGTTCCAGCCGGAGAGACAGGATGTTCTGCAGCACAAAGGATCATACGATTAAACAAAATGCACAAACACTGGGTGTATCATTAACAAAACAAGGTTGTGTTTCTGAGAGGTCGGAATTTGCACTGACGCAGGCACTTCACATTTTTCATACAAAATACTAAGTTGCTAATTTTTTTTTTCTTCTTACTCACCTGCGACAAACCTGTTCCCTGCGTATTTCTCATGAAATTAATGTTTTAATTTTCTTCTATTTTTTTTTTTTTTGCTGCTTATTAAAAAACAGAGCAAGGGTTACATCACCCTCCCCCCCCCCCAAAAAAAATAAAATAAATAAAACCACATATTGTTCATTTTTGTTAAAGGGACCTGTCAGAAAAAAATATTTACCTATGATCACAGTGACAATTTGAAGGAAAATACTAGTTAAACGTGTGCTAATTGGAAGTGCATCTGCGGAGAAAAAGGGAGCACTTAAACGGCCATATAAATTGGACAGAGTCCTCAATGCTCGGACTAGCCGTAGCTCTCCCGACCTAGATGTGACAGCTGCATAGAAATACATAAAGCTTTCACGCTTGGGTCGGGAGAGCCGCTGGCCAGTCCTTGCATTGCAGTCCGATTTATACGTCCGTCTGACTGCGTCCAAACGGAGATTATATTCTCTCCCGTTTTCTATGCAGCCACTCGCTTCCAATCATATGGGCGGCAGCGGTACTGTGAACAGCTGTAATCATTCCCTTGCACATTGATTGATATCTTGGACTGTATACAAGCCCCAGACCAAGATATCAATCATTATGCAAGGGAGTAATTACAGCACGCCCACCTTGTAGTGAGCACTGGCCATGCAAAGTTCCTGGCACCGCCCAGATGATTGGAAGCGAGTGGCTGCAGAAAAAAACAGAGAAAATATAACTTCATTTTCTCCCTGCAGCCATGCTTCCAATTGTGTTAAAACTCGGCAGTTTTGCTATTCATTTGCAAAACTAACACCAAAAAAATGCAAATTGGTTCCACTAGACATTAATGGTTTCTAATTGCTGAGGGTTCTATTATGGTGACCACCACCAATCATGAGAACCAGGGTCCCGTGTGGAAGTGTGCATACGTAACTGCCACTCCCAGGATTAGATTAAAGGTGCTTAGAATATGAAGTTGTTCAATTATGGGGACCCCCTTAATTACCATGGAGTCCTCCATCACAATTTTTTGGGAATTTATCAAATCTTTTGCAGCACTTTTTTGATAGAAAAGCATTGCAAATATTTGGCGTATGCTCACTTGGCACAAATGTGGACCTCATTTCTAAAAGGTAACTGAGCTGAGTTGTGACTTGCAATTAATGGCAAGCAACTTATGGTGAAATCATGATGAATCCATGTATATTCCATCTGTGGTTCACAGTCCGAGGCCCAGTAAGTGCTTTATATATGTGGGATCACACTGATAAGTATGTCACATGAGCAAAGATTTTTGCAAGGAAAATAAAGGGGTGGACAATGTATAAAAGTTACACATTAGGATAGGGGATGACTGGGGATCCTGAGACTGGGGCTCTGCAGACCTCCACCTGAATGGAGCAGAGGTCGAGCATGCTCATCTCCTAATGAATCGGCCCTTTTCTCTTTTAGCCGCCGACTTATCCACATAGTTTTTGCTGTAGGAAGACGCTTATGGAAAATGTTGGCGTTCTTTTATCCGAAGCATCTTTTTTGACATCTTTTGAGATGTCATACAAGTCTATGGGTGTGGGTGCATGTCATCTGAGTGCAGTCCGATATACGTGCAGAGAGATGATGGAGAAGTTAAAGAGGTTGTCCACTACTTTATCATTGATGACCCATTTCTAGGATAAGTCATAAATGTTTGATCGGTCAGGGTCCGACACCCGACACCACCGCCGAACAGCTGTTCTCGTTGGTGGCCGCAAGCTGGAAATGCTCAATTGCAGAGCAGCTCAGTCTTCTGATAGTGGCCGCGGCCGGGTACTGCACATCCTCCTCCTATTCAAATCAATAAGAGGCAGATGTGCAGTACCCAGCCCCCGGCACTATCAGAAGATGAGCAGCTCTAGAAATGAGCAATTCCGGTTGGCGGCCACCACCGAGAACAGCTGATTGGCGGGGATGCCTGGTGTCCCGATCAGACATTGATAACCTATCCTCATCCGTGATATAGTAGTGGACAACCTCTTTAAGTTCTCCATCTTCCCCGCACCTGTGCTGCGATTCTCTCATGCGAGAGAATCGGATTACGCTCAATGTACATGACGCGACCCCTGGGCCTGTGTTGTGCAGGGGAACCCGGAACCGGGCCTGTTGTAGAATGCTGGAGGTTGTAGTCTCCGTGTGGTGGTGACCCGGTCCGTGCCCAGGGTGGTCAAACCAGTGTCAGTCTTAATGTATAGCAAATGTCCGACTACGCCACCCGTGGATTGCGGTCAGTGGGGACCGCCGCCGCGCTGCCGACCGCTGAGGCTGATGTTGTTTGCGCAGCCGAGTATGGGATAACTCCCCACGGGAGAAGTATTGCCTCAGGGCAGCTAATGTGAGAGATGATGGGAGTGATGGTGTGAGGGTACCAGTGCTAATGGTGCTGGTGCGGCAAGGAATCACAGAGACGTGAGGTGCAGTTCAGGGTCTTTACTGATGGTACAAGGCAGACCCTCCCGGGAGTACTGGCTAGTATAAGGGGCCTGGTCAGTCTGCGAGCAAGCAGGAGTTCCCCTGGCCAGGTGGAGTTGTAGGCCTCCCCGTTTATCTGCACTCTTCCTGGCTACCTTGCTGTCAGCGGTTACAAGTAGCCCACGTCCCTGAGTATATTGTGTGGTGCTTACCCGTATGGCTGGTGACTTGGGGCCTTCTGTTAGCCTCCGCTCCTGGATGGCGGCGCTGGTCCCTTCTTTGTGACTGAGCCTCCGGGCTTCTATGGCCAGAGGACCTGGAATCCCCTGCCGGCTGGTTTCTGCTGCTGGGTATATATCAGTCCCCACAGCCTCGGACTCCTGTGTCCGGTTTTAGTAACTTCAGCCAGGGCGAGCTATATCTCTGCTCACAGCCCCTGGCCTTCTGCCTCTGCTCCTACAGAGCTCCTGATCTATCTTTTCCTGTGTCTGGAACTTTACTCCAGGCTCTGACTGCTCTGCTTGTTCTGCAGGCTCTGTCTCTGTCTAACCTAATCCCGCCCCAGACCCAGTTTATAAGGGCAGATTCCTCCCCTCCCAGGTCTGGGTGGGCCGTGTTGCATGCTTAGGGCTCCTGACCAGAGAAACCTCCCACTTGCTCTCAGACATAATATCTCTATTACTGTGGCAACCAGACCCCTGGGGTGTCACATTCCCCCCTAGTAAATTTTAGTACTCCGGGACTAAACACATTTTTAAAACATAATAACAGGGTATAAACAATAATACGATAACATATTTACAAGAAGCTTTAGTTCTTTAAAGGTCACGGCGTGTCCGCAACCGGGTGTCCATATCACCCAAGGTGAAGTTTTTGAAACAAGAGGGTGTCCATGTCACCCAAGGTGAAACTTTAAGCGAAGTAGGGGACCTGTCCAAAGCAAACCCCTTGCGTTGTCCTTGGGCATGGCTGCAAGGGTAGACTAACTACTTTGGGCCGCAAGGAGGCCACGCCAGACAGGTTTTCTCTTCCGCGGCCGTCTTCGCAAGAGGCACCAAGGTGCAACTATCTACAAAACTGTTCCGGTTATCCAGCGTCAATAACCTGTTAGTCCATAAAAATCTGCAGGGTAATTGAGAAACATAATTAATAACAGGCAACAAACATAAACCATAAACAGTTAGCAGATAAATTCACAGTGCATTAGTTTAGATTCTCCAGCGAGCGGGCATCTGACCTCTAGTGACTCTAGTGGACCTACGGAGCTCACTAACTGGTTCTGCACTATAGGGTGTAGGAGGTGTTATGGGTAAGCTGGGCAGCTGTCTGCGCACTCTTTGGCTCACTAGGGGCACGGCAGGCTCACTACTAGCAGAGGGTTGATCCTCCTGTACTGCTGGTGTGGACTCTTCTGCCTCTTGGGCCGGCTGCTCTTCCAGCTCTACCGGTTCCTCTGTAGGCACTTGCGGGGCTGGCTGGAGAAAGGTGAGGACGGGTACCACGACAGTACCGTTTACTTGTGTCCAAGACCGGGGGAAGTCTCTGAGTACGGTACTGATCATTTCTTCCCTTTCCTCTGCGGGTTGAGGGTTTCCTTGATCTTCTTCAGGGCTTTGCAGCTGCTCGGGACACTTCTTCAGGTGGTCTCTGGAGACAATGGCTGTGGTTTCTCCTCCATCCTTACTGATTACGCAGATTTTTGGCTTCTCATGGCTTGATGGCACTACGGTGTACGGGTCCTTCTCCCACTGGTCGTCCAACTTGTGGAGCCGCCTCTTCCTCTTCAAGACCTGCTCTCCAGGTACCAGGGGAACAGCGGGAGCATACTGGTTATAAGCCTTCTCTTGCCTTTCTCTAGCTTGAGACAGACTTCGCTCGACGCTCTCCTGTACTTTCCGATACTGCTGCTGCCGTTCAGTATCCCAGTCTGCCTCTGGCGAGGTGTCCTCAGGCGTCAGGACTCCCATATCCAGGTCAATAGGCAGCTTACCAGGTCTTGCTCTCATTAGGTAAGCCGGGGTACAGTTGGTGGAACCTACAGGGATGTGGTTATACAGGGCCACCAGATCGGGCAGTTTCTCAGGCCACAGACTGCGTTCTTCCAGGGGCAATGTTTTTAGCAGATCTATCACCACCTGGTTCATCTTCTCGCAGAGTCCATTGGTTTGAGGGTGATAGGGCGTTGTTCTTATCTTCTTGCAGCCATACAGGTTGCAGAACTCCTGGAAGACCTCCGCTTCGAAGGCTGGTCCTTGGTCTGTCAACACTTGGCCGGGTACCCGTATGGACGGCAGAAGTGCTGCTGGAAGGCTCTAGCTGCTGTTTGAGCCGTTAAGTCCTTGACCGGGACCACTACCAGGAACCGGGAGTAATGATCTACGATTGTGAGGGCGTAGACATACCCAGTTCTGCTTGGAGCCAGTTTCACATGGTCCAGGGCTACCAGTTCCAGTGGCTGTCTGGTGATGATGGGCTGCAGGGGAGTCTTCTGGCTGGCTCGGTCTTTTCTTCTCAGGTGGCACGGGCCACAGTCTCTGCACCACCTCTCGATGGCTCCTCTCATGCCTACCCAGTAGAACCGTTCACGCAACAAGAACTCCAGCTTCTTCCATCCGAAATGCCCTGCTCCGTTGTGGTATGCCTCCAGAACCATAGCCGCGTCTCGTCTTGGGACCACTACCTGCCAGGTCAACTCATGTGTTCGAGAGTTAACCATTCTCCGGCACAGCTTCTCCCTGTAGAGGAACAGCTTACTTTTCTCCTTCCACAGTTGCTTGGTCTCCTCCGGAGCATTTGGGTCAAGACGGGCATCGGCCTGGGTCAGCATTTCCTTCACCAAATGGACTGCGGGATCACTGTCTTGCATCTCCGCCCAGTTGTAGTGGGGCAAGGGATTGAACGTCACGGAGCGCCTGTCCTTCACACGGTGGGAATACAGGGTAATCCCATGACGGTGGAACGCAGGGAGCTCAACTTCTTCCAGATCTTCTGGATCTTCCCCTACGTCCGGTAAGTTCGGCATTCTAGACAGGGCATCCGCGTTGGCATTTGAGCGTCCTGCCCGGTATTTGATGGTGAATTCAAAGTTGGACAGGCGGGCCATCCATCTCTGTTCCAGGGCACCGAGCCTTGCAGTGTCCAGGTGTGTCAACGGGTTGTTATCCGTGTACACGGTGAATTTGGAGGAGGCAAGGTAATGCTTGAAACGTTCGGTCACTGCCCACACTACTGCCAGGAACTCTAGCTTGAATGAGCTATAATTCTCAGGGTTCCTCTCCGTGGGCCGTAGCTTTCGGCTGGCGTAAGCGATTACCCGTTCTTTCCCTTGCTGGATCTGGGACAGTACGGCTCCTAGCCCGATGTTGCTTGCGTCCGTGTGGAGAATAAAGGGCTGGCTGTAGTCTGGATATGCCAGGATTTCATCCCCCGTGAGGGCCATCTTCAGCTGGCAGAAGGACTACTCTTCCAGCTTTTCCCACCTAAAGGGCGGCTTCTGGTTTTTGGCTTTCCGAGATTGACCTATCAGGAGGTCCTGCATAGGGGCTGCCATTTTGGTGAAACCGGGAATGAATCTTCGGTAGTAGCCTACCAACGCAAGGAACTGCCGCACTTCCTTTATGCTAGAGGGTCTTGGCCAGTCCTTAATCACGGTGATCTTATCAGGGTCGGGAGCCACTCCGTCAGCACTCACCACGTGTCCCAAGTACTGCACCTTTGGTTTCAGGAGGTGACACTTGGAGGGTTTCACCTTTAGGCCGTAGTTTGCCAGAGCTTCAAACACTTCTGCCAGGTGTTTCAGGTGGTCCTCGTAGGTCTTGGAATAGACGATGACATCGTCCAGGTATAACAGGACCGTCTCGAAGTTCCGGTGTCCCAGACAGCATTCCATCAACCGTTGGAAGGTTCCTGGTGCGTTGCAGAGCCCGAACGGCATACAGTTAAATTCGCTGAGACCCATCGGGGTGGTGAATGCGGTCTTCTCCCGGTCCGCCTCTGCTACAGGAACCTGCCAGTACCCGCTAGTGAGATCCAAAGTAGAGAAGAAGTTAGCAGATTTTAATGCAGCTAAGGACTCTTCTATCCTTGGTAACGGGTACGCATCTTTGTGTGTGATACGGTTGACCTTCCTGTAATCTACACACATTCTCATGGTGTTGTCTTTCTTTTTCACTAAGACTAGTGGAGCTGCCCAGGGGCTACAGCTGTCCCTGATTACCCCAGCCTCCTTCATGTCTCTAAGCATCCCCTTGGCGTGTTGGTAGTGTGGCGGGGGTACGGGTCGGAATCTCTCCTTTATGGGAGGATGGTCTCCCGTGGGGATGTGGTGTTCTACCCCCTTTACTCACCCGAAGTCTAATGAAAAAATGAGAGAAAAAGAAAAGCGACAACAAGGCCCCAAATGAGAATAGAAAAAATATATAATTTTATTAAATACACAAGTCAAAAAAGTAATACATGAAAGAGCTTAAAGGCACAAAGTGCCACATATGTGATTAAAAAAGCAAGGACACCAAGAGACACCCCCTCCCTCTCTCCCCCCCCCCCCCCGGGGGGGGGGACACAATAACCCAATATTAACAGCAATCAGAGGTATATATTAGTAGCACCACAAAGGCATATATAGATAATAGCATCAATAAGGGTCAATTCCCAGATACCTAAGAGTATGCAAAAAGAAGGAGAGAGCAAGTAGAGCATATGGGAAGTAAAAGGCAAAATATCAAAAATGAATAGCCAATAATTACCCAAATTTGCAAATACCAGTGGTGCAACAGATGGAGGAAAAAAGAAGGGGGAAGGGGGGCCTAGTGGTGTCACCCCTACGCGCGTTTCGGCAGGCCTTCGTCAGGGGGCATGGGGGTAAAGAGCACTGGGGCCTCATAAATAGCAAATCACCTAATTAGTTAATGGTGCACAGCTGCTAAGAACATGTAGACGTATGCCCAAGGACCTAAAGTGACGCTTTTCGCGTCATAGTGGGCGGGGCGAACCGCGGCGTCCGCATCATGTGACACCCACGTGCCGGTCAGCTGACCGGCCCGCAGGTCCTCACATAGAGATGCAGAGAGCCGCGGCGCGCGCCGCCGACGTGACACGAAAGCGTTCACGGTCACTGGGCAACCCAGATAGGTGTGTAGGATGGCGAGGCCTGCCCATAATAGGTAGCAAATAAGACCAAGCCAGCAAACACTGAGGTGGAGTGGGAAATAAGGCAATACACCAGAAGCAAACAAAGCAAAAATATGCATAGTATCAAGTTCGCACCCATCAAATAGGTATGGCAAAAAAAAATTTTTATATATATATTTAACAATCAGGTGCAATAACAATAGCATATAATTATTATATCAAGGAACAATATAAATACCATTATAAAGACCAAATTGTCATAGTAGGGACGAAATGGCCAAGAATATTGTCAAGGATAAATTTTCATAACAGCCATACATTAGATAAAAAGCTGATATCAGCAATATCTATAATGTACAAAAATACAAAAGAATTATATAACAAATAACTTAGTTGACCGGACGATGGATCCGCCTAGGGAACATGAAATAAAGAAGCAGCAGATGTAGAATTTTGCACCGAATAAGGAGGCTAGAATGGAGACCACAGTGTGTTGACCACGTAAATAGATGAAATAAAAAATCTAAAAATGAATAAAAATGTGAAACAAATTAGTAGCACATAATACATAAATGGCAACATAGGTGAAGTGATAAGAGGATGAACACAACCAGGAGGCAATCACAAAAAGGGAACAAAGCTAAGGGACTCGTTCAAGCCCTTAGGGTGTACAGTGTCTAATTGCCATATCCAGCGGGCCTCCAATTGGGCCAGCCGTTGGCTCATTTTACCACCACGAATGGTAGAGAGGAGAGAGTCTATACCTCGAACTCTCAACCCAGAACTGTCACAATCGTGATAAAGCTTAAAGTGACGGGGAATGGTCCTGAGCGTGGAAGCATCCGCGTGGCCTGCCGCAGACTGAATGCCCAGAACATGCTCACGTACTCGAATTTTAAGTTGGCGGGAGGTAAGTCCCACATATATGAGACCACAAGGACAGGTGGCAAAGTAGATCACGTATCTAGACATACAATTGATCGACTTGCGTATATCATATGTCCTTGTATGAGTAGAATTGAAGAATTGGGTAGCATGTTCAATATTAGGGCAGGCAATGCAGCGACCACACGGCCTGCATCCAGGCGCAGGACCAGACCCGTCAATAAAAACCCTTCCCCGAGTGGGTTGATAGTGGCTGTGAACCAAAAGGTCTCGAAGATTTCTAGACCTCCTAATAGTGATGTTGGGAGCAGAGGGTATAAACTTGGAAATAATAGGATCCGTTTGCAAAATAGGCCAAGCCTTGGAAAGGCAAGAACGCATACGGGCAAATTGGGAGTGATATTGTGTGATAAATCTCACATAGTTCTTCTGTTTGGCCTTAGCTGTATTTTTATACAGTAGATCATGTCGTTTAGACCATAGTGCCCGGTTGAACGCCTTTTTAACAGAACGTCTGCTATAGCCTCTCTCAAAAAATCGTATCTTGAGATCATTAGCTTGCTTAATAAATTCCCGATCGTCGGAACAAATTCGACGCAATCTAAGAAATTGGCCAATAGGCACTGAATGAATCATGTACCTTGGGTGTGCTGAAGAGGCATGTAGTAGGCAGTTGGTAGCCGTAGTTTTCCTGAAAATACTAGTCTGCAGGAATTCACGCTCATCTTTTTGAATAGTAACATCTAAGAACGTAATTTTATTTTTATCGCAATGAAATGTAATAAAAATATTAAGATCATTTAGGTTGAGAGACTGCATAAAAAATTGTAATTGTTCTTCAGTTCCCTGCCAGATGAACAGTATGTCATCAATGTACCACATCCAAAAGGGGATGCGGTCCATTGATGACAGCCGATCGTGCAGGGCAAGGTCCCTCTCCCACAGCCCCAGGAATAAGTTGGCATAAGCTGGTGCAAAAGAGGCCACCATGGCCGTTCCCTGGAGCTGGAGGTAGAAGGAACCTTTAAAAATAAAAAAATTGTGTGTGAGCGAGAATTCGAGAAGCTCAAGAATAAGCAGTACAATATCAGCCGGCAAATTAGAACTAGTGAGGAAGAAATGAGTGGCCTTAATGCCATCTGTGTGTTTAATACTCGTATATAGTGACTCGACGTCACCTGTCACCAACAGCATATCCTCACTGAGGCTAAGACCGTCCACCTTTTTGAGCAGATCCCCAGTATCCAACAGGAACGAGGGCAAAGTCTCCACTAACGGTTGGAGTTTGGATTCAATCCATGAATTGACATTTTCAAGAAAACCACCCGTGCCAGATATGATAGGGCGTCCAGGTGGTGTCTCTAAATTCTTATGTATCTTAGGGAGAAGGTAAAAGGTTGCTATTGAGGGCTCCACGACCTGTAACGCCGAAGCCAGCTCTTTTGTTATAACTCCATTCTCCATCGCCGTGTTAATAATTTTAGATAGTTTAGCAACGAATGACTGTAATGGATTAAATGTCAAACGTTTATAGCACAGTTCATTAGAAAGTTGACGGTAGGCCTCATTCTCATAAAGAGTAGTAGGCCATATAACAACATTACCGCCTTTATCGGCTGGCTTGAGCACCACGCCGGGGAGCCCACGAAGCAACCTCAACCTCTCCCTTTCAAAACTAGATAGATTATCATGTTCCACAAAGTGAGGAATCTTATTAAATTCCTTAGACACCACCTGGACGAACATATCAACACTGGCACAGGTGGAGAGTGGAGGGAATTTTTTGGAGCGAGGCCTGATGGAACTGGGGATCTTACCTCCTTCGGTGTCCGTATTCTCACGGGCCAAATCCTCCAAAGTATCTAACGCTTCTTGTTCCTCCTCTGTAGGGAAAAGAGAGTGAAGATGTGCATCAAAAAAATGTTTTTTATAAATCAACTTGCGTGCAAAAAGATGGAGATCTTTAATGGCCATGAAACAATCAAATTTGGCCTTCGGAACATAAGTAAGGCCTTTATTCAAAATATCAAGATCAGTAGAACTAAGTTGATAATCACTAAGGTTGATTACCTTGTTATCCATCTTTGTTCCCTCGGGGGAGTTGAAATTACGTCTTTTATAAGGATGGAATTCAAAGTTGCGTGACTTATGGGGCTCACGCCCAGATCGTGTTCTCATGGAGGAAATGGAGGTGGCAGAGGATATACTAGTGGAGGAGAGCGAAGCATCGGAATGAAGACGCATCTCCCTGGAAATATGGCCACTGTTTCTTTTCCATAAATAAACTGAATTATTACTGAAATCATTTTGATCTCTTACTAGTTTTTTAGTTTGTGTATCCTTAATTTTTTGTACACACTCGTCTATATTTTTCTCAATGCGAACATTCAATGCTTCGAGGCGTTCAACCGGGCAGGACGTCTTAAAGATGAGTTGTAGTTCATCAATAGATTTATCAAGATCTACAATTAGTTTGGTGTTATGATCAATCAGGAGTTGCATAAGTGTGGTGGAACACTTACTGCAGGCCGCCTCCCATCCTGCTATAAAGTCACAATCATCAACTATGAAGGTGGGGATGGTACGGACACGAAGTCCTCGAGGTATCAGGTTGCACAAAATGTATTTTTGGAGAAATGCCCTATTCCACCATAATTTAGTGCGCTTAATCAAAAATTGATGAAGTGTATTGGATTGCTTGTCCCAGTTGTGGTCATCCTCCCTCAAGTCACCAGTGCCTTCAGCTCTAAATGTTTGGTCGAAATGAGAGAGCCAACCCTGTTCTTTGGCTCTGTAATCCATGTCTGTAGATAGAAAAAAATCTGTGAAAACCACAGTAAAATTTATATAAAGAATTTACCACAGAAACGCCCGCATAGTCATATCAATCAATCATGGAATACTAATATGCAGACATAGGAATATAATAATATAGGTATAAGGGGCATCGCAAAGAAACATGAAAAAATGAGAGAAAAAGAAAAGCGACAACAAGGCCCCAAATGAGAATAGAAAAAATATATAATTTTATTAAATACACAAGTCAAAAAAGTAATACATGAAAGAGCTTAAAGGCACAAAGTGCCACATATGTGATTAAAAAAACAAGGACACCAAGAGACACCCCCTCCCTCTCTCCCCCCCCCCCCGGGGGGGGGGACACAATAACCCAATATTAACAGCAATCAGAGGTATATATTAGTAGCACCACAAAGGCATATATAGATAATAGCATCAATAAGGGTCAATTCCCAGATACCTAAGAGTATGCAAAAAGAAGGAGAGAGCAAGTAGAGCATATGGGAAGTAAAAGGCAAAATATCAAAAATGAATAGCCAATAATTACCCAAATTTGCAAATACCAGTGGTGCAACAGATGGAGGAAAAAAGAAGGGGGAAGGGGGGCCTAGTGGTGTCACCCCTACGCGTGTTTCGGCAGGCCTTCGTCAGGGGGCATGGGGGTAAAGAGCACTGGGGCCTCATAAATAGCAAATCACCTAATTAGTTAATGGTGCACAGCTGCTAAGAACATGTAGACGTATGCCCAAGGACCTAAAGTGACGCTTTTCGCGTCATAGTGGGCGGGGCGAACCGCGGCGTCCGCATCATGTGACACCCACGTGCCGGTCAGCTGACCGGCCCGCAGGTCCTCACATAGAGATGCAGAGAGCCGCGGCGCGCGCCGCCGATGTGACACGAAAGCGTTCACGGTCACTGGGCAACCCAGATAGGTGTGTAGGATGGCGAGGCCTGCCCATAATAGGTAGCAAATAAGACCAAGCCAGCAAACACTGAGGTGGAGTGGGAAATAAGGCAATACACCAGAAGCAAACAAAGCAAAAATATGCATAGTATCAAGTTCGCACCCACCAAATAGGTATGGCAAAAAATGTTTTTGATATATATATATTTAACAATCAGGTGCAATAACAATAGCATATAATTATTATATCAAGGAACAATATAAATACCATTATAAAGACCAAATTGTCATAGTAGGGACGAAATGGCCAAGAATATTGTCAAGGATAAATTTTCATAACAGCCATACATTAGATAAAAAGCTGATATCAGCAATATCTATAATGTACAAAAATACAAAAGAATTATATAACAAATAACTTAGTTGACCGGACGATGGATCCGCCTAGGGAACATGAAATAAAGAAGCAGCAGATGTAGAATTTTGCACCGAATAAGGAGGCTAGAATGGAGACCACAGTGTGTTGACCACGTAAATAGATGAAATAAAAAAATCTAAAAATGAATAAAAATGTGAAACAAATTAGTAGCACATAATACATAAATGGCAACATAGGTGAAGTGATAAGAGGATGAACACAACCAGGAGGCAATCACAAAAAGGGAACAAAGCTAAGGGACTCGTTCAAGCCCTTAGGGTGTACAATGTCTAATTGCCATATCCAGCGGGCCTCCAATTGGGCCAGCCGTTGGCTCATTTTACCACCACGAATGGTAGAGAGGAGAGAGTCTATACCTCGTACTCTCAACCCAGAACTGTCACAATCGTGATAAAGCTTAAAGTGACGGGGAATGGTCCTGAGCGTGGAAGCATCCGCGTGGCCTGCCGCAGACTGAATGCCCAGAACATGCTCACGTACTCGAATTTTAAGTTGGCGGGAGGTAAGTCCCACATATATGAGACCACAAGGACAGGTGGCAAAGTAGATCACGTATCTAGACATACAATTGATCGACTTGCGTATATCATATGTCCTTGTATGAGTAGAATTGAAGAATTGGGTAGCATGTTCAATATTAGGGCAGGCAATGCAGCGGCCACATGGCCTGCATCCAGGCGCAGGACCAGACCCGTCAATAAAAACCCTTCCCCGAGTGGGTTGATAGTGGCTGTGAACCAAAAGGTCTCGAAGATTTCTAGACCTCCTAATAGTGATGTTGGGAGCAGAGGGTATAAACTTGGAAATAATAGGATCCGTTTGCAAAATAGGCCAAGCCTTGGAAAGGCAAGAACGCATACGGGCAAATTGGGAGTGATATTGTGTGATAAATCTCACATAGTTCTTCTGTTTGGCCTTAGCTGTATTTTTATACAGTAGATCATGTCGTTTAGACCATAGTGCCCGGTTGAACGCCTTTTTAACAGAACGTCTGCTATAGCCTCTCTCAAAAAATCGTATCTTGAGATCATTAGCTTGCTTAATAAATTCCCGATCGTCGGAACAAATTCGACGCAATCTAAGAAATTGGCCAATAGGCACTGAATGAATCATGTACCTTGGGTGTGCTGAAGAGGCATGTAGTAGGCAGTTGGTAGCCGTAGTTTTCCTGAAAATACTAGTCTGCAGGAATTCACGCTCATCTTTTTGAATAGTAACATCTAAGAACGTAATTTTATTTTTATCGCAATGAAATGTAATAAAAATATTAAGATCATTTAGGTTGAGAGACTGCATAAAAAATTGTAATTGTTCTTCAGTTCCCTGCCAGATGAACAGTATGTCATCAATGTACCACATCCAAAAGGGGATGCGGTCCATTGATGACAGCCGATCGTGCAGGGCAAGGTCCCTCTCCCACAGCCCCAGGAATAAGTTGGCATAAGCTGGTGCAAAAGAGGCCACCATGGCCGTTCCCTGGAGCTGGAGGTAGAAGGAACCTTTAAAAATAAAAAAATTGTGTGTGAGCGAGAATTCGAGAAGCTCAAGAATAAGCAGTACAATATCAGCCGGCAAATTAGAACTAGTGAGGAAGAAATGAGTGGCCTTAATGCCATCTGTGTGTTTAATACTCGTATATAGTGACTCGACGTCACCTGTCACCAACAGCATATCCTCACTGAGGCTAAGACCGTCCACCTTTTTGAGCAGATCCCCAGTATCCAACAGGAACGAGGGCAAAGTCTCCACTAACGGTTGGAGTTTGGATTCAATCCATGAATTGACATTTTCAAGAAAACCACCCGTGCCAGATATGATAGGGCGTCCAGGTGGTGTCTCTAAATTCTTATGTATCTTAGGGAGAAGGTAAAAGGTTGCTATTGAGGGCTCCACGACCTGTAACGCCGAAGCCAGCTCTTTTGTTATAACTCCATTCTCCATCGCCGTGTTAATAATTTTAGATAGTTTAGCAACGAATGACTGTAATGGATTAAATGTCAAACGTTTATAGCACAGTTCATTAGAAAGTTGACGGTAGGCCTCATTCTCATAAAGAGTAGTAGGCCATATAACAACATTACCGCCTTTATCGGCTGGCTTGAGCACCACGCCGGGGAGCCCACGAAGCAACCTCAACCTCTCCCTTTCAAAACTAGATAGATTATCATGTTCCACAAAGTGAGGAATCTTATTAAATTCCTTAGACACCACCTGGACGAACATATCAACACTGGCACAGGTGGAGAGTGGAGGGAATTTTTTGGAGCGAGGCCTGATGGAACTGGGGATCTTACCTCCTTCGGTGTCCGTATTCTCACGGGCCAAATCCTCCAAAGTATCTAACGCTTCTTGTTCCTCCTCTGTAGGGAAAAGAGAGTGAAGATGTGCATCAAAAAAATGTTTTTTATAAATCAACTTGCGTGCAAAAAGATGGAGATCTTTAATGGCCATGAAACAATCAAATTTGGCCTTCGGAACATAAGTAAGGCCTTTATTCAAAATATCAAGATCAGTAGAACTAAGTTGATAATCACTAAGGTTGATTACCTTGTTATCCATCTTTGTTCCCTCGGGGGAGTTGAAATTACGTCTTTTATAAGGATGGAATTCAAAGTTGCGTGACTTATGGGGCTCACGCCCAGATCGTGTTCTCATGGAGGAAATGGAGGTGGCAGAGGATATACTAGTGGAGGAGAGCGAAGCATCGGAATGAAGACGCATCTCCCTGGAAATATGGCCACTGTTTCTTTTCCATAAATAAACTGAATTATTACTGAAATCATTTTGATCTCTTACTAGTTTTTTAGTTTGTGTATCCTTAATTTTTTGTACACACTCGTCTATATTTTTCTCAATGCGAACATTCAATGCTTCGAGGCGTTCAACCGGGCAGGACGTCTTAAAGATGAGTTGTAGTTCATCAATAGATTTATCAAGATCTACAATTAGTTTGGTGTTATGATCAATCAGGAGTTGCATAAGTGTGGTGGAACACTTACTGCAGGCCGCCTCCCATCCTGCTATAAAGTCACAATCATCAACTATGAAGGTGGGGATGGTACGGACACGAAGTCCTCGAGGTATCAGGTTGCACAAAATGTATTTTTGGAGAAATGCCCTATTCCACCATAATTTAGTGCGCTTAATCAAAAATTGATGAAGTGTATTGGATTGCTTGTCCCAGTTGTGGTCATCCTCCCTCAAGTCACCAGTGCCTTCAGCTCTAAATGTTTGGTCGAAATGAGAGAGCCAACCCTGTTCTTTGGCTCTGTAATCCATGTCTGTAGATAGAAAAAAATCTGTGAAAACCACAGTAAAATTTATATAAAGAATTTACCACAGAAACGCCCGCATAGTCATATCAATCAATCATGGAATACTAATATGCAGACATAGGAATATAATAATATAGGTATAAGGGGCATCGCAAAGAAACATGAAAAAATGAGAGAAAAAGAAAAGCGACAACAAGGCCCCAAATGAGAATAGAAAAAATATATAATTTTATTAAATACACAAGTCAAAAAAGTAATACATGAAAGAGCTTAAAGGCACAAAGTGCCACATATGTGATTAAAAAAACAAGGACACCAAGAGACACCCCCTCCCTCTCTCCCCCCCCCCCCGGGGGGGGGGACACAATAACCCAATATTAACAGCAATCAGAGGTATATATTAGTAGCACCACAAAGGCATATATAGATAATAGCATCAATAAGGGTCAATTCCCAGATACCTAAGAGTATGCAAAAAGAAGGAGAGAGCAAGTAGAGCATATGGGAAGTAAAAGGCAAAATATCAAAAATGAATAGCCAATAATTACCCAAATTTGCAAATACCAGTGGTGCAACAGATGGAGGAAAAAAGAAGGGGGAAGGGGGGCCTAGTGGTGTCACCCCTACGCGTGTTTCGGCAGGCCTTCGTCAGGGGGCATGGGGGTAAAGAGCACTGGGGCCTCATAAATAGCAAATCACCTAATTAGTTAATGGTGCACAGCTGCTAAGAACATGTAGACGTATGCCCAAGGACCTAAAGTGACGCTTTTCGCGTCATAGTGGGCGGGGCGAACCGCGGCGTCCGCATCATGTGACACCCACGTGCCGGTCAGCTGACCGGCCCGCAGGTCCTCACATAGAGATGCAGAGAGCCGCGGCGCGCGCCGCCGATGTGACACGAAAGCGTTCACGGTCACTGGGCAACCCAGATAGGTGTGTAGGATGGCGAGGCCTGCCCATAATAGGTAGCAAATAAGACCAAGCCAGCAAACACTGAGGTGGAGTGGGAAATAAGGCAATACACCAGAAGCAAACAAAGCAAAAATATGCATAGTATCAAGTTCGCACCCACCAAATAGGTATGGCAAAAAATGTTTTTGATATATATATATTTAACAATCAGGTGCAATAACAATAGCATATAATTATTATATCAAGGAACAATATAAATACCATTATAAAGACCAAATTGTCATAGTAGGGACGAAATGGCCAAGAATATTGTCAAGGATAAATTTTCATAACAGCCATACATTAGATAAAAAGCTGATATCAGCAATATCTATAATGTACAAAAATACAAAAGAATTATATAACAAATAACTTAGTTGACCGGACGATGGATCCGCCTAGGGAACATGAAATAAAGAAGCAGCAGATGTAGAATTTTGCACCGAATAAGGAGGCTAGAATGGAGACCACAGTGTGTTGACCACGTAAATAGATGAAATAAAAAAATCTAAAAATGAATAAAAATGTGAAACAAATTAGTAGCACATAATACATAAATGGCAACATAGGTGAAGTGATAAGAGGATGAACACAACCAGGAGGCAATCACAAAAAGGGAACAAAGCTAAGGGACTCGTTCAAGCCCTTAGGGTGTACAATGTCTAATTGCCATATCCAGCGGGCCTCCAATTGGGCCAGCCGTTGGCTCATTTTACCACCACGAATGGTAGAGAGGAGAGAGTCTATACCTCGTACTCTCAACCCAGAACTGTCACAATCGTGATAAAGCTTAAAGTGACGGGGAATGGTCCTGAGCGTGGAAGCATCCGCGTGGCCTGCCGCAGACTGAATGCCCAGAACATGCTCACGTACTCGAATTTTAAGTTGGCGGGAGGTAAGTCCCACATATATGAGACCACAAGGACAGGTGGCAAAGTAGATCACGTATCTAGACATACAATTGATCGACTTGCGTATATCATATGTCCTTGTATGAGTAGAATTGAAGAATTGGGTAGCATGTTCAATATTAGGGCAGGCAATGCAGCGGCCACATGGCCTGCATCCAGGCGCAGGACCAGACCCGTCAATAAAAACCCTTCCCCGAGTGGGTTGATAGTGGCTGTGAACCAAAAGGTCTCGAAGATTTCTAGACCTCCTAATAGTGATGTTGGGAGCAGAGGGTATAAACTTGGAAATAATAGGATCCGTTTGCAAAATAGGCCAAGCCTTGGAAAGGCAAGAACGCATACGGGCAAATTGGGAGTGATATTGTGTGATAAATCTCACATAGTTCTTCTGTTTGGCCTTAGCTGTATTTTTATACAGTAGATCATGTCGTTTAGACCATAGTGCCCGGTTGAACGCCTTTTTAACAGAACGTCTGCTATAGCCTCTCTCAAAAAATCGTATCTTGAGATCATTAGCTTGCTTAATAAATTCCCGATCGTCGGAACAAATTCGACGCAATCTAAGAAATTGGCCAATAGGCACTGAATGAATCATGTACCTTGGGTGTGCTGAAGAGGCATGTAGTAGGCAGTTGGTAGCCGTAGTTTTCCTGAAAATACTAGTCTGCAGGAATTCACGCTCATCTTTTTGAATAGTAACATCTAAGAACGTAATTTTATTTTTATCGCAATGAAATGTAATAAAAATATTAAGATCATTTAGGTTGAGAGACTGCATAAAAAATTGTAATTGTTCTTCAGTTCCCTGCCAGATGAACAGTATGTCATCAATGTACCACATCCAAAAGGGGATGCGGTCCATTGATGACAGCCGATCGTGCAGGGCAAGGTCCCTCTCCCACAGCCCCAGGAATAAGTTGGCATAAGCTGGTGCAAAAGAGGCCACCATGGCCGTTCCCTGGAGCTGGAGGTAGAAGGAACCTTTAAAAATAAAAAAATTGTGTGTGAGCGAGAATTCGAGAAGCTCAAGAATAAGCAGTACAATATCAGCCGGCAAATTAGAACTAGTGAGGAAGAAATGAGTGGCCTTAATGCCATCTGTGTGTTTAATACTCGTATATAGTGACTCGACGTCACCTGTCACCAACAGCATATCCTCACTGAGGCTAAGACCGTCCACCTTTTTGAGCAGATCCCCAGTATCCAACAGGAACGAGGGCAAAGTCTCCACTAACGGTTGGAGTTTGGATTCAATCCATGAATTGACATTTTCAAGAAAACCACCCGTGCCAGATATGATAGGGCGTCCAGGTGGTGTCTCTAAATTCTTATGTATCTTAGGGAGAAGGTAAAAGGTTGCTATTGAGGGCTCCACGACCTGTAACGCCGAAGCCAGCTCTTTTGTTATAACTCCATTCTCCATCGCCGTGTTAATAATTTTAGATAGTTTAGCAACGAATGACTGTAATGGATTAAATGTCAAACGTTTATAGCACAGTTCATTAGAAAGTTGACGGTAGGCCTCATTCTCATAAAGAGTAGTAGGCCATATAACAACATTACCGCCTTTATCGGCTGGCTTGAGCACCACGCCGGGGAGCCCACGAAGCAACCTCAACCTCTCCCTTTCAAAACTAGATAGATTATCATGTTCCACAAAGTGAGGAATCTTATTAAATTCCTTAGACACCACCTGGACGAACATATCAACACTGGCACAGGTGGAGAGTGGAGGGAATTTTTTGGAGCGAGGCCTGATGGAACTGGGGATCTTACCTCCTTCGGTGTCCGTATTCTCACGGGCCAAATCCTCCAAAGTATCTAACGCTTCTTGTTCCTCCTCTGTAGGGAAAAGAGAGTGAAGATGTGCATCAAAAAAATGTTTTTTATAAATCAACTTGCGTGCAAAAAGATGGAGATCTTTAATGGCCATGAAACAATCAAATTTGGCCTTCGGAACATAAGTAAGGCCTTTATTCAAAATATCAAGATCAGTAGAACTAAGTTGATAATCACAAAGGTTGATTACCTTGTTATCCATCTTTGTTCCCTCGGGGGAGTTGAAATTACGTCTTTTATAAGGATGGAATTCAAAGTTGCGTGACTTATGGGGCTCACGCCCAGATCGTGTTCTCATGGAGGAAATGGAGGTGGCAGAGGATATACTAGTGGAGGACAGCGAAGCATCGGAATGAAGACGCATCTCCCTGGAAATATGGCCACTGTTTCTTTTCCATAAATAAACTGAATTATTACTGAAATCATTTTGATCTCTTACTAGTTTTTTAGTTTGTGTATCCTTAATTTTTTGTACACACTCGTCTATATTTTTCTCAATGCGAACATTCAATGCTTCGAGGCGTTCAACCGGGCAGGACGTCTTAAAGATGAGTTGTAGTTCATCAATAGATTTATCAAGATCTACAATTAGTTTGGTGTTATGATCAATCAGGAGTTGCATAAGTGTGGTGGAACACTTACTGCAGGCCGCCTCCCATCCTGCTATAAAGTCACAATCATCAACTATGAAGGTGGGGATGGTACGGACACGAAGTCCTCGAGGTATCAGGTTGCACAAAATGTATTTTTGGAGAAATGCCCTATTCCACCATAATTTAGTGCGCTTAATCAAAAATTGATGAAGTGTATTGGATTGCTTGTCCCAGTTGTGGTCATCCTCCCTCAAGTCACCAGTGCCTTCAGCTCTAAATGTTTGGTCGAAATGAGAGAGCCAACCCTGTTCTTTGGCTCTGTAATCCATGTCTGTAGATAGAAAAAAATCTGTGAAAACCACAGTAAAATTTATATAAAGAATTTACCACAGAAACGCCCGCATAGTCATATCAATCAATCATGGAATACTAATATGCAGACATAGGAATATAATAATATAGGTATAAGGGGCATCGCAAAGAAACATGAAAAAATGAGAGAAAAAGAAAAGCGACAACAAGGCCCCAAATGAGAATAGAAAAAATATATAATTTTATTAAATACACAAGTCAAAAAAGTAATACATGAAAGAGCTTAAAGGCACAAAGTGCCACATATGTGATTAAAAAAACAAGGACACCAAGAGACACCCCCTCCCTCTCTCCCCCCCCCCCCCCGGGGGGGGGGACACAATAACCCAATATTAACAGCAATCAGAGGTATATATTAGTAGCACCACAAAGGCATATATAGATAATAGCATCAATAAGGGTCAATTCCCAGATACCTAAGAGTATGCAAAAAGAAGGAGAGAGCAAGTAGAGCATATGGGAAGTAAAAGGCAAAATATCAAAAATGAATAGCCAATAATTACCCAAATTTGCAAATACCAGTGGTGCAACAGATGGAGGAAAAAAGAAGGGGGAAGGGGGGCCTAGTGGTGTCACCCCTACGCGTGTTTCGGCAGGCCTTCGTCAGGGGGCATGGGGGTAAAGAGCACTGGGGCCTCATAAATAGCAAATCACCTAATTAGTTAATGGTGCACAGCTGCTAAGAACATGTAGACGTATGCCCAAGGACCTAAAGTGACGCTTTTCGCGTCATAGTGGGCGGGGCGAACCGCGGCGTCCGCATCATGTGACACCCACGTGCCGGTCAGCTGACCGGCCCGCAGGTCCTCACATAGAGATGCAGAGAGCCGCGGCGCGCGCCGCCGATGTGACACGAAAGCGTTCACGGTCACTGGGCAACCCAGATAGGTGTGTAGGATGGCGAGGCCTGCCCATAATAGGTAGCAAATAAGACCAAGCCAGCAAACACTGAGGTGGAGTGGGAAATAAGGCAATACACCAGAAGCAAACAAAGCAAAAATATGCATAGTATCAAGTTCGCACCCACCAAATAGGTATGGCAAAAAATTTTTTTGATATATATATATTTAACAATCAGGTGCAATAACAATAGCATATAATTATTATATCAAGGAACAATATAAATACCATTATAAAGACCAAATTGTCATAGTAGGGACGAAATGGCCAAGAATATTGTCAAGGATAAATTTTCATAACAGCCATACATTAGATAAAAAGCTGATATCAGCAATATCTATAATGTACAAAAATACAAAAGAATTATATAACAAATAACTTAGTTGACCGGACGATGGATCCGCCTAGGGAACATGAAATAAAGAAGCAGCAGATGTAGAATTTTGCACCGAATAAGGAGGCTAGAATGGAGACCACAGTGTGTTGACCACGTAAATAGATGAAATAAAAAAATCTAAAAATGAATAAAAATGTGAAACAAATTAGTAGCACATAATACATAAATGGCAACATAGGTGAAGTGATAAGAGGATGAACACAACCAGGAGGCAATCACAAAAAGGGAACAAAGCTAAGGGACTCGTTCAAGCCCTTAGGGTGTACAATGTCTAATTGCCATATCCAGCGGGCCTCCAATTGGGCCAGCCGTTGGCTCATTTTACCACCACGAATGGTAGAGAGGAGAGAGTCTATACCTCGTACTCTCAACCCAGAACTGTCACAATCGTGATAAAGCTTAAAGTGACGGGGAATGGTCCTGAGCGTGGAAGCATCCGCGTGGCCTGCCGCAGACTGAATGCCCAGAACATGCTCACGTACTCGAATTTTAAGTTGGCGGGAGGTAAGTCCCACATATATGAGACCACAAGGACAGGTGGCAAAGTAGATCACGTATCTAGACATACAATTGATCGACTTGCGTATATCATATGTCCTTGTATGAGTAGAATTGAAGAATTGGGTAGCATGTTCAATATTAGGGCAGGCAATGCAGCGGCCACATGGCCTGCATCCAGGCGCAGGACCAGACCCGTCAATAAAAACCCTTCCCCGAGTGGGTTGATAGTGGCTGTGAACCAAAAGGTCTCGAAGATTTCTAGACCTCCTAATAGTGATGTTGGGAGCAGAGGGTATAAACTTGGAAATAATAGGATCCGTTTGCAAAATAGGCCAAGCCTTGGAAAGGCAAGAACGCATACGGGCAAATTGGGAGTGATATTGTGTGATAAATCTCACATAGTTCTTCTGTTTGGCCTTAGCTGTATTTTTATACAGTAGATCATGTCGTTTAGACCATAGTGCCCGGTTGAACGCCTTTTTAACAGAACGTCTGCTATAGCCTCTCTCAAAAAATCGTATCTTGAGATCATTAGCTTGCTTAATAAATTCCCGATCGTCGGAACAAATTCGACGCAATCTAAGAAATTGGCCAATAGGCACTGAATGAATCATGTACCTTGGGTGTGCTGAAGAGGCATGTAGTAGGCAGTTGGTAGCCGTAGTTTTCCTGAAAATACTAGTCTGCAGGAATTCACGCTCATCTTTTTGAATAGTAACATCTAAGAACGTAATTTTATTTTTATCGCAATGAAATGTAATAAAAATATTAAGATCATTTAGGTTGAGAGACTGCATAAAAAATTGTAATTGTTCTTCAGTTCCCTGCCAGATGAACAGTATGTCATCAATGTACCGCATCCAAAAGGGGATGCGGTCCATTGATGACAGCCGATCGTGCAGGGCAAGGTCCCTCTCCCCGGTACCAGGGGAACAGCGGGAGCATACTGGTTATAAGCCTTCTCTTGCCTTTCTCTAGCTTGAGACAGACTTCGCTCGACGCTCTCCTGTACTTTCCGATACTGCTGCTGCCGTTCAGTATCCCAGTCTGCCTCTGGCGAGGTGTCCTCAGGCGTCAGGACTCCCATATCCAGGTCAATAGGCAGCTTACCAGGTCTTGCTCTCATTAGGTAAGCCGGGGTACAGTTGGTGGAACCTACAGGGATGTGGTTATACAGGGCCACCAGATCGGGCAGTTTCTCAGGCCACAGACTGCGTTCTTCCAGGGGCAATGTTTTTAGCAGATCTATCACCACCTGGTTCATCTTCTCGCAGAGTCCATTGGTTTGAGGGTGATAGGGCGTTGTTCTTATCTTCTTGCAGCCATACAGGTTGCAGAACTCCTGGAAGACCTCCGCTTCGAAGGCTGGTCCTTGGTCTGTCAACACTTGGCCGGGTACCCGTGTGGACGGCAGAAGTGCTGCTGGAAGGCTCTAGCTGCTGTTTGAGCCGTTAAGTCCTTGACCGGGACCACTACCAGGAACCGGGAGTAATGATCTACGATTGTGAGGGCGTAGACATACCCAGTTCTGCTTGGAGCCAGTTTCACATGGTCCAGGGCTACCAGTTCCAGTGGCTGTCTGGTGATGATGGGCTGCAGGGGAGTCTTCTGGCTGGCTCGGTCTTTTCTTCTCAGGTGGCACGGGCCACAGTCTCTGCACCACCTCTCGATGGCTCCTCTCATGCCTACCCAGTAGAACCGTTCACGCAACAAGAACTCCAGCTTCTTCCATCCGAAATGCCCTGCTCCGTTGTGGTATGCCTCCAGAACCATAGCCGCGTCTCGTCTTGGGACCACTACCTGCCAGGTCAACTCATGTGTTCGAGAGTTAACCATTCTCCGGCACAGCTTCTCCCTGTAGAGGAACAGCTTACTTTTCTCCTTCCACAGTTGCTTGGTCTCCTCCGGAGCATTTGGGTCAAGACGGGCATCGGCCTGGGTCAGCATTTCCTTCACCAAATGGACTGCGGGATCACTGTCTTGCGTCTCCGCCCAGTTGTAGTGGGGCAAGGGATTGAACGTCACGGAGCGCCTGTCCTTCACACGGTGGGAATACAGGGTAATCCCATGACGGTGGAACGCAGGGAGCTCAACTTCTTCCAGATCTTCTGGATCTTCCCCTACGTCCGGTAAGTTCGGCATTCTAGACAGGGCATCCGCGTTGGCATTTGAGCGTCCTGCCCGGTATTTGATGGTGAATTCAAAGTTGGACAGGCGGGCCATCCATCTCTGTTCCAGGGCACCGAGCCTTGCAGTGTCCAGGTGTGTCAACGGGTTGTTATCCGTGTACACGGTGAATTTGGAGGAGGCAAGGTAATGCTTGAAACGTTCGGTCACTGCCCACACTACTGCCAGGAACTCTAGCTTGAATGAGCTATAATTCTCAGGGTTCCTCTCCGTGGGCCGTAGCTTTCGGCTGGCGTAAGCGATTACCCGTTCTTTCCCTTGCTGGATCTGGGACAGTACGGCTCCTAGCCCGATGTTGCTTGCGTCCGTGTGGAGAATAAAGGGCTGGCTGTAGTCTGGATATGCCAGGATTTCATCCCCCGTGAGGGCCATCTTCAGCTGGCAGAAGGACTACTCTTCCAGCTTTTCCCACCTAAAGGGCGGCTTCTGGTTTTTGGCTTTCCGAGATTGACCTATCAGGAGGTCCTGCATAGGGGCTGCCATTTTGGTGAAACCGGGAATGAATCTTCGGTAGTAGCCTACCAACGCGAGGAACTGCCGCACTTCCTTTATGCTAGAGGGTCTTGGCCAGTCCTTAATCACGGTGATCTTATCAGGGTCGGGAGCCACTCCGTCAGCACTCACCACGTGTCCCAAGTACTGCACCTTTGGTTTCAGGAGGTGACACTTGGAGGGTTTCACCTTTAGGCCGTAGTTTGCCAGAGCTTCAAACACTTCTGCCAGGTGTTTCAGGTGGTCCTCGTAGGTCTTGGAATAGACGATGACATCGTCCAGGTATAACAGGACCGTCTCGAAGTTCCGGTGTCCCAGACAGCATTCCATCAACCGTTGGAAGGTTCCTGGTGCGTTGCAGAGCCCGAACGGCATACAGTTAAATTCGCTGAGACCCATCGGGGTGGTGAATGCGGTCTTCTAACGGTCCGCCTCTGCTACAGGAACCTGCCAGTACCCGCTAGTGAGATCCAAAGTAGAGAAGAAGTTAGCAGATTTTAATGCAGCTAAGGACTCTTCTATCCTTGGTAACGGGTACGCATCTTTGTGTGTGATACGGTTGACCTTCCTGTAATCTACACACATTCTCATGGTGTTGTCTTTCTTTTTCACTAAGACTAGTGGAGCTGCCCAGGGACTACAGCTGTCCCTGATTACCCCAGCCTCCTTCATGTCTCTAAGCATCCCCTTGGCGTGTTGGTAGTGTGGCGGGGGTACGGGTCGGTATCTCTCCTTTATGGGAGGATGGTCTCCCGTGGGGATGTGGTGTTCTACCCCCTTTACTCACCCGAAGTCTAGCGGGTGTTTACTAAACACTCTCTCGTACTCTCGAACCACCCGATAGACTCCCTGTTTCTGGTGTGAGGGAGTGGAGTCAGTACCCAAATGCAGTTGCTGACACCAGTCCTCCATTGGTTTCTTAGAGCCGTTACCTTCCTCTGGTTGAGATGGAGGCAAGGGTTCCACGGCCTGTACAGAGTTCTGGTTGATGGTGAACAATTTGGCTAGCGTGGCATACCGGGGCAGGTGTACTTTTCTCTCCCTGATATTTATGATGCGAACGGGCACCCTCCCATGGCGTACATCGACCACCCCCCGTGCCATCAAAATGGTGGGCCTACTGTCTGAGTAGACGGGTTCTACCATTGCTTGGTAGTCTCTACCTCTTAGACCAATAGCTGCCCGGCACCAAATCATCATCTCACTTTTTGGGGGCATGGCAATAGGGAACGTGTCACACATTCTCACGCTACCTATCTCACCACCAGATAGTTCCACCTGTTGCCGCTTCATCAGTGCCCGGATCTCTTTTTGGAGCACACGCTGCTGGCCGGAACTGGAGTTCTTGGCAACCTGCTGTAAAATGAGAATCACCTCTGCAAGACAATTTTCAATCACATTAGTTCCCAAGGTTATTCTAGGGTGAATCTCATGGCGGTCTATGTCCACTATAATCAGTCCTTGTGCCACCAGTTCGACTTTACCGATCTTAATGGTCACCTCTTTGAATCCCACCTGCGGCACGGGCTGACCATTGCTGGCGATGATACTCAGGTCGTCATCTGGGTAGCGGGTTATGTCCGAGTCATTCCAGTACTGTTTAAAGAGCACGTACGGGATGGTGGTCACCTGTGACCCAGTGTCTAGTAGGGCACTCATAGGAATGCCATCCAGTACCACAGGCAAGACCGGACGTCCCCCTACGTATTTGTCACGCCAGTTTGATGGGCCTGATGGTCTTATGCCTGGGGGTTGGCCCTCTACCCCAGGTTGTGCCCGTTTAAATGACAGTACCTTGCCACATGTCCGGGTTGATTGCAGCGGCGGCAGATGGGTCGTCCGTCCTCGTTGTATCTGTCGCTGGGTCTTCCTCTGGCCGGTGGGGTCCTCCTCAGTCGGCGCCACAGGACGTCCTCCGGTCCGGATGCCAGCTGTATCTTTCCTGGAGAAGAGACCTGTAAAGACTGCACAGTTCTGGTTAGCGCGGCAACGCTCTTAGTCAGCTCTTGGACCTGATGGTGCAGGTCTGTAGCCGGGACACTGTTTAAAGCCTGCGCATCAGCTCCCACAGGCCCTGCAGACAAGGGCGCCGTCTCCTGGTGGTAAGTGATAGCAGGGCGCCTGTGGGTCACAGCGCCACCTGGTGCCGGTTCTCGGAGCACCCGGATGGCTCTGTCCTTGAACTGTGCAAAGTCCAGGTCAGGGTCCTGTAAGGCCATTGCCCGCAACTGGGTTCGGTGGGCATTGCACAGTAGACCCTCAATAAATTGTTCAGTCAACAGCTTATCTTCATTTCCCACGCTGTCATGGTCTGCCTGCTTAATGGCTCTCAGGGCCTCTTGTAGGTTTAGAGCATAGTCTCTTATACTCTCATGTGCCCGCTGTTTACACCCGTAAAATCTGAGCTTTATTTCGGCTGAGGTGCGGGTATCAAATGTGTCTTTCAGCCGGGCTAGTATTTCTCTGACAGTCCTCTTCCTCCCAGGTGGCCAGGACTTTACCTCCCTTTGGGCTGCCCCGATTAATTGGGCCACCAGGATGCTCACTTTTTGCTCTTCTGTGAGGGGGTACACCTGGAAGAGGCTATCCAGTCTTTCTCTAAAGTCATTTAGAGTATGTGACTCCCCTGAGTACTGGGGTAGCCAGGTTGCCCCCGGGATATAGGGCATGGTGAATGGCATGACTGCTGCAGCGGTTGCGCTGGCGGTGGCTGTGGCAGTGGAGCTCCCCTCGGTATCCGGCATCCTCCTCCCCCCTAGTGGACCGTGGCCTACCTTGCGATGCTCTTCTTCCGTAGGCCGCGGCTCCGCAGTCGATCGTCGGGGTTGAGGACCTGGCGTCGCGCTCCGATGACGTCAGCGTCGCTCTTCCTCCCTTCCAGGACCTTGCGCAGCGTCAGAGCGTGGGGCGGAGCGTGAGGCGGAGCTTCGGATCTCGCGCGCTTTTGGCGTCCACGCCCCTCTTCTTCCCGTGCGGCGTCCCGAAGATGGCGTCCGAAGGCGGGAAGCAGCTGCGGATGGCGGGAAGAAGGCAGAAGACGGCGGGAAACGGTCCAAGATGGCGTCTGATGGCGGGAAGAAGGCAGAAGACGGCGGGAAACTTCACCACAGGTAAGTATAAAAGTCTCTTTTTCAGGCAAGCAGTACACGGTGGTTGCGGGCACGAAATCCTGCCGACTACGCCAAAGTTGACGCGCCCCCCGGGCCTGTGTTGTGCAGGGGAACCCGGAACCGGGCCTGTTGTAGAATGCTGGAGGTTGTAGTCTCCGTGTGGCGGTGACCCGGTCCGTGCCCAGGGTGGTCAAAGCAGTGGCAGTCTTAATGTATAGCAAATGTCCGACTACGCCACCCGTGGATTGCGGTCAGTGGGGACCGCCGCTGCGCTGCCGACCGCTGAGGCTGATGTTGTTTGCGCAGCCGAGTATGGGATAACTCCCCACGGGAGAAGTATTGCCTCAGGGCAGCTAATGTGAGAGATGATGGGAGTGATGGTGTGAGGGTACCAGTGCTAATGGTGCTGGTGCGGCAAGGAATCACAGAGATGTGAGGTGCAGTTCAGGGTCTTTACTGATGGTACAAGGCAGACCCTCCCGGGAGTACTGGCTAGTATAAGGAGCCTGGTCAGTCTGCGAGCAAGCAGGAGTTCCCCTGGCCAGGTGGAGTTGTAGGCCTCCCCGTTTATCTGCACTCTTCCTGGCTACCTTGCTGTCAGCGGTTACAAGTAGCCCACGTCCCTGAGTATACCGTGTGGTGCTCACCCGTATGGCTGGTGACTTGGGGCCTTCTGTTAGCCTCCGCTCCTGGATGGCGGCGCTGGTCCCTTCTTTGTGACTGAGCCTCCGGGCTTCTATGGCCAGAGGACCTGGAATCCCCTGCCGGCTGGTTTCTGCTGCTGGGTATATATCAGTCCCCACAGCCTCGGACTCCTGTGTCCGGTTTTAGTAACTTCAGCCAGGGCGAGCTATATCTCTGCTCACAGCCCCTGGCCTTCTGCCTCTGCTCCTACAGAGCTCCTGATCTATCTTTTCCTGTGTCTGGAACTTTACTCCAGGCTCTGACTGCTCTGCTTGTTCTGCAGGCTCTGTCTCTGTCTAACCTAATCCCGCCTCAGACCCAGTTTATAAGGGCAGATTCCTCCCCTCCCAGGTCTGGGCGGGCAGTGTTGCATGCTTAGGGCTCCTGACCAGAGAAACCTCCCACTTGCTCTCAGACATAATATCTCTATTACTGTGGCAACCAGACCCTTGGGGTGTCACATACACAGTCAGTGAGGTCCTCAATTCACATTGGGCCCATACTCAGGGGGAAGAATTGATTAGGTTCTGTCCCCCAGTTTTGGCGGTCTTGTATTTAAAAGCTCTAAAATGTTAGAATTTTAATGTCTATCAGTTCGTGTGTGCAGCACTATTTTATTTGGCACTGTTGGTTAAGTTGCGGCAGCAGTAGAGACTGGCACTTATATCTCCTGTCATCACAGTAGCGCACATATAGGGTGGCCCAAAAGTAGGTATACAGGTGAATCAATAAAATTTATCACAACAGATATGTGTAAAAATACAAAGTAAAATAAAGCAGAATATTATTTTCATTTATTACATTTTTTATTACATTTATATTTGTTTAACACTGTTTTATCTTGTAAATGCTCGAATTCTTTTCTATCAATGTTGCAACATTTCTAGACTTACTTGTAGTCCACCCTGTATGATTGTGCAGCCATTCCACACCCATTGATGTGCAAATACAGGGTGGGCCATTTATATGGAAACACTTAGTATATGGGAGGGGGAAAACTTTTCCAGATGGGTGGTGACCATGGCGGCCATTTTGAAGTCGGCCATTTTGGATCCAACTTTATTTTTTTCAATGGGAAGAGGGTCATGTGACACATCAAACTTATTGATAATTTCATAAGAAAATACAATGGTGTGCTTGGTTTTAACATAACTTTATTCTTTCAGGAATTTTTTACAAGTTTATGACCACTTATAAAATGTGTTCAAAGTGCTGCCTATTGTGTTGGATTGTCAATGCACCCCTCTTCTCCCACTCTTGACACACTGATAGCAACACCACAGAAGAAATGCTAGCACAGGCTTCCAGTATCCGTTGTTTCAGAAGCTGCACATCTCGTATCTTCACAGCATAGGCAAAAGTTGATATCGCCAACCATTCCCATTTTATTTAGGTGTATCCATATAAATGGCCCACCCTGTAGTTGGGATAAGTGCCGGTCCCTGATGCTGGCACCACTGAATCACCAGTGTAGGCATGACCATTGCATATCTCCCAACCGTCCTGGATCCAGCAGGACTGTCCCAATTTTGGGGGATTTGTGCTGTTGTCCTGGGAGGTGAGGGCTATGTCTTGACATCCACTCACTCTGTGTGATATCTTCTCTCTTGCCGTCTTCACTGCTCCATAGATCCTCCTCCTCAGGGATGGCATCTCTCTGCTCTCTACATACTTATGTGTCACCCTGGCCTGGATGCCACAAGTGTAATAAAGCTGTGTCTGAGAGCAAGGGGGAGGTTCTCTAGTCAGGGGAACATTAGCATGCAGTACCTCCTGTCTCAGGCCAGTAGGGGGAGCAGGCTGCCCCTATAAAAGCTGGTGCTGGGGGCAGGGTTAGGGAGAACTGGACGACCTGTCTCAGGACTGAGAGGTCCCAGAGCAGAGAGGGACAGCTGTATTGCACCCTAAAAGGAAGTGTGGCAGTAGAAGAGCCACAAGCCAGAGACAAGAGGCGAAGTGAGCCTGTTTTGGCAGACAAAGAACACAATTTACTAGACTTTGGTGCCTGAGGCTGGGAGGATTCCACATCCCACAGCAGATAACCAGTCCGCAGGGGACTGTATGTTCCTGGGCCTAAGAAGCCCGGAGGCTCTGCCAGAACAGAAGGGACCAGTAAAGCCGTACCAGGCCGGGAACAGAAAGGAACCCACGTCGCAGGCCATACAGGCGAGAGTACACGGAAAGCTCGGAAACGTGGGCTGTTACCCTATAAGGAGGAGATAGCCAGAAGGAGCACAGAAAGCACGGTAGGCCTACACCCTCACCCTGACCAGGGCCAATTTCCCAATTGCTCTCAGACATCCAGGTCCCCTCCTAGCCGGGACTGTTTGTGGGTCAGTTCATCTGTTTTAGTAAAGACCCTGGACTGCAACCTGTTGTCTGTGTGCTCCTTGCTCCTCCAGCACTACCAGCACTGGGACTCTCACCACCATCACTCCCACCATCCACTACACTGCCCTGGGGCCGCACTCTTCCCGTGGGGAGTCACACCATCCCAGTTGCATACATCATCAGCCCCAGCGGTCTGCCTTGCAGCGGCGGTTCCTAATGACCGCAAATCCACAGGTGGCGTAGTCGGACATAATCAACAGCACATAGCAGACTACCACTGGCCTGACCACCCTGAGCCACGGAACCGGGTTGCCACTACTACCCCCATCGTTCCCCTATTGCCCGGATCCGAGTGCCCCACGGCCCAGGGGGCGAGTCACTTACATTCAACTAAATAACTCATTGTTCTCTTCTCTTGAGATCTGGTCTCCCCAGGATTCGAAACCCCAACCTGCTTCATTGTAGGTTGTAGCAAAAGCTAAGAACCACTGGCTGCACTGATAAGTTTTTGATAATTTTCTCTACTTGAATATGTATTGAAGTTTCCTAAGTAACAGGCACATTGTACTGCTACATAGTGATACATCTCTATATACCAGTGTATTTCTAAGTCTGTGCATTCTAGAGAGAAAATAAAAGTCAGATTTTTTTCTTCCTGTAAAATGACTAAAAAATAATGAAAAAAAAATACAGTAATGACATTTTTAATGCACATTAAAAAAATCACAAGTCAGCAGATAACATAGACATATTTGGTGTCCTTGTAATCAGGACAACCCGAACAACATAGTGAACAGATTAATTATTGTGATCAGTAAATGGTGTACAAAAATGAAAGGATTGATTTTTTTTCTTCTTTAAACACAATAAAAAATATAAAGCTGAGACTGCGTAAATGCTGCATGTTTTTGCAGCTTTTTATCTGCACATTTTCTGCAGGTGTCCACACCAAACTACTCAATTATTGCATGTTTGCTGCCTTTTTATGCCATATCCCCCTTATTTGATGCATTTTTTGTGCATATGTGAAGCAGCATTTTAATGTTTTTTATAATAGTAAAGAAAAGCTTTAAATATGCGCTTAAAATTGCAATGGCAATGCGTTTTTTTCAGGCTCCACATCGAAGCTTATAGAGAGAAAGTTCACCTAAACCACACAGTTTAACAATGTCTTTAGATCGACAGCGGTCAGCAGTTTTGATAAAATCACATCCACTTTGCTTGGACATTTATGCCTTGTTCACATGTAGGATAAATGCTGTGTTCTTTTTGGTGCGTTTTTTTTGCACAGAAATTCTGCTGCGTTTATCTGTCCAAGCAAAATGGACGTAATTTCATGAAAACTGCGCCCACTGTGCATCTAAAGACGCTGATGGACCGTGCAGTTTCGGTGCGTTTTTTCCGATATAGGCCTGAAAAAAACGCATGTAAAAAACGCAGTTTCTTTTTCAAGTGCAGAATCAAAGCTTTTCTATACTATAAAAATATATTAAAAAACTGCTTCAAATCTGCATCACATAAAGGGAAAAACATATAAAAAATGCAGCAAAAATTAAATAACCAGAGAAGATTGTTATTGCGTAGTTTGGTGCTGACACCTGTAGAAAACGTACAGAAAAAAAGAAAAGAAAGTATTTACCTAATGTGTGAACACAGCCTTAGGCCACATGCACATGTTGAATATTTGGTGAATTTTTTACCTCAGTATTTGTAAGCGAAAACCAGGATTGGGTGAATAATGCAAAAGTGGTGACGTGTTTCTATTATACTTTTCCTCTGATTGTTCCACTCCTGGTTTTGGCTGTACTTGAGAAAAACTTTGGTTCAGGTGCCCAAACTTGACCCCGAACACTATATAAGTCAATGGAGACCTGAACTTTGGTGCTGTAAAATGGCTGCAAAATGGTCATAGTAAGGGCTAGGGGGCTGAAAAAGGAAGAAAAATGGGGGTAAGAGCAGGACTATTGCCCTGCAATCAAATGTGGATAGGAAAATTATTTAAAAAAAACAAAAAAATTATCTTGAACCAGGAGGCGGAGGTCCAAATGGTCCAAATAAATAAATGAAAAAAATGACGTGGTGTCCCCCCTATTTTTTTACGCAACCAAGGGAAAGCAGACAGCTGTGAGTTGGTCTTATTATTCTGGGAAGGAGCCAATATCCATGGACCTTCCCAACCTATTAATATCAGCCCCAAGCTGTCTGCTTTGCTTTTGCTGGTTATTAAAAATGGTGGGACTCTAAAAAAAAGTGTGGTCCCTTTTATTTTTAATAACCAGCTAAGGCAAAGCAGAAAGTGGGGGGCTAATATTAATAGGCTGAAAAGTACCATGGATATTGGCCCCTTCCAAGCCTAATAAGACCAGCCCTCAGCTGCCCCAGAAATGGCTCATACTCATTAGATGCGCCAATTCTGGCGCTTAGCCTCAGCTCTTGCCGATTACACTGATGCGGTGGCAATTGGGATAATGGGATTGTGGGGTCAATATCACCTGTGTAATGTCCGCTGACATCAAGCCCATGGGTTAATAATGGGGTGGCATCTATCAGACACCCCCATTAATAGCCCAGCAAGTAAAAAGAGAAGCAAACACACCGAAAAAAATCTTTATTTGAAAAATACACACAAAAAAAACTCACCCGCAAATTTGCCTTCTTCCCCCATTTATTAAAAAAAATAATAATTTAAAAAAATAATGCACAGGTTCCGCTGTAATGCATAATATGGAGGTCCCACGACGATCCCAATCTTCTTCATCCAGTCTATGGAGCTCCGTTCAGAGAACGAGGCTCAATAGGGTTACTCGCTGTCAGCCGCAGGCAGGAGCATAAGAATTTCGGTGCCTGCCAAGACTATGAAGTCTCGTTCTAAGAACTTTCTCACAAAAAGACTCCATAGATTCGATGGGCATCGTGGGACATTTCACTATTGGATTACCGTCGGAACTTTTTAAATTAATAAATGGGTAAACGATGGAGTGTGGGGGAGTCTTTATTCAAATAAAGTATTTTTTTATATGTGTCTGTATTTTTAACTATTTACTTACCGGATTAGTAATGGGGGTTAGTGATGAGCGAGCCCTAAAATGCTCGGGTACTCGATGCTCGGGACGAGCAAATTGGAATACTCGGGTGCTCGACCCGAGCAACGAGCCAAATGTAAGTCTATGGGAAACTCGAGCATTTTTCAGGCGGCTCCCCCCGGCGGTCTGCAGGGAGCTTAAAAATTGCCCAAATTGATGGGAACAGTGCTCAAATGACATGGGAACAGCATGGGGAAGACCCCTGGAAGCATCTCTGACTCCAAGGTCACTGCCGTTAACAACGTGGTCAGAGTATTACGCCACTTTTATGGACTCACAATAAAACATACAAAAACGAAACCAAAATGGATTTTCCTGGGAAATATGTAAAGGAACATCCTTTCCAGGGTAATGACTTGTATAGAAGGCAAAATAAATAACCAAAACCAAAAATACTCCTCCACACCTTGGGCTATGTTCACACATTGCGTGTTTGATGCGTTTTTGCACTTTTGCATTGCTTTCAACCAAGACAAATGCATTCACCAGGAAATGTCATTTTAACATTTTACAACCTTATCTGGCCATGTGGTGTGTGACACATCATCAGACACATACATACAGTGCTGAAAAGACATGGGAACAGCATGGGGAAGACCTCTGGAAGCATCTCTGACTTCCAGGTCACTGCCTAAAAGTGTGCCCATCATAAGTGATCCTTGGCGCATGCGAAGATGCCTCCCGCCATGCACCTGTCATTGCAGACTTGCAACAATCACCATCCATGTCCTTGTCCCACTGCAGCGTTCAGTTGTCCCTACTCTGTCCTTGGAATGCAAGTGCAAATATGCAGGCAGCCAGCCACCCACCCACCCACAGGCTGCAATACTATACTGCCAAATTTTTGACAGCTGCTCCCACTTGAAATGTGGCCTATTAAGCTCGTGGAGGCGGAAGTTTTTCACAACCTCATGCCCGGTGTCCACACTCGGTCCCCAGCCGCCACTATATTCCCGGTATCGCCTGCGCCTTCCACAAGCACGGGTCCCACAACATTACCCGTGCCCTCCCCAGTGCTCTTACTGGGAAGGACCGCCTAACCACAAACAAGTGGACTGGTGAAGGTGGCCAGGGACGGTATGGAGCCAGTCCACAACTTTTTTTTGCTGACAGTTGTATTTAGCTCGGTGAAAGGACTGGCATACAGGGAAACCCTATCTACCCTGCATGTCATTTCTCACAGGAAGTCCTGTAATGCAGCTTGTTGCAGAAGCAATGGCAGCCCGTCCAACATCAACTTGCCCTTGTCGGTGGTGCTTTGACACACGCACATCTTTCTTTGTGCATTTAATTTCTTGAATACAGAGTTGGACAATGGCCTGATCTGTAATGCGGTTTGAGAAATAACATGCATAAGCATAGCCAATCCACATTAAAAAAGCAGCCATAGAGTGTCCAGGAACCTTTCCACACACTTTTCTTAGCCAGGACTGCTTCTCGGCAGGGTTGGACGGTCCCACCAGAGAATCCTCTGGTGTGGCTTGGCTTCTACCTCAGGAAAGTTCATGATAGCGCTAACTTTGCAGCTGCTATGGGGCTCTTGAGCAGGGGAGAAAGGTTAGCCCTCACAATCAAATCCTCTGGTGGGCACAATGTTTTTCAATCTGAAACAGCTTCTCAGTGGGAGTTGTATGTCACCACAGCCATATTCTTTAGCTCAGTGAAAGGACTGGCATAGAGGGAAACCGTATCTACCCCGGCTGTCATTTCTCCGTCACCAGGTTCAGCCCATTGTCACACACGATCATGCCTGGCTGTATGTTCAGTGGTGAGAGCCACAGATCAGGCTGCTGTGTTACAGCTTTCAACAACTCTGCAGCGCTGGGCGGTTTGTCAATTAAGCATTAAGCATGTTATCTTCAGCACAGCCTGTTGCCGCTTGGCCAAGGCAGTGCTGCAGTGCTGTCAGCTTGTGACTGATGTGGTCATTTTGGAGATGGAGGAGGAGGTGCATGAGCTGAACAATGTGATTACATTGTTGTTAAATTGGTGACGCTGTTTTTTATACTAAAGAAAGATCCTATTGTTTTGGGTTTTTTAAGTTTTTTTTTTAAGACAAATGCATTCACCGGGAAATGTCATTTTAACATTTTACAACCTTAGCTGGCAATGTGGTGTGTGACACATCATCAGACACTTCCTGTTTTATTTATGATGGAGGGACTCTGAAAGTCATAAAGCCTATTTTTATAGGGACATCAGACGGCCCTTACTATTCTTAAAAGGCCAGCAGTCGGCCCTAGCTATTGTTAGAGAGCCATCAGCCGGCTATGCTTTGTTGTTCCCATTATTAACAAGTGGGTCTCCCATACTGTTATTGCGTATCTATTGACTGCAAGGGCTGCCAAAAATTTGGACGCAACCCAATACCCCTTTGAAAAGACATAGAGGAGGGTCTCAGTAAAAAAAATGTTCCCATTATAAATGAGCGGGTCTCCCATAGTGGTAATGCCCATGCTGTGACTGCAAGGGCTGCCAAAATTTGGGAAAAACCCCACTAAGAATTTAAAGACACACAGAGCAGGGCCACAGTAACAAGGTACGACATGTTCCCATTAGAAAGGAGAGAGTCTGCTATACAGTTATAGGGTATGCAGTGAGTCCAACGGCTGACAAATTTAGGAAAAGCCCCACTAAGAATTTAAAGACACACAGAGCAGGGCCACAGTAACAAGGTACGACATGTTCCCATTAGAAAGGAGAGAGTCTGCTGTACAGTTATAGGGTATGCAGTGAGTCCAATGGCTGACAATTTTAGGAAAAACCCCACTAAGAATTTAAAGACACACAGAGCAGGGCCACAGTAACAAGGTGCGACATGTTCCCATTAGAAAGCAGAGAGTCTGCTATACAGTTATAGGATATGCAGTGAGTCCAATGGCTGAAAATTTTTAGGAAAATCCCCACTAAGAATTTAAAGACACACAGAGCAGGGCCACAGTAACAAGGTACGACATGTTCCCATTAGAAAGGAGAGAGTCTGCTATACAGTTATAGGGTATGCAGTGAGTCCAACGGCTGACAATTTTAGGAAAAACCCCACTAAGAATTTAAAGACACATAGAGCAGGGCCACAGTAACAACAAATTTCCATTAGAAAGGAGAGAGTCTCCCACAGTGTTGGCCTATGCAGTGAATGCAAGGGCTGCCAAAAATTTGGAGACACTTCAATGCCCCTTGGTAGAGACGTGGAGGAGGACCTCATAAAAAATGTTCCCATTAGAAAGGAGCGGGCCTCCTATACTTGTAATGCTCATGCACTAAGTGTATGGGCTGACAAACATTTACCCAATGGGGGTATACATGAACATATTGTATCAAAAACATTTTTTACGGGCATCATAAACACCCTTTAAAAAAATTAGGTGGGTGTTGCATCACGGACCACGATCACCCTGGTGATATGGTGGTGGAGGATGAGGAGAAGGAGGAGGACAAGAGCAAATAACCAAAATCAGGAAGCGTATACCCATGTGTGGGTGTGAAAAGGTGCATGGGAATACACCTCTCTAGAAAAGACACTGGATTGGAGTTTATGTTACCCTGCTATCATTCGGTGGTGTTGAGAAGTCTGGCCCAATCCAGCCCTTGTTCATTTTTATAAGAGTCAGCCTGTCAGCATTTTCAGTTGACAGGCGGATGCGCTTATCAGTTATAATTCCACCAGTGGCACTAAAAACCCGCTCTGATAAAACGCTGGCGGCAGGGCAGGCCAGGACCTCCAAGGCATAGAGAGCCAGTTCCTTCCACGTATCCAGTTTGGATACCCAATAATTATAAGGCACAGCGGAATCACGGAGGACGTTGGTACGGTCGGCAAGGTACTCCCTCAGCATCTTCCCAAACTTTGCACTCCTTGTGAGAGTACCCCGCGCCTCAGGGCCTGTCCGATGGGAGGGTCTGAGAAAACTCTCCCAGAACTTTGACAGTGTTCCCCTGCCTCTGCTGGATTGAAGTTGTGTCTCTCTCGCCTGTACTCCTTGGTTGTCCAACGAAGTATACCCTCTGCCGCCAGCGTTTTCAGATGGGAATTTTTTTAATAGTTCCGCAACAAGGGCCTTCTGGTACAGCCCCATTTTTGTTGACCTGTGCGCCTCAGGAATAAGAGATATAAAGTTCTCCTTGTAGCGTGGGTCTAGAAGTGTCACCAACCAGTAATGGCTGTCACCCAAAATTTTGAGAACGCGAGGGTCATGGGAAAGGTAGCGTAACATAAACTCAGCCAAGCGTGCCAGACTACTAACAGGCAAGACTTCCATGTCCTCACCAAGAGGATGACTGACCATGCTCTCCTCCTCCTCCTCCTCTCTGTCCTCTGGCCATCCACGCTGAACAGACGGTATGACAGCTGTGCAGGTAGTACCGTCTATAGTGCATGAAACTAGCTCCTGTCCTTCCTCCTCCTCCTCCTCTTCCTCATTGTCACCCAATCCACGTTGGGATGAGATGAGGCTTGGCTGTGTGTAATCACCCTGTATGGTTCCTTGCTCCTTCTCATCGTGCTCCGCCTGCAATGCATCCTCTTTGATTGTGAGCAGAGAGCATTTCAGAAGACAGAGAAGCGGGATGGTGACGCTAATTATGGCATCATCGCCGCTCACTATCTTGGTGGAGTCCTCAAAGTTTTGAAGGATGGTACATATGTCTGACATCCATGTCCACTCCTGAGGTCTTATGTGTGGAGTCTGAACTGAATACCGACGGCCTTGTTGATGCTGGTACTCAACAACTGCCCTCTTCTGCTCACAAATCCTTCATCTGCAGTGTAGAGTTCCAACGCGCGGGGACATCACACACCAGTCTGTGAGCCGGAAGCTGCAAACGCTGCTGAAACACTGCAAGGGCGGCGGAAGCTGTAGCTGACTTTCTAAAATGGGCACACAGGCGGCGTACTTTAACAAGCAGATCCGGCAGCTCCGGGTAGGATTTGAGAAACCGCTGAACCACGAGGTTAAGTACATGGGCCAGGCATGGTACGTGTGTGAGCTCACTTCGCCTCAGAGCCGCCACCAGGTTCCGTCCATTGTCACACACGACCATGCCTGGCTGTAGGTTCAGCTGTGTGAGCCACAGATCTGCCTGCTCTTTCAGAGCTGTCCACAACTCTTCAGCATTGTGCGGTTTTTCACCTAAGCATATTAGCTTCAGCACAGCCTGTTGCTGCTTGGCCGAGGCAGTGCTGCAGTGCTTCCAGCTTGTGACTGATGTGGTCATTTCGGAGATAGAGGCTGAAGAGGAGGAGGAGGCTGAGGAGGATGAGGTGCCAGAGCTGTAGACCATGGGGGCAACCCTGATTGACCTAGGGCCCGCAATCCTTGGCGTCGGGAGGATGTGTTGGTGGACTTTACCGGTAACTGCGTTGTTGAGAGCACAGCTAATGTTTTGAGACACGTGCTTGTGTAATGCGGTGACGGCACACCGGGAGAAATAGTGGCGGCTTGGAACCGAGTAACGAGGGACGGCCGCCGCCATCAGGTTGCGGAATGCTTCCATCTCCATGAGCCTAAAAGGCAACATTTCGAGTGCAAGCAGTCGTGAAATGTGAGAATTTAGTAGTGTGGCCTGTGGGGCGTTGGCTGCATATTTGCGCTTGCGTTCCAAGGACTGGGGTATGGACAACTGAACGCTGCGCTGGGACAAGGACATGGACGTGCTTCCTGATGCTGCTACTTGAGAGTGTGCAATGACAGGTGCAGGGCAGGAGGCATCTTCGCATGCACCATGGACAGGGGATTGGCTTGCATCCATAACAGCGGAAGAAGCAATGGTGCCACTCGCAGACACTGTTCCTGGACACTGGGGTTCGGCCCACAAAGTCGGTTGGTTTGCTGCCATGTGCCTGATCATGCTGGTGGTGGTCAGGCTGGTCGTTTTGCCACCCCTGCTGATGATGGCCTGGCAGGTTGTGCAAATGGCCTTTTTGGGGTTATCGGCAGAGTCTTTAATAAACAAGCAGACTCGGAAAGACCTAACAGATGTACTGGCAACTTCCTTCGTGTTGGTGTTACGGGGAACGGTTGCCTGCCTTCTGTCTGCGGCCACCACACTGCTTCTTACTGCCTGTTGGGGTGCTCTGCCTCCCTCCCCCTGTGTGCTGCTGTCCTCTCTCTGCATGTCCTCCTGCCAGGTTGGGTCAGTTACTATATCATCCACCACCTCGTCTTCCACTTCCACACCCTGGTCCCCCTCCTGACTTTCTGGCAATTGTGTCTCATCATCGTCCACCTCTTGTGACACTTTCCCACCGTCACCTTCGTGTGACCGTGGCTGCTCAAATATTTGGGCATCGCTACATGCAATCTCCTCTTGCCCCGCTTCAAGTGGATCGGGCGAGAGGCCTGAATCTATAAATGGAAAAGTAAACAGCTCTTCAAAGTGTCCAAGTGTGGGATCAGTTGTCTCTGGGTACTCGGCATGGTGGGAGGAAGGAGGATCAGGGTGAGGAATATGCGGTCCAGACTCACGGCTACTGAGACTTGACCGTGTGGAAGACAGGGTGGTGGTGGTGGTGGCTAAGTGACTGGAAGCATTATCCGCTATCCAACCAACAACCTTTTGACACTGCTCTTGGTTCAATATTGGTGTGCTGCGGTCCCCTAGAAATTGGGACAGAAAGATGTGGGTGTTTGTTGTGGCACAATTTCGGCTTGCCCACGGCCTTGTCCTCGGCCTCTGCATGCACCATTACCATCGCGTCCAGTTCCCCGTCCCTTGCCACGTGCCTTGCCCATTTTAAATGGAGGACAGTATCTTCCACGCTCACTACAAATGACTGAGTTTGGAGCGAACTTATATGTGAGTCGTTTGACAGAGAAAACACAGTTTTAAATACCTGGCCTGTAGGTAACTATTTTGAACAGCAATCTGGTGTCAATCTGGTGTCAATTGCTTCACTGACACACTGAAAATTGTTTTTAATGGAGGCCAGAAATAGCAGTATTTTGTGAAAACGTATATGTGATCCGTGTGACGTAGAAAACACAGTTTTAAATAGCTGCATTTTTAGTGCTGTAATATGGAAAGGATCTGGTTGTATTCTGCAGTGTCAACAAGCTAATGGCGCAGAAAAAACGTGTTCTCTGGATTGCTTTTTAAGCAAATTATGATGCAAAAAAAATATTCCTGGCCCCTGATACCTGGGCCTATTTCTAGAAATATAACAGCAGCAGAAGGCAGAACTGGAATGGAGCCTCTTGTGCTATGTGCACTGCAGTCTGTTATATACCCTGCCTGCCTGCCTATATACACTGCCTGCCTGATATCTCTGCAGATGGATTACTTAGTCCTCAAAAGGACTGTTTGTTAAGATGTGACGCGCCCCCTGGGCCTGTGTTGTGTAGGGGATACCCGGAACCGGGCCTCTGGTGGGATGCTGGGGGTGGTAGTCTCAGTGTGGCGGCGACCCGGTCCGTGGCTCAGGGTGGTCAAACCAGTGGCAGTCTTAGTGTAATAACAAATGTCCGACTCCGCCACCCGTGGATTGCGGTCAGTGGGGACCGCCGCTGCGCTGCAGACCGCTGAGGCTGATGTTGTTTGCGCAGCCTAGTATGGGATAAATCCCAACGGGAGAAGTATTGCCTCAGGGCAGCTAGTGTGGATGATGGGAGTGATGGTGTGAGCGTCCCAGTACTAATGGTGCCGGTGCGGCGATGAAACACAGAGACGTGGGGTTGCAGTTTCCAGTGCTTTACTCACAGTTGTTATTCGTGTCAATCCTGCAGGTGATGACTGCCCAAGCCGTGCTGCGTCCACCAGGCAGGGGACTCGACCAACTCCCAGGCAATTCCAGAGCGTGGCACAGGGCTCCCTTCTCTTCCCTTCTCTGGCCGTCCTCACCAGTGACCCACCTTTGTCCAGCTTCCTCGGGCCTTCTATTGGTGAAACCTATCCCCGGTTTCCCTGACCCTACGTGGTATGCTTTCCTGGTGGATGTAGGGAGTGGTCGCACCAAGATGTGGTCACAACCTCCGGTCTTTGGCTGAGGAATCTGTTGCCTCCACCAATTTGGGTCCCGGTACCCTGCTCTGCCAACCCTTCACCCGCAATCTCCTGGGCCTTTAGGGTTCCCTCTGTCCTCGTGTCTCTGGGCCTTTCTTGATGTTCTTGTTCCTTTCTTACTTCACTTTCTGTTCCTTCTTCTCTCTCTCTCTCTCAGGCCCCGGCCTCCTGACAAGGCCTGCCTGGGGAGCAGAGCCCATGCAGCAGCTCTGCTCCTTGTCACTCCTCCTCGGGCTGCACTCCTCTCTGAACTCACTCCCCGGACTGAACACTGTTCTGAGATAGTGCCCACCTTTTATACCTCCCTCTAGCACCCGAGCCCAGGTGACTAGCAACCAATGGGCTCCTACCTATGCCCAGAGACCCACCCCTATCTGCTCCTACACCACTGGGTTTTCCTTCCCCTCCCCACTCCAGCCAGGGACAGAAGCTGTCGTGCCTGCACTTCTGTTGGAGCACCGTTGAGCTGTCCCTCGGAAATGGGGTGTGTGTGGTGCATGCAGCTAAACGAGTCCTGGTCCACACTCCATCCTTACCCGGGAGTGTAATATCACACCTCTGGTTTGAGGTGCAATACCCCTGTAGCAGCCGAGCCCTCGGGGTGCTACAGATGGATATGTGTAATGTACGTTTTTTCTCTATGTAGCGCCCCGAAGTTTCGGTTGCTACAGGGGTATTGCACCTTAACCAGAGGTGTGATATTCCACTCCCAGGTAAGGATGGAATGTGGACCAGGGCTCAGTTAGCTGCATACACACACTCACCCCATTTCCGGAGGACAGCTCGACGGTGCTCCCATTTAAATGCAGGCACAACTGACCATGTCCCTGGCTGGAGTGGGGAGGGGGGAGAGAATCCAGTGATGTAGGAGCAGAAGGGGACGGTTTCTGGAGCATAGGAAGGAGCTCATTGGGTGCTGGTCAACTGAGCTCAGACACAGAGAAGCAGATAAAAGGTGGGAGCCATCTTGTGTTCAGAGAAGTTCAGAGAAGTAGTCAGCCAGAGAGAGCTGACAGGGAGCTGAGGCTCAGCCTGAGCTCAGCTCCACGAGGCAGGCCTAGAGAAGAGGCCGGGGCCAGAGAGGAGAAGAGGAGAAGGAGAAGGAAGGAAAGAGGAGAGACAGAGGAGTAGAAAGGCTCCAGAAACAAGAAGGCAGAAGGGACCCTAAGAGAGACCAGAACGGACAGCAACCGTTGCAAACCCGCGTTATATCAGGTGAAGGGTCAGGCTATAGAAGGGTACCGGATTCCCAAGTTGGTGGAGGCAAATCATCCCTCAGCCAAGAACAGGAGGTCGTGATCATCTATTGGTGCGACCCCCCGCCAAACCTGCTAGGAAGGCACCATATAGGATAGCGGGAAGCAGAGGCCAACATTTGCCCGCAAAGGTCCATGGTAGCTGGACAGAAGTTTGGTCACTGGTGGGGCACGAGAGGCCAGAGAAAGGACAGAGGGGAGTCCTGCGCCATACTCCTGAATTGCCTGGGGGTTGACTGAGCCCCTCACCTGGTGGACGCAGCACGGCTTGGGCAGTCATTGCTGACAGAAGTGACATGGATAACAACTGTGAGTAAAACCCTGGACTGCATCATTGGACTCTGTGTGATTTCTGCTGCGCCTGCACCATCACCCCCAGCATCCACCTACATTGCCCTGAGGCTACACTCTTCCCGTGGGGAGTTATCCTATCCCTGTGCTGCACACCAACACCAGCCTCAGCGGTCTGCCTTGCAGCGGCGGTTATCTCTGACCGCAATCCACGGGTGGCGTAGTCGGACATTCCAAACACTGATAAATAGACTGCCACCATTTGGTCTGACCACCCTGAGCCACGGGATCGGGTTGCCACTACTACCCCCGTCATCGCATAAAAGCCCCACGGCCCAGGGGGCGAGGCAGCTTTGGCGTAGTCGGCAGGATTGTGACCAACCCGCCACAAACGGGTATTGCGTGCCTAAAAAGAGACTGTTTCACTGTATTGAAAATGGCGCCCGCCCCGGCAGAACGGACACCATAATGTGCGCGCCAAAAGACCATAGGAAGCCACCTCCCATCGTGGGCCAGGTCCCAGAATGGCGCCAAAGAAGGAGCCCACCCCCAACAGCCATGAGTGCGGCTGTAGAGATGTCAATCAAGGTGGGGGGGCTGCCCCTGAGAGTGAATGTCAGCAGATTGCCCCAAGACCACCCTCAATGGGGGCGGAAAGAGAAGAAAACTGTGGGGCAGGGTGTGGTCTGGATCAGTCTCGCCAGACCACACCCGGAGATGGAGAGGAGCGTCAACTCCAGCCCCCTGGCAAGCGGCCTGCTGCAGGCCGAGGCGTTCCCGTACAGCCTCACGGAGCTGATGGCTCAGCTCCCCGCAGAAGACCCTGAGTTCCTGCGGACTGCGCTGGAGGAGCTGGACCGGAGGATGGTCCGAGCGCAGATGGACGTCATCGCCGGGTGGAGAGAGGAGATGGCCCGGCGGGTCGTGACCCGGCCGGTCGAGACACTGCCAGCACCTGGCAGCGCGCCTGCCCCCAAGGACAGGGAGAGGAGACTGGAGGCCGAGGACGACGCTGCAGAGGAGGCAAGTATGGAGGATGCCCCTACCCCGAGTCTGGATGCTGCGGGCTCGCCCCTGGATCCTGTCGCGGGGCCAGAAACCCCGGGAGCTGTCGCGGCTACCACGCTCCCGCTGCCTCTACCTAGGCCCCAAGCCGCGGGCACCATCACCAAGCCGCGCCCCACGCTTTGCCCTCTGACCCTGGGTGCGACCGGAAGCAGTCCGCCTCAGGCATGGTCGCAAGGCCCGAGGCCCCAGGGCGCCTCTCGCCCGTTAGCACCCCCTGCCCCCGTAATACCACCTCTGGGCGTGGACCTGTATGCTCAATTGGCAGGTCCGGATGGGGAGCCAGTCCCTCCACCACCTGGGTGGATCCACCCTAGTCTCCGGGGAAGCCTGCCCGCGGAGGCCGGAGCTCCTCTGCTTTCACTCCCACCTGACCCACGGCCTGATGAAGTTCCCCAGCTCCCGGTCGAGGAGGTACAATATGAGTGGGACCCGACAGGAGAGGACCTCATGGGGTTCCTGCAGGAGACGCGGGCGGCCGCAGCCCGCAGATGGGAGTTCTGTCACCGACAGGTGGCGCAGTTTGAGCGGGAGAGGCGGGCGCGGTGCCAGAGGCAGGAACAGCTGCAGGCCCGGAGCGCGGAGCAGAAGATGCGCGTCCGGCGAGACCCCCAGGCTGCGCGAGGCTCCAGAATCATCGGGACCGTAGTCAAGTTCCAGCAGGAGCAGGGATGGGGTTTCATCCGAGACCCGACCACGGACACGGATGTATTCGTTACCCTGAGAGACGTGGAGAGCCACCTGCCAGAGGGCCACCCGGAACGGGATCTGTTCCCGGGAGACTTGGTGTCCTACACCCGACACCGAGGCCTAAAGGGATGGTATGCCCTTCATGTCCAGAGGATAAGAGAGGAGCAGCACCCCGAACCAGAACCCGGATACCAAGAGGACCCGGACGGGTCTGAAGAGTATGAGGAGGAAGAAGGAGCATCAGGAGGATACCGCTACTGATGAGCGGCAACGTGCACATGTGAGTAGTTACCCGACAGGGTACAAGGAACTGTTTGTGTTGCCCCGTTGGGACTGTTGCCCGTTCAAAGTTACCCCCAAGTCACCTGGCTGAGGACTGAGAGCAGCCATCCCTCTTCCCCACCTGGCTGAGAACTGAGAGCAGCCATTCCCCTTTCCCATCCGGCCGAGAACTGGGAGCGGCCAACCCCTGTAAATAGTTGCGCTTCTTAAAGCGCCCCCTATTGGTTTTATAAAATGACTGCAACGTCTACCTCTGGACAAAAACTCGTTTGGCGTGGCCGAAGATGTGGTCCAACTACCGGATCACCTATGCCCTGCAGCTACGCCCAGGGCCTACGTTGAGGGTTTACGAATGAGTCCCTCATGTTTGAAAGTTATGCACTTTATTGAAAAAATGGACACCTGGTCGCAAGTTGCACAGTGGCCAGTGAAGAAGAGAATTTACTTAAAAAAAAAAAATGTTTTATATGAAAAGTTTTATATATAGAATTGGCATATATGCTGCTAAAACAGTTACATAGTATTGAAAATGTTTTATATGATATATGACAAAAGAGTTCGGGTAATATTAAAAATGCAGTATAATGTCTAGTAAAGAAAAGTGTTGAAAAGAGACAGTGTTTCCCATAAAGGGAAGTTGAATAATGCCGGCCGTTTTCTAATGTGAAAGGTTTTGAAAAAAAAATAAAATTTTGCATGTCTTGTAAATCAAATGTTTTTGCTCTTTTCCAGCCCGAGGACGTGCTGTGGTTTACCAGGGGGGAATGTAGCACCCCGAGGGTTCAGTTGCTACAGGGGTATTGCACCTCAACCAGAGGTGTGATATCCCACTCCCAGGTAAGGAGGGAGTGTGGACCAGGGCTCAGTTAGCTGCATACACACACTCACCCCATTTCCGGGGGACAGCTCGACGGTGCTCCCATTTAAATGCAGGCACAACTGACCATGTCCCTGGCTGGAGTGGGGAGGGGGGAGAGAACCCAGTGATGTAGGAGCAGAAGGGGACGGTTTCTGGAGCATAAGAAGGAGCTCATTGGGTGCTGGTCAACTGAGCTCAGACACAGAGAAGCAGATAAAAGGTGGGAGCCATCTTGTGTTCAGAGAAGTTCAGAGAAGTAGTCAGCCAGAGAGAGCTGACAGGGAGCTGAGGCTCAGCCTGAGCTCAGCTCCACGAAGCAGGCCTAGAGAAGAGGCCGGGGCCAGAGAGGAGAAGAGGAGAAGGAGAAGGAAGGAAAGAGGAGAGACAGAGGAGTAGAAAGGCTCCAGAAACAAGAAGGCAGAAGGGACCCTAAGAGAGCAGAACGGATAGCAACCGTTGCAAACCCGCGTTATATCGGGTGAAGGGTCAGGCTATAGAAGGGTACCGGATTCCCAAGTTGGTGGAGGTAAATCATCCCTCAGCCAAGAACCGGAGGTCGTGATCATCTATTGGTGCGACCCCCCGCCAAACCTGCTAGGAAGGCACCATATAGGATAGCGGGAAGCGGAGGCCAACGTTTGCCCGCAAAGGTCCGCGGTAGCTGGACAGAAGTTTGGTCACTGGTGGGGCACTAGAGGCCAGAGAAAGGACAGAAGGGAGTCCTGCACCATACTCCTGAATTGCCTGGGGGTTGACCGAGCCCCTCACCTGGTGGACGCAGCACGGCTTGGGCAGTCATTGCTGACAAAAGTGACATGGATAACAACTGTGAGTAAAACCCTGGACTGCATCATTGGACTCTGTGTGATTTCTGCTGCGCCTGCACCATCACCCCCAGCATCCACCTACATTGCCCTGAGGCTACACTCTTCCCGTGGGGAGTTATCCTATCCCTGTGCTGCACACCAACACCAGCCTCAGCGGTCTGCCTTGCAGCGGCGGTTATCTCTGACCGCAATCCACGGGTGGCGTAGTCGGACATTCCAAACACTGATAAATAGACTGCCACCATTTGGTCTGACCACCCTGAGCCACGGGATCGGGTTGCCACTACTACTCCCATCAGCACCGTACACCAGAAGGCCCGGTTCCGGGTACCTCAACGCCCAGGGGGCGAGTCATCTACACTACCTAATACACAATTAAATCTCTCCCTGACACAGCAGCAGCTCTCCCTGCACTGTCTGTTCCGGAGTGACTGTGACGAGCATGGCGGCGCCAGGTCTTATATAGACCTGATGACGCTGTGCAGCCAGCCAATCACTGTAATACCCACAACCAACAAGGCTACGGCATTACAGTGCATGGCAGGCAATCCCTGCATGTTCATTGGCTCTCTAAAGAGCGCCAAACATGCAGGGAGGGGACCCGAGTTCCCGCCCAAGCAACCTGGAAATACTTGCCGAGCGCCGAGCTTGTCGAGCACTATGATGCTCGGGCGAGTATCGAGTAGTGGTGAGCGCGTTCGCTCATCACTAATGGGGGTGTGTGATAGACGCCACCCCATTACTAACCCCTGGGCTTGATGTCAGTGGACATTAAACAGCTGACATCAACCCGACATACTACTCCGCTTGCCAACTCACCAGCGGGGAGAACCGGGAAAAGTGCCAGAATTGGCATATCTAGTGGATGCGCCTTTTCTGAGGTGGCTGTGGGCTGCTCTTTTTAGGTTGGGGAGGGCCAAATATCCATGGACCTTCCCAGCCTGAGAACACCAATCCGCAGCTGTCTGTGCTACCACGGCTGGTTATCAAAAATGGTGGGACCTCACACCGTTTTTAAATTATTTATTTAAATAATAAAAAAACTGCATTAGGTCCCCTCTATTTTTGATAACCAGCCAAGATAAGTAGACAGCTGAAGTCTGCAGCCAGCAGCTGTCTGCTTTACCTGCGCGTTTTTCTTAAAAAATAGGGGGGCCCCCACGTCTCTTTTTTTATTAATATTTTTTTTTCTAACATGGTGCAGGCTCGCTCATCCCTACTTACAAATACTGAGGTGAAAAACTCACCAAATACTCAACTTGAGCACGTGGCCTAACGGACACAAAAAAGCAAGATTTCATATAGGGAATCTTACACAAAACTGAGAAAGTTCTGGTTTCTATAACTATGAATGAATGAACAAAGAAATATATCCAACTGTCCTGGATTCAGCAGCATTGTCTCAGATTTGGGTCTACGGATGATCTGTAAAATGTCCCTCACTGCCGTCATGCTCCCTCTGAAATCTCCTGCTTCCACAGTAGGGCCTAATTAAAGAGACCCACCGAATCCCCCATCGCAGGCATGCAATATTTAGTTCCCTGTTTTCCCGCTGATTCACCTGCCTTCAATAGGACCCAAATTTACATACATTTCTATGCTGTCTCCCACTACAACTCTCTTTTCTGAGAGTAGGGCTTGCATCTGGAAATTCAGAAGCTCCATTGATAATCTGGGTGACTGCTCTATTCAAAATGGGATAGAAAAAGGATTCTTGTGAATGGGATAGAAAAGGGATTCTTGTGATTGGTGAGGCTTTCACCAGTCAGATCCTACATTAATTTTACTTTTCATTTTATGACAAACATTCATTTTTAAGACGTACACCTCCTACAGATGTCTCAGACCTATGTCACTGTCTATTATATGATAACTAAAAAAATTAGCACTACACAATATACATTTTTTTTGCAGTGGGGGGAAGGAGGACTCTGCATAGAATGACACAGTTACTATGCTGTTCTCTTTTTGCCTATATTAGGTGAATGGTTACCACTGCCTTCAGACACCCATGACATTCAATTTGCACAGTAAATACAGTGTGATCATAAAAAACATCCAGTGAGATAGATATTCAATAGTAGGACATCTACAGTGGTGGCCAAAAGTATTGGCACCCCTGAAATTCTGTCAGATAATACTCAGTTTCTTCTTGAAAATGATTGCAATCACAAATTCTTTGGTATTATTATCTTCATTTAATTTGTCTTCAATGAAAAAACACAAAAAGAATTGTCCTAAAGCCAAATTGGATATAATTCCACACCAAACCTAAAAGAGGGGGTGGACAAAAGTATTGGCACTGTTTGAAAAATCATGTGATGCTTCTCTAATTCGTGTAATTAACAGCACCTGTAACTTACCTGTGGCACCTAACAGGTGTTGGCAATAACTAAATCACACTTGCAGCCAGTTAACATGGATTAAAGTTGACTCAACCTCTGTCCTGTGTCCTTGTGTGTACTACATTGAGCATGGAGAAAAGAAAGGAAACCAAAGAACTGTCTGATGACTTGAGAAACCAAATTGTGAGGAAGCATGAGCAATCTCAAGGCTACAATCCATCTCCAAAGACCTGAATGTTCCTGTGTCTTCCGTGTGCAGTGTCATCAAGAAGTTTAAAGCCCATCGCACTGTGGCTAACCTCCCTAGATGTGGACGGAAAAGAAAAATTGACGAGAGATTTCAACGCAAGATTGTGCGGATGGTGGATAAATAACCTCGACTAACATCCAAACAAGTTCAAGCTGCCCTGCAATCCGAGGGTACAACAGTGTGAACTGGTACTATCCGTCGGCGTCTGAATGAAAAGGGACTGTATGGTAGGATACCAAGGAAGACCCCACTTCTTACCCCGAGACATAAAAAAGCCAGGCTGGAGTTTGACAAAACTTACCTGAGAAAGCCTAAAACGTTTTGGAAGAATGTTCTCTGGTCAGATGAGACAAAAGTAGAGCTTTTTGAGAAAAAGCATCAACATAGAGTGTACAGGAAAAAAAAAGAGGCATTCAAAGAAAAGAGCACGGTCCCTACAGTCAAACATGGTGGAGGTTCCCTGATGTTTTGGGGTTGCTTTGCTGCCTCTGGCACTGAACTGCTTGACCGTGTGCATGGCATTATGAAGTCTGAAGACTACCAACAAATTTTGCAGCAAAATGTAGGGCCCAGTGTGAGAAAGCTGGGTCTCCCTCAGAGGTCATGGGTCTTCCAGTAGGACAATGACCCAAAACACACTTGCAAAAGCACTATAAAATGGTTTGAGAGAAAGCACTGGAGACTTCTAAGGTGCCCAGCAATGAGTCCATACCTGAATCCCATAGAACACCTGTGGAGAGATCTCAAAATGGCAGTTTGGAGAAGGCACCCTTCAAATATCAGGGACCTGGAGCAGTTTGCCAAAGAAGAATGGTCTACAATTCCAGCAGAGCATTGTAAGAAACTCATTGATGGTTACCGGAAGCGGTTGTTCACAGTTATTTTGGCTAAAGGTTGTGCAACCAAGTATTAGGCTGAGGGTGCCAATACTTTTGTCTGGCCCATTTTTGGAGTTTTGTGTGAAATGATCAATGATTTGATTTTTGCTTCATTCTCTTTTGTGTTTTTTCCTTGCAAGCAAATTAAATGAAGATAATAAGACCAAAGAATTTGTGATTGCAATCATTTTCAGGAAGAAACTGAGTATTATCTGACAGAATTGCAGGAGTGCCAATACTTTTGGCCACCACTGTATAAGATATCTGAAAGGAATTACTTTTTTTGTAACAATGTACCTTTATTCCACATTCAAAAAATAAAAGAAAAATGCAAAATAGAATAAACTGTAGCCAGGTTCAGCAATTTCTTTGGAATTTATTTGCACTACAGTTCCCTAAAGTAAGAGGAAAAATCGTTACGTGGCAAGAAGAGAGTAACAGAGGTTTGTCCATAGGTTGTGTGGTATTACAGCTCAAATCAAGTGAATAAAGTACCAGGCACAACCCAAGGACATGAATGATGCTGCTAGAAGAAATAACAAAAATTAGACTACAACTTTAACCCCATCATGGAAGGGTAATTTTTCATTTTTGAGCCTTCATTTTTCACACCCTTTCTTCCTGAAGTCATAACTTTTTTATTTTTTGCCGTCAACATTAGGGCTTGTTTTTGGTGAGATCATTTGTAGTTTTAATGAAACCACTGATTTTTAACTACATAACATACCAAAAACCGGAAAAAAAAAATCCCAAGTATGGAGAAAAAATTTTAAAATTTTTTACTATGGTTTTTGGTGTTCATTGCGCTGTAAAAATGACTTAACAACATGATTTTTCCCAGTCGGTACAATTGCAGTGAAATCAAACTGGTATAGTTTTTTTATTAAGAAGTGAAAAAAAAGGAAATTTGTAAAACAAAAAATGTGGTTTGTGACGCCATATTCTGAGTTCTGAAACTTTTTTATTTTTTCATCAATGGAGTTTTCTGACTAATTGTTTTTTTGTTTTTGTGTGGCGAGTGGTTTTATTGATACTATATTGGAGTATATATGACATTTATATCACTTGCTATTGCATTGTTTTAGGGAGGAACAAGAACCTCCACCCACCCCTGAAAAAACACAATTTTTGCTTTTTTTCTTCTCTAAGTATATAGTTGACATGACCTATAACCTTAGCATAATCCCACTTTGCTTATCCAGGATGTAGTTTTCATCGTTACGTCCATACGGAACATCGTGTAACTTTGTGATACTTCTTTTACAAAGAACTCTACATGAGTCACCTTCTCACAGGACTTAACGTCATGAAGCACGTCTTCTCATCAGAACTAACATTTGCCTTTTCCCTGTTAAATGAGTATTTCCTATAGATAAAGGTGAGTCACGTGAATTCCTGGGTTGTAGTGATGTAATACAATATGCCTGTTACCTCACCGGAGTCTGCATACCATAGTAATGTGCCAAAGATCTCATTTCATCACTCATTGATACTTTGAACCTTGAGTTACTTCTTGTTGATTCATAGACTGTAAAAGTCACATTGTGTACTAAGATATAAGAAGTTTTGTCCACTCATGATGATATGGAGCAGAGTTGTTCCTTAGGCCGAACTAATTTCAGATTTTAGCTCTGATAGAGTAATTGGCCCCAAAGGTCTAACAGAAGACAAACCTCATTTGGAGTTGACCATGGAGCCAATCTCGTCATGTGGTTCTCTTTCTTGTGGGATGATTCATCTGGATTGAGGACCAACTTATTCATCCTATTTCAATTTAGTGATGTGGATGGTAGTTGGGGATTTATGCATGATTGTTGGGGTCATTGACTGGTCCTATTTGTCATTTTCTTTGGTCTATGGCCATCCTTGTTATCTAAAGTGGCATGTAAAAGTTTGGCCACGCCTGGTCAAAATTACTGTTATTGGGAACAGTTAAGTAAGTTGAAGATGAAATTATCTCTAAAAGGCCTAAAGTTAAAGATGACACATTTCCTTTGCATTTTAGGCAAAAAAATATATATATACACTATAGACCAAAAGTTTGGACACACCTTCTCATTTAAAGATTTTTCTGTATTTTCATGACTTTGAAAATTGTACATTCACACTGAAGGCATCAAAACTATGAATTAACACATGTGGAATTATATACTTAACAAAAAAGTGTGAAACAACTGAAAATATGTCTTATATTCTAGGTTCTTCAAAGTAGCCACCTTTTGCTTTGATGACTGCTTTTCACACTCTTGGCATTCTCTTGATGAGCTTCAAGAGGTAGTCACCGGAAATGGTCTTCCAACAATCTTGAAGGAGTTCCCAGCGATGCTTAGCACTTGTTAGCCCTTTTGCCTTCACTCTGCGGTCCAGCTCACCCCAAACCATCTCGATTGGGTTCTGGTCTGGTGACTGTGGAGGCCAGGTCATCTGGCGTAGCACCCCATCACTCTCCTTCTTGGTCAAATAGCCCTTACACAGCCTGGAGGTGTGTTTGGGGTCATTTTCCTGTTGAAAAATAAATGATGGTCCAACTAAACGCAAACTGGATGGAATAGCATGCCGCTGCAAGATGCTGTGGTAGCCATGCTGGTTGAGTGTGCCTTCAATTTTGAATAAATCCCCAACAGTGTCACCAGCAAAGCACCCCCACACCATCACACCTCCTCCTCCATGTTTCACGGTGGGAACCAGGCATGTAGAGTCCGTCCGTTCACCTTTTCTGCATCGCACAAAGACACGGTGGTTGGAAAGATCTCAAATTTGGACTCATCAGACCAAAGCACTGATTTCCACTGGTCTAATGTCCATTCCTTGTGTTCTTTAGCCCAAACAAGTCTCTTCTGCTTGTTGCCTGTCCTTAGCGGTGGTTTCATAGCAGCTATTTTCCCATGAAGGCCTGCTGCACAAAGTCTCCTCTTAAAAGTTGTTGAAGAGATGTGTCTGCTTCTAGAACTCTGTGTGGCATTGACCTGGTCTCTAATCTGAGCTGCTGTTAACCTCCGATTTCTGAGGCTGGTGACTCGGATAAACTTATTCTCAGAAGCAGAGGTGACTCTTGGTCTTCCTTTTCTGGGGCAGTCCTCATGAGAGCCAGTTTCTTTGTAGCGCTTGATGGTTTTTGCAACTGCACTTGGGGACACTTTCAAAGTTCGCCCAATTTTTCGGACTGACTGACCTTCATTTCTTAAATGATGGACACTCGTTTTTCTTTACTTAGCTGCTTTTTTCTTGCCATAATACAAATTCTAACAGTCTATTCAGTAGGACTATCAGCTGTGTATCCACCTGACTTCTGAACAACACAATTGATGGTCCCAACCCCATTTATAAGGCAAGAAATCCCACTTATTAAACCTGACAGGGCACACCTGTGAAGTGAAAAGCATTTCCAGTGACTACCTCTTGAAGCTCATCAAGAGAATGCCAAGAGTGTGCAAAGCAGTCATCAAAGCAAAAGGTGGCTACTTTGAAGAACCTAGAATATAAGACATATTTTCAGTTGTTTCATACAAGTATATAATTCCACATGTGTTAATTCATAGTTTTGATGCCTTCAGTGTGAATGTACAATTTTCAAAGTCATTAAAATACAGAAAAATCTTTAAATGAGAAGGTGTGTCCAAACTTTGGTCTGTGCTGTATATATATATCTTCATCTTTTACATTTTAAAAATTGCAAAAAGGAAAATGGGCCAATGTAAAAGTTTGGGCACCCTGCATGGTTAGTACCTGGTAGAACCCCCTTTTGAAAGTATTACAGCTTGTAAACGTTTTTTTGTAGCCAGACAAGAGTCTTTCAATTCTTGTTTGAGGGATTTTCATCCATTCTTCCTTGGAAAATTCTTCCAGTTCTGTGAGATTCCTGGGTTATTTTGCATGCACTGCTATTTTGAGGTCTAGCCACAGATTTTCAATGATGTTCAGTTCAGGAGACTGTGAGGGCCATTGTAAAACCTTTAGCTTGCGCCTTTTGAAGCTGTCTATTGTGGATTTTCACGTGTGTTTAGGATCATTATCGATTTGTAGAAGCCATCCTCTTTTCAACTTCAGTTTTTTTACAGATGGTGTTATGTTTGCATCAAGAATTAGTTGAAATTTCATTGAATCCATTCTTCCCTCTACCCGTGAAATGTTCCCCATGCCATTGGCTGCAACACAACCCCAAAACATGATTGATCCACCCCCATGCTTAATGGTGGGCGAGATGTTCTTTTCCTGAAATTCTGTGGCCTTTTTTCTCCACACATACCTTTGATCATTGTGGCCAAAGAGTTCTATTTTACCCTCATTGGTCCACATTACTTGTTTCCAAAATGCATCAGACTTGTTTAGATGCTCTTTTGCATATTTCTAACACTGAATTTTATGGTGAAGACGCAGGAGAGGTTTTCTTCTGATGACTCTTCCATGAAGGCCATATTTGTGCAGTTGTCTCTGAACAGTAGAACGATGTACCACAACTCCAGAGTCTGCTAAATCTTTCTGAAGTTGTTTTGCAGTCAAGTGATGATTCTGATTTGCCTCTCTAGCAATCCTATGAGCAGTTCTCACTCAAATTTTCCTTGGTCTTCCAGATCTTATCTTGACCTCCACTGTTCCCGTTAACTGCCATTTCTTAATTACATTTCAAACTAAGGAAAGGGCAACTTGAAATCACTTTGCTATCTTATTATAGCCTTCCCCTGCTTTATGGGCCTCCACCATTTTCAGAGTGCTAGGCAGCTGCTTAAAATAACCCATGGCTGCTGTTTTTTGGCACAAGGTTAGAGGAGGCTGGGTTTTTATAAAGCTGGGAAATTTTCATCACCTGGCTTTTCCTAACTATAATAGTGAACAAGCTATAACCCTAACAGGCTAATTAAGGTCTGAAACCTTGGTTAAAGTTATCTGAGCACACAAATCTCCAAGGGTGCCCAAAATTTTGCATCAGCTCGTTTTCTTTTTTGTAATTTTTAAAATTTAAAAAATGACAATATATACTGTATACTGTATATTGCCTAAAATACAAAGGAAATATGTCATTTTTAACTTTAGGCCTTTTAGGGTTAATTTCATCTTCAACTTGCTTAACTGTGCACAATAAAAGTAAGGAGTGCCCAAACTTTTACATGCCACTGTATGTATACCATCGCGCACACTAGTAAATCAATGATTCTCTCCATGATTGACACTGCTGAAATACATGAATGGGATATTGGTTTGGAATCCAACCAAGAGCAACATCTACATGAAGTTTGGGTATTCACTCAATGGGTGTGTGGGTTTCCTTAATTCTCACACTCCATATAACATACTTGTGTGTTCATTGGCACATATGGAATCAGCTGCAGGGTATGTGATGGCACGGCCGATGGAGCTAAGCAAAAGCCTCACTTCTCAGTGTTCCTATTTACTGGGCACTCTGTTGCAAAATTCTAGTGTTGAAAGGGATCTCAGCATAAATATAACTAACAATTGTCCCTGTTCTATCTGGATTTTATAAGCTGGATTTACAAATAATGTCAGTAGTATTAAAATTTCTTACGCAATATTTTTTATATCTAATAGAGTAGGGCTCCCAGATCAAGACCCTTGAGCGTAGAGTGGCCATAAAGAATGTCAGGAGGACATATCCATACTTTATATGAACTGACTCGCCCAGGGGGATATGGGGGAAACACGGTACCCAGGCCTTTACCTTCTGTGGGATGTCACGGCAGTCAGCTCCCGGGCCCGTACTCTGGGGTCACTGTTAAAAAGGGGTTTGTTACTTGAAGGGATGAATAACAGTTTTGTCTCGTGACGCCACCTGTTGTTCCCGGTAATGGGTACCGGCGCTGCAGCACACCTCTGGAGCAGATGTTAGGGCAGCTTGGTTGGTGCGGCACACCACAGGCAGAGCACAGCTCCAGGGCAGTGTAGGTGCAGATGGTGATGCTGGGCGTTGTAGTGCAAGAGGGATAACGTGGTAGAAATAACTGACAGAAACAGTGGGGTGCAGTCATCCGAGTTTACTCACAGTTATTTAGGTTCTTCAGGTGGCACTGTACAGGAGTCAGCCTCTCACGTCGCGCTGCGTTTACCAGGCAGGGGTTCAGAACTCCCTCAAGTATCTCAAGAGCACTTAACGGGACCCCTCTCTTTATGTTCCTTTCTTAGCCGACTTCCCGCGCTGGGTCTCTCCCTCCTGCCCTGCGCCTCGCCACACAAAGTCCCGATCGGGTACCTTGAGATCCCTCTGGGCAACTTGAAGTTCCCGGACCAGACTTGGTGCCCTTTTCGGCGGCTTAGGTGCGAATGTGGCAACTGCACCCTGAAAGTGCAGAAGCCTCTGTTTTTCCAGCCGAGACTTGAAGTAACTCGGCTAGTCCAGGGACTGGTGCCCTTCTTGCAGCCTGATCCCTCTGACGCCTGGCAGATTCGGGCGTATGGGTGCCATCCTGCACTCACCGTACCCCATGGGATCCCTTCTGTTATTGGAGCCGTTCTCCCTGACTCCCCTCTCACTCGTGGGCCTCTTTTGCTAGGCCCCACTCTGGAGCAGAGCTCCTGAAGATACTCTGCTCCTCTCCTCTTCTCTCTCATTGAATCCACCCCTACACATGATGGCTTCCCTTCTTATACTACTCCTGACAGTGCTCCCCTGTTCTGCGTCCTCCACCCACACCCACTACATGGTTCCCCCTCACTTTTGGTTCCCCCCACTCCAGCCAGGGACAGGGCAGCAGAAGAAGTGCATAATGCCCTTCCAGCCGGCCTGGAGTAGTGTAGTGTTGAGTGCAGGTGTTGGGGTCCCGGGCAGTACTCCATCCTTACCTGAGAGAAGGAGATGCCACACCTCTGTGTGAGGTGCAGTACCTCTGTGGCGACTGAACCCTCAGGGGTGCCACATTTCCCCCCGGTAAAACACAGCACGTCCGCGGACTGGAACAGAGTAAAACACGGTATATTACAGACATGCAATTTTTAGAACGCATTTACATATAAGATTATAAACAAACGCTTTCTTCCCTTTATGGGAGGCACTTTTTCTTAAACGTTACTGATTACTTTTTATCAAGACATTATAAAACTTTCTTCAGATATATAAAACATTTTTCATATAAGACATTCTTCTTAATGTTACAGTGAGTCCCATAACCAGGTGTCCATCTCACTGGTGAAGGTGCAATATGAGCAGCATGAGGGACCCGTCCGAAAACCCTCAACGTAGCAGCAGGGCATAAGTGATCCAGGTGTTGGACCACGTCTTTGGCCACGCCAAACGGGTTTTTGTTCAGTGGTCTTTTAATATAAAACCAATAGGGGGCACTTTAATAAGTGCAACTATTTACAGGGACAGTTTTGGTTGCTCACAGTCCTCAGCCTACAAGTCTTTATACTCTTACGGGTAACTAAATGCACACATATAACTTTTCAGTTCACACAAACACAAATTTTTGTACCCTTACAGGTAACTATTTTACAATGTTCAGTCCCACTTACTGTACTTAGTAGTGGTGTCCCCGCCGGGGGGGGGGGGGGGGTACTTCTGATTCTTGCCGACTGACCCAGCCGGGTCATCAGCCTCAGACTGCAGGGGCATGTCCTCTTCCTCCTCGACCACATGGTGTACTTGGAGGACATACCACCCGCGTTCCCCGTGGTGCTTGGTATAAGTGACACGGTCACCGGGGTAAAGGTTTCGGTCGGGGTGGCCCTGTTCCAGGTGGGGCTCGACATCCCGCCGATTAACAAAAATGTCCCTATCAAATTGTGGATCCCGGATAAAGCCCCATCCGGCTTCCAGATCAAACTTCACTATTAGTCCCTCCGCACGGGGACTAGGCCGGACGGACTCTGTTTGGCAGACTTGAGCTTTGGCGGCCTTGTTCCTGGCCTCCATTTGCCCCCAGCGCACCCGCCGGGTGCGCCGTTCCCTCGCCAGCTGCAGGAGTTCCTGTCTGCAGAATTCCTCCCTCTGCAGAGCTTGGGCCTGGGTCTCCTGCAGGAACCCCATCAGGTCCCCCCCCCCGGTTGTCTCACCTAAATTCTTCTCCTTCTTGGCGGGCAGCCTGGGGCGCTGGTGCAGGGATTAGAGGGGCTTCTTGCTGGTCCTCATATTTGGCGGACCAGTCGAATGAGGGGGCTCCGTACACCCACTCGGGTGCGGGGGCTGGCGATTATGGGAGGGAGCCGAGCAGCAGGTCTACGGAGTCGGCGCCCGGGGTTGGAGGTTCCGGGCTCAGCAGCTGCTCTAGGGCGTACGCGCCCGGGGACAGAGGGTTTTGCAGGAGGCCCAGGAGCAGGTCGGCGCTTTCAGCGTCTGGGACAGGGGAACTTCTCCTACCTGCTCCTGTGCTGCACGCGGCCTCCTGACGCTCATCAGGCTCCGCCGGAGCTGGGGTGCCGCTGGTGACACGCAGCACTGGCTGCCACCAGGCTGCGATCTTCGCCAGCAGCTCCTCCTTCCATCTGGCTAATGCTGCTTGCTGGGCCTTCTCCACTTGCTGGCTCAGCCCCTGCACTTCGGCCTGGAGGAATTCAGCATCGTCCAGGGACATCTTAGAAATCGCTCCCTCCAGGGTGAGAGGGGTCACTTGTTGCTGCAGGCCAGAGGCGGAGGCTTGGTCCTGGCTTCCGTCCATGCTGGCTGCCGGGTGCTGTCTGTCTAGGCTAGTTAAGACCACACCCTGTCTCCACTGCTTTTCTCCTCCTCCTCTCCCCTTTTGGGGGCGGTTCCATGGCAGCCTGTTGTTGGTCACTCCTAGGAGCGGCTCCCCCACTTTGATAGACACATCTACATACATGGTCACTGTTTGCTTGGGACAGGCCTCGCTTTGGGCGCCATTCTGGCACCTGGCACACGATGGGAGGTGATTCCGTGTTGTCTTTGAGTACGCACATAATGGCGCCCATTCTTCTGGGGCGGGCGCCACATTCAGTGGAGAAAAACAGTCTCTAGGCGCACAATACCCGGTGATAACGGGCACGAAATCCTGTTCGTGACGCCAGGAAAAGATGACTCGCCCAGGGGAATATGGGGGAAACTCGGTACCCAGGCCTTTACCTTCTGTGAGATGTCACGGCAGTCGGCTCTCGGGCCCGTACTCTGGGGTCACTCTTAAAAAAGGGGTTTGTTACTTGAAGGGATGAATAACAGTTTTGTCTCGTGATGCCACCTGTGGTTCCCGGTAATGGGTACCGGCGCTGCGGCACACCTCTGGAGCAGATGTTAGGGCAGCTTGGTTGGTGCGGCTCTCCACAGGCAGTGCACAGCTCCAGGGCAGTGTAGGTGCAGATGGTGATGCTGGGCGTTGTAGTGCAAGAGGGATAACGTGGTAGAAATAACTGACAGAAACAGTGGGGTGCAGTCATCCTAGTTTACTAACAGTTATTTAGGTTCTTCAGGTGGCACTGTACAGGTGTCAGCCTCCCACGTCACGCTGCGTTTACCAGGCAGGGGTTCAGCACTCCCTCAAGTATCTCAAGAGCACTTAACGGGACCCCTCTCTTTATGTTCCTTTCTTAGCCGACTTCCCGCGCTGGGTCTCTCCCTCCTGCCCTGCGCCTCGCCACACAAAGTCCCGATCGGGTACCTTGAGATCCCTCTGGGCAACTTGAAGTTCCCGGACCAGACTTGGTGCCCTTTTCGGCGGCTTAGGTGCGAATGTGGCAACTGCACCCTGAAAGTGCAGAAGCCTCCGGTTTTCCAGCCGAGACTTGAAGTAACTCGGCTAGTCCAGGGACCGGTGCCCTTCTTGTGGCCTGATCCCTCTGACGCCTGGCAGATTGGGGCATTCGGGTGCCGTCCTGCACTCACCGTACCCCCTGGGATCCCTTCTGTTACTGGAGCCTTCCTCCCTGACTCCCCTCTCACTCGTGGGCCTCACTTGCTAGGCCCCACTCTGGAGCAGAGCTCCTGAAGAGACTCTGCTCCTCTCCTCTTCTCTCTCACTGAATCCACCCCTACACATGATGGCTTCCCTTCTTATACTACTCCTGACAGTGCTCCCCTGTTCTGCATCCTCCACCCACACCCACTACATGGTTCCCCCTCACTTTTGGTTCCCCCCACTCCAGCCAGGGACAGGGCAGCGGAAGAAGTGCATAATGCCCTTCCAGCCGGCCTGGAGTAGTGTAGTGTTGAGTGCAGGTGTTGGGGTCCCGGGCAGTACTCCATCCTTACCTGAGAGAAGGAGATGCCACACCTCTGTGTGAGGTGCAGTACCTCTGTGGCGACTGAACCCTCAGGGGTGCCACGGAACAACCTATTGATTTTAAAGGAGTTGTCTATGGATATTTTAATTATTTTTACTATGGGCCTAAAAACTAACAGGCAGGTAGTAGCTAACAGAGGCAACTACTTACCTGTTGTACTCCGTGCCGGCTCAGAGCAGTCACTGACCACTCCTGCCGGTGATTCAGCTGTGCTCCAAGTCGTCACCAGAGCATCTCTTCTTCCTATGTTCTGCCCTGTCGAAGGGTTGTGACTGCCGACGTCATTATGATTGACAGTCAGCTCCCCGCAGTTAGGCAGCGGGGAGCAGGCTGTACATCAGCATGACGTTGGCAGTGATGCCCTGTCAACAGAGCAGAGCCGAAGAAAAGACGCTGCTCTGTTAGTAATGTCAGTGGAAGCTGCAGAATTACCCCCAGGTGGGATCTGTGACCTCTCTCTGCCAACAGAGATCTGCGTCGGGCACAACAGGCAGGTAGTTGGCAACTACCTGACTGTTAGTTCTTGGGCACATAGTAAAAAAGTTAAATAGTCCTGGATAACCCCTGTAAGCCCCTTGTACATATTAGAGTTAATGTTTTTGGCTAACAGTTTAATGTGAATGGGTGCCCTAGACAGATGATTGCTGGGGGAGTTAAAGGGAATCTGTCACCAAGTTTTTGCTACCTCATCTGAGAGCAGCATATGTGGCGCCCTGCTGTGCATTGGTGCCACAGAACCCAGAAGGGTGCATGGATGGACTTCTCCACAAGAGGCCCTCACACATTCACACACCTCCACCCTACCACCTCAGACCACCAGAGGGAGCCCGTTAGGGATATATATAGGGAGGGTGGAGGCAGGCAGCTCAGTTAGTTTTCAGTTTAGAGCTCAGACAGAAGTGAGTGTGTGAGCTGAGAGCGTGCTGACGTTCAGAGAGCAGCACGCTGGCTGCTGTGCTTAGGCGAGCCAAGGCCTACAGCACGTGTGAAGGCCTAGTGAGGGCCTTGAGTGGGCCAAAGGCGAGAGGAGAAGGAAGAAGTAGCGAGGGGGCAGAGGAGCATACCAGGCTCACCCCAATATATATACCGGACACCGGGTCCGCGCCTACAGGGACCCTTTACACCCAGTAGGAACCACCGGAACCCCTTGAGGACTACAGGTCCCAGGTTTACCAAACGCTGACTACAGTATCAGGGCTAGGAGTCACGGAGGCCCCAGCGTCCAGGGAGAGTGATCTCCAAAGAGAAGGCCCTACCACCAGGTCAGCAGGTGCAAATAGAGACAGTAACCAAGCTAGGCCTAGCTCCAGGCAGGTCAGAAGCTTAGAGAATAAAGCAACGGATCAGGAGGCCCTATACCCGCACACAGGGGAGAGTCCAAAAGTGCGCCCCTCACCTGGAGTACCCTGGACCGTGACTGCAACATCACCAGTAAAAGTACTGAAGCTTACCCCCGTGTGAGTGTCTGTCTTTCCTCCGTGACCGTCCTGCCGTCTCTCCCCTACACCACCATCCATTACACCCCCACACTGCCCTGGAGCTAGCTCTACCTGTGGAGAGCCACACCATCCCTGCTGCCGTAACACCAGCTCCAGAGGACTGCTCCGCAGCGGCGGCACCCCTTAGCCGCATTCCACAGGTGGCGTCACAAACTTTCCAAATCCCCTATGATTAATCCCCCCTTTTACTGACCGCCCTGGGTCACGGACCGGGCCAGCTACCGTGATATCCCCCAGCAACCGGAGGCCCGGCTGCCGAGTACCCCCACGGCCTAGGGGGCGCGTCACATAATGTAGGATAAAAGACCCTGATTCCAGTGATGTGTCGTTTACTTTTCTAGGTACAGCAATTGTGACACAATCAGAGTTTTCAGATGTATCATGTAGCAGAGCTCAAAAAGCACGCTACAGCTTCCTGTGTACATTGTATAGTGAAAGTGATCTGCTTATCAGAGGAGGGTGTGTGGTCAGACCAGGGCTCATGTGAGCTGTTATCCAGAGAGTGATAATCTCCTGAAGATAAAACATTCATTATATTGAAACAATGGCACACAGCTTGATAAGTGACACATCCCTGAAATCTGGGTCTCTGCCCCTATCTCATGCTGTCCTCAGAGTACGTAGCAAAAATCTGTTGAAAGGTTCCCTTTAAGGTTCTAGCATGTCTGATTTTGAACTACCTATCCTTTTATTCTGCCTGAAGTAAGCCGCCACCAGAGATGTCTCATAGAGAAGACAGGATCTCTTGGCCGAGCAAGAGACCCTGTGATCACTTTATTGACTCATCTAATAAACAGAGTGCTCAAAGACCCCCCACTTTTAAATTATTTTGTTTCTTCCTTTAAAGCCCCATTGACATTTTACCAGACCCCTTGATAAAATTCCTGAGCTGAACTTCCTACAGGAATTTGTGTTATGTAAGAATCATTGGTTAATCTTAAATTACTTAGCTGGTAGGAAGGAAATCTGCTTTTTCATTCATGCCGGTGAGTCACGAGCCTTTCATGTGGGATTGTAGCTGTTTTGTGGAATGCTGAGATTACAGTGATGTAAGATAACACGTCTCTTACCTTATGGCCGTCTGCATACCATAGTAGTGTGCCTGCTGTTTCATCATGGTGCCCTAATAGGTTCAATATGAAGCCATGAAATAATCAATGTTATATCCTTCTACCGGCAAAGTGGAGTTTGTGTAAGATGTGGAAATCTCAAATTCAGGAATACCTCCCTCTATTACAGCTTATTGGCCTTAGGATATGTGTAGCAATAAACTTATAATTAATGATGAGCAAACCTTTCAAGATTCGGTTTGGTTTGGATCGGCGAACTTACCGATGTTTGCCGAACAGTTCATCGAACATATCTGAACCCCATTAAATTCAATGGGAGGCAAAACCAAACACATAGACAACACCTTCAGGGGGGCCAAAAGCTGCCAAACAGCTCAAATTAGGGGCAGGCACCAGGAAAAGTGGCATCAATTGACCCAGAGTACAAATAGTATAATGGTGCAACATGGATGCATGGGACAAGGATTGGACCACCATTGATCAGTAACAGGTGGATGAGTGGCAGGTGTAGGCCTGGTGTTCTGAGACCCCTGCCAATTTCAGGCAACATGAAGGAGACCCAACTTGGAGTCCAAACATTTCCAAACATTAGGGACAGACACCAGGAAAAGTTGCATCAATTGACCCACAGTAGAAATGTTATATTGGTACAGCAGCAGTCAGTCATGGGCCATGCATGAGGTATCAGGGTCTGGGCCAGAATTTACAGCTTTTAATTTAAGTTCAAATTAAGAGGTGGCTGAGGGACCGGTGTAGGCCTGCTGTGCTGGGAGCCCTGATACCTCATGCAACAGCTGAAGCTGTTTTTCCCTTCTCAGGTGGCACAAATATCAGTTTCGTAGACTACTATTGTTCAAAAAATGTAAGGATAGTAACCAGGGGTGGATTAAGAGTAGCAAGGGCCCCGGGCAGTTTAGAAGGCGCGGGCCCACTCCCCCCCACCCCCACACCCACCCCCACACACACACACACACACCTGATTTATCACGTGACATGTCACATGATCCCCTGTGATAGATCATGTGATAGTTCACGGGAAATTAATTTGGCACAATATTAATTGTGCTGCCTCATCTGAGAGCAGCACAATATTGGGGCAGATACCCTGATTCCAGCGATGTGTCACTTTTTTAGCTGCTTGTTGTCATTTTGAGAAAATCACGTTTCATCTGCTGCAGATCTAGCAGCTCTCTGAATGCTGCGCTCTGTATAGCCCCGCCCACACCACTGATTGGCAGCTTTCTGCCCATGCTCAGTGTACACAGAAATCTACTGATCAGTGATGGGGGTGGGGTCCTACAGAACTTACTAGTCATCTAGTGATAATTACCTTCTGACAAATCAATGATTTTATCAAAACAACACTAAGCAGCCCAGTAAGTGACACATTACTGGAATCAGTGCCTCTAACCCTACATTATGCTGCTCTCAGATTAGGTGGCAAAAACCTGATGACAGATTCCCTTTAAAGGAGCTGTAAACACAAAAAAAGTTTGTATTAAAAAAATACAAGCCATTTGTGAAATTAACTTTTTTCATTGTTAATTCACATTAGACTGTATCTTCAACACTTTTGTCAGCAGGTCTTATTACAGACTCTGAATAGGGCAGCTCTCTCCCTCTCCCTCAGCAGAAAGTCACAGCATGATTAAAAAATGGGATCTTTTATGATTTTCTCATAATAAATAAAAAAGGACATGCAAGTCCTCCAAACTATTTTCCGTTTCTCTATAGGGGAGGTCCTAAATCTTTCTTGTTCTTTAGTTGATCACATGTCAAAAAGGCAAAGCATTTACTATGAACTCGCTTAAAAAAATATACACTGGGAGAGTAATATCATCATCTGCATGTAAATATTCCTTGACTCTAAGGGCTCGCTCACACTGTCGTATAACACGGCCGAATGCTATGTGATGTTTTATCGGATAGGACTCGGCCTTATGTTATACTATGGGACAGTGCAGATCTGTGATTATCGGCATGAGAAAATAATCTCATTCGATATTCGGACCATGTGCACCCATACAAGTCTATGGGTGCACGTAAAACATTAGACTGCACTCGGATGTCATCCAAGTGCAGTCCGATGAACACTCATAGAGACTATGGAGAAGATGGAGAAAGTAAGTTCTCCATCTTCTCCATATCTGTGCTGCGAGAGAATCGGATCACACTCAGTTGAAGCTCTGACAGAGTTTGAGATGAGTGTCATTAGCATAATTGACCCTATTCTCTTGCATGAGAGAATATATGGCTTAGTGAGTGGACCCTAAAACTGAATAGTAGTGACGGACAGGCACCTCACAAGCGGGATCCATGTAGCTCTCAGATGTTGTGTAGGTAGGGCTTCATTCCATGGGGTAGGGCTTAATTTCAAGGTATATAAAAAAATGGACTTCAAATAAAAATTAAATGAACACAAAAAGCACTAATTGAATTATTTTTTTCGTATTTATGTTTACATCCCCTTTAAAAACCCTTTGAGGACCAAGGCACATATATGTCCCATAGTTTTAAACTGGAAAAAAATTTGATTGAATAAAATTTAAGGTCCTCCAAGGTTTAAGTAGGTCATAAATTCATATGAATACTTGCTCATACAATTGCACATGCCAGTAGATGAAGAAGAACAGAATCAAAAATGTGACATTAAGTGGAACACTTACAGGTATTCAAGGTGAAAGAGACCAGCAAAGGCATCGTCTCGAATGACAGTAAATGAGTTAGAATTCAGCAAGCTGAAAATGAAGACAGCAGGTTAGAAGCGAACCAGACTTTATGGTGCTCAGAATTAGTCAAGCAGAATTTATTGACTGCTCTTGCAAAGCACTGAGACTCCCGCGGTGTATAGATGGCGCCGTGCGGCCTCCCGCTGTGTAAAGATGGCGCCGCACGGCCTCCCGCTATGTATAGATGGCGCCGTGCGGCCTCCCGCTGTGTATAGATGGCACCGTGCGGCCTCCCGCTGTGTATAGATGGCTACGTGCGGCCTCCCGCTGTGTATAGATGGCTACGTGCAGCCTCCCGCTGTGTATAGATGGCACCGTATAGATGGCTACGTGCGGCCTCCTGCTGAGTATACGTGTATAGATGGCTACGTGCGGCCTTCTGCTGAGTATAGATGCCGCACAGTGCCCCCCCAGAGACAGCAGGAGGCCGCACAGCGCCATCTATACTCAGCGGGAGGCCGCACGTAGCCATCTATACACAGCGGGAGGCCGCATGGCGCCCCCCCAGAGACAGCAGGAGGCCACACAGCGCCATCTATACTCAGCGGGAGGCCGCACATAGCCATCTATACACAGCGGGAGGCCGCACGGCGCCCCCCCCAGAGACAGCAGGAGGCCGCACAGCGCCATCTATACTCAGCGGGAGGCCGCACGTAGCCATCTATACACAGCGGGAGGCCGCACGGCGCCCCCCCAGAGACAGCAGGAGGCCGCACAGCGCCATCTATACTCAGCGGGAGGCCGCACGTAGCCATCTATACACAGCGGGAGGCCGCACGGCACCCCCCCAGAGACAGCAGGAGGCCGCACAGCGCCATCTATACTCAGCGGGAGGCCGCACGTAGCCATCTATACACAGTGGGGAGCCGCACGGTGCCATCAATACACAGCGGGGGGCCGCACGGTGCCATCAATACACAGCGGGGGGCCGCACGGCGCCGTCTATACACAGAGGGGGGCCGCACGTAGCCATCTATACACAGCGGGGGGGCGCACGTAGCCCTCTATACACAGCGGGGGGCCGCACATAGCCATCTATACACAGCGGGGGGCCGCACGGCGCCCCCCGCAGATACAGCAGGAGGCCGCACGGCGCCAACTATACTCAGCAGGTGGCCGCACGCAGTCACGCACACACACAAACATATACAGACATATACATACACGCATAAACACATTTGAAACACAAAAATACATATAAACAGACATCACACAATCATATCTGCCCACATACACACAAACAGACATCACACAATGATATCTGCCCCCCCCACACACATACAAACAGACATCACACAATGACATCTGCCCACACACACACAAACAGACATCACACAATGACATCTGCCTACACACACACACATATACACACACACATACACACACAAACAGACATCACACAATGACATCTCCCTACACACACACACAAACAGACATCACACAATGACATCTGCCTACACACACACACACACATACACACACACACACACGCACACACACACACAGACATCGCACAATGACATCTGCCCACAAACACACAAACAGAAATCACACAATGACATCTGCCCACACACACACACACAAACAGACATCACACAATGACATCTGCCCACACACACACACACACATACACACACACATACACACACGCACACACACACACAGACATCGCACAATGACATCTGCCCACACACACACAAACAGAAATCACACAATGACATCTGCCCACACACACACACACAAACAGACATCACACAATGACATCTGCCCACACACACACACACACACACATCACACAATGACATCTGCCCACACACACACACACACAAACAGACATCACACAATGACATCTGCCCACACACACATACAAACAGACATCATACAATGACATCTGCCCACACACACACACACACACACACACACAAACAGACATCACACAATGACATCTGCCCACACACACACACACACACAAACAGATATCACGCAATGACATCTGCCCACACACACACACAAACACACACACACAAACAGACATCACACAATGACATCTGCCCACACACACACACAAACAGACATCACACAATGACATCTGCCCACACACACACACACACACAGACATCACACAATGACATCTGCCCACACACACACACAGACATCACACAGTGACATCTGCCCACACACACACACACACATACACACACAGACATCACACAATGACATCTGCCCACACACACACACAAACAGACATCACACAATGACATCTGCCTACACACACACACACACACACAAACAGACATCACACAATGACATCTGCCCACACACACACACACACATACACACACAGACATCACACAATGACATCTGCCCACACACACACACAAACAGACATCACACAATGACATCTGCCCACACACACACACAAACACAAACAGACATCACACAATGACATCTGCCCACACACACACACACAAACAGACATCACACAATGACATCTGCCCACACTCACACACACACATACAAACAGACATCACACAATGACATCTGCTCACACACACACACACACATACATACACACACACACACATACACACATACATACATACACATACATACACATACATACACATACACACACATACACACACACATACATACACATACACATACACACACACACACACACACACACACATACACACACACACACATACACACTCACCATCCCCCGGCTCGGCTCCAGTCCTCAGGCTCTTCGGTGCAGCAGTGCAGGCCGGGTGCGCACTGCGTGACGTCACAGCTAGGAGACACGGCCGCGCACAGGGCCGTGTCTCCTAGCAGTGACGCGGCCGGGCCAGCACAGGGAAGTTAACTGCTGCAGTGCTGGCCCGGCGGATGAAGAAGTAGCGGCGGCCGCTGCTGGGGGAGCGGTACGGGGCCCCCCCTCCCGCCACTGCTACCGGTATGTGCCGCGGCGGCCCGCACATATAATGAGGGCAATCCGGCATTAGACACCCCTCCAGGAGCCGCGGGCCCTCTGGAGGCTCGGGGCCCCGGGCGGTTGCCCGGATTGCCCTCATTATAATCCGCCTATGATAGTAACACAGGTAGTTGACTGAAAGTAAGTGCAGGCCTTCCCGTCTAGGAGCCCTACTGCTACAGGCAACACACATGAAGGAGACCCAACTTGGAGTCCAAATATTTCCAAAAATTAGGGACAGACACCAATAAAGTGGCATCAATTTACCCAGAGTAGAAATAGTATAATGGGGCTCTGACACCCCTTCCACTACAGGCAACCCACTAGATGGAGACCCAACTTGGAGTCTCCACATTTCAAAAAATTGTTAATAACATCAGCAGCAGTAGCAACAGCAGGCACAGAAGCCACAACAAAGGTGTCACAGACTGCAATAATGCAAGCTCAATGCAGCACACTAAAAACTACACCATGGCCTAATCTGCCCATTCTGCGACTGGGGTGCAAAAGTCATTGGAGATCTTGATGAAAGTTAGGCGGTCTACACTTTCAGGGGACAGTGGGCTGCGCTTATCCGTCAGGACACCACCAGCAGCGCTAAAGACCTGTTCTGAGAAAACGCTGGCTGCCGGGCAGGACAACCTCCAAGGCGTGACAGGCGAGCTCAGGCCACTCTTCCATTTTTGAAGACCAAAATGCAAAATGGTCCAAACCCTCACTGATGGCATTGATATGAGTTCGAGATACTCCTGCATCATCCTCTCCAGTCATTCACTATGTGTCAGACTTGTACTCTGTTCTGCTGGTGCATGGGTTGGTCTAAAAAATGTGTGAAATGACTCACAGAAATTGCTTCTGCCACTTACACTGCTGCTGCTAATATTTTTGCGTTGACGACTTGACGTTCCCCGGGTTGGAAGTCTAGAACTGTGATGCACACTGTGTGCCTCATTGCTCTCTTGGGAAAACCACTCTTAAGATTGTCTACAAGCGTGTTTCGAGCATCCGCGCATCCCTTTCCAGGGGGGAAGCATCTGGCAAAATTTACTCATGTACCGTGGATCTAACAGAGTGGGAACCCAGTAGTCTGCACGATTTCTAATCCTAACAGTATGGGCATCATGTTGCAGATAGTGCAGCAAGAAGGTGCTCATGTGTCGAGCGCTACCATGAGGTCCAAGTCCATGGTGTGTTGGTGGCGGGGTAACATTGATGCTTCCTTCCTCCGCCCCCTCTCGCCAACCATAACAACACAGGGAGTGCAAACATACCCTTGGGGACAGACCTTAATCAAACACCAAATTGCTCAGAGAGCAAATAAATCCCACTATTAAGGGACATTAAAGCTTTACCTTTATTTCATTATTCATTAAAAGGTCAAACATATAATTAAAATAATATCAGCATAGGTTGCCTCTCTCACTTATTATTAAGGCACCATTAGGTGTCCATTTCATTGGTAGCAATTCTCCTAATACATATCTAAATATCCTAGCCACAGCTGCAGCCTGCGTTTTTGATTATAGGATATCTTCACTATTGCTACCTAGCTTAACCTAGCTTAACCTACAGTACAGACCAAAAGTTTGGACACACCTTCTCATTTAAAGATTTTTCTATATTTTCATGACTATGAAAATTGTACATTCACACTGAAGGCATCAAAACTATGAATTAACACATGTGGAATTATATACTTGACAAAAAAAGGTGAAACAACTGAAAATATGTCTTATATTCTAGGTTCTTCAAAGTAGCCACCTTTTGCTTTGATGACTGCTTTGCACACTCTTGGCATTCTCTTGATGAGCTTCAAGAGGTAGCCACCTGAAATGGTCTTCCAACAATCTTGAAGGAGTTCCCAGAGATGCTTAGCACTTGTTGGCCCTTTTGCCTTCACTCTGCGGTCCAGCTCACTCCAAACCATCTCGATTGGGTTCTGGTCTGGTGACTTGGAGGCCAGGTCATCTGGCGTAGCACCCCATCACTCTCGTTCTTGGTCAAATAGCCCTTACACAGCCTGGAGGTGTGTTTGGGGTCATTGTCCTGTTGAAAAATAAATAATGGTCCAACTAAACGCAAACCGGATGGAATAGCATGCTGCTGAAAGATACTTTGATAGCCATGCTGGTTCAGTATGCCTTCAATTTTGAATAAATACCCAACAGTGTCACCAGCAAAGCACCCCCACACCATCACACCTCCTCCTCCATGCTTCACAGTTGGTACCAGGCATGTAGAGTCCATCCATTCACCTTTTCTGCATCGCACAAAGACACGGTGGTTGGAACCAAAGGTCTCAAATTTGGACTCATCAGACCAAAGCACAGATTTCCACTGGTCTAATGTCCATTCCTTGTGTTCTTTAGCCCAAACAAGTCTCTTCATCTTGTTGCCTGTCCTTAGCAGTGGTTTCCTAGCAGCTATTTTACCATGAAGGCCTGCTGCACAAAGTCTCCTCTTAACAGTTGTAGTAGAGATGTGTCTGCTGCTAGAACTGTGTGTGGCACTGACCTGGTCTCTAATCTGAGCTGCTGTTAACCTGCGATTTCTGAGGCTGGTGACTCGGATAAACTTATCCTTAGAAGCAGAGGTGACTCTCGGTCTTCCTTTCCTGGGGCGGTCCTCATGTGAGCCAGTTTCTTTGTAGCTCTTGATGGTTTTTGCAACTGCACTTGGGGACACTTTTAAATTTTGCCCAATTTTTCGGACTGACTGACCTTCATTTCTTAAAGTAATGATGGCCACTCGTTTTTCTTTACTTAGCTGCTTTTTTCTTGCCATAATACAAATTCTAACAGTCTATTCAGTAGGACTATCGGCTGTTTATCCACCTGACTTCTGCACAACACAACTGATGGTCCCAACCCCATTTATAAGCAAGAAATCCCACTTATTATACCTGACAGGGCACACCTATGAAGTGAAAACCATTTCCGATGACTATCTCTTGAAGATCATCAAGAGAATGCCAATAGTGTGCAAAGCAGTCATCAAAGCAAAAGGTGGCTACTTTGAAGAACCTAGAATATAAGACATATTTTCAGTTGTTTCACACTTTTTTGTTAAGTACATAATTCCACATGTGTTAATTCATAGTTTCGATGCCTTCAGTGTGAATGCACAATTTTCATAGTCATGAAAATACAGAAAAATCTTTAAACGAGAAGGTGTGTCCAAACTTTTGGTCTGTACTGTATGTCGTATTAAAACATGATGTGGCCACCTCAACAAGTTTCACCCTCACGGGCTTCCTCAGGTAGCTGTGGCTACAATAAATTTCAGAGGGGTAGACCAGACTTCTTAAGGCCTCTGTTTCGCAATCATTGGCCCCAGTTAGAGGACCAATGGAGCAAGACAACAGAACCAACCTATCGTGGGGCAGAGCTATTTAATCCCTTAGACCCTTTCATTGGGTAAACACATAAACCGTGCCCGTCACCTAAAACATAAACAACCACATTATACACGGGAACCAGTCAGTTACCTGCATGTCAGATGCCGCTGTAGGGTGCTTAGTATCAGTCAGCCAGTCACAGATCATCGGTCCTCTCGCACCGCGCATGCGCAAAATCACTATGTACAAGGTTACCTTATTCGCCATCCACATGAATGTAGAAGTAATCCACGCCATGATTGGCTCAAGATGGTTCAGCGTCATGAATATACGCACCAATCACAGTGCCTTCATTATGTCATGGTGCATGTGCAGTCCCTGATCCTCTCGCCAACCACGGACAACAGAGAGGGGATCATTATCCTCTTCATCTCCTGACTGTTGCGCTCCCATCACCTCTTCCTCCTCATCCTCCACCATTTGTTCCACGGCTCCTGCACCTTCACTAACAGTTTGTATGGTACCATGAACCCCCCTCGATCACTGTAATCCACCCTCCCACGGCACCCGCCTGTGCGACGACAGTCCATAACTCAGAGATATTGTTATCCCTTCCTCATCCTCCTTTGCTTCCCCCTCTTTCTCAGGGATCACCACCTCCTCCCGCAGACTATTCAAAGTGTGCTCCAGTATGTAGATGACTGAACTAGTGATACTGATGTTGGCATCATCAGCGCTAACCATCTTAGTAGCCATTTTGAAATTGTGCAGAAGGGTGCAGAGGTCCTTCATCTGTGCTCACTCCGTAAGCGTGATTTGCATCATGTCCGTGCTGCATTGGCCTAGGCTATGCAAAATGCCATACTGCACCAGGGCTCATCGCTGCTGCCACAGTCGCTGCAACATGTGCAGAATAGAATTCCACTGTGTTGGCACATTGCATATCAACTGGTTAACCTTTAGGCCAAAAGACCTCTGTAGTGATGCAAGTCGATGACATGCTCGGTGCGAACGGTGGAAGTGAGCACACAGCGACATTGCTTTCTGCAGCAGCGCATCCAGGCCGGGATAGTGGCGGAGAAATTGCTGTACCACCAAGTTGAGAATGTGAGCCATGCAATGCACGTGTGTGAGATTGCCCCGGCGTGGGGCCACCACAAGGTTGGCACCGTTATTATACACGGCCTTCTCTGGCTCCAGGTTCAGTGGAGACAGCCATTGCTAAAATTCGGCCTGGATAGCTGTCCACAACTCTTGAGCTGTGTGACTGTGGTCTCCAAGGCATATTAATTTAAACACTTCCTGATTGCGGTGAGCCCTGGCTGGGCAGTACAGAGGTGGGGGGGGGGATTCTCTCTGCACTCTTGGAACCCGTGTCTCATTAAGTTAGAGGTTGAGGGTGGAGGTAGAAGCCCTAGAGGGTTGAAGGAGGCAGAAGCAGTGGAGGAAGTGTTAGATATAGAAGTTTATCCTGCAAGCCTTGGGTATTCCAAGACTTGTGGAGCAGCCCCTTCCCCGTCTGCCCCCATAGCCACCAGAGTCACCCAGTGCCCAGTCAGCAAGATGTAACTCCCCTGGCCATGCTTGCTCATCCAAGTGTCAGTGGTGAAATGCACCCTATCAGACATAAATTTTTTCAAGGAACGGGTGATGTTGTCTGTGACATGCTGGTGCAGTGCAGGCACAGCTTTCTTAGAGAAGTAATGGCGACTGGGCAACTGGTACTGGGGGACTGCAACGGCCATCAGCTTTTGGAACCGTCTGTATCCACCAGGCGGAAAGGCAGCATTTCCGTGGCCAACAGATTGGAGATGGTGAAGTTCAAGCTCTTAGCTTTGGCTCGTGTAGGAGGAAACAATCTTTTACGTGACCACCACTGCAGGACCGAGGGCTTTCTGAAGTGCTGACACAGGGTGGAGTAGGGTAAACACGACAAACTGCTGGACTGTGAGTGAGGTGCAGGCGGAGATGTTACGATGGATTGAGAAAGATGTGGTGTGCTCGGTGTCTGAGATCAGTCAAAAACAGCAGGCATGTCCACTTCCGTAACAGCTGACGGGCGCTTGCTAACCCCGACTGCAACGGGTAAACAAGCGGAGGTTCTGTGGCCGGAGACCTGTGTGAAAACACTTGCCACAGTGATGGAGGAGGAAGAAGCAGCAGATGCTGTTGATGGGGTGGCCAGTTGTTGGAGAACCCCGCTAGTCCGCATTTTAATGCAGTGAGATTCGTACACCAACACATGTTGATCATGCATGTTCCGGTTTATGCATGTAGTAGTCAAATTATTGGAATTTTTGCCTCTGCTGAGTCATTTTTTACAAAGTTGGCAGATGACGTGAGTTGGGTTATCCTTTGCAGTCTCAAAAAAGGGCCAGGCTAGGCAACCCTTGCCACCCCTGTGAACTTCAGACCCCTGACCACTGCTGACCACAGCCAGAGTTGTGGCTGAGGATGCAGTGCTTGTCATCGTTGCATCACTTTGTGCCTGTGCAGAAAGCCGTAACATAACCTCTTCGTTTACCTCCTCCTCCACCTCCTCTGCTGAGCTACTCAGCTGCGTGCCTCTGGGTTCACACCTAGTGGGATCTACAACCTCATCGTCCTCTCTGTTCTTCCACTCCTCGCCCTGAGAGTCACCCTCTTCCTGCCCTGAGAGCACAGTACAATCCGCGTGTGCCTCAGGTATCTGAGTCTCATCAGGATCACCTCCACCCCCGGGGGTTAACGTCTGTGGACAAGGGTCTGGATTCTGCTCGGACCCTACTTCATCCGGCCCCGGATCCAACTGAAAAAAATTTTGGCCATCAGTGCAGATGCTTTCCTTCTCTTGAGTCTGTGAATCTTTGGAGCAGACCTCTGATGCCCATGGAATATAATTTGTGAACAGCTCTGCAGACTTGCCCATCTGTGGTTCCCAACAGTCAGTTAGACGGTTGGAGAGTTGTGACGCAGGGGAAATAAGGGTAATTGGGGTGCCACCTCTGAGGACAGTACTGTGTGTGATGTTAAGGTGGAGGAAGAGTAGGAGAGGTCACTTGATGCAGCGCTTGCCATCCACTGAAGCACTTGCTCTTTCTGGCCCTCATCTACAAAGCATACCGCTGTGTTGCTGCCAAAGAAAGGGAGGTGAGTAGCCCATCCAATAACATTAGTTGTCAGTTGTGTTTGCATGGGACAAGCCGGTGTTTATACGCTGAAATGTGGACTGGTGTCTGCACCACGCAATTAGCAAAAAAAAATTAGATGTTGAAATGTGGACTTGAGGCTGCACCACACAATTAGCACAAAGGATTTAGATGCTGAAATGTAGACTGGTGTCTGGACCACATAATTAGCACAAATTATTTAGATGCTGAAAGATGAGGAGAGTAAAGAATGGGGGGAAAGCAAAGTACCAGCCTGAACCTGGGATGAGTTTCCTTGGTTTACAAAAGTAAATGCTTTAATATTAATACTGTGAACATTTTTTTGCTAAATTTTGTTAAAATGGTCTTTTAGAAGGGTTGTCCGGTAAGCACTGTCTATAGTCTGGTAGAGAAAGCGTGTCACAGAAAACTCGGTCGAGGGTGGTTTTCTCAAACAGGTACTCTTTTGGAGAGATTTTATTAAGGCATTCAACTGAAAAGGACACTTTGGGATCTGCCTACTCCTCAGAAATGTAGAAAAAGCTTCCTGTGATGGTGATTGGCTGAGAGGAGACATCTGACAAACAGTAGCTCTCAATACTCCTCCAAGTGTCTTTTTCAGCTGGGCGCCAATCATATTAAAGAGAGGCTCAAACTCAGGAGCTTTTAGCAACATTTATAGTAATTTGCCCATTTTAAGAATCATTAAACAATGAAAACTCAGAAAAAAGTTAAAAATACCTGATACATCATTTCTTTCTAAACCTGTCACCAGGTTTTGCCACCTACGGTAATCTGAGAGCAGCAAAATGTAGGGGCAGCATGATGTAGGAAGTGATTCTCTTCTGGATTTTTACATGAATGCTTATTTCAGGAACATGTAGAAAATTTTGCCGACTATCTAAAATGCTGGGGCCACAAGAATAATTCTACAACTACAATAAATCACAAAAGTGAGTACACTCCTGTCATTGGTGTAAATATTTTATTATATCTTTTCATGGGACAACACTGAAGATATAACACTTTCATACAATGTACAGTAGTCAGTATACAGCTTTTATAACAGTGTAAGTTTGGTGTGCCCTCAAAATAACTCAACACACAGCCATTAATGTCTAAATTGCTGGCAACTAAAGTGAGTACGCCCCTAAGTGAAAATGGCCAAACTGTGCCCAAAGTGTCAATATTTTGTGTGGCTACCATTATTTTCAAGCACTGCCTTAACTCTCTTTGGCATTAAGTTTATTAGAGCTCCACAGGTCGCCACTGGAATTCTCTTCCACTCCTCCATGACGACATCACGGAGCTGGTAGATGTTAAAGACCTTGCGCTCCATCCTCTTGAGGATACCCCACAAATGCTCAATAGGGTTTGGGTCCGCTTGGCCAGTCTCCTCAGCCTTTCTCCTCAGTTTCTTTAGCAAGGCAGTTGTCGTCTTGGAGGTGTGTTTGGGGTCGTTATCATGTTGGAATACTGCTCTGTGGTCCAGTTTCCGAATGGTGGGGATCATGCTCTGCTTCAGTATGTTACAGTACATGTTGGAATTCATGGATCCCTGATTGAACTCTAGTTCCCCACAGCCGGCAGCACTCATGCAGCCACAAACCTGTAAGAGGGTGACCGGGATGGTCATGCGCCTCTTTCCCTTTTGTGAATGTATTGTTCTACTCTGTGTTTATATATGAATATGTAAATGTCTATTGTCTAATGTTAGTTACAGGGACAGTATATGTTAGGAGTGGATTGTATATTATATTAGAAATTGGATACAGTGCAGTGGTGAGCACAATAGTTTAGGATAGAAATAGTTAATATATTTAGTAATAGCTCCAGTGTAGAAGGAGCCGGGGTAGTAATGGAGTAGTTTGTCCAGCAACCGACGGAGACGGTTGATGATTGGTCCAGTTGATAAAGGGAGAGGAGTTTTGGGCCAGAGGAGAGCAAGGGTTATTCCTGTCAGGAATACCCTGGACAAACGGTGGACACCGTGTTCCGTCTTCCCACTCAACAGCTGACAGCACCTACCGGGCTTCTGCCTTATACATAGCTACATCTATATACTGTACACCGATGAAGGTCTTATATGACCGAAACATCTGCTTGTTGTGCTACTTTGTCATTAAAAATCCATAAAAAACATTTACGAGTCAATCGAGTGCCAGGTTATTTATCGGAATTTACTCTTACCTTGGACTCTCCCTACAGGAGCTGATGAGCAGCACACTTGCTTTAAAGGGGCCATAGCCAGCAGAAAGGAGGGAGGGGGGAAACTGTCAGGACGACCCGAGGATCGTGCCAGTTCACTGCTCCTGGACTGTTGGAGCTGATATAAGTTGGCCAACGGGCCTGGTGTGTGTTAAAATTGATACTTTCATGGGTCCCAGGAGCAAGGGGGCCAGGGTCAGTCCGACCCATGTTTAAAAAGGAACTTGAACACTCTGTCGGGGTCTCCGGAGCTGTGGGACCGCGGTCATGTGGACCCATGTGAAAAATGGACGGCCCGATGTGCATGCTGTGTTGAAGAAGTAACAGACTTTGCTCCCATGTACATGGACACCAAATCCTAAGAAAAAAATGTGTTCTTTGTTTGTTGCATCTGTTTAAATGTAGTAATATATGCCAATGCACATGTTGGTATTCTACCAGTACCATATGGTTGGGGACGACCATATTTTATAAGGGAGGAATGTAAGAGGGTGACCGGGATGGTCATGCGCCTCTTTCCCTTTTGTGAATGTATTGTTCTACTCTGTGTTTATATATGAATATGTAAATGTCTATTGTCTAATGTTAGTTACAGGGACAGTATATGTTAGTAGTAGTGTTGAGCGAGCACTAAAATGCTCGGGTTCTCGAAGCTCGGGCCGAGCTCACAGTGATACTCGGGTGCTCGACCCGAGCAACGAGCCCAATGTTAGTCTATGGGAGACTCGAGCATTTTTGCGGCGGCACCCCCGGCAGTCTGTAGAAAGCCTAAAAAGTGCACAAAACGATAGTGACAGTGCTCAAAAGATATGAGGATAGCATGGGCATCGCCCCAGGAAGCATTTCTGACCCCCAGGTCACTGCTGTCAACAACGTGGTCAGAGGTATTAAGCCACTTTTACTGGCTCACAATAAAACGTTCAAAAACTAAATTGAAATGGTTTTCCTGTGAAATATGTTAAGGAACTTCCTTTCCAGGGTAAAGACTTGTGTATAAGGTAAAATAAATAACCAAAAGCAAAAATACTCCTCCACACCTTGGGCTAAGTTCACAAGTAGCATTTTTTATGCGTTTTTGCACTTTTGTATTGCTTTCAACCGTGACAAATGCATTGACAGGGAAATGTCATTTTAACATTTTACAATCTTATCTGGCCATGTGCTGTGTGATACACATACATACAGCGCTGAAAAGACATCGGAATAGCATGGGGAAAACCACTGGAAGCATCTCTGACACCCAGGTCACTGCCTAAAAGTGTGCCCATCAGAAGTGATCCTTGCCGCATCAGAAGATGCAGACTTGCAACTATCCCCGTGCAAGTCCTTGTCCCAGGGCAGTGTTCAATGGTACCTCCCCCATTCCTTGCAATGCAAGCGCAAGTATGCAGCCTGCCACCCACCCACGCCCAGGCTGCAATACCATACTGCTAGCTTGCTTGCACTTGAAATTGGGCCTTTTAGCCATGTGAAGGCAGACGCCGGCCACCATGTCATGGCTGCATCGGCGGCCAGGTATCCATACTCAGTCCCCAGCCGTCCGGCGGCCGGGTGTCCACGCTCGGTCCCCAGCCGCCAGGGGGCGGCCGGGTGTCCATACTCGGTCCCCAGCCGCCCCGTGGCCTGGTGCCTACACACTGTCCCCAGCCGCCTGGGGGCACCCAGGTGTCCATAAACGGTCCCTAGCCGCCCCTATTTCTCCTGGGAACTTCCCCCACACTTTTCTTAGCCTGGCCTGCTTTAGGGCAGCATTGGACGAGCCCACCAGAGAACCAGACTCCTCCGGTGGGCCCAGACTTCTCCATCAGGGGAGTTGAGAGTGCCAAGGTGAGGAGCATGATGATGATGATAGAAGTTAGCATTGGCTTTATTTTCTTGGAATGCAAGCGTAAGTGTGCAACCTGCCACCCATCCACCCCCAGGCTGCAATACCATACTGCTAGCTTGCTTGCACTTGAAATTGGGCCTTTTAGGCATGTGGAGGCAGACGCCGGCCACCATGTCATGGCTGCGTCGGCGGACTGCTATCCAAACTCAGTCCCCAGCCGCCCGGCGGCCGGGTGTCCACACACAGTCCCCAGCCACTTGGGGGCGGCCGGGTGTCCATAATCAGTCCCCAGCCGCCCCTATTTGAAGGACAGCCTAACCACAAACACGTGGACAAGTGAATGTGGCCAGGGATGGTCCATCTGACTGACGCCCTGACTGACGCCTTCACACTGGGTTAATATTGTGGAAGCAGGGACACAGTTGGACACTGGGATGCAACACGTCCTCCAGACATAGAGGATTGCGGGTCCTGAGTCAATCAGGCTTCAACACAAAGTTCAGAAGGTAGACAGCAGCAGTGGTCGGCCTCCTACACAACGAGTAAATTATTCATGATCATGAGGCCATCCATCTCCTTAGCTTTCTGTTCCTTGGAATGCAAGCGCATGTATGTAGTAGCGGTTAGGCCTGAGGTGGTCAGCGTTTTGGCGCATATCCTACCTCCTCCGAGGATTGCTGGATGTTTTCCTGCTACTATCCCAGTTCTATGACTCCCGTTAAAACAAAGCTTCAGGTAATGAATGATGGATGAGGTGGTGGCAAAGGAGAAAGAGCAGGAGGAACAGGGACCATTCACATCAATATCAGGCCAGTCAACCACACATGTCTTGTAGGATATGTTTCTGTACCAAAAGGAGCGGTTCGGCTACACAGTTATAGGGCATACAGTGAGTGCAATGCCTACCAAAAATTTCGAGGCACTCCAATGCCCCTTGGAAGTGACATGGAGGTCAGAGGGCCTTAACTAAACCGTTTTTTCCATTTTTAGCAACTGGGTGTCCTGTACACTGTTGGCCTAAGCAGTGAATGGAAGGCTTTCCAAAAATTATGAGGAACTGCAATGCCCCTAGAAACAGGCGTGGATTACAGCATACTAAAAACCTTCTGCCCATCATTGGGGAGTGGGTCTCCATTAGTGTTCGCCTATGCATTGAAAAGCAAAAGCAGACGAAAATTAGGAGGAAATGCAATGCCCGTTGGAAGAATCGTGGAGGTTAGAGGTAATTAAAAACAACATTTCAATGCCCCTTGGAAGAGCTGTGGAGTTCAGAGTGGTTTAACAAGACGGTTTTAATGCCCCTTGGAAAAGTGGTGGAGGTCGCAGAAGCTTAGCAAGACTGTTTTAATGCTCCTTGGAGTAGTGTTGGAGGTCGCAGTAGCTTAACAAGATGGTTTTATTGCCCCTTGGAAGAGACGTGGAGGTCGCAGAAACTTAACAAGACGGTTTTAATGCCCTATAGAAGAGTGGTGGAGGTCGCAGTAGCTTAACAAGATGGTTTTAATGCCCATTGGAAGAGACGTGGAGGTCGCAGTAGCTTAACAAGATGGTTTTAATGCCCCTTGGAAGAGACGTGGAGGTCGCAGTAGCTTAACAAGATAGTTTTAATACCCCTTGGAAGAGACGTGGAGGTCGCAGAAACTTAACAAGATGGTTTTAATGCCCTTTGGAAGAGTGGTGGAGGTCGCAGTAGCTTAACAAGACGGTTTCAATGCCCATTGGAAGAGACGTGGAGGTCGCAGTAGCTTAACAAGACGGTTTTAATGCCCCTTGGAAAAGTGGTGGAGGTCGCAGTAGCTTAACAAGACGGTTTTAATGCCCCTTGGAAAAGTGGTGGAGGTTGCAGTAGCTTAACAAGACGGTTTTAATGCCCCTTGGAAGAGACATGAAGGTCGCAGTAGCTTAACAAGACGGTTTTAATGCCCCTTGGAAGAGACGTGGAGATCAGAGTGGTTTAACAAGATGGTTTTAATGCCCCTTGGAAGAGTGCTGGAGGTCAGAGTAGCTTAATAAGATGGTTTTAATACCCCTTGGAAGAGACGCGGAGGTCAGAGTGGTTTAACAATACGGTTTTAATGCCCCTTGGAAAAGTGGTGGAGGTCGCAGTAGCTTAACAAGATGGTTTTAATGCCCCTTGGAAGAGATGTGGAGGTCGCAGTAGCTAAACAAGATGGTTTTAATGTCCCTTGGAAGAGTGGTGGAGGTCGCAGTAGCTAAACAAGACGGTTTTAATGCCCCTTGGAAGAGACGTGGAGGTCAAAGTGGTTTAACAAGACGGTTTTAATACCCCTTGGAAAAGTGGTGGAGGTCACAGTAGCTTAACAAGATGGTTTTAATGCCCCTTGGAAGAGACGTGGAGGTCGCAGTAGCTTAACAAGACGGTTTTAATGCCCCTTGGAAGAGACGTGGAGGTCAGAGTGGTTTAACAAGATGGTTTTAATGCCCCTTGGGAAAGTGGTGGAGGTCACAGTAGCTTAACAAGATGGTTTTAATGCCCCTTGGAAGAGACGTGGAGGTTGCAGTAGCTTAACAAGACAGTTTTAATGCCCCTTGGAAGAGTGGTGGAGGTCACAGTAGCTTAACAAGACGGTTTTAATGCCCCTTACAAGAGCCATGCAGTACAGCATTTTAAAAACATTATTCCCATTATTGGGGAGTGGGTCTCCCATAGTCTTTGCCTATGCCTTCCAAGCAAAAGCTGCCAAAAATTAGGACGGAGGAACTTGCAATGCTGGCAACATGGACCATGGTCACCCTGGTGGTATAGTGGTGGTGTAGGCTGAGGATAAGGAGAAGAGCAAAAAACAGCCGAAATGAGGAAGCGTATACCCATGTGTGGGTGTGAAGCAGTGCATGGGAATACACCTCCTGAAATAACACAGGGGATTTGACTTTGTTACTCTGCTGTCATTAGGTGGTGATGAGAAAGTCTGGCCCAATCCAGCCCTTGTTCATTTTGATAAGGGTCAGCTTGTCAGTTGACAGGCGAGTGCACTTATCAGTTATAGTTCCCCCAGCGGCACTAAAAACACGCTCCGATAACACGCTAGCGGCAGGGCATGCCAGGACCTCCAAGGCGTATGTAGCGTCGGCGTCCCTGCCTCCTGCTAGGCAGGGACGCCGTTCCCCTCACCTCTCCGCTCTGTGCCCGGCGTCCTCCTCTCGCTCTGCTGGCAGCGCGCGCTGCTTCCCGGTCACTGTGCTTAGGGCGCGCTCCCTCTCTCTTAAACGGGCCGCGCGCGCCGTCCTAAGGAGTCCCCGGCCAATGGCCGGAGGATCTCACCATATATATGGCATCTCCTCCAAAATGGAGGTGCCCGAGCAATGTTGTTGCAAAGCCTTTCAACTCTGCTTCAGCCCTCAGGTCCCGTTGCCAGCTTGTTTTCCAGTGCTGTCTACCTGCTTGCAATCCTGCGGTCCGACAGTCTGCCTACCAGCATCTGCCAGTCTGTGTATGGATCAGTCCGCCCGCTGACAAGGAAGCACCTGCCAGATACCTGCCTGATACCTGCCTGATACCTGCCTGCCTGCCAGCCTGTCCAGAGACTCTTACCCGCTTACCTGGGAGCGTTCACCTGCTACTCGCCTGCTAGCCTACCTGGAGGCTTAGCCGTCACTTGCTGTGACCACCTGCCTGTCCAGAGACTCTTACCCTGCTGTCACTTGCTGTGACCACCTGCTTATCCAGAGACTCTTATCCTGCTGTCACTTTCCGTGACCACCTGCCTGTCCAGAGACTCTTATCCTGCTGTCACTTGCCGTGACCACCTGCCTGTCTAGAGAATCTTATCCTGCTGTCACTTGCCGTGACCCCCCGCCTGTCAAGAGACTGTCCCCGTCACTTGCCGTGACTGCGTGCCTGCTTTCCCTGGGAGCCACCCGCTTCCTTACAAGGACAGCCCCTTTGTATAGCAGCTCAGAGGTTCCACCTCCCAGACCCGTTACAGCGTACAGAGTGAGTTCATTCCAAGTGTCCAGCTTGGATACCCAATAATTAAATGGCACAGAGGAATCATGGAGGACGCTGGTACGGTCGGCAAGGTACTCCCTCACCATCTTTTGAAACTTTCCACTCCTTGTGAGATTACCCGCGCCTCAGGGCCTGTAAGCTGGGCGGATCTCAGAAACCTGTCCCAGAATGTTGACAGTGTTCCCTTGCCTCTGCTGGATTGGAGTTGCATCTCTCTCGCCTGTATGCCTTGGTTGGTCAACGAACTGTGACCTCTGCCGCTAGCGTGTTCAGATGGGAATTTTTTTAACAGTTCTGCAGCAAGGGCCTTCTGGTACTGCCCCATTTTTGTAGACCTCTCCACCTCAGGAATAAGAGAGTGAAAGTTATCCTTGTAGAGGGGTCTAAAAGTGTCACCAACCAGTAATGACTGTCACCCAACATTTTGATAACACGAGGGTCACGGTTAAGGCAGCGTAACATAAAGTCAGCCATGCGTGCCAGACTGGTAACGGGCAAGACTTCCGTGTCCACACCAAGATGATGACTGACCATGCTCTCCTCCTCCTCCTCCCCCCTGTCCTCAGGCCACCCACGCTGAACCGACTGTATGACAGTTGTACAGGTACTACCGTCTACAGCGCATGATACCCGCTCCTGTTCTTCCTCCTCCTCCTCTCCCTCGTTGTCCCGCAATGCACGCTGGGATGAGATGAGGCTGGGCTGTGTGTAATCGCCCGTTGCGGCTTCTTGATCCATCTCATCATGGTCTGGCTGCAATGCCTCCTCTTTAATTCTCTGCAGAGAGTGTTGCAAAAGACAGACAAGTGGGATGCTGACACTAATAATCATCGCCACTCACCATCTTGGTGGACTACTCAAAGTTTGTCAGGATGGTATATATGTCAGACATCCAGGTCCACTCCTGAGGTCTTATGTGTGGAGTCTGACCTGAATATCGACAGCTTTGTTGCAGCTGGTACTCCACAACTTCTCTCTTCTGCTCACAAATCCTTTGCAACATGTGGAGGGTAGAGTTCCAACGTGTGGGGACATCACACACCAGTCAGTGTGCCGGAAGCCGCAAACGCTCCTGCAACACAGCAAGGGCGGCGGAAGCTGTAGCCGACTTGCGAAAATGAGCTGACAGGCGGCGTACTTTGACGAGCAGATTTGGCAACTCGGGGTACGATTTAAGAAACCTCTGAACCACGAGGTTAAGCACATGAACCAGGCATGGTACGTGTGTGATCTCGCCTCGCCTCAGAGCCGCCACCAGGTTTCGGCCATTGTCACATACGACCATGCCTGGATGTAGGTTCAGCGGTCTCAGCCACAGATCTGCCTGCTCTTTCAGAGCTGTCCAAGACTCACAAGCAGTGTGAGGTTTATCACCTAAGCTTATGAGTTTCAGCACAGCCTGTTACCGCTTGGCTGAGGCAGTACTGCAGTGCTTCCAGCTTGTAACTGATGTGGTGATATCTGAGATGGAGGCTGAACATGAGGAGGAGGAGGAGGAGGATGATGCGCAGGAGCTGTACACTGTGGGGGCAACTCTGACTGACATAGGGCCCGCAATCCTCGGTGTGGGGAGGATGTGTTCCGTCCCAAGGTCCGACTGGATCCCGGCTTGACCTATGTTTACCCCGTGTGCCGTCAGGGAGATGTACCATCCCTGGCCACAGCCCACAAGCACTTGTCCACGTGTCCATTGTCAGGTGGACTCTCCCAGTAACTGCGTTGTTGAGGGCACGGCAGATGTTTTGGGACACGTGCTTGTGTAGTGTGGGGATGGCACACCGGGCAAAATAGTGTCGGCTGGGGACCGAGTACCGAGGGACGGCCACCGCCATAAGGTTGCGGAAGGATTCCGTCTCCACCAGCCTAAAAGGCAGCATTTCCAACGCAAGCAGTCGTGAAATGTGCGAATTTAGGACTGTGGCCTGTGGGGCATTGGCTGCGAATTTGCGCTTTCGTTCAAAGGTCTGGAATATGGACAATTGAACGCTGCGGTGGGACGTGGACGTGGACGTTGATGCTGTTTCTTGAGAAACTGCCATAACAAGTGAAGACTGAGAGGAGGGGCCATCTTTGCATGCAGTATGGACAGGGGATAGCCTTGCACGCACAACAGGGTGTTCTCTTACACGCACAACAGTGGAAGAAGCAGTGGTGACACCCGCTGACACTGGTCATGGACCCTGGGGTTCGCCCCACAAAGTCGGGTGCTTTGCTGCCATGTGCCTGATCATGCTGGTGGTGGTCAGGCTGGTAGTTTTGTCACCCCTGCTGATGCTGACATGGCAGGTGGTACAAATGGCCTTTTTGGGGTTATCAGCAGAGTCTTTAAAAAAATTCCAGGCTCTGGAAGACCTACCAGTTGTACTGGCAACGTCCCTCGTGTTGGTGTCACGGGGAACAGTTGCCCGCCTTCTGTCTGCGGCCACCACACTGCTTCTTCCTGCCTGTTGGGGTACTCTGCCTCCTTCCCCCTGTGTGCTGCTGGCCTCGCTCTGCCTTTCCTCCTGCCACGTTGGGTCAGTTACTAGATCATCCACCACCTCCTCCTCTTCCACTTGCGCACCACGATCCTCCTCCTCACTTCGTGGCAATTGTGTCTCGTCATCGTCCACCTCTAGTGACAAATTGCCAGCGTCGCCTTCCTGTGGCCGTGGCTGTTCAAATATTTGGCCATCGCTACATGGGATCTCCTCTTCCACCTCTTCAAGCGGAGCAGGCGAGGGGCACAAATATGGAAATGGACCAGTGAACAGCTCTTTAGAGTGTCCAAGTGTGGGATCAGTTGCTGTCTGACGACACTCGGCATGGTGGGAGGAAGGAGCATCAGGGTGAGGAGGAGTATGCTACTAAAACTTGACCGTGTGGAAGACAGACCGGAGGTGGTGGTGCCCAGGTAACTGGAAGTATTATCTGCTATCCAATTAATAACCTGTTCACTCTGATCAGTTCGCAATACTGGTGTTGTAGTGTGCTTCCCTAGTAATTCGGTCAAGAAGTGGGAGTGAGAAGATGTGGCTGTTGGTTGTGGCACATTTTCACCTTGGCCAAGGCCCCGTCCTCTACACACACCATCACCAGAACGTCCAGTTCCACGTCCCTTGCCACGCGACTTGCCCATTGTAAATGAAGTAAAATAGCTTACACTCGCACTATCAATGGAAAAAGGGAAATAAAAAGGAGATTAGAATCATGGAAGAGGAAAACCACAGTTCTATTTCTCTGGCCTACACCAGAATCTTTTAAACAGATATATGTGTCTGGACACTGAGCGAGACACTCAAACTGTTTTTTTCTTACGGAAAAAATGCCAAAAGCAGGATAATACAGAGATTTGACCCGTGGAACTGCAAAACCACAGTTCTAGTTTTCTGGCCTACACCAGACTCTTTTAAACAGATATATTTGTGTCTGAACAGTCAGGGAGACACTATTACTGTTTTTCTTTACGGAAAAAATGCCAAAAGCAGGATAATACAGAGATTTGAACTGTGGAACTGTAAAACCACAGTTCTAGTTATCTGGCCTACACCAGACTCTTTTAAACAGTTACATTGGTGTCTGAACAGTCAGGGAGACACTATTACTGTTTTTTTACGGAAAAAAATGCCAAAAGCAGGTGTAAGGCAGCACTAGTCATCATAATGGGGGATACTCGCTGCACCGGGTAAATTAAGCACACGTGCAATGTCCTTCCGGTTTTTCACAATGCAGCCGTTTATTATGTTATCATAAACCGCTGTTCACACACATAATGTCCAGGAGCCTTTCCTGTGGCAGCTATGCCCACTTGGCTCCAGGTAAACTATAACACTTGGCTTCAGCAAACTATAACAATGTCCATATATCACAATGTCCATATAACGTACCACTTTTACCTTTTGCAGGGTCTTAACGGTTGCAGTCCATTTAATCCGCCACCACTGTGGCTTTAAGGCTTTCCCAGGTGGGGGTCTCTAGCCGTCGTCCCGTCTAAGGCTACTGGAATGTTTCACTCACACACATCCAGTCTGCGCCTTTCTGGACTCTTCACCAAGCCGCTGCCTTCCAAGGCCACTGGCATCTACACAAGATCCTGCCTCGACCTTTCAGGCTGCCAGTCTTCACTGTATCACGGTGTCCCACACACACGGGGAACAGGCCTCACGCCCAACTCACCGAACACACCTGTCTCCCATCAAGCAGGGTTTATATATCCATCCCGTGCACACACACACACACACACACACAGACAGGACCTTGCTGATGTCACAGTCATGTGATCAGACAGACATTCTGTGCGCGCAGGACCTGTGCTATGTCACAGTCATGTGACCAGTCACCTGAGGGGGAAGGTACTTGGTCAGGTAAAACACATCCTGGACCATTACCGTAATGCCAGCAAGTCACTGCATTACATATCCCCCCCTCTGTTCAAACTTGTGGGGTTGAACACATAATATACACAATCACTATAACCCCCAGCTCTGTTCAAACTTGTGGGGTTGAACACATAATATACACAATGACATTATAACCCCCAGTTCTCATAGAGACCATGTACTTTACAATTGTGCTACTCAGCCCCTGGAACATTAGTCAACGACATTAGCCCATTCCTTAGGGACCTACCATTTGTCACTGTCACTGACTTCGTCAGGTCACCTTTCCGGGTCGTAACCTTGTCAGAGCTCCCCCCCTCCCAGCGGTCAGTTGTAACCTTGTCAGGTCTCCCCCGCTCCCAACGGTCAGTCGTAACCTTATCAGGTCTCCCCCGCTCCCAGGGGTCAGTCATAATCTTGTCAGACCTCCCCCGCTCCCAGCGGTCAGTCGTACAGCGGTGTGACTCACATGCCCTGATATCTAAGGTCCGGTTCGACTCCGTACTGTCCCGTCCTCTATTGGGTCGTTTGTATGGGCTGCTCAAACCTGAGTTACTGGAGGTCTCACTACCTCTAAACCCACGCCCACTACTCTCAGGACATCTTGAAAGGTCCCTAACTCCAGCTATAGCTGTTTTGTTATTTAGGGGGCCCTTTCTCTGTCTGGTCTCATAATTTCTAGACGGCTGCCATCTTCTGCTACTCAGATGATGCTGTCTATCCACTCGCAGTCTAGCGAGATTCAACTGTTCTACCTCTCGCAGGTAGGTCACTCGGTACTCCAACAGCATGCGCATATATCCCAGGCTTTCTTCTGTTCCTACAGCGGAGAATGATACCATGCCGTCTTCGTCTGGTATCCAGTCCTGACGATCACGTGGACTGCTTACTTTCACCACACCAGACTTCTTGACCATCATCTGCATAGCTCGACCATTTCTCCCAACGAGCTTCCTCACCAGAACATGAGGCACCTGGATGACCTCTTCACGCATACTGTGAGCTTTCCTCATCAACTCCAGTTGTCTAACGGCTTGTTCCGTCTTCAACCGGAGAAACCGCTTCGTGCGAATACATCGCCAGTGCATGCCACTTAGGATCGCCACCCTCTTCACTGTGACTTCGGTCATGGACAGGACCACCAGCTGTTTAGCTTCTGAGGTCAAGTACACCTTACAGGCTCCCACGGCCTTCTTAAACTCCTCATGCACGGACTCACTGGTGCATTCTTCCCTCAAATCCTCGGGTACATCTACAAGGCACTTGTACCGAGACGTTTCGGTCTCACCAGTGGTTTCCAGACGATCAACCAGCTCAGGTTTCAGGGACAACTGACCTCCAGCTTTTTCACCTTGTATGCTTTCCCTGAGCTGACTCACAGCTACAACTTCACAAATTTCCGTCTTGACCACTTCCATCTCATATTTATCTGTGGTTAATACTCTCTTAGCTCTCCTCAGGTCCACCCTCTCTTGGTATAAGGGAGTGAGTGCAACTTGTTCGCCCTTTTCCTTCTCCAAGAAGGCCTCGTTCACTGAGTGATACTTTGTCAGGCGACTTTTGAGCCCGGAAACTTCTTCCTTTAGCTCCGCCACTCGCCTCTCAGCGGCCCGTCTCTGAAGCCACTCTTGCTTCCAATGGGTTTGTAGCGACTCCTTGAGCTCCTTGATCTCGGCTCCTACATCCACCGAATCATCCGAGCTCACATCACTCGAGGAGGTATCTGCTTCATACCTCCCATCACCAGCGGCCAACTCCTGGCCCTGGTCTGCGGCTTCTCCGATAGACTCCTCCATCTGCTTCTGCCCAGCCTCCATCTTGCTGAGCCTTTCCTTAAGGCACGTCTCTGCCCTCTGGAGATTATCACAGAACGTCTGCAGCTCCTTCACCTGAGCTTCCAGACCTAAGGTCCTTCTGCGGAGATCACCATTTTCATTACGGGTGTCCTGCAGAGTGGTCTCAACCACCATGTGCTCTGCATCCACCTTATCATCCTCTAGTTTTCCTTTAACCCTGAGGAGATCCTCATAGTCTCTCTTGATTTGTTGCAGTTCCCTATTGAGCTTTTCACCATATTCCTTCTTGGAGTCACATAGCTCCCGGTTGAACTGTTCGTGCAGTCGTTTTAGGTTTTGGTCACGTCCAGAAACTTCAACCTGCAGTGCCTCTTTTATGGCAGACAGCTCTCTATCCCTCTGGTGTAGTCCCTCATCCAGCTTTTGCTTCGCTTGTATCAGCTCTACGTGTACCAGGGAGAACCTATCTTTCAACTCGCACAGCTCATCTTCAAACTCCGCTTTGTCAAGCCCCAACTGAAAAACCTCCTCTTTATTTCTCTGGAACTTTTCCTTCCAATTGTTGACTTCCTTGCTGTTTTCCTCCAGTTCACGCTGCAAGTTCCTCACAACCTGGTTTATTTTCTGCCCTTCAGACTCCAGGTTCTGCTGGTCTGAGGACACGATCTCCAGGTTTCCACATAGTTGCTGCACGTCACTCTGACACTGCTGGCTGATAGGCTCCAGCTCTTGGTAACGACTGGCCGCCTCCTCTTTCAGGGCTGTCAGATCCTTCTGACTCGGTACCGTACCGGAGGTTGCTACTGGCAATGTCACCTCCTCTTCTGCCTCGGAAGGAGGATCCACCCTTGAAACAAAGGCACACAGTACTACATTTTCCTTATTTTCACTTTCAGCCCAGTCTACAGGAGCAACTTTTTTGTGGCCCTTGCGCCATCTACGAGATGGGGACTTTCTCACCTCGTCTAGCCCCTCCTGACTGACCTCTCCTTCTACTTTCGTAGTTTCACCGTCAGCTACGGGGTCTGTGTCACTCACCATGGTGTTGTGGACTAACAGGTCACCTCCCACTTTGACATCACCCCCTTCTACTGGAGCTACCCCGTTATCAACGGTCACATTGTCATTTTTAGGAGGTACCAACTAGAGATGAGCGGTGTTCGACTTGAACTGTTCGCCAATCTCAAATTCGAGCTGTTTTGGGCGGTGTTCGAGTTGTTCGACGAACCCGAACGATTTGCAAAAAATTCGGCTGTTCGAGGTTATGTTCGATAACTGTTCGTGCACCAAAAGCGTGTCCTGCATGTCTGGCGCTATTTAGAGCACCAATCATGCAGGGATTGTCTGCCACTCACTGTAATGCCACAGCCATGGTGGTTGTGGCATTACAGTGATTGCCCAAATCGATGGGAACAGTGCCAACAGTGAAACATGAAAAGCCGGCAATTCAGCAGCGGCATACACCTGTACCCGACAATTTAGAACCGAAAGAATAGAGCTTCACACATAGATTAGATAGATATAAACATGTCAGCCACATATATACGAAGTACAGTGAAAGTGCTGCTTACTGTACTTGTCATTTAGCGTAAAGGATTTATCAAAAAAAATAATAGTGTTTTCATGCACCGTCTCTTTAAAAAAGCCGGCCGGCAATTCAGCAGCGGTACCCGACAATTTAGAATAGAAGGAATAGAGAATCACACATAGATTAGATAGATAGAAACATGTCAGTCACATATATAAGAAGTGCAGTGACAGTGTTGATTACTGTACTTGTCATTTAGTGTAAAGGATTTATTTAAAAAAATAATAGTGTTTTCATGCACTGTCTCTTTAAAAAAGCCGGCCGGCAATTCAGCAGCGGTACCCGACAATTTATAACAGACAGAATAGAGCATCATACATAGATTAGATAGATAGAAACATGTCAGCCACATATATACGAAGTACAGTGACAGTGTTGCTTACTGTACTTGTCATTTAGCGTAAAGGATTTATCAAAAAAAATAATAGTGTTTTCATGCACCGTCTCTTTAAAAAAGCCGGCCGGCAATTCAGCAGCGGTACCCGACAATTTAGAATAGAAGGAATAGAGAATCACACATAGATTAGATAGATAGAAACATGTCAGTCACATATATAAGAAGTGCAGTGACAGTGTTGATTACTGTACTTGTCATTTAGTGTAAAGGATTTATTTAAAAAAATAATAGTGTTTTCATGCACTGTCTCTTTAAAAAAGCCGGCCGGCAATTCAGCAGCGGTACCCGACAATTTATAACAGACAGAATAGAGCATCATACATAGATTAGATAGATAGAAACATGTCAGCCACATATATACGAAGTACAGTGACAGTGTTGCTTACTGTACTTGTCATTTAGCGTAAAGGATTTATCAAAAAAAATAATAGTGTTTTCATGCACCGTCTCTTTAAAAAAGCCGGCCGGCAATTCAGCAGCGGTACCCGACAATTTAGAATAGAAGGAATAGAGAATCACACATAGATTAGATAGATAGAAACATGTCAGTCACATATATAAGAAGTGCAGTGACAGTGTTGATTACTGTACTTGTCATTTAGTGTAAAGGATTTATTTAAAAAAATAATAGTGTTTTCATGCACTGTCTCTTTAAAAAAGCCGGCCGGCAATTCAGCAGCGGTACCCGACAATTTATAACAGACAGAATAGAGCATCATACATAGATTAGATAGATAGAAACATGTCAGCCACATATATACGAAGTACAGTGACAGTGTTGCTTACTGTACTTGTCATTTAGCGTAAAGGATTTATCAAAAAAAATAATAGTGTTTTCATGCACCGTCTCTTTAAAAAAGCCGGCCGGCAATTCAGCAGCGGTACCCGACAATTTATAACAGACAGAATAGAGCTTCACACATAGATTAGATAGATAGAAACATGTCAGTCACATATATATGAAGTACAGTGATAGTGTTGGTTACTGTACTTGTCATTTAGTATTAAAATAAAGGATTTATTATTAAAAAAATTGGCGTGGGGTTCCCCTTAATTTTAGGCTCTAGCGGAGGTTAAGCAGACGGCTGGGGCAGATGTTTGAAGCTTGGGAAGGGGGTAATACCCACGGAGCTTCCCAGGCTACTAATATCAGCCCCCAGCTGAATACATAGCCTTTACTAGCTATTAAAATGGGGGACCCCCCAAAAGAAATGACGTGGGGTCCCCCCTAATTTAATAGCTAGCAAAGGCTAGGCAGACAGCTGGGGGCTGATATTAATAGCCCAGGAAGGGAGCCATGAATATTGGCCCCCTCCCAGGCTAGAAACACCAGCCGTCAGCCGCCCCAGAAATGGCGCATTCATAGGATGCGCCAATTCTGGCACTTAGCCTCGCTCTTCCACGCTGCCCTGGTGCGGTGGCAGGGGGTAATAGGGTTGGGGTTGATGTCAGCTTATAATGCCAGCTGACATCAAGCCCAGGTTAGTAATGGAGAGGCGTCTATAAGACACCCCCATTACTAACCCCATAGTCAAAGTTAAAAAAAACACAAACACCCAGAATAAAGTCCTTTAATTGAAATAAAGACACAATCCTTTATTGTTCTAAATTAAACCATACTTACCGTCACGCCCATTCCAGCTGAAGCCAACGATCTCCTGCAATAAAAGAAAAATAATAAAGCAACCTCATCCTTACCTTTCCATGGTTCCCACGACAGCTTCAGCTCTGCTACATCGAGATGACAGGCTGGACCGCAGCAGAACGCTGCCATCCAGCCTCTCATCCCGCAGACACTGAGAAGCGCAGGCATGCTTGCGCTGCTCAGCGTCTCTCTGTGACGACATCCAGATGAGCCGAGTTCATGTCCAATGAACTCGGCTCACCTCATGCACGTCACTGACAGCGTGGGAAAATTCTCAAGCTGAAGCGGTGAGTGCAGGAGAATTCTCCCACGCTGTCAGTGACGTGCAGGAGGTGAGCTGAGTTCATTGGACATGAGCTCACCTTATGCACGTCACTGACAGCGTGGGAGAATTCTCCTGCACTCAGCGCTTCAGCGTGAGAATTCTCCCGCTGAAGCGCTGAGTGCAGGAGAATTTTCCCACGCTGTCAGTGACGTGCATAAGGTGAGCTCATGTCCAATGAACTCAGCTCACCTCCTGCACGTCACTGACAGCGTGGGAGAATTCTCCTGCACTCAGCGCTTCAGTGTGAGAATTCTCCCACGCTGAAGCGCTGAGTGCAGGAGAATTTTCCCACGCTGTCAGTGACGTGCATGAGGTGAGCCGAGTTCATTGGACATTAACTCGGCTCATCTGGATGCCCTCACAGAGAGACACTGTGGAGCGCAAGCAAGCCTGCGCTTCTCAGTGTCTGCGGGATGACAGGCTTGATGGCAGCGTTCTGCTGCGGTCCAGCCTGTCATCTCGATGTAGCAGAGCTGAAGCTGTCATGGGAACCATGGAAAGGTAAGGATGATGTTGCTTTATTATTTTTCTTTTATTTCAGGAGATCGTTGGCTTCAGCTGGAATGGGCGTGATGGTAAGTATGGTTTAATTTAGAACAATAAAGAATTGTGTGTTTATTTCAATTAAAGGACTTTTTTCTGGGTGTTGTGTTTTTTTTAAATACTTTACTAGAAATTCATGGTGGTCATGTCTAATATTGGCGTGACCCCATGAATTTCGGGCTTAGGGCCAGCTGATAATGCCAAGCTGGCCCTAACCCCTTTATTACCCAGTGAGCCACCGCATCAGGGCCCTGGATGAGTTGGGTACAGCGCCAGAAGATGGCGCTTCTATGAACGCGCCATTTTCCGGGGTGGCTGCGGACTGCAATTTGCAGCGGGGGTGGCCCAGAAAGCTTGGGCCTCCCTGCGCTGCGGATTCCAGCCCCCAGCTGCCTAGTTGTACCTGGCTGGACACAAAAACAGGGCGAAGCCCCACGTCAATTTTCTTTAAATTATTTCATGAAATAATTAAGAAAAAAAGGGCTTCCCTATATTGTTGTGTCCGGCCAGGTACAAATAGGCAGCTGGTGGTTGGGGGCAGCCCGTTCCTGCCTGCTGTACCTGGCTGGACACAAATATAGTGCGAAGCCCCATGTCAATTTTTTTTTAATTATTTCATGAATTTCCTGAAATAATTTAAAAAAATTGAAGTGGGGCTTCGCACTATATTTGTGTCCAGCCAGGTACAGCAGGCAGGAACGGGCTGCCCCCATCCACCAGCTGCCTATTTGTACCTGGCCGGACACAACAATATAGGGAAGCCCTTTTTTTCTTAATTATTTCATGAATTTCATGAAATAATTAAAAAAAATTGAAGTGGGGCTTCGCACTATATTTGTGTCCAGCCAGGTACAGCAGGCAGGAACGGGCTGCCCCCATCCACCAGCTGCCTATTTGTACCTGGCCGGACACAACAATATAGGGAAGGCCTTTTTTTCTTAATTATTTCATGAATTTCATGAAATAATTAAAAAAAAAGTACGTGGGGCTTCGCCCTATTTTTGTGTCCAGCCAGGTACAACTAGGCAGCTGGGGGCTGGAATCTGCAGCGCAGGGAGGCCCAAGCTTTCTGGGCCCCCCCCCGCTACAAATTGCAGTCCGCAGCCACCCCGGAAAATGGCGCGTTCATAGAAGCGCCATCTTCTGGCGCTGTACCCAACTCATCCAGGACCCTGGTGCGGTGGCTCACTGGGTAATAAAGGGGTTAGGGCCAGCTTGGTATTATCAGCTGGCCCCAAGCCCAAAATTCATGGGGTCACGCCAGTATTAGACATGACCGCCATGAATTTCTAGTAAAGTATTTAAAAAAAACACAACACCCAGAATAAAGTCCTTTAATTGAAATAAAGACACAATTCTTTATTGTTCTAAATTAAACCATACTTACCATCACACCCATTCCAGCTGAAGCCAACGATCTCCTGCAATAAAAGAAAAATAATAAACCAACCTCATCCTTACCTTTCCATGGTTCCCACGACAGCTTCAGCTCTGCTACATCGAGATGACTGGCTGGACCGCAGCAGAACGCTGCCATCCAGTCTGTCATCCCGCAGACACTGAGAAGCGCAGGCATGCTTGCGCTCCTCACTGTCTCGCTGTGACGGCATCCAGATGAGCCGAGGTCATGTCCAATGAACTCGGCTCACCTCATGCACGTCACTGACAGCGTGGGAAAATTCTCACGCTGAAGTGCTGAGTGCAGGAGAATTCTCCCACGCTGTCAGTGATGTGCATGAGGTGAGCTCATGTCCAATGAACTCAGCTCACCTCCTGCACGTCACTGACAGCGTGGGAAAATTCTCCTGCAATCAGCGCTTCAGCGTGAGAATTTTCCCACGCTGTCAGTGACGTGCATGAGGTGAGCCGAGTTCATTGGACATGAACTCGGCTCATCTGGATGTCGTCACAGAGAGACGCTGAGCAGCGCAAGCAAGCCTGCGCTTCTCAGTGTCTGCGGGATGACAGGCTGGATGGCAGCGTTCTGCTGCGGTCCAGCCTGTCATCTCGATGTAGCAGAGCTGAAGCTGTCGTGGGAACCATGGAAAGGTAAGGATGAGGTTGCTTTATTATTTTTCTTTTATTGCAGGAGATCGTTGGCTTCAGCTGGAATGGGCGTGATGGTAAGTATGGTTTAATTTAGAACAATAAAGGATTGTGTCTTTATTTCAATTAAAGGACTTTATTCTGGGTGTTTGTGTTTTTTTTAACTTTGACTATGGGGTTAGTAATGGGGGTGTCTTATAGACGCCTCTCCATTACTAACCTGGGCTTGATGTCAGCTGGCATTATAAGCTGCCATCAACCCCAACCCTATTACCCCCTGCCACCGCACCAGGGCAGCGTGGAAGAGCGAGGCTAAGTGCCAGAATTGGCGCATCCTATGAATGCGCCATTTCTGGGGCGGCTGACGGCTGGTGTTTCTAGCCTGGGAGGGGGCCAATATTCATGGCTCCCTTCCTGGGCTATTAATATCAGCCCCCAGCTGTCTGCCTAGCCTTTGCTAGCTATTAAATTAGGGGGGACCCCACGTCATTTTTTTGGGGGGGTCCCCCATTTTAATAGCTAGTAAAGGCTATGTATTCAGCTGGGGGCTGATATTAGTAGCCTGGGAAGCTCCGTGGGTATTACCCCCTTCCCAGGCTTCAAACATCTGCCCCAGCCGTCTGCTTAACCTCCGCTAGAGCCTAAAATTAAGGGGAACCCCACGCCAATTTTTTTAATAATAAATCCTTTATTTTAATACTAAATGACAAGTACAGTAACCAACACTATCACTGTACTTCATATATATGTGACTGACATGTTTCTATCTATCTAATCTATGTGTGATGCTCTATCTTTCTGTTCTAAATTGTTGGGTACCGCTGCTGAATTGCCGGCCGGCTTTTTTAAAGAGACAGTGCATGAAAACACTATTATTTTTTTAAATAAATCCTTTACACTAAATGACAAGTACAGTAAGCAACACTATCACTGTACTTATTATATATGTGACTGACATGTTTCTATCTATCTAATCTATGTGTGAAGCTCTATTCTTTCTGTTCTAAATTGTCGGGTACAGATGCTGAATTGCCGGCCGGCTTTTTTAAAGAGACGGTGCATGAAAACACTAATATTTTTTTTAATAAATCCTTTACACTAAATGACAAGTGCAGTAACCAACACTGTCACTGTGCTTCTTATATGTGTGACTGACATGTTTCTATCTATCTAATCTATGTGTGATACTCTATTCCTTCTTGTCTAAATTGTCGGGTACCGGTGTATGCCGCTGCTGAATTTGCCGGCCGGCTTTTTTAAAGACAGTGTCTTCTGGGCAGTTTGTCAGCTTTTGGACACCTTTGCAGGTGTTTTCTATGTGTTTCTATGTGTTTTTGTTTGCCTGCCATTGGTTTTAACGGTGTTCGACGGTGTTCTAAGGTGTTCGACGAACAGTTCGACGAACAGTTCCTCGAACATCCCGGTGTTCGACGAACCGAACCGAACCCGAACACTACGGGGGTGGCTCAACACTAGTACCAACCCACCACCAGTAATTTTTTTTGATTTTCTATCCTCCACGCTGTTTTGAACAACCGCCCCTTTTTTAGACACTGCCCCCTTTTTAACAACCACATCGGCAGGGGAATTTTTACAAGAAAAATCAATAATAGTCTTAGGACTCAGTTCATAACAGCTCTTACCACCTCCCCGGGTACTCTGGGACAACACTGGCGCCCCCGGAGAGTTCATAGAATGGTCCACTGCCGCCATTCCATATGGTGCCCACGGCTCCAGCGGTTCCAGCACCATGTCCAGTAGACGTTTCTCAAATTCCTGCTGTGGTTTTAACAGGCATTTTAATCGTTCTAATCGCTCAATAGCTTCAGACTCAGTTGCTGCTCCCTTCACAGCCATTTTTATCTGCTCCTGCATTTCCTCAGGACACTATTCACACACGGCTCTCCCCGGAAAAATTTTCGTGGCCCCGCCGAGCCACCGCAAAACCGGATTTGAGTGCAACGACAATCTTCGCAACCCCGCCGAGTTGCAGCAAACAACCGGATTTGAGTGCGACGACAATCTTCGCAACCCCGCCGAGTTGCAGCCAGATGTTTTAATCCACACTCGTCGTCCTGTGCTGTTGCCCCTAGCAACCGGGCTGCAGTTGCCTCAAGCAACTGGACTGCAGTTGCCCCTAGCAACCGGACCGCAGTTGCCCCTAGCAACCGGGTTGTCGTTGCCGCTAGCAACCGGGCTGCAGTTGCCCGCATTCTCGAACCATATGTAAGGCAACACTAGTCATCATAATGGGGGATACTCGCTGCACCGGGTAAATTAAGCACACGTGCAATGTTCTTCCGGTTTTTCACAATGCAGCTGTTTATTATTTTATCATAAACCGCTGTTCACACACATAATGTCCAGGAGCCTTTCCTGTGGCAGCTATGCCCACTTGGCTCCAGGTAAACTATAACACTTGGCTTCAGCAAACTATAACAATGTCCATATATCACAATGTCCATATAACGTACCGCTTTTACCTTTTGCAGGGTCTTAACGGTTGCAGTCCATTTAATCCGCCACCACTGTGGCTTTAAGGCTTTTCCAGGTGGGGGTCTCTAGCCGTCGTCCCGTCTAAGGCTACTGGAATGTTTCACTCACACACATCCAGTCTGCGCCTTTCCGGACTCTTCACCAAGCCGCTGCCTTCCAAGGCCACTGGCATCTACACAAGATCCAGCCTCGACCTTTCAGGCTGCCAGGCTTCACTGTATCACGGTGTCCCACACACACGGGAAACAGGCCTCACGCCCAACTCACCGAACACACCTGTCTCCCATCAAGCAGGGTTTATATATCCATCCCGTGCACACACACACACACAGACAGGACCTTGCTGATGTCACAGTCATGTGATCAGACAGACATTCTGTGCGCGCAGGACCTGTGCTATGTCACAGTCATGTGACCAGTCACCTGAGGGGGAAGGTACTTGGTCAGGTAAAACACATCCTGGACCATTACCGTAATGCCAGCAAGTCGCTGCATTACACAGCATAATACAGAGATTTGACCCGTGGAACTGCAAAACCACAGTTCTAGTTATCTGGCCTACACCAAACTCTTTTAAACAGATATATTGGTGTTTGAACAGTCAGGGAGACACTATTACTGTTTTTTTTTACGGAAAAAAATCCAAAAGCAGGATAATACAGAGATTTGACCCGTGGAACTGCAAAACCACAGTTCTAGTTATCTGGCCTACACCAGACTCTTTTAAACAGATATATTGGTGTCTGAACAGTCACAGACACACTCAATTTTTTTTTTGGGGGGGGGGGAATACCAAAAGGTTAATAAGATGCGTATTTGTACAGTCTGACTGAGGAAAAAAAAAATACAGGATTTAGATGAAAAAAAAAAAGGATTTTTCCTGGCCCCTGAGACCGGGGTGATAAGTCTAGCAATTTGACCAACAGGAGCACACAGGACTGTAATGCAACGTTTGCTGGTATAACCACTGCGTCTCCTATACAGCCTGCCTGCCTGATATCTGGGATGGATATTAGTCCTCAGAAGGACTGTTTGTTTGATTTTGCAGGCTTTTAAGACCCTACACTACCTATTTCGCAGTATTAATCTCTCACTAGCTCAGCAGCACTGACCCTACACTGTCTGATCCGGAGCGACTGTGTCCAAGATGGCGGCGCCCGGTTTTAAATACTTGAGGTGATGCTGTGCGGCCAGCCAATCACTGTAATGCCCACAAACAACAAGGCTGTGGCATTACAGTGACTGGCTGGCAATCCCTGTATGTTCATTGGCTCTGTAAAGAGCGCCAAACATGCAGGGCGGAGACCTGAGCTCCCGCCCGAGTAACCCGGAAATGCTTGGTGCTCGCCGAACATCCCGAGTAGTGAGATGCTCGGGCGAGTACCGAGCAGTGTCGAGCATGCTCGCTCAAGACTAGTTAGGAGTGTATGGTATATTAGATTAGGAATTGGGTACAGTGCAGTGGTGGGCACAATAGTTTAGGATAGAAATAGTTAATTTATTTAGTAATAGCTCCAGTGTAGAAGGAGGCAGGGTAGTAGTGGAGTAGTTTGCCCAGCAACCGACGGAGACAGTTGATGATTGGTCCAGTTGATAAAGGGGGGGGGGGGGTTTTGGGCCAGAGGAGAGCAACAGTTATTCCTGTCAGGAAATGGTTGAGCCAGAGCAGTTGTTGCTGTTAGTAACATTAAGTCTGCTGGAGGAAGACTGAGGAGAAGTTCAGGGCCCTGGGGGCTGAAGGTCAATAGAGATACAGATGTATGTTTGGAAAAGGGTTAGGCAGCTTGGGGAATGATAAAGCGGACAACTCTGAGGAAAATTCCCTGAACGTCCGAGGTCTACGGCCTGAAGAAGGACTGATGGAGCCAGCCTTCACTACTCCCAAGGAGGGGAGAACGGACGGGGACACACCTGAGGAGAGTAGGACCGTGTTCTGGGAAGCTGTGGAACCGGGGAAACTAACTCGGAGGTCAGGAAGGGACAGAAGAGAGGATGAAAACTCTAATGGAGATGTCCAGAAAGACTGTATCTGTGGCTAAAACTGAACAAACGGAGTTTAGTAAAGTTATGTTATATAAAAGAGAGACAGAGTCTGAAATTGATTATTTGCCTGCAACAACTGAACTCCTGAAGAAAACTGAGATTTCCCGGGAAACTGTAAGTGTTGTACACTACATGCAAATCACCTGGCAACCGGGACATTATCTTGTATTTGTGGGTGTAGAAACACAACAACTGCAGTCTCTCGCCACTACTACCACCCTGTACCCTTTACAAACCATGACACTACCATCACCATGCTTGACTGTAGGCAAGACACTCTGCTCTTTGTACTCCTCAGACAGTTGCCACCACCCACGCTTAGCACCATCTGAACCAAATAATTTTATCTTGGTCTCAACAGACCACAGGACATGGTTCCTGTAATCCATGTCCTTAGTCTGCTTGTCTTCAGCAAACTCTTTGCAGGCTTTCTTGTGCATCAGCTTTAGATGATGTTTTCTTCTAGGATGATAGCCATGCAGACCAATTTGATGCAGTGTGCGACGTATGGTCTGAGCTCTGATAGACTGATCCCTCACCTCTCTAACCTCTGCAGCAATCATACATTTATTTTAAAAAGACAACCTCTGGATATGATGCTGAGCCCGAGCACTCAACTTCCTTGGACGTCCATGGCGAGGCCAGTTCTGAAAGGAACCCGTCTTGTTAAACTTCTGTATGGTCTTGGCTACCATGCTGCAGCTCAGTTTCAGGGTGTTGACAATCTTCTTATAGCCTCGGCCATCTTTATGTAGAGCAGCAATTCTTTTTTCAGATCCTGAGAGAGTTCTTTGCCATGAGAGTGCCATGTTGAACTTTCCTTCCTGTGACCAGTATGAGAGAGTGTGAGAGCGATAACCCCAAATTTACCACACCTGCTCCCAATTCACACCTGAGACCTAGTAACACTTATGAGTCACATGACACCAGGGAGGAAAAATGGCTAATTGGGCACAATTTGGAAATTTTCACTTAGGGGTGTACTCACTTTTGTTGCCAGCGGTTAAGACATTAATGGCTGTGTGTTGAGTTATTCAGAGGGCACACCAAATTTACACTCTGACTACTTTACACTGTATCAAAGGGTCATATGTTCAGTATTGTCAGATGAAAAGATATAATAAAATATTTCCAAACAAGAGGGGTGTACTCACTTTTGTGATATACTGTATGTCCTTGATATGTTTATAATCTTTTTATTAACATTTTATGACTTACTAACTTTAAAAGGTGATTTATTTTTGCATATAAAATATACATAAAAAACTGGTACACATTTATACTCTATCTTTAATAATTTATTTCTAACGTTTTTATTTAACTATAAAACCTTTATATGAAAGGAGGAATAATATTCTGTAAAGAAAAAATGTATGCATTGGTAATATATAGTATCTAGTCATTACATTGTTTATGAGTAGCACTCTGGAGATGAGAAGGTTAAGAATCTTTTACCTCTGGGAAGTGGATATCACACTTCCCGTTATACACTGACATCAAAGTTGATGGGGCACTTCTAAAATAGTCCTCCTTAACAGTGCCGCACTCCTGGGGCACACGGATTTATCATATCATAATTCCCTGGCTTTGCTGGAGCGCCGTTAAAATGGCTCACATTGAGATAAAGACTAGGCGTTGATGATACTCGCTAGAGAACCTTTTGACGTAAAGTTGTTATGGCAAAGCTAATGGCCAAGATTAAACTACACTTAAATGGACATTTAAACTGCACGATATTTGGGAACAGTTCATAGGAACCCTCGTTTCGCAATAATATTGCAATGTAAACAATCTGCTGATCACCCACCGAAAGAGCAAAACGCTCATCATAGTTACATAGTTACATAGTTACATAGTTTATAAGGCCGAAAAAAGACAAGCGTCCATCCAGTTCAGCCTATTTCTTGTGCACTGCAGCTATTCCGCAGCGTTGATCCAGGGGAAGGCAACAAAAAACCATGAGGTATAGGCCAATTTACATCACTGAGGAAAAATTCACTTCCCGACACCAATCTGGCAGTCAGATTAAATCCCTGGATTAATTAACTATCACTAAGCATAAGATGTAATTTTATTGTTCTCAAGAAAGGCGTCCAGGCCTCTCTTGAACTCATTAAGTGAGTTGGACATCACCACTTCCTCTCCCAGAGAGTTCCAGAGTCTCACGGCTCTGACCGTAAAGAATCCCCTTCTATGCTGGTGCAGGAACCTCCTTTCCTCCAGACGCATAGTGTGCCCCCTCGTCTTTGTCACCATCCTTGGTATAAACAGGTCATGGGAGAGATCTCTGTACTGCCCCCTGATGTATTTATACATGTTTATGAGGTCTCCCCTAAGCCTTCTCTTTTCCAATGTAAATAGGCCTAATTTTGACAACCTCTCTGGGTATTCTAGTCCCTCCATTCCCTTTATTACCTTAGTCGCCCTCCTTTGTACCCTCTCTAGCTCCAATATGTCTTTCCTGAGCACCGGAGCCCAGAACTGTGCACAATATTCTAAGTGCGGCCTTACCAGCGCTTTATACAGAGGAAGAACAATGTTCTCATCATATGCCCCTATTCCTCTTCTGATGCATGCCATGACTCTATTTGCCTTCGCAGCTGCTGCCTGACACTGGGCACTCCAATTTAATTTGCTGTTAACCAAGACGCCCAGGTCCTTCTCCATGTCAGATTTCCCCAACGGTTTCCCATTTAATATGTATGGGTGACTGCTGTTTTTCTTTCCCATGTGCATGACCTTACATTTATCGGCATTGAACCCCATTTGCCATTTTTTGGCCCAACTCCCCAATTTATCTAAATCCTCCTGTAGCTGTGCCCTGTCCTCATCTGTATTAACTACTTTACAAAGTTTAGTATCATCTGCAAATATTGCTATTTTACTATGCAACCCTTCCACTAGATCATTAATAAATATATTAAATAATATAGGGCCCAAGACAGACCCTTGAGGCACCCCGCTAGTAACCCTGACACACCCTGAGCTTACTCCATTGATAACCACCCTCTGCTTTCTATCACTCAGCCAGCTATTTACCCACTTGCACACATTATCCCCCAGACCAAGCATTCTCATTTTATATACCAACCTTTTGTGTGGCACGGTATCAAACGCTTTGGAGAAGTCAAGGTATACAACATCCACTGACTCTCCCCGGTCCAGCTGTGAGCTCACCTCCTCGTAGAAGGCGATCAGGTTTGTTTGGCAGGAGCGATCCCTCATGAATCCATGTTGATATGGAGTTAGACAGTTATTATCATTAAGATATTCTACAATAGCATCTCTAAGAAATCCTTCAAACAATTTACCCACAACAGACGTTAAGCTTACTGGTCTATAGTTCCCAGGGTCACTTTTAGACCCCTTTTTGAATATTGGTACCACATTTGCTTGGCGCCAGTCTAGTGGGACAGTCCCTGTCCATAAAGAGTGCTTGAATATAAGATACAGCGGCCTGTCTATCACATTACTTAATTCTTTTAGTACCCAGTGGTGTATGTCATCTGGGCCTGGTGACTTGTCTATTTTGATATTATTTAGGCGTTTCTGAACTTCCCCCTGGGTTAGGTGGGTGATATTTAGCGGAGGATTTACTTTATCACTCTGCATTTCCTCCGATAAATTGTTTTCTTTTGTGAAAACAGTGGAGAAGAAGCTATTGAGTAGGTTTGCTTTACCCTCATCGCCCTCTATGATTTTACCCAGGTTATTTTTCAATGGGCCAACGCCATCAGTTTTAATCCTTTTACTGTTTATATAGTTAAAGAACAGTTTGGGATTCGTTTTACTTTCCTTGGCAATTAGTCTCTCTGTCTCCTCTTTTGCTATTCTTATTTGTTTCTTACAGATTTAGTTTTTTTCCCTATAAGATATTAGCGCTTCCTCGCTGCCTTCTTGTTTAAGTTTACCGAAAGCCCTTTTTTTGTTTTTCATTGTCCTCTTGACTTCCTTATTTAGCCACATTGGCTTCCTCCTATTCCTAGCCCTTTTATTCCCATAAGGTATGTACCTTCTACAGTGCCTATGTAGGACTGTTTTGAAAATTTCCCATTTTCTATCCGTGCTCCTATTACTGAAGATACTATCCCAGTCTATAAGGTGAAGGGCATCTCTTAGCTGATCAAACTTTGCCCTCCTAAAGTTCAGTGTTTTTGTGACTCCCTTGCTGGGCACCCTACTGAAGCACATGTGGAATTGTATAATGTTGTGGTCACTATTTCCCAGGTGCCCCCCGACCTGCACCTCAGTTATTCTGTCTGGCCTGTTAGTTAATATTAAGTCTAAAAGGGCCGTCCCTCTAGTTGGTTCCTGCACAAGTTGTGACAAATAATTGTCTTTGATAATTGACAGAAACCTGTTTCCTTTCTGAGATCTACAGCTTTCGGTTTCCCAGTCTATATCGGGGTAATTGAAGTCCCCCATAATAAGCACCTCATTATTTTTTGCTACTTCGTCTATTTGTCTCATTAATAGACTTTCCGTGGCTTCTGCTATATTTGGTGGTTTATAACAGACTCCTATGATCAGTTAGGTAAAATGATACTTTGGTTTGTCTAAAGGATCATCATTCTAGATAGTGCATGGTTCTGTAAAAGCAGGACCTGCGGTGCGGTGTACAATGGACGAATATGTGCAATGCCTATTACTGAGCATTCAATGTGCATCTGAAGCGCAGTCTGCATGTGTAAACAGGATATTAATCGACTACTGACTGGTCGTTTAACGCCGCAGATTCGCTGGTACATATGTACCTTAAAGGGGTGGTCCGAAACTAATATTGTTTGTATCCAAAATGGCTATCTATTTATTGTAATAAAAGAATCATTTTCTTATTCTTTAATCCCTTTAAAGACCAGGGCGTACTAATACGTATCTGGGCCCTGTGACTTAAGAGCCTGATACGTATTAGTACACCCTAACTTTAATGCAGCACCGGGCGGTGATCGCATTACATTTCCGGCGACATCTTACCTCTGGGTAGATGGCACCGTCATCGCCGCCCCCCCGCACCAGTGATCGCTGTGATTAGCTGTTCAAAACTGAACAGCCAATCACAGCATTTGTCACTGTTTCCGGCAATCTGACATGACAGGGCAGTCATGGGGCGGTGACCGGCTTGTGACCTGCCTGTATGGCACCCCAGGGGTCCGGTTGCCACAGTGGCATTGCCTCCCTCACAAGGGGTGATGCCATGCCTGGAAGCAAGGAGGGGTCCCCTAATCAGGTATACCAGCATACAACACTTTCCTGGCTCCAGACCAGGAAGGGGAGCTCCTCCCCTTAACAACTGGAATCTGGAGGCGGGGTTAGTAAGAGTGAGTTGAGAGGAGTTGGAGACAGGACAGCGACGAGGAAGGACCTGGGGAAGGGAGCTGTGAACAAGCTCGCCCCAGAGGAGAGAAGCGCAAGTGAACCGGACACCGGAGTCCATGGTTGAGGGGCACTGAAGGCCCAGCAGCTAAATCCGGAGGGCAGGAGACTGCAGGTCTTCTGGCCCCACCAGACACCCGGCGGCTCAGCAGCATCATAGGGCCCAGCACCGCCACGTGGGAGCGACACTTGAGGAAGGTCCGAGCTGCCTGCCATACAGGTGAGGAAAAAGATGTTTTACTCCGGGCCAAAGAGTATAGCGCAGAGGGAAGGCCTACAACTCCACCTGGTGAGGTGGATCCCCAACTTGCTTCCAGGCCACCCGGACCCCCACTACCAGCTAGTTCCCGTGCCCAGGTCTTTTCTGCCAAACCGCAAGCTAAGAGCTAAGAGGAAGCTAAGAGGAAACCGCCATTAATGTGTTGTCTGTTCATTACCTGTGCCCTCAGCCCTGCACGACACTGTTCAAGCCGACAACATCTACTCTTCAAATCATCTACACTGCCCCGGAGCTTAGCTATGGAGAGCTGAACTAACTCTGCTGTGTCACCATCAGCTCCAGGGGAACTGCACTGCAGCGGCGGCCCCATATAACCGCATACCACAGGTGGCGTCACGAACATTATCTCTAAAAACTTTATTCCCCTTTTACTTTCCCTTTAATCGACCACCCTGGGTCACGTACCGGGTCACTGCCACCGTGACTACCCCTATACAGGACCGGCCCCAGGGGGCGCATCACCAGTCACCGCCCCATGACCCCCTGTAATGAATGTAAAGCCCCCAGACTGCTGTGATTGGAGCGATTAATGATGATGTTACGCTCACGCGTAGATGCGGTAGACAAGCAGAGCAGAGCAAACCCACAGATGCGGAAAACAAGCAGAGCACAGCAAAACCCGCAGATGCGGTAGACAAGCAGAGCAGAGCAAACCCCGCAGATGCGGTAGACAAGCTGAGCAAAGCAAAACCCGCAGATGCGGTAGAAAAGCTGAGCAGAGCAAAACCCGCAGATGCGGTAGACAAGCAGAGCAAAGCAAAACCCGCAGATGCGGTAAACAAGCAGAGCAGAGCAAAACCGCCGGTGCGGTGAACAAGCAGAGCAGAGCAAAACCGCAGGTGTGGTAAACAAGCAGGGCAGAGCAAAACCGCAGGTGCGGTAAACAAGCAGAGCAGAGCAAAACCGCAGGTGCGGAGAACAAGCAGAGCAGAGCAAAACCGCAGGTGCGGTGAACAAGCAGAGCAGAGCAAAACCGCAGGTGCGGTAAACATGCAGAGCAGAGCAAAGCAGCAGGTGCAGTGAACAAGCAGAGCAGAGCAAAACTGCACGTGCGGTGAACAAGCAGAGCAGAGCAAAACCGCAGGTGCGGTGAACAAGGAGAGCAGAACAAAACCGCAGGTGCAGTGAACAAGCAGAGCAGAGCAAAACCACTGGTGTGGTGAACAAGCAGAGCAGAGCAAAACCGCAGGTGCGGTGAACAAGCAGAGCAGAGCAAAACCGCAGGTGCGGTGAACAAGCAGAGCAGAGCAAAACCGTAGGTGCGGTGAACAAGCAGAGCAGAGCAAAACCGCATGTGCGGTTAACAAGCAGAGCAGAGCAAAACCGCAGGTGCAGTGAACAAGCAGAATCAGATAAACACAAGGTACTTACAATGAAGTAGCGAGTGTACACAAAACTCACAAACAGAAGTACAGAGACAATGAGTTGCAGTTAGGTGCAGATTCAGACACTGCAGGAAAAGGGAAGATTCAGACATAGAGACAAACAGGAAATGAGCTAGGACACTGTTCAGACAGGGACTGAACCGGAACAAGATGCAGGAACGAGCCTGGGAACTCAGCCCCCAGGGAGGCGGAAACAGACTAGAAGTCAGAGATACAGGTAACGGCCCTGGGTACTCAGCCCCCAGGGTGGCGGAAACAGACAAGATTCAGGACAGGACCCGGCAACTCACAGTTGCACAGAACACACTGTAAGAAAGTGTTGCTCAGGCACCTCCTACTGGGTGGAGGGGGTTTAAGTATCCAGTGACTCACAGCAATAGGCTGGGGACGCATTAGGACTGCGCACACTGTAGCTTTAAGAACCAGGAAACAACAGCGCCGCGCCCTAAGCCAGCAGATAAGAGACATACAAACAGCAGGTACTGGAGCAAAGTGTGCAGCCTGGCCTGATAGGTAAGATTGCGGTCTTGCATGGTGGGAGATGGTAAGCCATGCAAGCACGCCGCCAGGGATGTTAAAGTACACCCCCCTTTATGCCCCCTCTTCTTCAAGCCAGCAAGGATTTCCTGCAGATAATTTGGAGGCCGATCCTTCTCTTCAAGAAGATTACCTCTTCTGACCACTAGAGGGAACGAAACTGGTCTCACCATCTTGGTGACTAGGATGCTTCCTCCCATCGAGCCATCCTCAGCAACAGAGGAAGTGGGTGAAGTACCAGGAACAGGACACAGGCAAGTCTCTCTCCACTTGGTAATATTGGGTAGTACCCCAAAGGATTCACGGGACAACTGGAGGTCCTCCACCAGGTTGGAGGGGTGCAGAGACTTGGGGTTAACCACCGCATTGACGTACACTTTGCCCAGCTTACTGGATGAAGTGGGCGAAGTACCAGGTACAGGGTGCAGAAAAGTCTCTCTCCATTTGTTATCAGGTAGCACCCCGGGGGATTCAGGAGACAACTGGAAGTCTTCCGCCTGGTTGGAGGGGTGCAGAGACTCAGGGGTAACCACTGCCTTGACGTACACTTTGCCAAGCTTACTGGATGAAGTGGGCAAAGTACCTGGTACAGGGTGAAGAAAAGTCTCTCTCCATTTGCTACATTTGTTATCAGGTAGCACCCCGGGGGATTCAGGAGACAACTGGAAGTCCTCCGCCTGGTTGGAGGGGTGCAGAGACTCGGAGGTAACCACCGCCTTGATGGACTTATTGCCAGATTTGTTAGAGATGGAGGATCCTTGCTTAGGGACCAACTTCAGTCTGGTTTCTGAGATGACACGTCTGCAAGGCAGGGAGGTGCCTAAAGCCAGATCATTGATACAATTGTCGAGACTGTGCGGGGACAATGCCTCCACTTCCCTTCCTTCGGAGACTTCAACGCACAGCGAGTCAGCGACTAGCAGACCTGGTGAAGAAGAAGAAGAAGCTGCTGACTGTCCTGAAGATATGGGGACTGGACACCCCTTGTACCTCAGCAGTCCCCCAGGAAACACCATGCAGGATCTCCAGACCTGAGCAGGCACTAGATCTCTCGGCTCTGGACGACCTGTGGGTAAACCAGACAGCACCTGGAATGTGAACTTCTTCATATGTAATGCTCCAGTCTGGAGCTTAATTTGTACAGACATATTTTGACTGTTTCTGAGTAGGGCTCGTCCTTCCGCTGACATTGCCCAAACCGGCTTCTGGAGTTGTCGGACGGGAATCAGACACCGACTCTTCAAGGCTTTAAGCCCGAAACTTCCGGTTAATCCGAGGCCTTCACTTGCCATGGAGACAGTCATGGTCATCTGTGGAGAGGAAACACTAACGCCAAGGGCAGCCTCTCCTACAGGCCTAATGTCTTGGGATTCCCCCACCTTCGCTAGACAAAGACCATAAGGGGATCCCAAACAACCGCAGCGGGACCGCAATCCGTTTTTGTGACAGAGTTCTGGCCTCTGCTTTGCCTGACGAACATAGTCATCCTTCATGGATTCTGTGCGGATAGCTGCCTCTACAGGCTGGGGAACAGAAGGTCTTTGGGAGGACAGAACCTGGCGTGACGGTTTACCTCTACGCCTTGCACGTCTGGACTGCCTCTTGAGGTTGGTAAGAAAAGTATTCTGTGGAGCATTGTCATCCTGTGTGGATTCTGTGTGGGCAGCAGTCTTTTCAGGCTGGAGAACTGGTAGGCTACCTACACACATCACCCATCAGGGCTGCTCCAGGATATTGGGAAGGGAAGCTTTAGCAGAAGCTTCAGGATTAGGGTCATCGAAGACCATTAGAAAGGCCACCAGGAAGGCCTGCAGGTCAGAGACGATAGGATCCCATGCTTCCCATAGGGGGGTGATCCATTTCAAGGCATCACCAGCTAGGTAGGACATCAGAAATGCTACTTTAACCCGATCGGTAGGAAAATAGTGAGCATAGAATTTGAAATTCAGCATGCATTGCTCCACAAATGCACGGCTTCGTTTTGGATCCCCAGAGTACCGTGGTGGATCTGCAGGAACGAGTGCTGATAGCTCCATTTGGGCTGGTGCGTAAATCGCCTGGACCTCAGCTTGAGAAAAAAATTTTCCTTGGTGCACGTATTCGCCAGACAAGGATTCAAATGTCTCTGAGAGCGAAGGGCCGTGGGGCTCAACGGGAACCATGGCCTGAGCAAACTGTTACGCTCGCGCCCAGACTGACTGGCGTGAGCATGATTAGTGATCCCACTGGACCATGAACTGAGGAGTGCCTGGAGGGGCATAACTAAGTATCAACTCGGTCCTACCAAGGTCACACGGTGGCTCAGTCGACTCCGTGAACCAGGGAGGAACCGAGCAGAGGGACCAGGTGCTACTCCAGGTCAGACCCCGGTCACAGCTGTTGACCCACACCGGGGAATGCAGGAACAGGCAGGTTAGGCTGGCATACAGACAGGAGGATACTGGCAGGCACGGCTGGTATGCAGACAGGTGGGTATTGGCAGGCACAGCTGGTATGCAGACAGGTGGGCACTGGCAGGCATGGCTGGCATGCCGACAGGCGGGTACTGGCAGGTAGGAACGCAGGCAGAATAGGGACCAGTACAGACTGGAACACAGGAACGGAACCGCAGGTGCGGTAGACAAGCAGAGCAGAGCAAAACCCGCAGATGCGGTATATAAACAGAGCAGAGCAAAACCCGCAGATGCGGTAGATAGGCAGTGCAGAGCAAAACCCGCAGATGCGGTAGAAAAGCAGAGCAGAGCAAAACCCGCAGATGCGGTAGACAAGCAGAGCAGAGCAAAACCCGCAGATGCGGTAGACAAGCTAAGCAGAGTAAAACCCGCAGATGTGGTAAACAAGCAGAGTGGAGCAAAACCCGCAGGTGCGGTAAACAAACAGAGCAGAGCAAAACCGCCGGTGCGGTGAACAAGCAGAGCAGAGCAAAACCGCAGGTGCGGTGAACAAGCAGAGCAGAGCAAAACCGCAGGTGCGGTGAACAAGCAGAGCAGAGCAAAACCGCAGGTGCAGTGAACAAGCAGAATCAGATAAACACAAGGTACTTACAATGAAGTAGCGAGTGTACACAAAACTCACAAACAGAAGTACAGAGACAACGAGCTGGAGTTAGGTGCAGATTCAGACACTGCAGGAAAAGGGAAGGTTCGGACATAGAGACAAACAGGAAACGAGCTAGGACACTGTTCAGACAGGGACTGAACCAAGAACAAGATACAGGAACGAGCCTGGGAACTCAGCCCCCAGGAAGGCGGAAACAGACTAGAAGTCAGAGATACAGGTAACGGCCCTGGGTACTCAGCCCCCAGGGTGGTGGAAACAGACAAGATTCAGGACAGGACCTGGCAACTCACAGTTGCACAGAACACACTGTAAGAAAGTGTTGCTCAGGCACCTCCTACTGGGTGGAGGGGGTTTAAGTATCCAGTGACTCACAGCAATAGGCTGGGGACGCATTAGGACTGCGCACACTGTAGCTTTAAGAATCAGGAAGCAACAGCGCCGCCGCCCTAAGCCAGCAGACAAGAGACATACAAACAGCAGGTACTGGAGCAAAGTGTGCAGCCTGGCCTGATAGGTAAGATTGCGGTCTTGCATGGTGGGAGATGGTAAGCCATGCAAGCACGCCGCCAGGGATGTTACAGATGACATTGGTCGCTCCAATCAGAGTACCTGAATACAGGTGACCGGGCGGTCACAGGGAGGTGTCACCTCCCTGTGAACCCCTGTGGTGCATGCTCTGCCCCAACCATGTCTCTTTGTTGCGATTAATGTCACCAATCAGATGGCTGGGGCAGAAAATGCACCACAGGGGGTCACAGGGAGGTGATACCTCCCTGTGACCGCCCGGTCACCTGTATACAGGTACTCTGATTGGAGCGATCGATGTCATCATCGATCGCTCCAATCAGATTACCTAACCGGGAGGTGAGTGGGTGGTGACCAGCCTGTCACCACCCTATCACCCCCATGTCACCGCCCTGCAGACCCTCACACTTGGTGAGGATTTCTACAGAGCGGTCACATCTGATCTGTCTGTCGCTGGGCCTTGTAGTGCCACAGAATATTCTGTGACACCACAAGACCATCTTCTCAACTGCTCCAGTTGCTGCTGCTCCTGGATCTTCTGCTCCGACGTCCTGGATCTCCTGCTCCTGACCTGCTGTGGTTCGTGCTCCAGAGCCTGCTGCTGATCCTGCTGCTGATCCTGCTGAAGAACAGAGAAGACTTTGGTAAGTCCATCTCTGTTCTCCCCTCATCCACCCCAATCCCCTCTCCCGCCTCTTTTTACCCCCCTTCCCATCATTTTTTGTGTGTGTCCTGCAGCGGTCTCCAGCTCCAGGCCCGGTTTTCTGCGCCACTCCCGGTCTCTAGCGCTGGGCTCCCGGTCTCCAGCTCTGGTCCCGGTCTCCAGCGCCGGGCTCCCGGTCTCCTGCTCTGGACTCCCGGTCTCCTGCTCCGGTCTCCCGGCTCCTGTCTGGGTCTTCTGTTCCGGTCCTGCTGCTGATCCTGCTGATCCTTTGGTAAATCCATCTCTGATCTCCCCTCTAGTGTTGAGCCACTCCCGTAGTGTTCAAGTTCAATTCGTCGAACACCCATATGTTCGCCGAACTGTTCGTCGAACTGTTCGTCGAAAACCTTCGAACACCGTTAAAACCAATGGCAGGCAAACAAAAACACATAGAAACACATAGAAAACACCTTCAAAGGTGTCCAAAAGCTGACAAACTGCTCAGAAAACACAACTAACACATGGAAAAGTGACAAGTACATATAGTCATGCGAAAAGAAAAGAGGTGGAGGAGTAAAAGGAGGGGGAGACACAGATATAGGCATGTCATGCCCTTCTAAAATCAAGAAAGGCTGGAGTAAAAATCTAAAATCAGCCTACCAACACCCAGACGTCGTGACAAGAAAATTCAAAAAATAAATATCTTTAGGTAGAATGGCGGTTCCATTCAGAACACTTTACTTACAAGACGTAGTGGTATCCCCGTTGTGAGCTGTGCCAAAAATGGAACCCAATACATTCGGACTAATCCACCATTTGTCATATCCAAGGGGCAGGTCAGTAAACGACAACATCGACGCGGAACCAAGTACAGTAGTATATACTGTACATCCTTTGACAAGGCAATCAGGCGGATCAAGAAGTTGGGAAGGGTCACCCTAATGGCCAAAACAGACATTGATGCGGCGTTCCGGTTACTTACTACCTGTGCCTCCGAATAGTGTCCACCTATTGGGCTGCTTCTGGGAAGGAGCATACTATATAGATCGCTGTTTGCCCATGGGGTGCTCCAGATCCTGCTCACTATTTGAGGCGTTTAGTTGCTTCCTCGAATGGGTCGTCATGGACGTTTCTAAGGGGGCACATATTATCCATTACCTCGACAACTTCTTATGCCTGGGCTCAAAAGATTCGCCACAGTGTGAATACACGCGGTAGTCCACCTGTGAAAAGGAGAGAGCTGGAGGGAGAGCGGACACCACAGAGCCGAGGGGTTAGATGGAGAACGGAAGAAGGAAAGAGGGCGAGGGAGGTAAGGGAGTACAGTGGAAGGCCGACTTGAGCTCCCACATGTTCCTGCTGGGCGGGGAACAGCCCTGGGAAGAAAAGCCGCGTGCGCATCCCTTTGAGGTTACGGGCGCGAGCGGGCAGAGGGACTATGCTGGAGTGCCAAGCCGACACGGCCAGTCCGTTCCTGCCCGTGCGACCTCCGTGTCACCGGGTTTGTGCCAGAGCTGCGGTGGACCCTGACGGCCAGCCCCCCTCTCCCAATACTGGTGCCTGTCCGCTGAAGGGTTGAGCCCCCCCGCGGTGGGGGGGAGTAACATCTGCAGAAGAAAGACCATCTTCCAGCCAAACTAAGATGTCTACTTCTTTTCGTGGACAATGTGATACGATCCCTTTCTTACGGACACGCCCATCGCTACAAATTCCAGATGAGGCACAAAAACAGCAGGTGCTTCAACGTATATCAAGTGCTCCTTCAAGTGGGCTCTCCTCCACCTCAACTTCAACATCACAAATACTCCAGTCCTCAGAGGTGTCACCCCAATCGCACTTGCTTCCTCACAGCTCCCAAGTCTCCAGCTGCCCATCTGAGTATGGGGTAACACAGATGGTTGAGTCTGCACAGCTGTTTACTCATACTATAGCCTGGGAAACGGAGGTCTGCTCCAGAGTTTCTGTTAATCCAAACGAGAAAATGATCTGCACTGATGCCCAGAATCTTTATGAGTCGTATCCAGGACCAGATGAAGAAGGTTCTGAGCATAATGTAGACCCTCGTTCCCAAACTGTAACTCCTGTTGGTGGAGACAATGATGAAGACGATGATGAGACTCAAATACCTGATTGGAGCGACAACTTGACTTTTCGGGCAGGGCAGGAAGAGGTTGGCTCTGAGGACGACGGGTGTGAGAACACACAGGGTGATGATGACGAGGTTGGAGATCCCACTTACTGTCAACCCACAGTCAGCCAGTCGATGAGGTCAACAGAGGAGGTGGAGGAGGATGTGACTAGCCCAGGGGATGGGGATGACTCGGTACCCGGGCCTTTGCCTGGCCTTTGGGATGTTGCGGTGGTCGGCTCCCGAGCCCGTACCCTGGGGTCACTCTTTAAAAGGCTGGATAATTGTTAATTTTATAAGAGTTTGTGACGCCACCTGTGGTATCTGGTGAGAAGCACCAGCGCTGCAGTAGTCCACTGAGGCCGGTGATAAGGCAGCTCGATGGTATAGCTCCCCACAGGTGGAGCTAGGCCTCAAAAAAGCGTATGCCGGGGGAATGCAGGACAGGCGAGACCCAACTGGGCAGAGCAAGAACGGGAATGGACACGGTAGTCAATTCAGTACCTTTTACTGGTGGAAATTCAGGCACATGCCGGAGCACTGTAGGGTGAAGGGTGCATATCAGAATCCTCCCCAATGAGCGGGTGTAGGGCCTCCTGTTTCTTGCCTCTGCGTAGTAAGTTTCTGACCTGCCTGGAGCTAGGCCTAACTTTGTCTCTGTCCTGCGTGTAGCATCGGCGTCTCTGCCCCGTACTAGGCAGAGACGCCGTCCCTCTCACCTCCCCGCTCCTGGCGCGGCGTCCTCGCTGCTTCCGGCACGCGCTCCTTCCCCGGCAGTGTGCTTAGGGCGCGCGCGCGCGCGCTCCCTCTCTCTTAAAGGGATCGCGCGCGCCGTCCTAAGGAGTCCCCGGCCAATTGCCGGAGGACCTCCCATATTTAAGGCACCTCCTCCAAAATGGAGGTGCCCGAGCAATGTTGTTGCAAAGCCTTCACTCTGCTTCAGCCCTCAGGTCCCGTTAAACCTGTGGCCTACAAATTAAAACTCCCGGCCACCCTACGGATTCCCAACTCCTTCCACGTATCTCTGCTCAAACCCGTTGTCTTTAACTCTTTTTCCAATAATCCAGGTGCCCCTCCTGCTCCGGTTTCCGCTGATGACGTCTTTGAGGTAGAGAGTATTCTGGCCTCCAAGAGGGTAAGAGGAAAGACCTTTTTTCTGGTAGATTGGAGGGGGTTTGGTCCTGAGGAGAGAACTTGGGAACCCAGGGAGAACATCAACGCCCCGCTTCTCCTTGAAAAATTTCTTTCTGGCCAAAAAAAGAGGGGGCCTAAAGGGGGGGGTACTGTAGCATCGGCGTCTCTGCTCCGTACTAGGCAGAGACGCCGTCCCTCTCACCTCCCCGCTCCTGGCACGGCGTCCTCCTGCGCTTCTCTCCTCGCTGCTTCCGGCACGCGCTCCTTCCCCGGCAGTGTGCTTAGGGTGCGCGCGCTCCCCCTCTCTTAAAGGGACCACGCGCGCCGTCCTAAGGAGTCCCCGGCCAATTGCCGGAGGACCTCCCATATTTAAGGCACCTCCTCCAAAATGGAGGTGCCCGAGCAATGTTGTTGCAAAGCCTTCACTCTGCTTCAGCCCTCAGGTTCCGTTACCAGTTACCAGCCAGTCACCTGCCGGATTCCTGCCTGTTACCTGCCAGTTACCTGCCAGATTCCTGCTTGATACCCGCCTGATATCCGTTTACCTGCTTGCAAGCCTGCGGTCCGACTGTCTGCTTTCCGACACCTGTCAGTCTGTCTATGGACCAGCCTGCCCGCTCACCTGGGAGCGCTCACCTGCTACCTGCCTGCTAGCCTACCTGGAGGCTCCGCCGTCACTTGCCGTGACCACCTGCCTGTCCAGAGACTCTTGCCTGCTCACCTGGGAGCGCTCACCTGCTACCTGCCTGCTGGCCTACCTGGAGGCTCTGCCGTCACTTGCCGTGACCACCTGCCCGTCCAGAGACTCTCGCCCGCTCACCTGGGAGCGCTCACCAGCCACCTGCCTGCTGTCCTTCTACCCAGAGACTGTCCCTGTCACTTGCCGTGAGTACCCGTCCTTTTACCCAGAGACTGTCTCTGTCACTTGCCGTGACTACCTGCCCCTCTACCCAGAGACTGTCCCTGTCACTTGCCGTGACTACCTGCCCCTCTACGCAGAGACTGTCCCTGTCACTTGCCGTGACTACCTGCCCGTCTTCCCTGGGAGCCACCCGCTTCCTTACAAGGACTGCCCCCTTGTATAGTTGCACAGAGGTTCCACCTCCCAGACCCGTTATAGTTTGCTCGGGCCATGGAACCCGGTGGCCCCCAGATCTCCGATCTGCACCAGGAAGTCTTACGTCAGAAAACTCAGCAGGAGGTGGTACTGTCCTATCTACGGTCCGTTAACTCTCGTCTAGGCGCATTGTGTGACTTGTCTATGTCTACCTCTGGTCCAGCCGTGCCCATTCCTGCGGTACCGCAATCCAGTCCCTTCATGGTACCCGACTATGGACCTCGGCTTCTGGCACCTCCACGCTTTGCCGGTGAACCACTTTTAGCTCGGGGTTTCATAAACCAGTGCACCCTGCATTTTGAGCTATTGGCATACCAGTTCATCTCCGACCGGGCCAAGGTGGCCTTCATCATGTCCCATCTTACTGGGGAGGCACCGGCATGGCTAAATCCCCTGTGGGAGAGAGGGGATCCCCTGGTGTCCGACCTGCCGTCTTTCCTCGCTGCTTTCCGGAAAGTCTTCGATGAACCTGGACGGAAAACCTCTTCTGCCTCCTCACTGCTACGTCTCCGCCAAGGGAGTCTCACAGTGGGCCAATATGCCATACGGTTCCGCACCCTCGCTTCTGAGCTTGCCTGGGAAAATGAGGCTCTGGTGTCCGTCTTCTGGGAGGGTCTTTCCGGTCGGATTAAGGGCAAGTTAGCTGGTCGGGACATTCCTACCACTCTGGATGACCTGGTGTCACTAGCTACCCGGATTGGCATCCGGTTCCAAGAACGTGCCAAAGAGACTACCTGGGAGAAAGACTTTTCTTGCTCTGCTCCTACTTCCCTGAGACCTGCCTCTCAATCAGTCACTCCGCGGGAGCCCTCGCCTGAACCTATGCAGATCGACCAGACCAAGATGGTCAAATCTCGCTGAGCCGAGGGAAGCTGTTTCTATTGTGGCAGTATGGAGCACTTCATCCGTTCCTGCCCGGAGAAGCCGGGAAACGCCAGTGTCTAGGACCGCTCGGAGAGGTCGTCCTAGACAAAAGTAAGCCCTCTCTGTCTCTGACTTTACAGGTCTCTATTGCTTGGGGAGAAAACCGTCACTTTGAACTTGCTCACCTGGATTCTGGAGGTGCTGGAAACCTCATCTCCCAGTCTCTGGTAGAGAGATACCGTATTCCCACCAAGTCCCTGGCTGAACCATTATCAGTCGCCTCCGTGGATGGAAGACTTCTCTCGGAGACCATCCTGCTCGTCACTGAACCCATAACCCTGCAGGTGGGAATGCTGCACTCTGAGGAAATCTCATTCCATGTGTTGTCCGGACTTTCTCACTCCCTGTTGCTAGGTCTACCTTGGCTCCAGACACACGAACCCGTATTGAACTGGCGATCCGGTGAAGTACTCCGATGGAGTCCAGACTGCCATAGGACCTGCCTGGTTCCGGTCCCAGTTCGCCTCCGCCTACTCCAGCTAATTTACCAGGTCTCCCGGCTCCTTACTGGCCCTATGCGGACGTCTTCGGTAAGAAGGAAGCAGAGACGTTGCCACCCCATAGGCCATATGACTGCCCGATCGACCTGGTACCTGGCACCACTCCTCCCCGTGGGGGTATCTACACGTTGTCTGCAGCCGAGACCCGGGCCATGTCTGAGTACATTGAAGAGAATCTGGCTAGGGGATTTATCCGGAAATCTACCTCCCCGGCTGGAGCCGGATTCTTCTTTGTCAAAAAGAAAGACGGCTCGCTACGCCCCTGTATCGACTATAGAGGACTCAATCAGATCACGGTTAAAAATAAATACCCCCTTCCGCTCATCTCTGAGTTATTTGATCGTCTTAAAGGCGCCAGTATCTTCTCCAAGCTGGATCTACGTGGAGCGTATAACCTGGTCCGTATCCGTCAGGGAGACGAGTGGAAAACAGCATTTAATACCCGGGACGGACACTATGAGTACCGTGTGATGCCCTTCGGTCTCTGTAATGCTCCCGCCGTCTTCCAAGAAATGGTCAACGACATCTTCCGTGACCTTCTTTACTCCTGCGTGGTGGTATACCTGGACGACATCTTGGTCTTCTCTCCAGATCTTCCCACACACCGGAGGGATGTTCGTCAGGTCCTGCTTAGGCTCAGGCAGAACCACCTCTATGCTAAATACGAGAAGTGCCTTTTTGAGCAGACCTCTCTTCCTTTCCTGGGCTATGTTATCTCCCAGACAGGCTTGCGAATGGATCCCGAGAAGCTCTCTGTTGTCCTAAAGTGGCCCCGTCCGGAGGGCTTGAAGGCGATACAGCGATTCCTGGGCTTCGCTAATTACTATCGTCTCTTCATTCCTCACTTCTCGTCACGGACTGCGCCCATATCTGCGCTCACCCGTAAGGGAGCAAATCCCAAGGTATGGTCATCCGAAGCTGAGGAGGCCTTCCTTTCCCTGAAACAAGCCTTCTCCTCTGCCCCTGTGCTGCACCGTCCGGACTGCAACAAACAGTTCTACCTGGAGGTTGATGCCTCCTCCTCTGGAGCCGGAGCGGTGCTCACCCAGAAGTCTTCCTCCGGGAGAATGGTAACCTGCGGCTTTTTCTCTAAAATCTTCTCCTCCTCTGAGCGCAATTATTCCATAGGAGACCGAGAACTGCTTGCCGTTAAATTGGTGCTGGAGGAGTGGCGTTACCTGCTTGAAGGGGCCCAATACCCGGTGATCATCTATACGGATCACAAGAACCTGGCATATCTCCAAAATGCCCAGAGACTTAATCCACGTCAAGCCCGGTGGTCTTTGTTCTTTGCCCGCTTCGATTTCATCCTTCATTTCCGCCCGGCGGACAAAAATGTCAAAGCTGATGCCTTGTCCCGATCCTTCCTGTCCTCCGACCAAGAGGAGGAGCCTATGCACATTATCGACCCCTCCAAGGTGATGAATGTGGCCCCCTTGGATTTGACTCGTCTTCCACCCGGCAAGACGTTCGTGGCGCCTCCAGACCGTGAGAGGATTCTTCGCTGGGGTCATTCTTCTAAACTAGCTGGCCATGCCGGCCAAAAGAAGACCTTCCTACTCATTTCCCGGCATTACTGGTGGTCTACCCTACGTAAGGATGTGGTAGACTTCGTCTCTGCCTGTTCATCTTGTGGCCGCAACAAAATTCCCAGACACTTACCAGCTGGTCATCTCCTGCCGCTTCCCATACCTGTTGCCCCGTGGCAACACATCGCTATGGACTTCATTACCGATCTTCCTGTCTCTGCCGGGTGTACTGTCATTTGGGTGGTCGCGGACCGCTTCTCTAAAATGGCCCACTTCATTCCCCTGCCTGGTCTTCCGTCTGCACCTGAGCTGGCTAAGGACTTTATTCGCCATATCTTCCGTCTCCATGGCCTTCCCCTCCACATCGTGTCGGATCGAGGGGTTCAGTTTACCTCACGCTTCTGGAGAGCCACATGTAAACTGCTGGACGTCACCCTGGACTTCTACTCCGCTTACCACCCTCAGTCCAATGGTCAAGTGGAGCGGATCAATCAGATCCTTACCAGCTATCTCCGGCACTTTGTTAATGCCCACCATTCTGATTGGGTGGACCTCCTTCCTTGGGCCGAGTTCTCTTATAATAACCACGAGAGCGAATCCTCTTCCAAGTCCCCGTTCTTTATTGTCTATGGCCAGCACCTCCGGATTCCGCTCCCTGTCTCCGTTTCTGTGGACAACCCTGCTGCGGAGTCTCTTGTCAGCGAATTTTCTACTATTTGGGAGAGTACCAGGTCCGCTCTTCTTCTGTCCTCTGAGCGGATGAAGAGATATGCTGATAAGAGACGTCTGGATCCGCCTCAATTCCGTCCGGGAGACAAGGTTTGGCTCTCGTCCAAACATGTGCGGCTCAAAGTACCCTCCTTCAAGTTGGGCCCTCGATTCATCGGTCCCTTCGAAGTCCTCAGGCAAATTAAACCTGTGGCCTACAAATTAAAACTTCCGGCCACCCTACGGATTCCCAACTCCTTCCACGTATCTCTCCTCAAACCCGTTGTCTTTAACTCTTTTTCCAATAATCCAGGTGCCCCTCCTGCTCCGGTTTCCGCTGATGACGTCTTTGAGGTAGAGAGTATTCTGGCCTCCAAGAGGGTAAGAGGAAAGACCTTTTTCCTGGTAGATTGGAGGGGGTTTGGTCCTGAGGAGAGAACTTGGGAACCCAGGGAGAATATCAACGCCCCGCTTCTCCTTGAAAAATTTCTTTCTGGCCAAAAAAAGAGGGGGCCTAAAGGGGGGGGGTACTGTAGCATCGGCGTCTCTGCCCCGTACTAGGCAGAGACGCCGTCCCTCTCACCTCCCCGCTCCTGGCACGGCGTCCTCCTGCGCTTCTCTCCTCGCTGCTTCCGGCACGCGCTCCTTCCCCGGCAGTGTGCTTAGGGCGCGCGCGCTCCCCCTCTCTTAAATAGACCGCGCGTGCCGTTCTAAGGAGTCCCCGGCCAATTGCCGGAGGACCTCCCATATTTAAGGCACCTCCTCCAAAATGGAGGTGCCCGAGCAATGTTGTTGCAAAGCCTTCACTCTGCTTCAGCCCTCAGGTTCCGTTACCAGTTACCAGCCAGTCACCTGCCGGATTCCTGCCTGTTACCTGCCAGATTCCTGCTTGATACCCGCCTGATATCCGTTTACCTGCTTGCAAGCCTGCGGTCCGACTGTCTGCTTTCCGACACCTGTCAGTCTGTCTATGGACCAGCCTGCCCGCTCACCTGGGAGCGCTCACCTGCTACCTGCCTGCTAGCCTACCTGGAGGCTCCGCCGTCACTTGCCGTGACCACCTGCCTGTCCAGAGACTCTTGCCTGCTCACCTGGGAGCGCTCACCTGCTACCTGCCTGCTGGCCTACCTGGAGGCTCTGCCGTCACTTGCCGTGACCACCTGCCCGTCCAGAGACTCTCGCCCGCTCACCTGGGAGCGCTCACCAGCCACCTGCCTGCTGTCCTTCTACCCAGAGACTGTCCCTGTCACTTGCCGTGAGTACCCGTCCTTTTACCCAGAGACTGTCCCTGTCACTTGCCGTGACTACCTGCCCCTCTACCCAGAGACTGTCCCTGTCACTTGCCGTGACTACCTGCCCCTCTACCCAGAGACTGTCCCTGTCACTTGCCGTGACTACCTGCCCGTCTTCCCTGGGAGCCACCCGCTTCCTTACAAGGACTGCCCCCTTGTATAGTTGCACACAGGTTCCACCTCCCAGACCCGTTACACTGCTCTGGCTGACCTTGTGGTAGGGCTTTGTCTTGGAGTTCACGCTCCTAGCATGCGAGGCCTAAGCGTCTCCGGGCTCTGTTACGTATCAGCACCTTAGCGATCCTGGGACTTGTAGTTCTCCAGGGATTCCGGTTATGCCTTACTGGGTCATAGAGATCCCGGTAAGCTCGAATCCGGTGTCCAGTAAATGCTTCTGGGTGAGCTGGTTAAGCTCCTCTGCCCCCTATGTACTAACTCTCCACTCGCCTTCGGCCTACTCGGGCCCTCTCTAGGCTATACACACTAACGGCAGCTTGCCACGCTTCACCGATCTTATGGCGCCGGCACACCTTAAGCTCTAACTGGGCTCCCTGAATCTAGCTAGCAGGAGCCTCGTGCTCCACTGCTGAACTATTAACTGAGTTCTCTAGACTAGACTGAGCTCCACTGCAGACTGACCTCTCTTAGGCTTCTCTACTGCAGGAACTCTTCAGAGGAACCGAACAGCCTAGCTCCACCTTCCCTATTTATATCCCTAACGGGCTCCCTCTGCTGGTCTGAGGTGGAAGGTGGAGATGTGTGAATGTTTATGGGGGCCTCTTGTGGAGGATTCCATCAATGCACTCTTCTAGGATCTGTGATACCAAGCGCAGCTGGGCGTCACAGATGCTATTGACGACGAGGTTAGGTTGTGCCTTCCTGGACAGAGACGGAGTACTGGAAGCACGTCAACAACTGCATCCTCAACCACAACTCTGCCTCTGACCACAAGTCGTAGTGGCTCTTCAGGTCGCATGGGCTCTAAGCCTTGCATAGCCTGGGCATTTTTTCAGATCGATAAGGATGACCCAACTCGTGTTATCTGTAATATTTGTCACCAAAAGCTAAGTAGATAAGTAGAGGCCAAAAAATCCATAGTTTGAGTACTTCATGCATGAACCGTCACATGGATATGAAGCATAAGTTGCAGTGGGACGCTCACTGTGCTACAATGCGGCCTAGCGGGCCAGGCCAACCACCGTCTGCCCCATCTTGTGCATTCGCGGCCTCTTCATCCTCTGTGACTGGGAGGACAGCAGTCACACATGTTTTTGGCCGCAGACCTGCCACCTCTTTACTCGCAACAGCCAGTGTGATTGGCAGGTCATCATTTCATTTGGAAGTGGAAACACCAGCTGGTGTTGAGCGCTGTCCGACATCGAGAGCACCACCTTTAGATCAAGGCAGCCTAACTTTTCCGCCTGCATCTTCCTCACAGACCGGCAGTTTGCCAGGGACACCCTACTCAACCCCGTCTACAGCCAGCCCTCGGTCCCTCAGATGTGGACAAGTAAAAGACCATTTCCTCCTAGCCATGACAAAGCTAAGAGGTTGAATTTCACCATCTGCAAGCTGTTGGCTACAGAAATGCTGCCTTTCCGCCTGGTGGACACAGAGGATTTTCAAGACCTTATGTCCGTCGCAGTGCCCCAGTACCAGATGCCCAGTCGGCACTACTTCTCAAAGAAAGGTGTGCCTGCACTACACCAGTATGTCGCACACAACATCACCGCTTCTTTGAGAAACTCTGTGTGTGACAGGGTGCATTTCACCACAGACACTTGGACGAGTAGGCATGGACAGGGGCGTTACATGTCGCTGACTGGGCACTGGGTAACTATGGTGACAGTGACTCGCCCCCTGGGCCGTGGGGTACCCGGAACCGGGCTTCTGTACGATGCTGGGGGTAGTAGTGGCAACCCGATCCCGTCGCTCAGGGTGGTCAGACCAAATTGCTGCAGTCTATTTATCAGTGTTTTGAATGTCCGACTACGCCACCCGTGGATTGCGGTCAGCGGTAACCGCCACTGCGAGGCAGACCGCTGAGGCTGGTGTTGGTGTGCAGCACAGGGGTAGGATAACTCCCCACGGGAAGACTGTAGCCTCAGGGCAATGTAGGTGGATGCTGGGGTGATGGTGCAGGCGCAGCATAAATCACACAGAGTCCAATGGTGCAGTCCAGGGTTTTTACTCACAGTTGTTATCCATGTCACTTCTGTCAGCAATGACTGCCCAAGCCGTGCTGCGTCCACCAGGGAAGGAGCTCGGTCAACCCCCAGGCAATTCAGGAGTATGGCACAGGACCCCCTTCTGTCCTTTCTCTGGCCTCTCGTGCCCCACCAGTGACCAAACTTCTGTCCAGCTACCGCGGACCGTGTCGGGCAAGCGTTGGCCTCCGCTTCCAGCTATCTTACATGGTGCCTTCCTAGCAGGTTTGGCGGGGGGTCGCACCAATAAATGATCACGACCTCCGGTTCTTGGCTAAGGGATAATTTACCTCCACCAACTTGGGAATCCGGTACCCTTTCACAGCCTGACCCTTCACCCGATATGACGCGGGTTTGCAACGGTTGCTGTCCGTTCTGCTCTCTTAGGGTCCCTTCTACCTTCTTGTTTCTGGAGCCTTTCTACTCCTCTGTCTCTCCTCCTTCCTTCTCCTTCTCCTCTTCTCCTCTCTGGCCCCGGCCTTCTCTCTAGGCCTGCCTCGTGGAGCTGAGCTCAGGGTGAGGCTCGGCTCCCTGTCAGCTCTCTACTCCTTCACTCTGCTCTGCTTCTCCCAACTGAACTGAACACAAGATGGCTCCCACCTTTTATCTGCTTCTCTGTGTCTGAGCTCAGGTGACCTGCACCCAATGAGCTCCTTCCTATGCTCCAGAAACCGTCCCCTTCTGCTCCTACATCACTGGGTTCTCTCCCCCCTCCCCACTCCAGCCAGGGACATGGTCAGTTGTGCCTGCCTAAATGGGAGCACCGTCGAGCTGTCCCCCAGAAATGGGGTGAGTGTGTGTATGCAGCTAACTGAGCCCTGGTCCACACTCCATCCTTACCTGGGAGTGGAATATCACACCTCTGGTTGAGGTGCAATACCCCTGTAGCAACCGAACCCTCGGGGCTACATTCCCCCCTGGTAAACCACAGCACGTCCTCGGGCTGGAACAGAGCAAAAACATTTGATTTACAAGACATGCAGAATTAAAGTTTTTTTTGCTTTGTTTTGTTCTTTTTACATTAGAAAACAGCCGGCATTATTCAATTCCCTTTATGTGAAACATTTTCTCTTTTTCAACACTTTAACTCTTTTACCAGACACCATATAAAACATTTTCACTATCATGTAATTCCTTTTAGCAGCATATCAAACAATTCAGTATATCAAAACTTTTTCAGGTAAAACATTTTTAACCCCTTAACCCCTGAGGGTGGTTTGCACGTTAATGACCAGGCCAATTTTTACAATTCTGACCACTATCACTTTATGAGGTAATTACTCTGGAATGCTTCAACAGATCCCCCTGATTCTGAGATTGTTTTTTTGTGACATATTGTACTTCATGATTTTGGTAAAATTTCTTCGATATCACTTGCGTTTATTTGTGAAAAAAATGGAAATTTGGCGAAAATTTTGAAAATTTTGCAATTTTCAAAATTTGAATTTTTATGCCCTTAAATCAGAGAGATATGTCACACAAAATACTTAATAAATAACATTTCCCACATATGTACTTTACATCAGCACAATTTTGGAACCAAAATTTTTTTTTGTTAGGGAGCTATAAGGGTTAAAAGTTGACCAGCAATTTCTCATTTTTCCAACAAAATTTAAAAAAACATTTTTTTAGGGACCACATCACATTTGAAGTCACTTTGAGAGGTCTTTATGACAGAAAATACCCAAAAGTGACACCATTCTAAAAACTGCACGCCTCAAGGTGCTCAAAACCACATTCAAGAACTTTATTAACCCTTCAGGTGCTTCACAGGAAGTTTTTCAATGTGGAAGAAAAAAATGAACATTTAACTTTTTTCACAAAAATGTTACTTTAGACCCAATTTTTTTTATTTTCACAGGGGTAACAAGAAAAAATGGACCCCAAAATTTGTTGTGCAATTTCCCTTGGGCACGCAGATACCCCACTCGTGGAGAAAAACCACTGTTTGGGCGCACGGCAGGGCTCGGAAGGGAAGGAGCGCCATTTGACTTTTTGATTGTAAAATTTGCTTGAATAATTAGCCGATGCCATGTTGCGTTTGGAGAGCCCCTGATGTGCCTAAACATTGGAGCTCCCCAACAAGTGACACCATTTTGGAAACTAGACTCCCCAAGGCACCTATCTAGATGCATAGTGAGCACTTGGAACCCCCAGGTGCTTCACAAATTGAATCGTAAAAATGAAAAAGTGTTTTTTTTTCCACTTTTTCATTTTTACGAATCAATTTGTGAAGCACCAGGGTGTTCCAAGTGCTCACTATGCATCTAGATAGGTGCCTTGGGGGATCTAGTTTCCAAAATGGGGTCACTTGTAGGGGAGCTCCAATGTTTAGGCACACAGGGACTCTCCAAATGCAACATGGTGTCCGCTAACAAATTGAATGGAAAATCGGCTCAAATTGTTAGTAGACACCATGTTGCGTTTGGAGAGCCCCTGTGTGTCTAAACATTGGTGCTCCCCCACAAGTGACCCCATTTTGGAAACTAGACCCCCCAAGGCACCTATCTAGATGCATAGTGAGCACTTGGAACCCCCAGGTGCTTCACAAATTGATTCGCAGGGGCTCTCCAAACGCAACATGGTGTCCACTAGCAATTTGAGCCGATTTTCCATTCAATTTGTTAGCGGACACCATGTCGCGTTTGGAGAGCCCCTGATGTGCCTAAACAGTGGAGCTCCCCCACAAGTGACCCCATTTTGGAAACTATACCCCTCAAGGATTTTATTAAGGGGTATAGTGAACATTTTGAACCCAGAGGTACGACACAGAATTTGATAACATTAGGTCATCATATTGAATAAGTTGTCATTAGTCTTGAGCGCAAGTGCTCGCTACTTGAGTTTGCATCGGGTACTCAGGTCTGCACCATGTACTGCGTGTGCTCGAGTGACATGCTCGAGTCCCTGCCCCGCATGTTTCACGGTTATTAGACACCCAAAAAAAAACATGCGGGGATCGCTCGTGCATGGCAGGCAATCCCCGCAAAGTTTTTTTGGCCACGAAGCATATGGGGCGGAGACTCGAGCATGTCACTCAAATACCCACGATACTTAATGCATTCCCGAGCACCCGATGCAAACTCTAGTAGCGAGCACTTGCGCTCAACACTAGTCGCCATATCGTCATCTTTTTTTCTTACTTTTGAAAAAATCCCAACTCCATCACAACCCTAACCCCAAACCCAGCCCTAACCCTAACCCTAACCCTAGCCCAACCGTAACCCGAGAGTTTATTTTTTACGCCGTTCCTCATGCGGTATAAGTGATTAGACGACCTTATTCTTCGGGTCAGTGAGACTACAGCGATACCAGAATCATATGGGGTTTTTATGACTGACAGCTGTCACACACTAAAAGACGCATTTTTTGTAAAATCTAGTTTTTTGCATCGCCATATTTTGAGAGCTATAATTTTTCCAGATTTTGTCAGAGAGTTATGTGATGGCTTGTTTTTTGCGGGATGAGTTGACGTTGTTATTGGTGCCATTTTCAGGCACGTGACATTTTTTGATCATTTTCTATTCCGATTTTTGGGAGGCAGAATAAACAAAAACCAACAATTTAGGAATTGCTTTTTTTGTTTTTTTTTATTCTGTTCCGCGTGTGGTAAAATTGATAAGGCAGCTTTATTCTTCGGGTCAGTACGTTTACAGCGGTACCACATTTATATCGTTTTTCTATGTTTTGCACTTTTACATAATAAAAGCAATTTTATAGAAAAAATTATTTTTTTGCATAGCTTTATTCTGAGAGCAATAACTTTTTTATTTTTCGGCTGATGGAGCTGTATGGTGGCTTGTTTTTTGCGGGACGAGATGACGTTTTCAGCCGTACCATTTTTATTTATATTCGTCTTTTTGATCGCGTGTTATTCCATTTTTTATTTGGCAGTATGATGATAAAGCTTTGTTTTTTGCTTTTTTTTTACCGTGTTCACTGAAGGGGTTAACTAGTGGGACAGTTTTATAGGTAAGGTTGTTCCGGATGCGGTGATACCAAATATGTGTACTTTTATTGTTATTTTTTATAATAATATTTATTGATGGGTACATTATATTTTTATTTTTGGTGGATTATTTTTTTTTTTTTTTTTTTATATTTTTACAATTTTTTTTTATTTTTTTTTTCACTTTCTGACAGTTTTTATACTTTTTTACTTTGTCCCACTCTGGGACTTTCACTTTTTTTTCTCTGATCGCCTGCATGGCACAGTAATTCAGCACCATCCCTGTGCCATGCAGGCTGTCAGCGCTGGACAGGGAGAAGATAGTTTGGAGATGCACTGCGCATGTCCAAAAAATCTTCCTGCTGTCTGGTGACCCGGATGCTGTCATGACGACATCGGGTCGTCATGGCAACATCCTGGAAGCCGCGACAGACATCGCTGGAGGCCAGAAGAGGAGGTGAGTATCTGCGATCACCTCCCCTTGCCACCGCAATGCTGCGATCGGTGGTCAGACCAAATTGTGGCAGTCTATTTATCAGTGTTTTGAATGTCCGACTACACCACCCGTGGATTGCGGTCAGGGGTAACCGCCGCTGCGAGGCAGACCGCTGAGGCTGGTGTTGGTGTGCAGCACAGGGGTAGGATAACTCCCCACGGGAGAGTGTAGCCTCAGGGCAATGTAGGTGGATGCTGGGGGTGATGGTGCAGGCGCAGCATAAATCACACAGAGTCCAATGGTGCAGTCCAGGGTTTTTACTCACAGTTGTTATCCATGTCACTTCTGTCAGCAATGACTGCCCAAGCCATGCTGCGTCCACCAGGTGAGGAGCTCAGTCAACCCCCAGTCAATTCAGGAGTATGGCACAGGACCCCCTTCTGTCCTTTCTCTGGCCTCTCGTGCCCCACCAGTGACCAAACTTCTGTCCAGCTACCGCGGACCGTGTCGGGCAAGCGTTGGCCTCCGATTCACGCTATCCTATATGGTGCCTTCCTAGCAGGTTTGGCGGGGGGTCGCACCAATAAATGATCACGACCTCCGGTTCTTGGCTGAGGGATAATTTACCTCCACCAACTTGGGAATCCGGTACCCTTCCACAGCCTGACCCTTCACCCGATATGACGCGGGTTTGCAACGGTTGCTGTCCATTCTGCTCTCTTAGGGTCCCTTCTACCTTCTTGTTTCTGGAGCCTTTCTACTCCTCTGTCTCTCCTCCTTCCTTCTCCTTCTCCTCTTCTCCTCTCTGGCCCCGGCCTTCTCTCTAGGCCTGCCTCGTGGAGCTGAGCTCAGGCTGAGCCTCGGCTCCCTGTCAGCTCTCTACTCCTTCACTCTGCTCTGCTTCTCCCAACTAAACTGAACTAAGATGGCTCTCACCTTTTATCTGCTTCTCTGTGTCTGAGCTCAGGTGACCTGCACCCAATGAGCTCCTTCCTATGCTCCAGAAACCGTCCCCTTCTGCTCCTACATCACTGGGTTCTCTCCCCCCTCCCCACTCCAGCCAGGGACATGGTCAGTTGTGCCTGCTTAAATGGGAGCACCGTCGAGCTGTCCCCCGGAAATGGGGTGAGTGTGTGTATGCAGCTAACTGAGCCCTGGTCCACACTCCATCCTTACCTGGGAGAGGAATATCACACCTCTGGTTGAGGTGCAATACCCCTGTAGCAACTGAACCCTCGGGGCGCTACAACAGCAGGACAAGGGGCTGCTGTCCAAGTCTTGCCATCCCGACGAGTTGTACATCAATCCTCTTTATCTAGAAGTTCCTCCACTGCTTCTGCCTCCTCAACCTCCTCTCGGTCCTCCACCTGCACCCAAAGCCTGTCTGGTAATGCCACCCGCTTTCTAACTGCGCAGAAGGAATCCTGCACACCTCCTTACTATGCTGGCAGCAGGGCTCAACGGCATCAGGCGGTGTTTACTTTGAAATGTCTGGTAAATGTGAGTCACACAGCTGAGGAGTTGTGGTCAGCTCTGGAGACCCAGTTTTATGAATGGTTGTCTCCACTGGATCTGCAACCAGGGAAGGCCGTGTGCGACAATGCTGCAAACCTGGGTGCGGCCCTTCGCCGGGGCAATGTCACACACGTGCCTTGTATGGCTCATTTGTTGAACCTGGTTGTCCAGCAATTTTTAGCCCACTATCCCTGACTAGATGGCCTTCTGCAAAGGGCACGGTCGCTGTGTGCTCACCTCCGCCGTTCACATCCCGCAGCTCAACGACTTACATATCTACAGAAGTCGTTGGACCTGCCAGTTCACCGGCTGAAATGCGATGTGCCGACACGGTGGAATTCCACTCTGCACATGTTGCAGCGACTGTGGCAGCACCGACAAGCTCTGGTGCAATACGTTCTGAAGTATCGCCTGGGCCAACGAGATCCAGAGGTGAGGCAAATCACGCTGCAGGAGTGGTCTCAGATCAGGGACCTATGAAGTTGACGCACCCCCTGGGCCGTGGGGTACCCGGAGCTGGGCCGGTAGACGCTGGGGGTTGTAGTCACTGTGGCGGTGACCCGGTCCGTGACCCAGGGCGGTCAATCCAAGGGTAATTTGTATATATGGGTTTTATAATGTCCGACTACGCCACCTGTGGAGTGCGGCCAAAGGGGCCGCCGCTGCGGAACAGTCCTCTGAAGCTGGTGGTTTTGCAGCAAAGGTATTATTACTCCCCACAGGAAGAGTGTAGCTTCAGGGCAGTGTGGGTGGATGATGGTGGTTGTAGTGCAGGGAGTCAGTAATGAACACAGAGTCCGTGTGATGCAGTCCCAAGATCTTTACTCACAGTTGTTGCAGTCCAGATTACAGGTACCAGAGCAATCTCCCCCGTCTTGCTATGCATACTCAGTGAGGGGCTCTGTCCACCCCCAGATAGCTCCGGAGTACTTAGCAGGACCCCCTTCTGTGTGTCCTTTCTCTGGCCTTCTCCCTGCACCTCACACCCAGTGACACTTCTATCCGGTATCCTCGGGCCTTGGCGGGCGACGTGTGTTCCGTCCCCTGGGTCCTATGTGGCTACCTTTTTAGTGAGACTGGTGTGGACTTTGGCCTGCAGTACATGAAATGCTGCAGCCTCTGGTTTCTAGTTGAGCCTTGCTGTTTCTCCGCTAGTTGAGGGACCGGTTCCCCTTATGTGGAATGACCCCTCTAGCTCCTGGTAGCAGCGGGCGTACGGGTGGCCTTCTGCACGGCCCGTACCCCTAGGGTCCCTTCGGTTCCTGGAGCCTTCCTGCTCCCACTCCTCTCTTCTCTCCTTCAGTCCCGGGCCTCCCAGGCTAGGCCCGCCTCCGGAGCAGAGCTCATGCAGAGCCTCTGCTCCTGTCACTTCTCCTCCTCTGACTGGCTTGCTCTTTCTAAGATGGCTTCCTATTTATACTCTCCCTGTCATGTGCTCCCCTAAGCTGCTTTCTCCACCCACACCCACTACATAGGACCCTCCTGCCAGCTAGGGACCTGGGACTGTGCTCTCCCTTAGGAGCAATCTCGCCCTACCCCCACTGCGGGTATGTGTTGGATGCAGGTGTTAGGGTCCCGATCCATACTCCTTCCTTACCTGAGGGTGAGATACCACACGTCTGGGTGAGATGCAGCACCTCTGTGGCGACTGAACCCTCAGGGGCGCCACACACCCTTCTGCACAGTTTTGAAATGGCGACGAAGATGTTTAGTGCTGACGATGCCATTATCAGCATGACTATTCCGGTGATTTACATGCTGGAGCACACGTTAAACAGAATTCAGAGTCAGGTGGTGGGACAAGAGGAGGTGGAGGAAGTAGAGGAGGAGTCGTATGCGGAAGGGATAACATCTCCAAGGTCCAGACGGTCAACAGCACCAAGGCGGCAGGCATGGGAGGGTGGGGGAGAGGGATTAACCAGCGCACATGGTAGCAGCCAAACTGTTGAGGAAGGTGCAGGAGCCGAGGAAGAAGTGGAGGACGAACTGGCGATGGGCATGTAAGACTCATCAGATGAGGGAGACCTTGATCACATTTCTGTTGTTTGAGGTTGGGGGGAGAGGGCAGAGGAAGGAAGCATGATTCTTACCTCGCAAGGTAAGAATCTTACACAACAAGGACTTGGGCCTCCTAGATGCGCAAGACACATGAGTGCCTTCTTGCTGCACTACCTGCAACATGACCCTTGGATTGTCAGAATTCGAAGTAATCCCGACTACTGGGTTGCCACAATCTTAGATCCCCGGTACAAAAGTAAATTTGCCGAAATAATTCCTGCCATAGAAAGGGATTCACACATGCAGGAGTATCAGCAGAGGCTGTTACAGAATCTTACATGTGCTTTTCCACAAAACACCAGTGGTGCACATAGTGAATCTCACAGTTCTAACTTGCAAACCGTGGGACTGTCGAGTCTTCATCACTCAAACCTTAACAGTAACACAGTATCTGCTGGTAACAGCAATTTTGTGGAATCGTTTCACCACTTTTTTAGACCATCCTTTGCAAGGCCACAGGAGACAAGAAGTCTGACACATAGTCAACGCCTAGAGAGGATGGTACAGGAGTATCTCCAAGTGAACATCGAAGCCATGACTGTGTCACTGGACCCTTGCTCATTTTGGGATTCCAATCTGGAAAAATGTCCGGAGCTCGCCACTCATGCCTTGGAGATCTTGTCATGCCCTGCAGCCAGCGTTCTCTCTGAATGTGTGTTCAGCGCTGCTGGTGGTGTGCTGACAGATAAGCGCACGCGGCTGTCCACTGAGAATGTAGACAGACTCATGTTCATAAAGATGAACAAATCATGGATCCGCAAGGACTTTTCTACCCCTGTGTCATCCTGGGGAGACTAAAAGCTTGAGGATTTGGTAAAATCACCTCGCCAACCGTTTTAAGCAACTCTGGGGCAATTGATGCCACTTACGTGGTGTCTGTGCCACAATTTTTGGAAAAAATGGAGACTCTTTTTGGAGTCCCCTTGCTGTGTTTTACGTGATGTTGGCATCGTCAATTCCAGGTGGGTTGGATCGCCCCCCCCCCCCCCTTTTAACTGTAAGAAACTACATACACTATGGCTTGGGGTAACACAGATGGTTGAGTCTGAAGAGCTGTTTACTCAGAGGTCTGCTCCAAAGCTTCAGTGTCTGCTAGTCAGCATAGAATTTTTGACTGCATCTAGCCTAGGCAATACTTTGGGCATAGTAGCCCAGCTGCGAAGCAAGCTGCACCGCCTGTGTATCTAATAAGAATTTTTAAATGCATCTAGCCTAGGCAGACTGTGGGGACCCCCAACCAAACCCAGACACCCAGCCCCCCTACCGCCCCCCTTTCCTTGACAATACAATAATGTAACTCTTACAACTGGATGGGTGAGGATCGGTCACAGCTTTATTAACTCTTTATACTCATTCCATTAGAAAGGCATTTTATTTCTAAAATAATTCAGCTTGTTGCAGCATGCCCTGGGTCTCCACACCAGCAAGTTGGATAACAAGTGTAACTCTCCAACATGTCCTTTCTATTTCCAGGCCACGTAGGATCCTGCTTACTCATATGCAGGACTCTGACCCCCATCCATCACTCTTAACGCATCTTCCACTCCGTCCTGGAGTCCTGACAGGAATATGTCCAGTCCAATATCCATTAAGTGAACACCGTCGGGCCGTATGAGGCCTGCTTTATCTCCTTCCAGTTGTCGGTGTTGTATCACTGCACCGCCCATGTCTCTTCTAAATTTTGCCATCCGAATATTTATTACCCGCCTTATCCGTTCGATGGCCGTGATGTCTCGCGCACCTTGCCATACAGCTATCGGCACAATCTCTGACCATACTATAGTTAGTTTTGTGAAAAATTCTCTGAAGCACTCAGTGTCTAGTTTCATTATTGCCATTAGTTATGTGCTCTTGTGATGACCTAGGTCCTTTCCCCCGGCCTGTATAACTAAGATGACCGGACCTCTTGCTTCTCTCCCTACCTTGATTACCTCCATTTGTACCTGTGGCCATAGCAGGCCTCTAATACCTCTCCAGTTGAAATATGTGTTATGAAACTCTAATTTCCTCCCGCCTGGGCGGACTTTCGCCCTTTTTTCTGCCAAATATATATATGAGTCGCCTATCACCCACACTGTTGGCTTAGCGTCACCTGTAAAAGAAACAAACCACGTTAGGATAACAAGTCCGGTCTTATGTATCTCGCCAAACACGTGGATCGCCATCTCCCTATCCTCTGAACTTTAGTTTCTGACAGTCCTGCTCTTGCTGCTTCCGTGGCCGCGCCTATGCGGAATGAGTGTGTCCCATAATCTTTGGGGTGGTTCTCTGCCGATGTTATGCATTTATTAAATATAGCTTGGAACTGGTATCTTGATAATGGCATTCCATCAATGTGTGATAGGAAGAAATTACTTTGTGATCTGATGGTTATATATGTTTTTACTATTGTTACCTGACTCAGTGTACCGTTTGTGGGTTGTAGAAGTACCCAAGTGCCCCTGCCCGCTGGAACCGTTTTCGATTGGCATATCCGTAGAAGTATTGCATTATTGGCTATGACTACGTCCTGGTGTAATAAGCCTCCACTGGTGGTAATTTTGGATTGAGGGACTAATTCGCTTATGCATAGCGCCCCGAAGAAGGCGATCGCAAATGCAGTAGACAGTAGTGTTGCTTCAAATTGTGAGTGTCATGTTAATGGTGTTAGGGATATGATGTGAGAAATCAGTTTTAGTGACACGGGACGGGACGTCTACACTCCTGACTTGGCTGACCCCTTTTCCACCCTTTTATGGATTGTCTGATGATGAATCTCTTTGTCACATCTCCCCAATTCAGTAGTTGGAAGTGAAATGCTACTCCGGTCAGACACCGCTGCCCTCACGCCCCTGATATGCCCCTCATCATTAGCTGGTGGAGAAATTCTATGGTGACTTGTAATCTGGCTTGTTCACATTGGTCAACCCGTCTGCCTGCTACTAGTCGTGTCCACTCTTCCCATGCCTTACCGCATGCTTGCCACGTCGACGGGGCAACTGACGCTCTGATTAATGGCATCAACTATTTGCCACTAGATCCCATAGGGAGGGTGGGCAACTGTTGCCCGATGGGTGGGCGTTGGGGAGGAGCTCTGTGAAAATCTGCCATTTGAATTGTGATAAAGCGATAGCAGCAGCTTTAGACCCCTCAGCATCGTGGCTAGCGTGAACCCATACATTGTGGTTTAGGCACAGGAATGCTAACCGGCGTAGTAGGCCTAGCACTGGGAGAGACAATGATGCCATCTTATTAATGCAGTGCGCTAGGCTGGTGTTTTTTGTTATGAAGCGTATATTTTTGTTAGCCAGGAGCGCGCCCCATATTTCTATTGCTACCACTATTGGGAAGAAAAAAAATTTTCCGGGCTAGATGCAGCTAAAAATTATTATTAATTTCAAAGCTGGTGGAGGTTAGTATAGATGGACTAATAGAACAAGTCCCACACACTGCTGCAAGCCGAAGCCCAAATATTTTTCAGAGCTAGATGCAGATAAAAATTATATTGAATTTGCAACCTGGTGGAGGTTAGTATAGATCGACTAATAGAACAAGTCCCACACACTGCTACAAGCCGAAGCCCAAATATTTTTTCAGAGTTAGATGCAGATAAAAATTATATTGAATTTGCAACCTGGTGGAGGTTAGTATAGATGGACTAATAGAACAAGTCCCACACACTGCTACAAGCCGAAGCCCAAATATTTTTTCAGAGCTAGATGCAGATAAAAATTATTTTGAATTTGCAACCTGGTGGAGGTTAGTATAGATGGACTAATAGAACAAGTCCCACACACTGCTTCAAGCCGAAGCCCAAATATTTTTTCAGAGCTAGATGCAGATAAAAATTATATTTAATTTGCAACCTGGTGGAGGTTAGTATAGATGGACTAATAGAATGATGCTATGCCCAAAAGGTTTTACTTGGCTAGGTGCAGTAAAAAAAATTGTATTCTATACACAGGTGGTGTAGCTTGCAGCACAGATAGGCTACTCCACTGACTAACACACACTTCAAGAGGCCAAAAAGGATTTGCTTAGCTAGATTTAGCCAAATGCTGTGAAAAAAACTTGCACAGCACTGGCACAGACCTGCCTGGCAAAAAGTGATAGGAACTGATGTAACCTAGCCCTCAGAAGGACTGCAATTACAATTAGTCTTTACTCCCAACCTATCTATTTAAGAGCACAGACCTTCCTGATAAAAGTCGTAGGAAATGATGTAACCTAGTCCTCAAAAGGACTGCAATCACAACTATTCCCTACTCCCAAGCTATCTGTAGATTTGTGCGAAAATTGGCTTGAAATTAACACTGAAAGTATAGTGCACACAGCAACAGCGGTGCCGTCTAACACGCAGCTGCAGCAGTGAGAAAATGGTGGCGACGGGGAAAATGGCTGGGTCTTATAGGGCATGGACATGTGACATACACTGCCAATGACACATGCCCTTGCTTGTGTGAAAAAAAGCAGTTCGCTCTGTGTGTATGCTGCTGATAGGCTGACAGATTGCACCTCCCCACTGTAAATGCGGGAAAGAGAAAAAAAATGGAGATCTTCATTATTTCTGCAGAGATCCATCCCCTGCCCCTTCCCCCCGCCCCGCTGTACACTCAAACTGCGTATTAACATTAATTTTCAGCATTACTGAGAAAAAATCCAGTTATGATTTTGGTGCATGAACAGTTATCGAACATAACCTCGAACAGCCGAATTTTTTTCAAATTGTTGGTGTTCGCCGAACGGCTCGAACACCGCCCAAAACAGCTCGAATTTGAGATTGGCGAACAGTTCGAGTCGAACACCGCTCATCTCTACTCCCCTCATCCACCCCAATCCCCCTCTCCCCACTCCCCCGTGTTTTTACCCCCCTTTCCACCCCAATCCCCCCTCACCCGTGTCCCTGTTAATTCTCTCGGTTCTGGTCTCCAGCTACAGTACCGGTCTCCTGCTCCGGGCTCCCGGTCTCCTGCTCCGGGCTCCCAGTCTCCTGCTCCGGGCTCTGGCTCCTGTCTGGGTCTTCTGTTCCGGTTCTGCTGCTGATCTGCTGATCCTTTGATAAGTCCATCTCTGATGACATTTTGACATTTTGTATAACACTCCAGTGTTCCGAATGGTCGTGATCCGGAAACGTTTTCAGGCCATCCACAAGTTCTTGCATTACCAAGATAATGCAAGGTGTCCTGCACGCGATGACCCAAACTTTGATTGTCTTTTCAAAGTTCGGCCGGTCATCGAACACTTCAACAAGTTTGCTGAAGTGTATGTGCCCCAAAGGGACATCTGTGTGGATGAGTCCCTAATTGGTTTTAAGGGGCGGCTTGGATTCCAGCAGTACCTACCCAGTAAGAGGGCCAGGTACGGAATCAAGCTGTATAAACTGTGTAAGAGTACCTCAGGGTACACTCACAAATTTAGAGTTTACGAAGGGAAGGACTCCCAGATTGAACCCCCTGAATGCCCCCCTGTTCAGGAAGTGAGTGGGAAATATGTGTGGGACTTGGTGCACCCACTGCTGGATAAAGGTTATCACCTATACGTGGATAACTTTTATACCAGTGTCCCTCTCTTCAAGTCCCACTCTGCACGACGTACCGCAGCCTGCGTTGCTGTCCGCAAACATCAGAGAGGCCTCCCAAAGACGTTAATTGGGCAGCTGCTCAAAAGGGGTAAGAGCAGAGCCCAATGTAGCGACCACCTGTTGGTGGTCAAGTACAACGACAAGAAGGATGTCCTTCTCTTGACCACCATACATGGTGATGGCAGCACCCTCAGCACTGTACGAGGTCCCACTACACAGGTCACCAAACCAGACTGTGTAGTGGGGTACAACAAGTACATGGGGGGAGTTGATCTCTCTGATCAAGTCTTCCAGCTGTACAGTGCTTTTAGAAAGGCCAGAGTATGGTATAAGAAGCTGGCCGTGCACATCGTTCAGATGGCAATGCACAACGCTTCTACGTTGTATCTTCACTTCCAGGAGGCAGTTATCAAAGCCCTGAAATTTGGCAGCGGTGACGGAGCGGGCCCCAGTACCTCCGGAACTGAAGGACCTCGAATTGTACCAGGCCAGCATTTCCCGGGGCAGATCCCTCACAGCGGAAAAAAGGTAAGTCACAAAAGAAGTGCCGAGTGTGTTATAAAAGGGGAAACACAAGAACACCATTTATCAATGTGACACCTGCCCCGACAAACCTGGCCTTTGCATGAAAGAATGCTTCAAAAGGTACCATACTTCCATGGACTACTAAAATAATTTCTGACGGATGACAACCTGACGAACACTACACAACTGGCGTAGTGTTTGTCAGGTTGTCTTACGTCAGTTGTATAGTGTTCGTCAGGTTGTCATACACAACTGACGGATGACACTACGTTATAAAATTCAAAAATCAGCTATCACTTCCAAAAAGGGGGCACTTGTTGGGCAAAAAAAAATGTTGTTTTTTTTATTTTCATAAGTCAACATTATAATTTTCTGTGAAGCACCTTGGGGTTCAATGGGCTCATCACACATCTAGAAAAAAATCATTGGGGGTCTAGGTTCCAAAAAGGGGATACTTATTGGGCATTTCCACTGTTTAGGTACATCAGGGGCTCTGAGAACATGACATGACGCCCGCAGACCATTCCATCAAAGTCTGCATTCCTAAGAGTCACTCCTTCCCTTCCGGGCCCTGACATACACCAAAACAGTCGTTTTCCCCAACACATGGGGTATCAGCGTACTCAGGAGAAATTGCGCAACAACTTTATGGGGTACAATTTCTCCTGGTATCCTTGTGAAATTATTTTTTTTAGCATTTTTGTGGAAAACATGTTTTTTTTTTATTTTCACAAGTCAATATTATAATTTTCTGTGAAGCAACTGGGGGTTTAATAGGCTCACCACACATCTAGATAAATTCATTGGGGGTCTCGTTTCCAAAAAGGGGGCACTTATTGGGCATTTCCACTGTTTAGGTACATCAGAGGCTCTGAGAATGTGACATGACGCCTGCAAACCGTTCCATCAAAGTCTACATTCCAAAGAGTCACTCCTTCCCTTCCGGGCCCTGACATGCACCCAAACAGTAGTTTTCTCCAACACATGGTGTATCAGCATACTCAGGAGAAATTGCACAACAACTTTTGGGGTTCAATTTCTCCTAGTACCCTCGTGAAAATAAAAATATTGCGGCTAAAAGATCGTTTTTGTTGAAAAAAAAAGATTTTTTTTTTCACTGCTCTACGTCATAAACTTTTGCACCACACATCTAAATAAGTTCCCTCGGGGGGTCTAGTTTCAAAAATGGGGTCACTTGTGGGGGTTTCCACTGTTTAGGCACATCAGGGGCTCTCCAAACGCAACATGGACTAAGCTGTCAATTCCAGCGAGTTTTGCATTGAAAACGTCAAATGGTGCTCCTTCCCTTCCAAGCGCTGCCGTGCGCCCAAACAATGGCTTTCCCCCACATATGAGGTATCAGTGTACTCAGGAGAAATTGCACAGCAACTTTTGGGGTCCAATTTCTCCTAGTACTCTTGTGAAAATAAAAAAAATTGGGTCTAAAATAAAACTTTAGTGAAAAAAAGTTAAATGCTCATTTTTTCCTTTCACGTTCAATTAACTGGTGTGAAGCACGTGAATGGTTAATAAACTTCATGAATGTGGTTTTGAGCAGCTTGAGGGGTGCAGTTTTTAGAATAGTGTCACTTTTGGGTATTTTATGTCATAAAGGCCCCTCAAAGTCACTTCAAATGTGATGTGGTCCCTAAAAAAAATGGGTTTGTAAATTTTGTTGTAAAAATGAGAAATCACTGGCCAACTTTTAACCCTTATAGCTCCCTAACAAAAAAAAAATGTTGGTTCCAAAATTGTGCTGATGTAAAGTAGACATGTGGGAAATGTTATTTATTAACTATTTTGTGTGACATATCTCTCTGATTTAAGGGCATGAAAATTCAAAGTTTGAAAATTGTGAAATTTTCCAAATTTTTGCCAAATTTCCATTTTTTTCACAAATAAAAACATCAAAATTTTACCACAATCATGAAGTACAATATGTCACGAAAAAAACACTCTCAGAATCAGGGGGATCCGTTGAAGCGTTCCAGAGTAATTACCTCATAAAGTGACAGTGGTCAGAATTGTAAAAATTGGCCTGGTCATTAATGTGCAAACCACCTTGGGGAGTAAAAGGGTTAATTGTAAAATCCCTATGATTCCATATCAAATCTATCAGTGACAGTGCACTCTGATGAAAAGTGACGAGCCAGCAAGAGAGAGCACTGTCATTGCACATTGTTAGGAAAAAACCCGATGAGCAGAGACTTGCCCCGTCACCGACAAGTGACACCAGTTTCAGGAGTGGGGCTGATCTCTGATTTCCCTACTCGCCGGATAATCTCCTTATATGCATACTGATAGTGTGCTCTCTTGCCGGTCCGTCACTTTTTATTAAAGCCGGTTAGGGAACACACTGTCACTGTGTATTAAAAAGAATGTAGCACATTGATAAGATCCTACTGACCATACATCAGAATTGACGACTGATGCATACTTCGTAGAGCAGGGACTAGCCCAGCCCCTGGAACAGATGTCACTGATGACGCTTCATTTCAGGTTGGGGACAGAAGCTGCAGCAATGACCGCAGCTTCTGCCCCCTGATGAAGTCCCATTTGAATATCCCAACGTACTCTGGGGATTCTCAAATGAAGCATCATCTGAATGGAAGTAGGTAAAAAACACAAAAAACAGCAGTTAGATATATTAGACAGGTAGGGATTTTTTTAATTAAAGTATATTAGAAAAATTATTAGTTATAATAGGCAGATAGCTATTTTTTATTAAAAACAACATTAATTTTGGACCACCTCTTTAATTTTCTGAACTGAGGAATTTCACAACTATGAGAAAGCTTATTGGCTGAGCAGTAGTACTAGTAAAGGCTTATTTCCAATGATGATAAGATGAATTATGAATGCAGCTCTGCAGTATAATACAGGTTTGTAAATCAGGATGAGTTTTAAAAAAATATGTAGTAGTAAAGTTATTAAAGTTTACTGTAGATTTAAAAAGACTGTGCTTTTGGATTTCTTTTTACAACTTCCCTTTCATGCAATTAAATAAATGACTGTCTATCCAACAACTATTATACTAATGTTAGAATCTATGTTGTTTTACTATCGGCCATCTTGTTGTGGTTTGCTGGCTTCTAGTCTTTTTCTCTGGTGCTGGGTTTCTTGGTCACGTGATCTCTGCACTCTTTATTACCCAGCACCTGGCCCCCATTCCCTACTGGACATCAGTGTTGTATCGCTCGTGCTCTGGCTAAGTTGCCTTGTTTAGTTCTTCTTGCTTTTGACTATAGTTATCCTGGGACTTCTTGTTCCACCAGTTTTGTTTCCTTTAATTTTCATTTCTGCGACTAACTTTTCTGTTAGGAGGTCTCCTGCTTTTGCTCCCAGTCCTTAGATCTTTTAGGGACCCCTTTCCCTTTCCTACAGGTATTCGTTTGAGTTCAGTGCAGGAGTTTCGGTGGGGCTATTCATAAGGAATAGGGCACCTACCCCAGCGTAAGGTAAAGCTGAGTCTCAGTGTAGGGACAGCTTTTCCCTCCTATTACTTAGTTCTAAGTTGCAGAACATAACAATATGTCCAGCCATGTTTAAAAAAAAATAAAAAAAAAATTCTTCTCCTCTCCTCTTCCTGGATTTTCTGCAGTATGAGTACCATCCAGGAGCTTGCTCAATGCTTGCAAGGGCTGACTCTGGAGGTTGCCGATCTTCAGCAGTACGTGAGTAAATACCCTGCAGAACGCTATGAAGAACCTAAGGTAGGATTACCTGAGTGTTTCTCGGGGAAACGACAGGATTTTTTTTCATTTAAAAATGCTTGTTTGTTGTATTTTCGGCTCAGACCTAGATCTTCTGGTAGTGAACTACAGCGTGTAGGAATTATTATGTCTCTATTGCGTAAGGAACCTCAAATCTGGGCGTTTTCCTTGTCTCCTGATGATCATTGTCTGAGGTCTGTGGAGGCATTTTTTGATGCCATGGGTTTGCTATATGATGATCCTGATCGGGTTGCATTAGCTGAGGCAGAGCTCCGATGTCTCAAACAGGGTTCTCTTGATGCTGAGAGTTATTGCACCCTGTTCAGACGATGGTCTGCAGAGGTCAGGTGGAATGACCCTGCACTCAAGTTTCAGTTTCTGGCAGGCTTGAGTGAAAGGGTTAAAGATTTGCTCATTGCATTCCCTGCACCTGATACTCTGCAAGTTGTCATGCAGTTAGCTCTCCATGTGGACAGAAGGTTGAGGGCTAGACAGAATGAGGAGAAGTTTCCTGTATTGTTGGATTCTGTTTCTCACGATATTCCTGCCGACACTGGGGAAATTATGCAGGTCGGGGCAATGTCATCACGTTCCAGGGAGAGGGACAGGAGGTTCTCTGAGGGACTTTTATTGTATTGCGGTAAGGCTGATAATTTTTTAAAGAAATTTAAGGTTCACTTAAGGAAAGAAAAAAAAACGGTCAGTAGAAATAACACTCCCGTTTACATTCTTTTTTACATTCTGCTGGGGTGGTTTTTCCTGGTAATACCACCTGTCAGGCTCGTTTGATTGAGTTTCAGGTTATGGTGGATTGTGGTTCTGCACTTAATTTGATTGATCAACAATTTCTTCAAAAGTATAAGTTTGATTCTGAACCTTTGTTGTCTCCTTTTGCTGTGGTGGCGATTGATAATACTCCCCTGGAGCATGGGATCATTCTTCGAAAGGTCACTGGGTTTCCACTTACTATAAATATGGAACATCCATCAGGAGCAGATTGACTTATTTGTACTTGCTAAGTTGCCTTCCTTGGTCGTCCTGGGGTTGCCCTAGTTAAAAGTGCATAATCCTTTGCTGGACTGATCATCTGGTTCCATAAGATCCTGGGGTCAGGGGTGTTATGGTAAGTGTTGTAATGTTCACATTGCGGCTGTTGTGAAGGGGGAGTTACCTGAATCCATTCAGGATTTTTGGAGGTTTTTTTCGGAGGTGAAGTCGAAAGCTTTACCACCTCATAGAGATTACGATTGCACTATTGACTTCGTCCCTGATGCTAAGCTCCCTAAGAGCCGGTTGTTTAATCTGACAATTCCCGAGAGGGAGGCTTTGAAGGAGTACCTTCAGACTAGCTTAGCTGCAGGTCACATAAGACCCTCTAAGTCTCCTGTGGCGGTTGAGTTCTTTTTGTCAAAAAGAAGGATGGGGGTCTTAGGCCATGTCTGGATTTTCGGGAGATTAATAAGATCACTGTGCGCAATCCTTACCCGTTACCACTTATTCCCGATTTGTTTAACCAATTGACCGGAGCTAAATGGTTTTCTAAAATTTACCTTCGTGGGGCATATAATTTGCTGCGGCTGAAGGACGGAGATGAATGGAAGACAGCTTTAACACCCCGGAAGGACATTTTGAGTGTTTGGTGATGCCTTTTGGGCTTACTAACGCCCCTGCATTTTTTTCAAAATTTCATCAATGACATTCTGAGACCCTTGATCGGTAGGAGTGTTATTGTTTATCTGGATGACATTTTGATTTATTCATCGGATCTTGAGTCTCATTGGCAGAGAGTCCACAAAGTTCTTCAGATACTGAGAGATAGCACACTCTTTGCTAAATTGAAGAAGTGTCAGTTTGCTGTCCAGAAAATTAGTTTTTTGGATTACTTTGTCTCTTGTGATGGTTTTGAGATGGACCCGGTGAAAGTTCAGGCTGCGCTGGAGTGGCAAAGGCCTGAGGGTTTGAAGTCCATACTGAGGTTTTTGGGGTTTGCCAATTATTACAGGAAATTCATAAAGAATTTCTCTGTCATCGCTAAACCCATTACTGTTCTCACCAAGAAGGGTGCTAATACAGTCCAATGGTCCACTGAGGCTATTGAAGCTTTTGAGTATCTCAAGGAGAGGTTCAGCTCTGCTCCTGTTCTTATCCAGACGGATGAGACCAAGCCATTTTTCATTGAGGTGGATGCCTCATCTATAGGCGTAGGGGCAGTTCTGTCCCAGGAGGGTGAGGATGGGGTGCATACCTGTGCTTTCTTTTCAAAAAAAATTTCTGAGACAGAGCTCAACTATGATGTTGTGAACCGTGAGTTGTTGGCTATTAAACTTACGTTCGAGCATTGGCGACATTTTTTGGAGGTGGCTCGACATCCTATACAGGTTTTCACTGATCATAAGAATTTGATTTATCTGGACGCAGCTAAACGTTTGAATGCCCGTCAGCCAAGGTGGGCACTGTTTTTTGCCCGGTTCAATTTTTCCTTAACCTTTGTCCCGGGGACAAAGAATGTTAAGGCTGACACTTTGTCTTGTAGTTTCTCTCCAGCGGTGAATGCTGAGAGGGAGGAGTGTATTTTGCAGAGAGGCATGGTGGTGGCCGCATATGATTCTGAGTTGGAGAATAGCATCCTAGGAGCTCAGATTGTGGCACCAACTAACACTCCGTGTGGTAAATTGTTTGTGCCTAGAGCCTTGAGGAGAGCGTTGTTTGTTGAATGTCATGAGTCTCGGTTGGCGGGACACCCAGGGATTTCGGAAACTAGGAAGTCTATTGTTCGGAGTTTCTGGTGGCCATGGTGGCAAAGGGAAGTCATCAAGTGGGTGCGTCAGTGTTCTGTGTGCACTAGATCGAAGGCCTCTCACGCTCCGGCTGCGGGGTTGCTATGCCTCTTGGAAGTTCCTAGTTCGCCATGGACGCACCTTGCCATGGGTTTTATCACTGATCTGCGTTTATCGGAGGGTTTTTCTGTCATCTGGGTTGTTGTGGACCAGTTTAGTAAAATGTGTCATCTGGTTCCGTTCAACAAGTTACCTTGCACCAAGACTTTTGCTAAGACTTTTGTGAAGGAGATTGTCAGGCTCCATGGTGTTCCCACGGACATTGTTTCCGATAGAGGACCACAGTTTGTAGCTCGCTTTTGGCGTGCTTTTTGTGACAGATTGAAAATTCATTTGTCATTCTCGTCGGGGTATCATCCAGAGTCCAATGGACAGACTGAAAGGAAGAACCAGGATGTAGAGCAGTTTTTGAGATGTTTTGTGGAAGACAATCAGGAAATGTGGTCAGAATTTCTACCACTTGCGGAGTCTCCCCTTAATAATCATACTTCTTCCTCGGCTGGTTGTTCTCCTTTTTTTTGTTGTACTGGCAGGTATCCATCTTTGGGTCCACTTTCCAAAGTTGGGGCTGCTGTACCGGAGGAGGACAATTTTTCTGGTGATTTGGAGAGGGTTTGGACCAATGTACGCCTGAACCTTAAAGAGGCTAACAAGAGATCAAAAAGGTATTTTGACAAAAAAAGAAAGGAGTCCTTGTTTGCTGTTGGGGATATGGTTTGGTTGTACTCTAGGAATCTTCGTTTGAAAATTCCTTCTAAAAAACTGGGTCCTAAATTTGTGGGTCCTTTCAAAGTGGTTCAGATTGTCAACTCGGCAGCTGTGAGGCTGGGCACTCCCTCGTCCTAACATAGTAACATAGTTTTTAAGGTTGAAGGAAGACTAAGTCCATCTAGTTCAACCCATAGCCTAACTTGTTGATCCAGAGGAAGGCAAAAAAAAACCATGTGGCAAACAATAAGCTCCACATTGGGGAAAAAAATTCCTTCCCGACTCCATACGACAATCAGACTAGTTCCCTGGATCAACGCCCTATCAAGGAATCTAGTATTTATAACCTGTAATATTATACTTTTCAAGAAAGGCATCCATGCCCTTCTTAAATTTTAACAGGGAATCACTCATTACAACATCATGCCGCAGAGAATTCCATAGTCTCCCTGCTCTTACAGTAAAGAATCCCCGTCTGTGATTATGATTAAACCTTCTTTCCTCCAGACGTAGAAGATGCCCCTCTCAGGCCTCAGAGTAAAAAGATCAGTAGAAAGGTCTTTGTACTGTCCCCTCATATTTTTGTACATAGTAATAAGATCAGCCCTAAGCCTTCTTTTTTCCACAGTAAATAACTCCAAGTGTAATAACCTGTCTTGGTATTGCAGACCCCCCAGTCCTCTAATAACCTTGGTCGCTCTTCTCTGCACCCGCTCTAGTTCAGCTATGTCTTTCTTATACACCGGAGACCAGAACTGTACACAGTATTCTAAGTGTGGTCGCACTAATGATTTGTATAGAGGTAAAATTATGTTCTCCTCATGAGCATCTATGCCTCTTTTAATGCATTCCATTATTTTATTTGCCTTTGTAGCAGCAGCCTGACACTGGCCACTAAACGTGAGCTTGTCGTCCACCAATACACCCAGGTCTTTTTCAGTTACAGTTTTGCCCAGTGTTTTACAATTAAGCATATAATTATACATTTTATTTCCTCTGCCCAAGTGCATTACCTTACATTTATCCCCATTAAAGCTCATTTGCCATTTATCAGCCCAAGCTTCTAGTTTACATAGATCCTCCTGTAATATAAAATTGTCCTCCTCTGTATTGATTACCCTGCAGAGTTTAGTGTCATCTGCAAATATTGAAATATTACTCTGTATGCCCCCTACAAGGTCATTAATAAATATGTTAAAAAGAAGGGGGCCCAATACTGACCCCTGTGGTACCCCACTGTTAACTGAGACCCAGTCTGAGTGTTTTCCATTAATAACCACCCTTTGTTTCCTATCACTGAGCCAATTCTTAACCCACATACATATATTTTCCCCTATCCCCAATGTTCTCATTTTATGTATCAACATTTTGTGTGGAACCGTATCAAAAGCTTTTGAAAAGTCCATATACACAACATCCACTGCATTTCCTTGGTCCAGTCCAGTACTTGCCTCCTCATAAAAACTGATCAGATTAGTTTGACAGGAACGGTCCCTCGTAAACCCATGTTGATATTGGGTCATGAGGTTATTATCCTGGAGGATTAATTCTCTGTTTCATGTGTCCTTGCTTAAGAAGGAGCACATGCCTGATAAGCAGGCGAAGCCTACTGTTCCTCCTGTTGATGAGGACGGTGAATTTGAGATTTCTCGCATTTTGGATTCCAGGTAGAATAGAGGAAGATTACAGTATCTTGTGTCCTGGAGAGGTTTCGGCCCCGAGGATAAATCCTGGGTGAAGGCCGAAGACATCTCGGCCTCAAGGCTAATTAAGGCTTTTCACAGGAGATTTCCTGGTAAGGCTTGGCCTAGAGGATCCAGAGGATCCTCGTAAAAGGGAAGGTACTGTTAGAATCTATGTTGTTTTACTATCGGCCATCTTGTTGTGGTTTGCTGGTTTCTAGTCTTTTCCTCTGGTGCTGGGTTTCTCGGTCACGTGATCTCTGCACTCTTTATTACCCAGCACCTGGTCCCAATTCCCTGCTGGACATCAGTGTTGTAACGCTTATGCTCTGGCTAAGTAGTCTGGTTTAGTTCTTCTTGCTTTGGACTATTGTTATCCTGGGACTTCTTGTTCCTCCAGTTTTGTTTCCTTTAATTTTCATTTCTGCAACTAACTTTTCTGTTAGGAGGTCTCCTGCTTTTGCTCCCAGTCCTTAGATTTTTTAGGGACCCCTTTCCCTTTCCTACAGGTCTTCATTTGAGTTCAGTGCAGGAGTTTCGGTGGAGCTATTCATAAGGAATAGGGCACCCACCCCAGCGTAGGGTAAAGCTGAGTCTCAGTGTAGGGACAGCTTTTCCCTCCTATTCCTTACTTCTAAGTTGCAGAACATAGCAACTAATTGTTAATAAATCGTCATACAGTTCACGCGCCATCCAGTTAAGATGAATGGCCGAACCACTGGTCAGTCGCTGAGTCCTGTCTGACCGGTCAACCAGAAGAATCATTCAGAAGACCAATAGCAGTGTGGGTTTGAAGACCAATCATGACTCTCAGTGCCCTTTTGTGGCTTTGCTATGTAAATCAATCTGTGCCTGCTATTGTGTCTCCTTACTACCCTGATGTGCTTATTCCACTGCTAAATTACTTTTCTGACATGGCTTTTTTTTACCATTCACCCGGATTAACCATCTCTGGTTTGACTACTCTCTGCTTTTTTTTCTGCCTTACCCGTTGGATTGACTCCATATTTGGATCAGACTCTGTCTTTAAGTCTTTAAGATTAGTGTTGAGCCACCCCCGTAGTGTTCGAGTTCGGTTCGGTTCGTCGAACACCCGTGTGTTCGCCGAACTGTTCGTCGAACTGTTCGTCGAACACCTTCGAACACCGTTAAAACCAATGGCAGGCAAACAAAAACACATAGAAACACATAGAAAACACCTTCAAAGGTGTCCAAAAGCTGACAAACTGCTCAGAAGACATAACTAACAAATGGAAAAGTGACAAGTACATATAGTCATGCGAAAATAAAAGAGGTGGAGGAGTAAAAGGAGGGGGAGACACAGATATAGGCATGTCATGCCCTTCTAAAATCCAAAAAGTGAGAAGCCGACACGGCCAGTCCGCTCCTGCCCGTGCCACCTCCGTGTCGCCGGGTTTGTGCCAGAGCCGCGGTGAACCCTGACGGCCAGCCCCCCTCTCCCAATACTGGTGCCTGTCCGCTGGTGGGTCGAGCGAGCCCCCCTGTGGTGGAGGCAGCTCTAAGCTTTTTAATTTAAATTGTCTCTCTAATTTGAATGAATACACTTTAAATCCATTTACAAGGATCTATTGGAGGGCAAGTCTCATGCCAGCAGCCGCGGTAATTCCAGCTCCAGTAGCGTCCACTAAAGCTGCTGCAGTTAAAAAGCTTTTATAAGGATCGAGCTCGGCTGTCCACCGCAAGGCATCCTACTGCCAGTCCCAGCCCCTATGCCTTGGGGTGCCTCCTGATGCTCTTCACTAAGTATCCCATGGTCCCGAAGCATTTCCTTTGAAAAAATTAAGTGTCTAAACTACAGGTGGTGCAGCTTGCTTAACAGCCGGGATAATCCGCTTACTAGCAGACACTGCTACTAGGCACAAAGTATTTCCTGGGCTAGATGCAGTTAAAAATTTGTAATTAGATACTCTCGTTGGATGCTGAGAAAGCATTCCATAGAGTCTCCTGGCACGCCATATATGATTCTCTTAAAAAGCTTGGGGTAGGGGTCTAGGGGACCCTTTTATAGCCAAAATCACGGCCCTGTATCGCAATACGTCACCTAGGCTGAAGATAAATGGAACTGTAGCACCCTGAGGGCTCGGTTGCTAAAGACGTATTGCACCTCACCCAGAGGTGTGATATCTCACTCTCAGGTAAGGATGGAGTGTGGATCAGGACCCGACACCTGCATGCATTACACCACATTGCCGTGGGGCAGGGCGACCAATATGCCCCTGAGATGGGCACGACAGTCCCTGTCCCTGGCTGGAGTGGGGGGAGGGAACACTGAGGAAGGGGAACCCTGTAGTGCAGGAGCAGGGAGGAAGCAGTTCCTGGGTGCATTGAGAAGGGAGTATAAAAGGTGGGCACCATCTTAGTTCAGTGCAGAGAAGTCTGAGCAGAAGTGGCAGGGAGCAGGGGCTCTGCATGAGCTCTGCTCCGGAGGCGGGCCTAGTAACAGAGGCCCAGGCCTGGAAGAGGGAGAAGGAAGGAAGAGGAGCGGAGAAGGCTCCAGGAACGAGGAATGAAGGGATCCCAGGGGTGCGGACGGGCGAGTCGCCACCGCACGCCCGAATCCACCTGCGTGGAGGGGTCAGGCCAAAGGGGGAGACCGGTCCCCGAACTAGTGGAGGCAGGAAACGACCCTCAGCTAGAAACCGGAGGCTCTGACATTTTATGTGGCGCAGCCCCTCGCTACACCCGCTAGGAAGGCACCACATAGGGTCAGGGAAACTGGCGCCAAGTTTACCAAGAGGAGGCCCGAGGCAGCCGGACAGAAGTGTTGGTAAGAAAGGCCAGACAAAGGACACACAAAGGGGGTCCTGTGAAGTGCTCCAAAGTTATCTGGGAGTTGTCTGAGCCCCTCACCTGGTGAGCACAGTACGACGTGGGCAGCCGTTACCTGCAGACGTGGTCTGGATAATAAGAACTGTGAGTAAAGGCCCTGAACTGCATCACTGACTCCGTGTCATTACTGCTGCTGCCCTGCACCATCACCCCCATCCTCCGCATACACTGCCCTGAGGCTATACTCCTCCCGTGGGGAGTTATGCTACGCTCTGCTGCACCCACAACACCAGCCTCAGTGGTCTGCCCTGTAGCGGCGGTTCACTCTGACCGCAATCCACGGGTGGCGTAGTCGGACATTTAAACATGAAAACCACATAAATAGTTCCGCCACTGGTTTGACCGCCCTGAGCCACGGAACTGGGTCGCCGCCACGAAGACTACAACCACCAGCATCCACCAAAAAGGGTCCGGCTCCGGGTGTCCCAAGGCCCAGGGGGTGCGTCAGAACATTTTCATCACCTTTCACAATCACCAATGGGACAAGGCAGTGATGTCCTCTGTCCCCTCTCTTATACATCCTAGTGACGGAGCACCTGCTCTCATCAATTCGCCATAACCCCAATATTAGGTGGATTGAGGTGGGAGGCACCGAGTACAAGTGCTCTCTATTTGCTGATGATGTCCTAGTATATATCACTCAATCACATATATCCATCCATGCTGTTATGGCTGAAATAGATCACTTTGTTACATGGTAAAATTTTAAAATCAATGCAGCGAAGTCTGAGGCCCTCGATGTCTCCCTCCCCAAATCCATATAGGATTCCATCCAGTCCAACTTTCCCTTTGCCTGGCCCTCACAGGGTATCAAATACTTAGGAATTCCTATTCATAGAGACCTCTCCCATCTATGTTATCTTAATTTTGGGCCCTTTATTGAACAACTCCATACAGACCACGGTTGGGAAGTTAGAACTGTAAGATTCACTACGTGAACCACTGGTGTTTTGTGGAAAAGCACATGTACACTGCGTTCTAAATTATTATACAAAAAGTGTTTAGGAGTGATAAGGGAAGAATTTGTTTGTTTGTCAGTTAAACTCATTGATGGTGATGTGTGTCAGGGCTCTTTATATCACTGTAAGCAATTGCAGACACCTGTGCTAATTAGTTTGGCAGGTGTGTCCAATGAAAGGCAAGACTACTTAAGAAGGCTCTCTCACATTATTAAGCAGCCTACATTTTCTGTCAAAATGGGAAAGAAAAAGGATGTGTCGGCTGCTGAGAAGCAACAAATTGTGGAGTGTTTAGGTCAAGGCATGACTACAATCAACATTGTGCGATGATCAGGATGAAGTGTCCTGGCAATCAAGAAGTATGTAGCTGATTCACAGTACACACGTGTGCGTGCTGATAAGGGCAAATTGAGGACTCTTTCCTACAGGCAATTACGTCAGGTTGAAAGAGCAGCGGCAAAAAAGCCTTGTCATAGCAGCAGACAAGTTTTTGAAGCTGCTTGTGCCTCCAACGTCCCCCGAACAACAAGATGCAGGGTCCTTCAGAGGTTTGCAGCTGTGCATGCGCCATCCTGTCGACCTCCTCTATCCACTTCACACAAGCAGAAACGGCTCCAGTGGGCCAAACATTACATGAAGACTGATTTCAAAACTGTTTTGTTCACGGATGAGTGCCGTGCAGCGCTCGATGGTCCAGATGGATGGAGTGGAGGATGGCTGGTTGATGGACACCCCACGCAAACACGGCTACAGCGCCAACAAGGAGGAGGTGGAGTAATGTTTTGGGCTGGAATCATGGGGAGAGAGATTGTCGGCCCCTTTAGGATCCCTGAAGGCGCTAAAGATGAACTCCATAATGTATGTGGATTTTCTCAAACAGCACTTCCTGCCATGGTTCAAGAAGAAGAACCGTGTATTTCACAGCAAGATCATTTTTCTGCATGATAATGCACCATCTCATGCTGCACATAAAACATCTGCATCTCTGGCTGATATGGGCATAAAAGGGGACAAACTTATGGTGTGACCCCCATGCTCCCCTGACCTCTACCCCATTCAGAACCTTTGGAGCATCATTAAAAGGAGTGTCTATGATGGCGGGAGGCAGTTCACATCTAAGCAACAGCTCTGGGAGGGTATTCTATCCTCATGCAAAACAATTGAAGCAGAAACCATCCAAAACCTGACAAATTCAATGGACGAGAGAGTTCAGAAGCTCCTTTCGAACAAGGGGTCCTATGTGAAAATGTAACATCACCTAGAATAAAGTTTTGAGTTGAAAACTGTTTGATTTCAGTTTCTAACAACCTGCTAATGCTTATAATTTCAAAAATGACCATTTTTTTGGTCTTTATTAAAATGAAAAGGTTGATCGAAAAGTTTGGGGGATCTAAGAGTGTGGCAACCCAGTAGTCATGATTACTTCGAATTCTGACAATATGAGGGTCATGCTGCAGGTAGTGCAGCAAGAAGGCACTTATGTGCCTTGCGCATCTCGGAGCCCCAAAATTATTTTCCGGGCTAGATGCAGCTAAAAATTATTTTTAATTTTAAATCTGGTGAAGCTTTAGTATAGATGGCCTAATAGGATCAGTGCTGCACACTGCTACAAAGCCCAAATTATTTTCCAGTCAAGATACAGATAAACATGATTAGTAATTTGAAAGCTTAAAACGGTTGGTAGGGTGATTTTAACCAATCATCAAGCTTTTACTCTCCCCAGGATGACACAGGGGTAGAAAAGTCGTTTCGGATCCATGATTTGTTCATCTTTATGAACGTGAGTCTGTCTACATTATCAGTGGAGAGCCGCGTGCGCTTATCTGTCAGCACACCACCAGCAGCGCTGAACACACGTTCAGACAGAACGCTGGCTGCGGGGCATGACAAGATCTCCAAGGCGTAAGTGGCTAGCTCCGGCCATTTATCCAGATTGGAAGCCCAAAAAGAGCAAGGGTCCAGTGACACAGTCGTGGCTTCAATGTTTACTTGGAGATACTCCTGTACCATCGTCTCTAGGCGTTGACTATGTGTCAGACTTCTTGTCTCCTGTGGCCTTGCAAAGGATGGGCTAAAAAAGTGGTGAAATGATTCCGCAAAATTGATGTTACCAGCAGATACTGTGGTTCTGTTACGGTTTGAGTGCTGAACACTTGACGGTCCCACGGTTGGCAAGTTGGAACTGTGAGATTCACTACGTGCACCACTGGTATTTTGTGGAAAAGCACATGTAAGATTCTGCAACAGTCTCTGCTGATACTCCTGCATGCGTGCATCCCTTTCTATGGCAGGAATAATTTCTGCAAATTTACTTTTGTACCGGGGATCTAACAGTGTGGCAACCCAGTAGTCAGGATTATTTCTAATTCTCACAATTCGAGGGTCATGTTGCAGGTAGTGCAGCAAGAAGGCACTCATGTGTGTTGCGCATCCAGGAGCACCAAGTCCCTGTTGTGTTGGTGGCGAGGTAACAATCATGCTTCCTTCCTCTGTCCTCTCCCCCCAACCTCGCAAAACAGAAATGTGATCAAGGTCTCCCTCATCTGATGAGTCTTCCATCAGTTCGTCCTCCACTTCTTCCTGGGCTCCTGCACCTTCCTCACTAGTTTGGCTGCTACCATGCGCCCTGGTAAAACCATCTCCCCCACCCTCACATGCCTGCCGCCTTGGTGCTGCCGACCGTCTGGACCTTGCAGATGTTAGCCCTTCCGCATACAACTCCTCCTCCTCTACTTCCTCCACCTCCTCTTGTGCCACCACCTGACTCCGAATTCTGTTTAACATGTGCTCCAGCATGTAAATCACCGGAATAGTCATGCTGATAATGGCATCGTCAGCACTAAACATCTTCGTCGCCATTTCAAAACTGTGCAGAAGGGTGCATAGGTCCCTGATCTGAGACCACTCCTCCAGCGTGATTTGCCCCACCTCTGAATCTCGTTGGCCCAGGCTATACGTCAGAACGTATTGCACCAGGGCTTGTCGGTGCTGCCACAGTCGCTGCAACATGTGCAGAGTTGAATTCCACCGGGTAGGCACATCGCATTTTAGCCGGTGAAGTGGCAGGCCCAACGACTTCTGTAGAGATGTAAGTCGCTGAGCTGCGGGATGCGAACGGCGGAAGTGAGCACACAGCGACCGTGCCCTCTGCAGAAGGCCATCTAGTCTGGGATAGTGGGCTAAAAATTGCTGGACAACCAGGTTCAACACGTGAGCCATACAAGGCACGTGTGTGACATTGCCCCGGCGAAGGGCCGCACCCAGGTTTGCAGCATTGTCGCACACGGCCTTCCCTGGTTTCAGGTCCAGTGGAGACAACCATTCATGAAATTGGTTCTCCAGAGCTGACCACAACTCCTCAGCTGTGTGACTCACATTTCCCAGACATTTCAATGTAAAAACCGCCTGATGACGTTGAGCCCTACTGCCAGCATAGTAAGGAGGTGTGCAGGATCCCTTCTGCGCAGTTAGAAAGCTTGTGGCATGACCAGACAGGCTTTGGGTGCAGGTGGAAGACCGAGAGGAGGTTGAGGAGGCAGAAGCAGTGGAGGAACTTTGACATAAAGAGGATTGACGCACAACTCGTGGGGACGGCAAGACTTGGACAGCAGCCCCTTGTCCTGCTGTCACCATAGTTACCCAGTGCCCAGTCAGCGACATGTAACGCCCCTGTCCATGCCTACTCGTCCAAGTGTCTGTGGTGAAATGCACCATGTCACACACAGAGTTTCTCAAAGAAGCGGTGATGTTGTGTGCGACATGCTGGTGGAGCGCAGGCACACCTTTCTTTGAGAAGTAGTGCCGACTGGGCATCTGGTACTGGGGCACTGCGACGGACATAAGGTCTCGAAAATCCTCTGTGTCCACCAGGCGGAAAGGCAGCATTTCTGTAGCCAAGAGCTTGCAGATGGTGAAATTCAACCTCTTAGCTTTCTCATGGCTAGGAGGAAATGGTCTTTTACTTGTCCACATCTGAGGGACCGAGGGCTGGCTATTGTGCTTAGACGGGGTTGATAAGGGTGTCCCCGGCAAACTGCCGGTCTGTGAGGAAGATGCAGGCGGACATGTTAGGTTGCCTTGATCCAAAGGTGGTGCTATCGATGTCGGACAGCGCTCAACACCAGCTGGTGTTACCACCTCCAAAGAAAATGATGACCTGCCAATCACGCTGGCTGTTGCGGGTAAAGAGGTGGCAGGTCTGCGCCCCAAAACAGGTGTGACTGCTGTCCCCCCAGTCACAGAGGATGAAGAGGCAGCGGATGCACAAGATATGGCAGACGGTGATTGGCCCGGCCGGCTAGGCCGCATTGTAGCACACTGAGCTTCCCACTGCAACTTATGCTTCATGTCCATGTGCCGGTTCATGCATGAAGTACTCAAACTATGTATTTTTTGGCCTCTACTTAGCTTTTGCTGACAAATGTTACAGATAACACGAGTTGGGTCATCTTTATCGATCTGAAAAAATGCCCAGGCTATGCAAGGCTTAGCACCCATGCGACCTGAAGAGCCACCACGACTTGTGGTGAGAGGCAGAGTTGTGTTTGAGGATGCAGTTGTTGACGTGCTTCCAGTACTACGTCTCTGTCCAGGAAGGCGCAACCTGACCTCGTCGTCACTAGCATCTTCCTCCACCTCCTCTGCTGACCTCATCTCTTGGCTGACTGTGGGTTGACAGTAAGTGGGATCTCCGACCTCATCATCATCACCCTGTGCGTTATCACACCCGTCGTCCTCAGAGCCAACCTGTTCCTGCCCTGACAAAAAACTAAAGTTGTCGCTCCAATCAGGTATTTGAGTCTTATCATCGTCTTCCTCATTGTCTCCACCAACAGGAGTTACAGTTTGGGAATGAGGGTCTACATTATGGTCAGAACCTTCTGCGTCTGGTCCTGGATCCGACTCATAAAGATTCTGGGCATCAGTGCAGATCATTTCCTCGTCTGGATTCACAGAAGCGCTGGAGTCGACCTCTGATTCCCAGGCTATAGTATGAGTAAACAGCTCTGCAGACTCAACCATCTGTTCTACCTCACACTCAGACGGGCAGCTGGAGATTTGGGAGCTGTGAGGAAGCAAGTGCGATTTGGGTGACACCTTTGAGGACTGGAGTATTTGTGATGTTGAAGTTGATGTGGAGGAGAGCCCACTTAAAGGAGCACTTGATATCCATTGAAGCACCTGCTGTTTTTGTGCCTCATCTGGAATTTGTAGCGATTGGCGTGGCCGTAAGAAAGGGATCTTATCACATTGTCCGCTAAAAGAAGTAGACATTTTAGTTTGGCTGGAAGATGGTCTTTCTTCTGCACCTACCCCACGGACACAACCTTTTTTCCCCTTCCCAACACGCCTATTCCCCTTTCCACCAGCAGCAGGCCTTTTTCCACTCATTTTGGTGGTTAACTAATTCACAACTCTGGAGTTGTTTGCACAAAAAAACAATGGATGGTAACCGAGCAGAGCTGAGTGGCCAAACTGGGTTAGATGCAGAAAAAAATTATTTTTAATTTGCAACCTGATGGAGGTCAGTATAGATGGACTAATAGACCAAGTCCCACACACCGCTAGAAGCCCAAATATTTTTTCAGAGCTAGATGCAGAAAAAAATTATTTTTAATTTGCAACCTGATGTAGGTCAGTATAGATGGACTAATAGACCAAGTCCCACACACTGCTAGAAGCCCAAATATTTTTTCAGAGGTAGATGCAGAAAAAAATTATTTTTAATTTGCAACCTGATGTAGGTCAGTATAGATGGACTAATAGACCAAGTCCCACACACCGCTAGAAGCCCAAATATTTTTTCAGAGCTAGATGCAGAAAAAAATTATATTCAGTTTGCAACCTGATGGAGGTCAGTATAGATGGACTAATAGAATGATGCTATGCCCAAAAGATTTTACTTCACTAGGTGCAGTAAAAAAATTGGTATTCTATACACAGGTGTTATATCTTGCAACACAGATAGGCTACTCCACTGACTAACACACTCTGCAATAGGCCAAAAAGGATTAGCTTTGCTAGATTCAGCCAAATGCTGTGAAAAAAACTTGCACAGCACTGGCACAGACCTGCCTGGCAAAAACTGATAGGAACTCATGTAACCTAGTCCTGAAAAGGACTCCAATTACAATTAGTCTTTACTCCCACAACCTATCTATTTAAGAGCACAGACCTCCCTGATAAAAGTCGTAGGAAATGCTGTAACCTAGTCCTTAAAAGGACTGCAATCACAACTATTCCCTACTCCCAAGCTATCTGTATATTTGTGCGAAAATTGGCTTGAAATTAACAAGGTATAGCGCACACAGCAACAGCGGTGCCGTCTAACACGCAGCTGCAGCAGTGAGAAAATGGTGGCGACGGGGAAAATGGCTTGGTCTTATAGGGCAAGGACATGTGACATACACTGCCAATCACACATGCCCTTGCTTGTGTGAAAAAAAGCACTTCGCTCCGTGTATGCGCTGCTGATAGGCTGACAGATTGCACCTCCCCACTGCAAATGCGGGAAAGAGAAAAAAAAATGGAGATCTTCATTGTTCCTGCAGAGATCCATCCCCTGCCCCTCCCCCCGCCCCGCTGTGCACTCAAACTGCGTATTAACATTAATTTTCATCATTACTGAGAAAAAATCCAGTTATGATTTTGGTGCACGAACAGTTATCGAACATAACCTCGAACAGCCGAATTTTTCTCAAATTGTTCGTGTTCGCCGACCGGCTCGAACACCGCCCAAAACAGCTCGAATTTGAGATTGGCGAACAGTTCGAGTAGAACAACGCTCATCTCTATTTAAGATATAAGAAAGAAATGTTTTATTTTAATAGACCTCCTCGAAGACTGATCACATTTTATAGAGTGCTTCATTCCAACAATTATGGAATAGAAAAATAGTGTAATCAATGCCTGGAGCTAATTTCCCCACAATGCTAATCATAATCACGAGAAAATGTATAACAGAAAATAACTGAAAATTGTACATTCACACTGAAGGCATCAAAACTATGAATTAACACATGTGGAATTATATAATTAACAAAAAAGTGTGAAACAACTGAAAATATGTCTTATATTCTAGGTTCTTCAAAGTAGCCACCTTTTGCTTTGATGACTGCTTTGCACACTCTTGGCATTCTCTTGATCAGCTTCAAGAGGTAGTCACTGGAAATGGTTTTCACTTCACAGGTGTGCCTTTTCAGGTTTAATAAGTGGGATTTCTTGCCTTATAAATGGGGTTGGGACCATCAGTTGTGTTGTGCAGAAGTCTGGTGGATACACAGCTGATAGTCCTACTGAATAGACTGTTAGAATTTGTATTATGGCAAGAAAAAAGCAGCTAAGTAAAGAAAAATGAGTGGCCATCATTACTTTAAGAAATGAAGGTCAGTCAGTCCCAAAAATTGGGCAGACTTTGAAAGTGTCCCCAAGTGCAGTTGCAAAAACCATCAAGCGCTACAAAGAAACTGGCTCACATGAGGACTGCCCCAGGAAAGGAAGACCAATAGTCACCTCTGCTTCTGAGGATAAGTTTATCCAAGTCACCAGCCTCAGAAATCGCAGGTTAATAGCAGCTCAGATTAGAGACCACGTCAATGCCACACAGAGTTCTAGCAGCAGACACATCTCTACATCAACTGTTAAGAGAAGACTTTGTGCAGCAGACCTTTATGGTAAAATAGCTGCTAGGAAACCACTGCTAAGGACAGGCAACAAGCAGAAGAGACTTGTTTGGGCTAAAGAACACAAGGAATGGACATTAGACCAATGGAAATCTGTGCTTTGGTCTGATAAGTCCAAATTTGAGATCTTTGGTTCCAACCACCATGTCTTTGTGCAACGCAGAAAAGGTGAACGGATGGACTCTACATGCCTGGTTCCCACCGTGAAGCATGGAGGAGGAGGTGTGATGGTGTGGGGGTGCTTTGCTGGTGACACTGTTGGGGATTTATTCAAAATTGAAGGCATACTGAACCAGCATGGCTACCACAGCATCTTGCAGCGGCATGCTATTCCATCTGGTTTGCGTTTAGTTGGACCATCATTTATTTTTCAACAGAACAATGACCCTAAACACACCTCCAGGCTGTGTAAGGGCTATTTGACCAAGAAGGAGAGTGATGGGGTGCTACGCCAGATGACCTGGCCTCCACAGTCACCAGACCTGAACCCAATCGAGATGGTTTGGGGTGAGCTGGACCGCAGAGTGAAGGCAAAAGGGGCAACAAGTGCTAAGCATCTCTGGGAACTCCTTCAAGATTGTTGGAAGACCATTTCTGGTGACTACCTCTTGAAGCTCATCAAGAGAATGCTAAGAGTGTGCAAAGCAGTCATCAAAGCAAAAGGTGGCTACTTTGAAGAACCTAGAATATAAGACATATTTTCAGTTGTTTCACACTTTTTTGTTAATTATATAATTCCACATGTGTTAATTCATAGTTTTGATGCCTTCAGTGTGAATATACAATTTTCATAGTCATGAAAATACAGAAAAATCTTTAAATGAGAAGGTGTGTCCAAACTTTTGGTCTGTACTGTAGGTGCATCAATTGTCAAGAGTTTAAGAAATTAGCACATCCTTACGCCACCCCAACCCTCATATAGAAACATTGAAGTAATCTAATTATCTTGGTAAAAAGAAAAAACTACAAAAAAAATCACAAATGTGCTATGAGTGTAAGAGAAATATAGCGTGAGGGTGGAAAGTGATAAACACAGGGTAAAGGTGACCACGCTAGGAATAGTAATAGTTAACTATCTAACTGTAAAAGAGGATCATAAATGATCATACAGTGGTGTACACAGTAATTACAGAGTGACGCGCCCCCTGGGCCGTGTGTGTGTGTGGATACCCGGAACCGGACCTTTTGTGGATGCTGGGGGTTGCAGTCCTTGCGTGGCGGGGACCCGGTCCCGTGGCTCAGGGTGGTCAACCCAAATGGCAGTCTATATGCTGAATGTCCGACTACGCCACCCGTGGATTGCGGTCAGAGTGAACCGCTGCTGCAGGGCAGATCGCTGAGGCTGGTGTTGTGGGTGCAGCTGAGGGTAGTATAACTCCCCACGGGAGGAGTATAGCCTCAGGGCAGTAAATAGGGATGTTGGTGGTGATGGTGCGCGGGAGCAGCAGTAACCACACGGAGTCTGTCATGCAATTCAGGGTCTTTACTGTTGGTGGTATTAAAGGACCCGTCCGGAATACAGGTTAACAATGGAGGCCTGGTCAGTCTGAGAGCAACTGGGAAATCCCGCTGGTCAGGGGGAGTTTGTAGGCCTACCGTGCTGACTTCACTCTTTCTTGGCTATCCCGCTGTAGTGTAGTGGTAGCCCACATCCCTGAGTGTACCGTGTTGTTCTCACCCGTATGACTGGCGACTTGGGCCTTCCGTACTTCTCACCCCTCCGGGGCAGTAGTGGTCCCTCTCGTGTGGCTGAGCCTCCGGGCTTCCTTGGGCCAGAGAACTTGAAGTCCCCTGCGTGGTGGTTTTCTGCTGCTGGGCTTATAACCCTCACAGCCTCGGACTCCAGTGTCCGGCTTAGTAAGTCTCTAGCCAGGATGAGCTCTGCTAGCTCCCCTCCTGGCCTCGTGTTCCTCCTCTGCCTACAGGGACTCCTCAGCCTGCTGCTGACCTGTCCCTGTCTGCAACTTGTCTCTAACTTGACTGTCGAACCCCGCCCCAGATCCAGTTTATAAAGGGCAGGTTTCTCCCCTTCCTGGACTGAGGCAGGAGGTGCTGCATGCTAATTGTCCCCAACCAGGGAACCTCCCACCTGCTCTCAGACATGACATTGCTGCCACTGTGGCGACCAGACCTGGGGTGCCACTCAGAGCATCATAGCGAAACTCAGAAATGGTCCTACCCCAAAAGGGAAAAAAAAGAAGATAAAAATTTACTATTTATTTATTTTAGCCACTTACTGTATACAGCACCATAAATTCCACGGCGCTTTACAGACAACCTTGCCACTGTCCCCACTGGGGCTTAGAATCTAGATATTACTGTATTTGAATCTTTGTAACATCATTATTTTCACACAGATAGTGTCAAAGAAGCAGTCTCGTTGATCTTTTTTTTTGCCAAACCTGTATAAATATGTGTAAACTGATTGCCGCCTTCACCAGTTTCCAGTGCTGCTTCAGTCCTCTTCTCACTCAGAAGACTGCAATTCCAACCAGCCGGGTCACACTGCGCTCTATGTGTCTTAAAATGTTAGTCTATGGATCCTCATATTGACGCTCCATAAACTTACTGTACATTGTAACAGCGACTTCCGGCTCACATGTAGAGCGCAATGTGATCCAGCTGGTTGGAATTGCAGTTTTCTGCTTCTGCCTGGTCATAATTGCAGACTCGGGAATGGGAAGAGGACTGGAACAGTGCTGAAAACTGGGGAAGACTGCAATCGGTGAGTATTTGAATTATTTCACACACAGTACAGTGGTTTGACAAAAAAAATTAACAGGAGGGCTTCTTCAAATGATAAAATTATGGCTACTCACAGTCTCTCTACTTATGGATTAATACAGTACTCTATTTCGCCTCCTCCTGTTTGGAGCTGCCCCAATCCTTGGCTTGAAGAATGGAAGTTAGTAGACACTGTTATAACAAAAGTTCCAAATTGCAGAAGTTGGAACCTCACTTATCAGGTATAAATTTATGCCACAAAAAAAACAAACAACAGTGATGAAGAATCATTAAGATTGCAGTAAATCGCCCGTAGAAATGTTGGATTATCAGTGTTTCGTTTTGGGAGTCCACACCATCTTCTCACTATTCAGACTCTTATTTGCCTAGAATACCAATCAAACAGTAAAACTGAGAAGATTCATCTTTATCGGTAACCTGGGCAACACATATATAGCTCTTCCTATACATCCATTACTGTTTTGACCTTTGGTAACCTATGTAACACATATATAGATCTTCCTATACATCTATTACAGTTTTGACCTTGGCACTAACTAAAGCATTAACTGCAGATTGAGGTACATTAATTTATTTGTGTGTGACTGGTGGTGACCCTGATCTTGATTTTGGCTTTGGTTCTGGATTGCACTCTTGTCTAACTTTTTTGTTTGTCTCGTGGTACCTGTTGTTTTACTCCTGGTTGTCACCCCTGATCCATACTCTGAATACATACTCATCTGGTCCTCTGGTTTTTCGTATCCTGACTGCTTTCATGGTGACAACCCTTGGATCCCTTCTGAGCTACACTACAGTTGCTTTGGCGCATCACACTACCAATTAGTGAATATATTAATAGCTGCAATTCGGGAGTCTGACTGGGAAAAAAAATGGCTCCTTGTGGAACTCCGAAGATTTCTTCACTCTGAGTTTTTTTCAGGAGTTTTTGGAGCAGAATCTCTAAAAAAAAACATCAGTTTTGATTGGAAAGGTGGAGAGTTTCTGCTCCAAAACCTGGAAGCTGAGCAAAAACTTTCCGAATCCTCCTCAAAAATGCAAAACTCAAAAATGTGGAGTTTAATGCTAAGTTTCCACTCCAAAAATTCACCCCAAAAAATGAGGAGCTGATTCATTAAAACTTTTATGCCAGAAAACTGGCGTCATATATTTGAAAAGTTGCAAAAGTTTTACATAATGGGGAGTTAACAAGCAATGCTGAAGTAGGGTGGTGGTATGGTCCTGTTCACCCATCAGATCCATCAAAAATGCTGGTGCTTTGTATGACAGAGATACTACTCCAGTCCAGGACTGGAATAGCATTTCTGCTGCAGGGCATGGAGATGCACGACACTTAGAAGAGGAGCCAAATTCACGAAGCAGCGTGCGCCTCCTCTTAATAAATTTGGCGCCTTCTATTTCAGCAAGACTGGCATTATGCGGTTGTGCGCTACTCCAGTCTTAATGAATCGACCCCTCAGTGAGCATATACCCTAAGGGTATGTGCTCAATGAGTCTTTTTGCTGAAAAGAGCAGAAACTCCCCAACTCTCCAATTAAAACTTGTTTTTTTTTAACTCCTTGTAGTTTTTGAATAGTTAGTGCTTTACAACTCAGAGTTAACATACTCTCAGGATGAATATTTGCGAGTCTCCTTAGATTCCAGATCCCATATGGTCATCGCCAAACCAATTATTGCTGGGAGGATCTGCAACTCTGGTGGGAGACATAATATAGATTGTGCACAAAAGTTAGAACCAATAATCATAGTGGTTATTGGATAAAAGCATTAAATAACATTTAAGGTACAGTAGTAACGTACAACTAACACCCTAATAATTATATTGCAACTAAGAGCGTTAAATCAAACATATAGAGTAGTGGATACCCGATCTTCAGCATTCAGGCTCACTAAGAAAACGAGACTCTCAAAATATATTCTTGATTTACCATATTACACCTTGATGCAGATGTGGGTTACTTACTATATTTTAGACTTTGTGGGAAGAGTTTATAATGCTTGGAACAAAGTAAAAAGTTCAGGTGGTTCTGTGTTTATTAAAGAATAATAACCTCATTACATTAAAGCTATTCATACTGGAGCTTGTAAGGTCAAAATAAAAAAAAAATCCAATAATTATGATTACTTTGGGTTCTGCATGTTCTTTTCCACGATGAGTAGCTATGACGAAACATTGCTTCCTACTTAATATATAATAAGTTGAGCATTTCCTTGGTTCTCACAAACTCCACTAGTGTATTGTACTATGGGGACTGTTCTTATATTCATTCCCATGACTTTTTGGATAGATGTCAATTTTCCCTAAACAGAGCACAATTACGAAAGAAGTCAAGGCTTCCCACACACAACAGTAATAAACCTGGCATTGAACAATTGTCATTTATTGAACACAATGACTCGGTAATGGCCCTTTGGAATTTCATTATTATTTGTAAGGAAGTTTCCACTTCCTTGCCCCCCAGCAATCTTTTGCCCAAGGCTCTCCACCGAGTTTGAACTGGTCTCGACGATGGGTCTGAGGTAGCTTTTGCCTATCCATCACCAATCAACTCTTAAATTCTAACATCTTTGCTTCCTTCAATGCCCCAGATACAATCTGGACCTTCAACCATTGTAATTTATTGAACACAATGATTAGTTAATGGCCCTTTGGAATTTATTGTTATTTGAGCCCTGGGCAAAATGTTGATGGGAGCCACTATAATCTAATAATGTGTTGTCAGCTAAAGACCACCATGCAGTAGATGACTGTCAACAGATCCAGCCAATGTAGTCAGAATCTGCCAACAACCTAATGCATTTGGAGGCAGCCTGTTTGCCCCCTGGGTCTAATTGATTAGTAGGTAATAAATGGTTAACATACTTTGTTCAATGATGGTGGGTATTCAGCAGAACTAGAACGTTGTCATGAACAGTTCTGTAGTAACAATTTGGAGCCCCACAGTCTTTAAGTCTGTTAATCATTGGTACACCAGGTGCCTTCTCAACACCACATGGTTCCCCTCCAGTATTTTAGCTTTACTAAGTTTTCAGGATCTTCCCAGTCCTCTCCCTTACTGGAAAACACTGAAGTCTTGAAGTTTCTTCATCAAGTGCCTAAGTACAGATGCCTTCCTTCATGATGAGCAGGAACCAATAGGCTTTCTTCACTTCTCCAATGGTTTTGCTCTTCTTCCTGAACTGCCTTGTTCTCTGCCAAAAAAATTCTTCCTGTGCTGACCCAACTCCGATGCAGTGCACCTACAACACACCACTGTCGGTGCGTTAAAAGTTTCTATATGTTTCTGCCTGATTCATAATTTTCAACTTTTCAATTGTGAAAAATAATTGCTGCAAATGTACTCCAGGTCTCCAGGAGCAATTTTCTGTACACCACAAACGTTTTAGAGCAATTTTTATGTGCAACTTTTTGCTCACAAAACTGTTTAAGACTAGAAAAAATAGATTATTTTTGACTTTGTGAAAAATTCATGAACAGGGTGCGTCATTTTGATGAATTTGGAGCAAAAACATCAGCGAATACCACAAGATAAAAAAAAGAAAGTGACTGAAAAAAAATAACACAAATGATGAACTCATGGAGTGTGCTGCTATCGGGCAGGTGCTCACTTGCTTTAGAATTTTTCTATGCAAAATTTGAAATGTGAATTTTTCTGCTTTTGGCTTTGGGGTTGACTAGGTGCCACTTGACAGATAGTTCTCTTTAGTTCTAGGAGAGAGCTAAATTGCAAATTATTTTGCCATAGTGCATTGCTAATTGGGCTCTACATCTGTCATCCTTAAAGCTATGTCAAGGTAGCCTAATTCATCCAGCCAAACTGAAGTGGGCAGGCATCCTGATACAGCTGTCCATGGATGAGTGTCTGATTTGGTGAATATCTCAAGTAATGGTGGAAGGCTTGTTAAAGGGCCAAATATTGACTTATAGGGTAGTGACCTCCACTAGGTGACACTCTCGTATTTACCAGCTAAGATGTCAAGGACAATGCACAACTAGATGCAGCAGACCCCCTTATTAGAAGGAGGATGAACAATCACTCTCAATCTCTCAATCCATGGAGGGGGTGGTTTCCCAGCACTAAAACTACACACAGATGAAACTTGCAATAGGGCGCAGTTCACACACATGTAGCACAGTGCCTAGTCAGCAACCTATTACATGCTCCTACTATTTTATTAGGTGGGTTGCCAAGCACCCTATCAGTGTATAACAGAGGTGAACGCCCCCAATTTACAAGGTCACCATTGAAGGGCCTGGCTGCACCCTGTAAGATTAAAAAGTGCAAGAATATAGAATGGGGGGGTATTGGTTAATATTTTGGCCAAGATAAGCAAGCTCGCAACCCGCGTCAAGGATCCTAACTGTTTTTTGAGTCCCTAAATTGTAGTAAAATAAAACAGCACAGCCAATGATGGGTGCAGCAAGGCCCATCAATGGTGACCTTGTAAATTAGGGACTTTCACCTCTGTTATGCACTGATAGAGTGCCAGGCAACCCGTCTAATCAAATAGTAGGGGCGTGTAATATGTTGCAGGCTAGGCATGGTACTACATGTGTGTGAACTGCGCCCTATTGCAAGTTTCATCTGTGTGCAGTTTTAGTGCTGGGCAACCACCCCCTCCATGGATTGAGAGGTTGAGAGTGATTATTCATCAGCATTCTGCACCTGTGTTACCTCCTTCTAATGAGGTGGTCTGCTGCATCCTGTTGTGCATTGTCCTTGAGATCTTGGCTGGTAAATACCATTGGCTTTTTGCTATGTTTCTAATTGAATTATTGTGGAATTTTTAAAATTCCTTTTGCTTTGGCTGTGCTGTTTAAGGTGACACTTTCAACAGACAGTGCTAATTTGTCTGCCTGTAGTAGACTAAACTTACTGGCCATGGTGGCGTCCTCTTCGGAAAATACATTAGAGTGCTGTAAGGCATGGTGAATGGTGATTGTGTCATGCTCCTCTACTCCCACATACTGAGCCTGTATGGAGGTACAGAGCCATAGGCGCTCTGTGCTATTGTCTTGAACCTCCATGCACCATATTGTGCAGTACATTTGGCATTAAGCGTAAAAGTCCCCATACACATTAGACCAATGTGTATGGGGACTTTTAGGCCGACTGATGGTTGGGAGAGATATTGATTTTGTATGTCCTATTTCAGACAGCTGATCTCAATGTTCTTCTGGAGATAAGCCACAAGCTGATATATCTTTTGGCAGCTTTCTCTTAGAGAACATAGGAGCACTTGGCCGAGCGAGCGCTCCTGCATATGAGACAGCTGAGATGGCTATCGGCCAAACAATCGGCCAAAGCATAGTTTGTCAGACAGACATCTAATGTAATTAGACAAGGTTTCTATTCATGTCCTATGGTACATGGCTGATCAGCATGGTATCCAGGCTGAGAGTTCTGTGATATCTTGAACTGCTAATAAATGCAATGTGTTCCAAATTATTATGCAAAAAGTGTTTAGGAGTGATAAGGTAAGAATTTTTTTGTTTGTCAGTTAAACTCATTGATGGTGATGTGTGTCAGGGCTCTTTATATCACTGTAAGCAATTGCAGACACCTGTGCTAATTAGTTTGGCAGGTGTGTCCAATGAAAGGCAAGACTACTTAAGAAGGCTGTCCCACATTATTAAGAAGCCTACATTTTCTGCCAAAAAGGGGAAAGAAAAAGGATGTGTCGGCTGCTGAGAAGCAACAAATTGTGGAGTGTTTAGGTCAAGGCATGACTACAATTAACATTGCCAAGACACTTCATCCTGATCATCGCACAATCAAGAAGTATGTAGCCGATTCACAGTACACACGTGTGCGTGCTGATAAGGGAAAATTGAGGACTCTTTCCTACAGGCAATTACGTCAGGTTAAAAGAGCAGCGGCAAAAAAGCCTTGTCATAGCAGCAGACAAGTTTTTAAGCTGCTGGTGCCTCCAACGTCCCCCGAACAACAAGATGCAGGGTCCTTCAGAGGTTTGCAGCTGTGCGTAAGCCATCCTGTCGACCTCCTCTATCCACTGCACACAAGCAGAAACGGCTCCAGTGGGCCAAACAATACATGAAGACTGACTTCAAAACTGTATGTTCACCGATGAGTGCCGTGCAACGCTCGATGGTCCAAATGGATGGAGTGGAGGATGGCTGGTTGATGGACACCCCATGTAAACACGGCTACGGCGCCAACAAGGAAGAGGTGGAGTAATGTTTTGGGCTGGAATCATGGGGAGAGAGATTGTCGGCCCCTTTAGGATCCCTGAAGGGGTAAAGATGAACTCCATAATGTATGTTGAGTTTCTCAAACAGCACTTCCTGCCATGGTTCAAGAAGAAGAACCGTGCATTCCGCAGCAAGATCATTTTCATGCATGATAATGCCCCGTCTCATGCTGCACATAACACATCTGCATCTCTGGCTGCTATGGGCATAAAAGGGGACAAACTTATGGTGTGGCCCCCATGCTCCCTTGACCTCAACCCCATTGAGAACCTCTGGAGCATCATCAAAAGGAGTGTCTATGATGGCGGGAGGCAGTTCACATCTAAGCAACAGCTCTGGGAGGGTATTCTGTCCTCATGCAAAACAATTGAAGCAGAAACCATCCAAAACCTGACAAATTCAATGGACGAGAGAGTTCAGAAGCTCCTTTCGAACAAGGGGTCCTATGTGCAAATGTAACATCACCTAGAATAAAGTTTTGAGTTGAAAACTGTTTGATTTCAGTTTGTAATAACCTGCTAATGCTTATAATTTCAAAAATGACCATTTTTTTGTTCTTTATTAAAATGAAAAGGTTGAAAACTCTGCTGTGCATAATAATTTGGAACATGCATTTTGAGTGCAGTTTGAGTGTTTTATTTTTTTAAAAATATACTGTTATCATAGGCAGTTTGTACTCTAACAGTTATTTGACTGGAAAATTACAATGACTGCAATTCATATAGGTAATTTGGGAAAATCTGAGAAAATATTATTTGCATAATAATTTGGAACACAGTGTATATATACAATCAATGAATTAATCAGTGTTTAAAGGAGTTGCACAAAATTAGAGAAACGTGGTTGCTCCAAAAAACAGTGGAACGCCTGTCCACGGGTTCAGCATAACTAAGCAGCAATACCAGACACAACCAATGGTCAGGTGTGAAACTGTTTATGGAAGAAAGCAACAATGTCATTGCAATTCTAAACACCCCCTCAAAGTGAAATATTATAGTTAAGGATGCAATATCCCTTTAAGGAAAATCATGGCTGAAATAATAGAAAAAAAAATAAGAGAAAAGCAAATACATATTTTCTATAAGACAAATAAACAGTTTTGGAATATTTGGAAAGTTTTTTATTCCGTACTTGCTTCTTACTGTCATAGGATTGTATTTCCACTATAACATCCTGTGTACACGTCCAGCTGCAAATTTTACAGGCAGTCTGAGCAAACATTTGCATTCAGTATTTCTCAGGATCTCAAGGTTTTTAATTAATGTTATTTTTTCCCAGAAGCAAATTATCCCCAGTGGGGATAAAATACAGGTGTGTGTGCTATTCCCACATAACCTTATATATGCAAATAACACAGGGCAATCTGTGCCAGTCTGCGCTAATGAGTGCATGGCATGCTATGTGATCCACTATTGTCTAACACTGTGTGAAATGTTCTTGTAGGATGTGAGTACAAGGAAGGTACATACACATGAATACAAAATGCATCAATGAGTGGGAAATGAATTTATAAAGGGGAACTGCACTTAAAGACAATAAATTAATTACTCCACTAATGTACTTATTGATTTCCTCTGCGATCAGATCTCTGTTGATGATGTCACCATGCACTGTAGTGATGTCGCTTGATTTGAGCCTAAAGACATAACAGGTAGAGATGATCAAGAAGGTTTTCCGGACGCCAAGGCAGGCGTGTGCTTCGACTGCATAGGCGCAAGATTTACTGGGATCTGTGGATGACGTAGGATGCATCACCAACATCAATTAAGGCAGGTGGAGGAGACCAAGACCCCACACTACCAACGCCCATTAGACTGGACCATGTTGATCAGCATACGGCATGGGAGAGTTGAAAAAGCTATTTTTTGGGGATATGTGGGAGCAGTTGGGGGCAACAAAGGCAACTACCTGCCTGTTCTAACCGGCGTCGGCTCAAAGCAGTCACCTATCGATCCTACAGGCGGTTCAGCTGCTCCACGTCAACAAAGTAGCTCTTCCTCTTCCAGGCTTCTCTGTCGATGGAGTGTAACTGCTGACATTATGCTGATTGAAATCCGGCTCCCCGCAGTTAGGCAGCAGGGAGCTGACTGTCAATCAGTATGACATGTCCCGTCAACAGAGCAGAATGGAGGAGAAGCCGCTGCTCTGTAGATGTGACATTAGCGGAAGTCACTAAATCGCTGGCAGGAGCGGTCTGTGACCATTCTGTGCCAGCGGACATCAGAGCCGGGCATAACAGGCAGGTAGGTAGCAAACACCTGCCTGTTAGTTCTAAAAAATATATAGTCCTGAATAACATCTTTAAAGGTGGTGGCTTTAGTTTATATTGGGAAAACCTGGTGACAGGTTCCTTTTAATAAGGGTTGTTTGCCGAATTGTTGGCAGACTTAGCAAATTGTAGTTTCTGCTGATACTTCGATGTCTTATTGTGGTCTATGATGAATGGGGGGCCACCTTCACCACCGGTAATCCTATTCTCTCTGGAGATACTAAAAATTTTACTTATCACTAGTCTATGATTTTCGTGATTGTCTTCTTCTATTTTGAACAGCGTTAATAAAGTCTCTTTTTGATGGCTGAATTGGAATAATGGGAATTTGGAGTGAGCTTCAGGAATTTTCTCTACGTCTCTACATTTGGACAGACCTGCAGATTTTAGCAACACAAGATAGCACTGTCTAAAGAATGTTCAACAGATACTCAGCAAAACCCAGTTATTTCGACAGCTGCTTCCTACCTAATGTAGTATAGGAACACCCAGTCATTCATTTGATTTATATATAAAAAAAAATGTTTGGCAAGATGGAAAAAATGAGCTATTTTACCATTTCAAAGAGTCTGAACCTGTCTGTTTTCTTAAATTGTATATCTTAGTCGTTAGATCAGAAACACTAAACAAGCCTACGCAATCTAAATACGTCGTTCTCCAAACCACACTCGCAGCTAAGTTAACGTTAGCAAAATAATATTTTTAGAACAGCCCAACCGTGTTACGGGCATTTTACTTCTTGAATACACTGTACTCTTTCATGGCATATTTGGGGATATTGCAAGGTAGCACTTTAGAGGACAAATGGTATTAAACGGACGGCAATACATTCAGCCAAACACAACATTTGTACAAGAAATTTGTTCTAAAGGCAGAATTCGACCTTAAAAATGAAACAGAAAAAAAATTCTTAAAAAAAAAAAATGAAATTTTGTTCAAATGGATCTGTGCGTCTTAGTAATCAATCTGCATTACATTTGTTTGAGCACTTGGCTTCTATGTCCAACAAGAAAAACTTCCATTCGACAAAGAAAAACTACTAAAGCTAAATGACGACTCTTGGACACTCATTTGTTTTCCTTAACTTAAAAAGGTCCAATATTTTGTGCTGATTAAAGAATATTGGTCATTTCAGGTAACTTTTCAGATAAGAATAACATGTCATGTGTGTTCATGAGGAATAACACCATATATGGCCATTTTTAAGCAGTTTATCGCTATGTATTCTGTATCTCTAATTTTCAGTTGTTTCTGACCTTCTGGGCTTAGATTAGCTTCTACAATGTCTCCTATAGATAGCACATACAGAAAGAAAGATTCCTTTTCTTCTTTTTCTGTATCATGCAACAAGAAGCAGCAGCAGGAAAAAACAATATACTGCAGTACTGAGCTACGTAACTGTGAATCCAGCATCGGAATGAGATAGAACAATTACTTGAAAGTGCAGCACGATCTTCCTGTGTCTGTTTCTCTCTCACTGTGCTGAGTGCTCCTTATTTTTCTTCCCTGTTCCCCTCTCAATAGAATATAAGAGATGTAACCTGATACTTCACTGTGTTAGCAGTCTCATTTGCTTTAACCGAGAAGGATTTGAGCTGTTTTTCAGAGTGGATGATGAGCTTAGCAGGTAGGGGGAAAGTGGCTCATAACTGGAGGAAGGAGCATCATTTTTGATAAAATATATTACAAAGTTTATTTTAATTACCTGATTTATGTGGTAAATTGGTAGTTAGTGCAGAACTTTATCTCCCGATAAAAATAGTAGAAATGTTATTAGTCCATTTAAGAGTTTACACCTCTAGGTTCAAAACGCGTAGGTGATCAGGAGATTTTTTTTTCAGGATGTCCCGTTTTTACATGTATGTATTTTCTTGTTTTTAAATGGACTAATAACATTTCTACTGTTATTATCTGGAGATTGAGTCCTGGACAAACTACCAATTTTCCAAAGACTTACTATCCATCGTTCCCAACCGGGATTTATTGTACGTGCACATCTTGAGAGTTCTTCTTTTTAGAATGTTTTCATACATGAGGCAAGCTGAATTTTTTTTTTATTTCTTTTGGCACTATTGATTTATGAAAAGTTTGTTGAAAGGACAGTGACAAATTAATTTTTCTATTATTTTCCTTTTTTTAGTAGTAGGACGTGAGTTTTTCAAAACGCCACTTTATTCAAGCCTGTGACATTGATGAAAATTATCGACCATAGTTCTGTGCTTGGCTAGCTTTATTCATCTTTAGTGTCCACTTTAATGGAGTAGCCTGGGTGACTTGCAGCAAGGGGAGAACCAGGGGAAAGTGGTGAATGCAAGTTCCCTAATCTTAAAATTGGTGGAGTACCAGCGGTCCTAGTGGAAGTCTTAGGAAGCACAATGGTGTGCTCCACTGTCTTCGTTAGCATAAAAAATAAAAAAAGGTGTCAATTCAGCTGACCACTTATGTGTTAGAGATAAGTGTCCCAGGAAACTTCCAGGTTAGACAGTCTGTGGTCTGTGTGTGGTGCACAAAGTGTGCACTTGTTTGACTTCCAGGTCAAATAGTTCTCAATGGTCCAAAAAGGGATGTTCTACAACCCCAAAATTTAGCTCTTAATCATATAGAATAAAAAAATTGGCAGAATGTGCACATATTAAAAAGATCCATAATGCTTATGACGCGCCCCCTGGGCCATGGGGTACTCGGTAGCCGGGCCGGTCGATGCTCTGGGATGTCACAGTGGCGGTGACCCAGTCCGCGACCAAGGGCTGTCAATAAAAGGGGTTTTAAAGAAAAGGGAATAGAGTTTCTATATATAATGTTCGTGACGCCACCTGTGGTTGCGGCTATATGGAGCTGCCGCTGCGGTGCAGATCCTCTGGAGCTGATGATGACGCAGCAGAGTTGGTTCAGCTCTCCACAGGTAGAGCTAAGCTTCAGGGCAGGAAAAGGTGACGTTATAGATGTTGTTGTGCAGTGTAGTACAGGGGATGGCGCAGATAATAACCAGTCCACAACTTAATTTCCTCTTATCTTTACTTGCGGTGGTTAGGCAGACCAGGGCACGGGTATTAGCTGGTAGTAGTGGTCCAGGCGGCCTGGAAGCAAGTTGGGAATCCACCTCGCCAGGTGAAGTTGGAGGCCTTCCCTTTGCGCTATTCTCTTTCGCCCTGCTGTTTATAGCTGTGCTGTGGCCCTCGTCCATGAGTAAAACGTCTTTGTGCTCACCCGTATGGCAGGCAGCTCGGGCCTTCCTGGAGTGTCGCTCCCAAGTGGCGGTGCTGGGCCCTATGTGCTGCTGAGCCTACAGGCGTCTGATGGGGCCAAGAGACCTGCAGTCTCCTGTCCTCTGGTTTCTGGTGCTGGGCTTTCAGTGCCCCACAACCTCAGACTCCAGTGTCCGGTTCTTCTATGCTCCTCTGAGGGATGAGTTGCCGTGCAGCTCCACTCCCCAGGTCTTTGCTCTTTGCTGTCCTGTCTTCAACTCCTCTCACTAACGCTAACTAACCCCGCTTCCAGATCCCAGTTGCTAAGGGGAGGAGCTCCCCTTGCTAGTCTGGAGCCAGGAAAGTGTTGTATGCTAGTGAACCTCATTAGGGGACCCCTCCTTGCTTCCAGGCATGGCATCACCCCTTGTGAGGTAGGCAATGCCACTGTGACAACCGGACCCCTGGGGTGCCACACCTACACTTTTCGGGTATAAAAAAAAGGACTTTTTCTACCCGATACGCGTAAGCATTATGGGTCTTTTTAATATGTGCACATTCTGAAAAAATGTTTATCCTATTTTTATCCTATATGATTAACCCCTTAAGCCCCGCGGGTGGTTTGCACGTTAATGACCGGGCCAATTTTTACAATCCTGACCACTGTCACTTTATGAGGTAATTACTCTGGAACGCTTCAACGGATCCCCCTGATTCTGAGACTGTTTTTTCGTGACATATTGTACTTCATGATTGTGGAAAAATTTCTTCGATATCACTTGCATTTATTTGTGAAAAAAACGGAAATTTGGCAAAAATTTTGAAAATTTTGCAATTTTCAAAATTTGAATTTTTAAGCCCTGAAATCAGACCGATATGTCACACAAAAGAGTTAATAAATAACATTTACCACATGTCTACTTTACATCAGCACAATTTTGGAACCAAAATTTTTTTTTGTTAGGGAGCTATAAGGGTTAAAATTTGACAAGCGATTTCTCATTTTTCCAACAAAATTTACAAAACCATTTTTTTAGGGACCACATCACATTTGAAGTCACTTGGAGAGGTCTTTATGACAGAAAATACCCAAAGTGACACCATTCTAAAAACTGCACCCCTCAAGGTGCTCAAAACCACATTCAAGAACTTTATTAACCCTTCAGGTGCTTCACAGGAATTTTTTGAATGTGAAAGAAAAAAAATGAACATTTAACTTTTTTCACAAAAATGTTACTTTAGACCCAATTTTTTTTATTTTCACAGGGGTAACAAGAAAAAATGGACCCCAAAATTTGTTGTGCAATTTCCCCTGGGCATGCAGATACCCAATATTTGGGGAAAAAACACTGTTTGGGCGCACGGCAGGGCTCGGAAGGGAAGGAGCGCCATTTGACTTTTTGATTGTAAAATTTGCTTGAATAATTAGCGGACGCCATGTTGTGTTTGGAGAGCCCCTGTGAGCCCAAACTTTGGAGCTCCTCCACAAGTGACCCCATTTCGGAAACTAGACCCCCCAAGGCACCTTTATAGATGCATAGTGAGCACTTGGAACCCCCAGGTGCTTCACAAATTGATTCGTAAAAATGAAAAAGTGAAAAAAAAAACACTTTTTCATTTTTACGAATCAATTTGTGAAGCACCTAGGGGTTCCAAGTGCTCACTATGCATCTAGATAGGTGCCTTGGGGGGTCTAGTTTTCAAAATGGGGTCACTTGTGGGGGAGCTCCAATGTTTGGGCACACAGGGACTCTCTAAATGCAACATGGTATCCGCTAACAAATTGAATGGAAAATCGGCTCAAATTGTTAGCGGAAACCACATTGCGTTTGGAGAGCCCCTCTGTGCCCAAACTTTGGAGCTCCCCCACAAGTGACCCCATTTTGGAAACTAGACCGCCAAAGGCACCTTTATAGATGCATAGTGAGCAGTTGGATCCCCCAGGTGCTTCACAAATTGATTCGTAAAAATGAAAAAGTGAAAAAAAAAACACTTTTTCATTTTTACGAATCAATTTGTGAAGCACCTAGGGGTTCCAAGTGCTCACTATTCATCAAGATATGTGCCTTGGGGGGTGTAGTTTCCAAAATGGGGTCATTTGTGGGGGAGCTCCAATGTTTGGGCACACAGGGACTCTCCAAATGCAACATGATATCCGCTAACAAATTGAATGGAAAATCGGCTCAAATTGTTAGCGGACACCACGTTGCGTTTCGAGAGCCCCTCTGTGCCCAAACTTTGGAGCTCCCCCACAAGTGACCCCATTTTGGAAACTAGACCCCCCAACGCACCTTTCTAGATGCATAGTGAGCACTTGGAACCCCCAGGCGCTTCACAAATTGATTCGTAAAAATGAAAAAGTGAAAAAAAAAACACTTTTTCATTTTTATGAATCAATTTGAGAAGCACCTGGGGTTCCAAGTGCTCACTATGAATCTAGATAGGTGCCTTGGGGGGTGTAGTTTCCAAAATGGGGTCACTTGTGGGGGAGCTCCAATGTTTGGGCACACAGGGACTCTCCAAATGCAACATGATATCCGCTAACAAATTGAGCCGATAATTTGTTAGCGGATATCATGTTGCATTTGGAGAGTCCCTGTGTTTGGGCACAGAGGGGCTCTCGAAACGCAACATGGCGTCCGCTAACAATTTGAGCCGATTTTCCATTCAATTTGTTAGCGGACACCATGTCGCGTTTGGAGAGCCCGTGCCTAAACAGTGGAGCTCCCCCACAAGTGTCCCCATTTTGGAAACTATACCCCTCAAGGATTTTATTAAGGTGTATAGTGAACATTTTGAACCCAGAGGTACGGCACAGAATTTGTTTACATTAGGTCATCATATTGAATAAGTTGTCATTATTCTTGAGCGCAAGTGCTCGCTACTTGAGTTTGCATCGGGTACTCAGGTATGCACCATGTACAGCGTGTGCTCGAGTGACATGCTCGAGTCCCTGCTCCACATGTTTCACGGTTATTAGACACCCAAAAAAACATGCGGGGATCGCTCGTGCATGGCAGGCAATCCCCGTAAAGTTTTTTGGCCGCGAAGCATATGGGGCAGAAACTCGAGCATGTCACTCAAATACCCACGATACTCAATGCATACCAGAGCACCCGATGCAAACTCAAGTAGCGAGCACTTGCTCTCAACACTAGTCGCCATATCGTCATCTTTTTTTCTTACTTTTGAAAAAAATCCCAACCCCAGCCCTAACCCTAGCACAACCCTAGCCCTAGCACAACCCTAGCCCTAGCACAACCCTAGCCCTAGCACAACCCTAGCCCCAGCACAACCCTAGCCCCAGCACAACCCTAGCCCCAGCACAACCCTAGCCCCAGCACAGCCCTAGCCCCAAACCCAGCCCTAACCCTAGCCCAATCCTAACCCAAGAGTTTATTTTTGACGCTGTTCCTTGTGCGGTATAAGTGATTAGACGACTTTATTCTTCGGGTCGGTGTGATTACAGCAATGCCAGAATCATATGGGGTTTTTATGACTGACAGCTGTCACACACTAAAAGACGCATTTTTTGTAAAATCTAGTTTTTGCATCGCCATATTTTGAGAGCTATAATTTTTCCAGATTTTGGCAGACAGTCATGTGACGGCTCGTTTTTTGCGGGATGACTTGACGTTGTTATTGGTGCCATTTTCAGGCACGTGACATTTTTTGATCGCTTTCTATTCCGATTTTTGGGAGGCAGAATAAACAAAAACCAACAATTCAGGAATTGTTTTTTTTTTTTTTTAAATTCTGTTCCGCGTGTGGTAAAATTGATGAGGTATCTTTATTCTTCGGGTCAGTACGTTTACAGCGGTACCACATTTGTATCATTTTTCTATGTTTTGGCGCTTATACACAATAAAAGCTATTTTATAGAAAAAAATATTTTTTAGCATCGCTTTATTCTGAGAGCTATAACTTTTTTATTTTTCGGCTGATGGAGCTGTATGGTGGCTTGTTTTTTGCAGGACGAGATGACGTTTTCAGCGGTATCATTTTTATTTATATGCGTTTTTTTGATCGCGTGTTATTCCACTTTTTGTTTGGCGGTATGGTGATAAAGCATTGTTTTTTACTTCGTTTTTTTTTTTTTTTTTTTTTACCGTGTTCACTGAAGGGGTTAACTAGTGGGACAGTTTTATAGGTCAGGTTGTTCCGGACGCGGCGATACCAAATATGTGTACTTTTATTGTTTTTTTTTTTTTTTTTTTATAATAATATTTATTGATGGGTACATTATATTTTTATTTTTGGTGGATTATTTTTTTTATTTTTTTTAATATTTTTGCAAATTTTTTTTTTTATTTTTTTTTCCACTTTCACACAGTTTATACACTTTATTACTTTGTCCCACTCTGGGACTTTCACTTTTTTTTCTCTGATCGCCTGCATGGCACAGGAATGCAGCACCATCCCTATGCCATGCAAGCTGTCAGAAATGCACAGTGTGAAGATTGCTTGGAGATGCACTGCGCATGTCCAAGCCATTTTCCTGCTGTCTGGTGACCCGGATGTTGTCATGACGACATCGGGTCGTCATGGAAACACCCGGGAAGCCTTTGCAGACTGCGCTGGAAGCCGGAAGAGGAGGTGAGTATCGGCGATCACCTCCCCTTGCCCCCGCAATGCCGCGATCGACTTCGATCGACTTCGATCGCAGCATCGCGGGGGTTAATGTGCTGGGAGCGGTGCAGGACCGCTCCCTGCACATAGTACCGGGTGTCAGCTGTGACAATCAGCTGACACCCGGCGGCGATCGCGCCCGCACAGCCTGTGTGCGCGCGCGATCGCCATGACGTACTAATACGGGTCTGGCTCTTTAGTCCCAGGGCACAGACGCGTATTAGTACGGCAAATGTTGTTAAGGGGTTAAAGGCTACGTTTTAACTAGTTTCCTGTGGTGCTGGAGAACATCTCCTTTTGGATCACTCAAAGTGTCTTCGTTAGTATCAAAGTCTTGAAAGAAGGGGGCTGGAAGCAAGGGAACCTAGATGGAAGCCCCACATGACCGGGATGGGCCAGGAGGGTGCAATTTTGAATCCCAAGGATCGGGATTGGGTATATCTTGGAGGGGCGGGCATTTGGGGGGAAGGGGGGAGGTATAACAGGGAAAAGTGCCGGAAAAAGGTCAGTCCAGAGAGGAAGTCATTGGGGAAAGTTGCAGAACTCAAAAAAAAGAAAAAAAAAACTACAACTTTCCCATTGTTTGGGTACACTTACCAATCTTATGGAAACCATTGATTCCCTGGTCGCCAGGCTGAGGGAGGCTGCCAGATCCAGGCGTGGAGGGTGGCTTGAGTCCCAGCTGTCTGGATTGCTGGGGAATGCCGGGGCAGAAGATTCTCTGTCGGGATCTGGAAGAAGCTACAGGAGGACGCGGCCCCCCCGAGAGGCTTTCCCCGGAGATGGTTAGTACGGGCAGCAGGCGCAGGCTGCGGAGCCCCTCAGGGGACCCTGCATCCGGTGAGTATGCCGGCAGAACCCCCTGCCAGCGCGCCCGCCGCGGCAGGAATCCACCCAGCCGGCCTGCGGGCTCCTCCAGCATCGGGTTGTGGTCCGCGACTGAAGTGCCCCGCTCAGCTGTAGTGCGGCCTGCTCCGGCGGCGTGGCGCAATACCAGAGCCCGGGCCGCGCCGGAAGCAAGGCCCGCGCTGCAGCCGCGTCATCATCAGGCGGGCGGGGCCTCACCGGAAGTGCGGCCTACGTCACTTCAGGCCCCGGCGTCATGTGACAGGGGCGTTCAGGAAGTGAGCGGTGGGCGCATGGACACGCCCCCCGCAGCAGTAGATTCACGGCGCCGCTTGCCCATAAGAAAATGGAGTGCCAGAGCGAATGAGGGGACCAGAGGGACCACCAGCACGGCAGGCACACCTGGTGATGTACCAGTCGGTGTGCCTGCCAGAAACATCAGCGGAGGGAGACAGGAGCGCAGGTGCACGGGCAGGCAGCAGCAATTTGAGGACCTGCTGCCTGGCTCGAGTCAGCCATCCAGGGCGGTGGAGCGGCGGGCAGCAGCATGGGGCTGCCTGGCAGTCACCCACGGACCACCACGGATCGGGCTAGGGAGTCCGGGTCTGGAAGTCACGGAGTGCCACGGATGGCAGGGAGGACCGGAGCCGGGACTGACGGGGGATGATCGGCGAGGACATCGGCACGTGCTCAGGTCCCCCCTGGTGACGAGGAGGCCAGGGGCGCAGGCCTTGAGCAGCAGCAGGAGTCTGGCGGATCAGAGTCTGGAGAGGATCAAGGCGAATCCAGGATTCATCAGGACTCGGGACGTTTGGCTGGCGGGGACACAGCACCTGCACAGCTTGGTGAGTATGCGTCTATGTATTGTTTGCCGCCCGCTGGGTCATTAGCGGATGGGGGAGGTGATAGGCAGTTGGCTGGGCCCAGCGGGGAAAATATTAGGGGAGGTCGTGGGTCGGACGTCGTAGGGCTTAGGGATATTTTGTTTAGCATGTCCCAAATTTTGCCTAGAATGGACGGTGGTGGAGTTAATCAGGGAGGGTTGTTACCTGTGGCGGCGTGGTTACCTAGTCAACCGGTGTTGTCGCAGGTGGGGAGCGAGTCGGCCAGGTCGGCTGTGAATACAGCCGGGACACCTTCTGGGGTATCGGTTTGTGTACAGACAGAAAAGGACAAAGCGGATACTGTAAAACTGGATGATAGGGCGAAAGGGGAGGTATATGTGTGCTTTGGGGGCCGTTGGGGGCACACTTAAAAAAAGAGGTAAAGGAAAAAATTTGGCGGGATGACTATGTTGAAATTTTTTCCCTTCTTCCGCTGGAAAAGTTTAACCTGGATAAGGAAAAAAAGACGATAGTTAAAAAGAGGAAGAAGAGAAGCGTAGGTGGAGGTTGATTCCTCAGACGTTTGTCAATGGGTTACAGGCTTTTGCAATATTGGCTAGCGTTATTGGGGAAAAAGCTCCAGATAATTGCTTGGGTTTATTTTGCTACCTTGATGCTATTGGGGAGGCTCATCGTACCTACGGGGGTCAGGCGTGGTTACGATATGATGAGCAATTTCGGCAGAGGAAGGCAGTCCGCCCGGAGATCAGATGCGATCAAAAGGACATTGGGTTGTGGCTGAAGGTTATGGCCCCAGTGAGGTATGGGCAGTCCTTTCACGGGAGCAGCAGTAGCGGGAACTAATCAGCTGGACAAGGGGGAAGTAGTCTGGGGGCACAAAGCACTAAATAGGAATCGGGAACTTGCTGGCAATTTAACGATGGCCAATGAAAGTACAGGAACTCATGTAAATTCAAACACGTGTGCTCCCATTGTAATGGAAGTTCACATGGAGCATCAAAATGCTTTAAGAAGGGTAAGGGAAAGCCGACAGTGGGTCAACGGGGTGACTCCGGTAAGGGTTCACGCGATGGCCCCCTTTCTAAGTAGGTATCTGGATCAGTTGAAGGCTAAGGTCATTGCGGATGGTTTTTTGGAAGGGTTTAGAATCCCTCCTCCTGATCATGAGGTCCCCTTTTCAGTTAAAAATTTGATGTCGTCTTCCCTTCATCCGTAAGTGGTTAGTGTGAAGTTGGCTAAAGAGGTGGAATTGGGTAGGATGGCTGGACCGTTTCAGGAATTGCCAAGCAGCAAGGTGATTATTTCGCCGTTGGAGGCTGTGCCCAAGAAAGAGCTGAATAAGTTTCATTTGATTCAGCATTTGTCGTACCCGAAGGGGCTTTCGGTTAATGATGGCATTGCGCAGGAATTGTGTTCGGTTGAATATACATCAATCAATGCGGCGGTGCAATGGGTACGGAGATATGGGCCAGGCTCGTTGCTAGCTAAGACTGATATCGAGTCGGCTTTTAGGTTGCTGCCAGTTCACCCGGATAGCATCCCATTGTTTGGTTGTTTTTGGGAGGGGGAGTACTATGTGGATAGGTGTTTGCCAATGGGTTGTGCAATTTCTTGTTCTTTGTTTGAAACTTTTAGTACCTTTTTGGAATGGGTAGTGAAGGACCTGGCTTCTGTTAAGTCGGTCATTTATTATTTGGATGACTTCTTGTTTATAGGCCCCCCGCAATCGTTGTTGTGTAGGAATTTGTTAGGTACTATGGTGTGTGTAGCGGAGCATTTTGGCGTACCGTTGGCAGAAGAAAAAACGGAAGGACCTTGCACCATCTTAAGTTTTTTGGCCATTGTAATTGATACCGATAGGATGGAGTGTCGGTTACCTAATGATAAATTGAGTTTGCTTAAGCAGGAGGTTGATAGGATCAGGAGGTTGCGCAAGGTTACCCTGAGGGAGCTACTGTCACTGTTAGGGCATTTGAATTTTGTTTGCAGGATTATGCCAATGGGCATAATATTTTGTCGCAGGTTGTCAGGAGCGACAGCAGGAGAGCGTGCGCTGCATCATTTCATTCGCTTAAATAAGGACCACAAGGAGGATCTGAAAGTTTGGAAGTTGTTTTTGGAAAATTATAACGGCAGGTCGTTAATCCAGCACGAGTTTTTGAACAGTTTTGATTGTGAGATATTTACGGATGCTGCAGGAGGTGCTGGTTACGAGGCCTACTGGAAGGGGCGGTGGAGCGTTGGTGAGTGGCCGAATATGTGGAAGGAGAGGGGTCTTACGAGGAACTTGGCATTTTTGGAATTGTTTCCTATTGTTGCGGTTACTATTTGGGGGGAGTGTTTTGCCAACAGGAGAATTCGGTTTCATTGCGACAACATGGGAGTGGTGTCTGTCATCAACAGCTTGTCGGCCTCGTCTCCGCCTGTGATTAGGCTGCTGAGGGAACTAGTTCTTTGTTGTCTTAATTTGAATGCCTGCATTACAGCAGTCCATGTTCCAGGTGTACAAAATTCCATAGCAGATGCCTTGTCTCGTTTTCAGTGGGATCGTTTTCGGGCGCTAGCACCAGAGGCAGAGGACGTGGGACAGGAATGCCCTTCGCATTTGTGGCAGATGGTTATGGAGGAGCGGGATGGTTAATACGGGAGTCCATCTCAAGGCAGACCTGGGCATCATACGAGGCATCGCGGCGAGTATGGAAAAGTTGGAGTCTGCAGTGGGGTGTGATGGAGAGTGATGGAGATAGAGAGATGGCAGTGTTGTTTCTTGTTGGAAGGGCAGCGGAGAGTGGATGGTCGGTTTCAAAAGTTGGCAAGTTTGTTGCAGGATTAGCGTTTGGTTTTAAATTGCAGGGGATGAAGGATGTTACGAAGTCCTTTTTAGTGAAGCAAGCTCTCAAGGGTTTTAGGAGAGGAGGTAAAGTGTTGGATAAACGTTTGATTTTTGTATTGGATAAGATTTGTTGTTCAGTTTTTGAAGCCACACTGTTTAGGCTGGCTTTTTCATTGGCGTTTTTTGGCGCGCTAAGATTAGGTGAATTGGTGGCACCAAGCAGGAATAAGGTTGGGGGTTTGTTTGCCGAGGATATGAGCGGTCAGGATAGGTGCATTGAATTTTGGATTAGGCGGGGGAAGACGGATCAATTGGGCAGAGGTAAGTGAGTGGTATTGGGTGAGGTTAATGGTTCTTTTCTTTGTCCTAGGAGATGTTTATTGGCTTACTGGCAGGTTTGGTCAGGGCGGAAGGGCCCATTATTGTGTCATGAAAATGGTGAACTTTTGTCACGTTTTCAATTCATAGCGGTGTTTAAGAAAGGGATTGCTGAGTTGGGCCTTAGCCCTGAGGTATACGGGTCACATTCATTCAGAATTGGTGCGGCGTCAGAAGCGGATGGCTTGGGGTTGGGCAAGGACGTGATAAAACGCATTGGGAGGTGGAGTTTTGATCGTTACCTGTCTTATGTAAGGCATTAGGTATGCGGTCTTATGTAATTTTATCTTTTAAGATTTGAATACCTTTTGGATGTCTTGTTGAAGGTGGCCTCCCGGTGTTAGTTTGGATTCTAGGACACTCGTTCGTCCACTGGGGGGCGCTGCGGGCGGACGTGAAGCCAGACGGTAGACAATTGGGTTTTAGCAGAGAGCAAGCGGTGGTTCGGTGGCTGGGTTTTCGAGGGATGGTATGTGATGCGCCCCCTGGGCCGTGTGGGGAACCCGGAACCGGGCCTTTTTGTGGATGCTGGGGGTTGTAGTCACCGTGGCGATGACCCGGTCCCGTGGCTCAGGGTGATCAAACCAGTGGCAGTCTATTGAGTTGGTTTTCATTATTTTCAAATGTCCGACTACGCCACCCGTGGATTGCGGTCAGAGTGAACCACCGCTGCAGGGCAGACCGCTGAGGCTGGTGTTGTGGGTGCAGCAGAGTGTAGTATAACTCCCCACGGGAGGAGTATAGCCTCAGGGCAGCAAGTGTGAATGATGGGGGTGATGGTGCGCGGGAATAATAACTCAGAGTCTCTGTAATGCAGTCCAGGATCTTTACTCACAGTTCGTTATTCCACATTACTCCGGCCGGCTGTAACTTCCCGCGTCGCACCATGTTCACCAGGTGAGGGGGCTCGGCCAACTCCCAGATAATTTTGGAGCGCTTTGCAGGACCCCCTTTGCGTATCCTTCCTCTAGCCTGTCATACCCCACCAGTGACCACGCTTCTGTCCGGCTGCCTCGGGCCTTCTCTGGGTAAACCTCGGCGCCAGTTTCCCTGACCCTATGTGGTGCCTTCCTAGCGGGTATAGTGAGGGGCTGCATCACATGAAATGTCACAGCCTCCGGTTTCTAGCTGAGGGTAGTTCCCTGCCTCCACTAGTTTTGGGGACCGGTCTCCCCCTTGGTCTGACCCCTCTACTCAGGTAGATGCGGGCGTATGGTGCCTACCAGCCGGTCCACACCCCTGGGGCCCCTTCTTTCCTCCGTGTTCCTGGAGCCTCCTTCGCTCCTCTTCATTTCTTCTCCCCAACTCTCTCTCTCTCTTTCTTCAGTGCTGACTGGGCCTCACAGGCTAGACCCGCGTCCGGAGCAGAGCTCCACAGAGTCCTGCTCTGTCACATCTTCTCTCTGACTGACTTCTCTCCAAGATCTCCACACTGATCTAAGATGGTGCCCACCTTTTATATCTCCCTCTAGGTGCACCCAGGAACTGCTTCCTCCCTGCTCCTGCACTACAGGGTTCCCCCTTCCTAGGTGTTCCCTCCCCCCACTCCAGCCAGGGACAGGGACTGTCGTGCTCTACTTGGAGCATATCGGTCGCCCTGCCCCCCGGAAATGTGGTGTAATGCATGCAGGTGTCAGGGTCCTGATCCACACTCCATCCTTACCTGAGAGTGAGATATCGCACATCTGGATGAGATGCAATACCTCTGTAGCAACCGAGCCCCCAGGGTGCTACATTCCCCCCTGGTAAATCACAGCACGTCCGCGGGCTGGAACAGAGTAAAAGACAGTTCAAAACATGCAAATTTTTAGAATGCATCCACATATAAGATTATAAATAGTGTTGAGCGAGCACTAAAATGCTCGGGTTCTCGAAGCTCGGGCCGAGCTCGCCGTGATACTCGGGTGCTCGACCCGAGCAACGAGCCCAATGTTAGTCTATGGGAGACTCGAGCATTTTTGCGGTGGCACCCCCGGCAGTCTTTTAAAAGCCTAACAAGTGCCCAAAACGATAGTGACAGTGCTCAAATGACATGGGGACAGCATGGGGATCGCCCCAGGAAGCATTTCTGACCCCCAGGTCACTGCTGTCAACAACGTGGTCAGAGGTATTAAGCCACTTTTACGGGCTCACAATAAAACGTTCAAAAACGAAAGTGAAACTTTTTTCCTGTGAAATATGTTAAGGAACATCCTTTCCAGGGAAAAGACTTGTGTATAAGTTAAAATAAATGACCAAAAACAAAAATACTCCTCCACACCTTCGGCTATGTTCACAAGTAGCATTTTTTTATGCGTTTTTGCACTTTTGTATTGCTTTCAACTATGACAAATGCATTCACCGGGAAATGTCATTTTAACATTTTACAACCTTATCTGGCCATTTGCTGTGTGACACATGCATAAAGTGCTGAAAAGACATGGGAACAGCATGGAGAAGACCCCTGGAAGCATCTCTGACTCCCAGGTCACTGTCTAAAAGTGTGCCCATCATAAGTGATCCTTGCCGCATCAGAAGATGCAGACTTGCAACTATCCCCATGCAAGTTCTAGTCCCAGGGCAGTGTTCAATTGTACCTCCCCCATTCCTTGCAATGCAATCGCAAGTATGCAGCCTGCCACCCACCCAACCCCAGGCTGCAATACCATACTGCTTGCTTGCTTGAACTTGAAATTGGGCCTTTTAGGCATGTGGAGGCAGAATCTGGCCACCACGTCATGGCTGTGCTGGCGGCCTGGAATCCATACTCAGTACCCAGCTGCCCGGCGGCCAGGTGTCCATACTCGGTCCTCAGCCGCCCCGCGGCCGGATGTCCACACACGGTCCCCAGCCGCCTGGGGGCAGCCGGGTGTCCATAAACGGTCCCCAGCCACCCCTATTTCTCCTTGGAACATCCCCCCACACACTTTTCTTAGCCCGGCCTGCTTTAGGCTGCATTGGACGAGCCCACCAGAGAACCAGACTCCTCCGGTGGGCCCTGACTTCTCCATCGGTGGAGTTGAGAGTGCCAAGGTGAGGAGCATGATGATGATGACAGAAGTTAGCATCTGCTATGTTTTCTTTTAATGCAAGTGTAAGTGTGCAGCCTGCCACCCACCCACCCCCAAACTGCAATTCCATACTGCTAGCTTGCACTTGAAATGGGGCCTTTTAGTTTGGAGGAGGCCGAAGTTGGCCACTACCTCATGGCTGCTTCGGCAGCGAGGTATCCATACTCAGTCCCCAGCCGCCCTTATTTGTCCTGGTGTGCCTTATACATAAGATTAAGCGCGTATACCAAAACATTACCTGTGCCCTCCCCAGTGCATTTAGTGGGAAGGAGAGCCTATTCCGCTGTAGTGTGTGCATGCCAAACCCCTGTTCATGGTACATGCGAAGATGCCTCCCACCTTGCACCTGTCGTTGCAGACTTGCAACTATCCCCATTCAAGTCCTTGTCCCAGGGCAGTGTTCAATTGTACCTCTCCCATTACTTGCAATGCAAGCGCAAGTATGCAGCCTGCCACCCACCCACCCCCAGGCTGCAATACCATACTGCTTGCTTGCTTGCACTTTAAATTGGGCCTTTTAGGCATGTGGAGGCGGAATCTGGCCACCACGCCATGGCTGTGTTGGCGGCCTGGTATCCATACTCAGTCCCCAGCCGCCTGGTGGCCGGGTGTCCCCGCTTGCTCCCCAGCCTCCAGGGGGTGGCCGGGTGTCCATACTCGGTCCCCAGCCACCCCTATTTGTCCCGGTAACCTTTCCCACACTTTTCTTAGCCTGGCCTGCTTTAGGGCAGCATTGGCCGAGCCCACCGGACTATCAGACTCCTCCGGTGGGCCCTGGCTTCTCCATCAGGGGAGTTGAGAGTGCCAAGGTGAGGAGCATGATGAGGATGATAGAAGTTAGCATCTGCTTTGTTTTGTTGTAATGCAAGCGCATGTATGTAGTAGCGGCTAGGCCTGAGGTGGTCAGCGTTTTGGCGCATATCCTACCTCCTCCAAGGATTGCTGGATGTTTTCCTGCTACTATCCAAGTCCTATGACTCCCGTTAAAACAAAGCTTCAGGTGATAAATGATGGATGAGGTAGTGGCAAAGGAGAAAGAGCAGGAGGAACAGGGACCATTCACATCAATATCAGGCCAGTCAACCAGATATGTCTTGTAGGATATGTTTCTGTAACAAAAGGAGCGGTTCGGCTACACAGTTATAGGGCATACAGTGAGTGCAATGCCTACCAAAAATTTCGAGGCACTCCAATGCCCCTTGGAAATGACATGGAGGTCAGAGGGCGTTAACTAAACCTTTTTTTCCATTTATAGCAACTGGGTCTCCTGTGCACTGTTGGCCTAAGCAGTGAATGGAAGGCTTTCCAAAAATTATGAGGAACTGCAATGCCCCTTACAAGAGCCATGTGTGGCACCCCAGGGGTCTGGCCACCACAGTAATAGAGATATTATGTCGGAGAGCAAGTGGGAGGTTTCCTGGTCAGGATCCCTTAAACATGCAACATCCTCCTGCCCCAGTCCTGGGAGGGGAGAATTCTGCCCTTATAAACTGGATCTGGGGCGGGGTTGAGTGAGTCAGAGAACAGAGAACAGTCAGAGTCAGAGTGAGAGCAAGGGAAAGTAACAGCAAGGAGCTCTGTAGGAGCTAGAAGCTAAAGACCAGGGGCTGGAAGCTGAGCAGAGCTCCTCCTGGCAGAAGACAATAGGAACCGGGCACAGGAGTCCGAGGCTGTGAGGACTTATATATCCAGCAGCAGAAACCAGCCGGCAGGGGATTTCAGGTCCTCTGGCCATAGAAGCCCGGAGGCTCAGTCACAAGCAAGGGACCAGCACCGCCGTCGTGGAGCGGAGGCTAACAGAAGGCCCCAAGTCACCAGCCATACGGGTGAGCACTACACGGTACACTCAGGGACGTGGGCTACTTCTACCCGCTTACAGCAAGGTAGCCAGGAAGAGTGCAGACAGACGGGGAGGCCTACAACTCCACCTGGCCAGGGGAACTCCTGCTTGCACACAGACTGACCAGGCCTCTTATGCTAGCCAGTACTCCTGGAGGGTCTACCTTATAATCATCAGTAAAGACCCTGAACTGCACTGCAAAGACTCTGAGTCATTCCTGCTGTGCTCGTGCACCATCACCCCCATCATCCACACTCACTGCCCTGAGGCTATACTCCTCCCATGGGGAGTTATCTCATTCTCTGCTGCGCACACAACACCAGCCTCAGCGGTCTGCCTCGCAGCGGTGGTACTCCCTGACCGCAATCCACGGGTGGCGCAGTCGGACAATTAACCTCAAAACCTAAGAAAGACTGCCACTGGTTTGACCAGCCTGAGCCACGGGACCGGGTCACCGCCACGGAGACTACAGACCCCAGAGACCCGGCACCGGGTATCCCACACACATGTACACACGGCCCAGGGGGCGCGTCACATGCAGTACAGCATATTACAAACATAAGTCCCATTATTGGGGAGTGGGTGTCCCATAGTATTTGCTTATGCCTTGCAAACAAAAGCTGTCAAAAATTAGGACGGAGCAACTTGCAATGCCCCTTACAAGAGCCATGCAGTACAGCATATTACAAACATAAGTCCCATTATTGGGGAGTGGGTCTCCCATAGTATTTGCTTATGCTTTCCAAGCAAAAGCTGCCAAAAATTAGGACGGAGCAACTTGCAATGCCCCTTACAAGAGCCATGCAGTACAGCATATTACAAACATAAGTCCCATTATTGGGGAGTGGGTGTCCCATAGTATTTGCTTATGCTTTCCAAGCAAAAGCTGCCAAAAATTAGGACGGAGCAACTTGCAATACCCCTTACAAGAGCCATGCAGTACAGCATATTACAAACATAAGTCCCATTATTGGGGAGTGGGTGTCCCATAGTATTTGCTTATGCTTTCCAAGCAAAAGCTGCCAAAAATTAGGACGGAGCAACTTGCAATGCCCCTTACAAGAGCCATGCAGTACAGCATATTACAAACATAAGTCCCATTATTGGGGAGTGGGTGTCCCATGGTATTTGCTTATGCTTTCCAAGCAAATCTGCCAAAAATTAGGACGGAGCAACTTGCAATGCCCCTTACAAGAGCCATGCAGTACAGCATATTACAAACATAAGTCCCATTATTGGGGAGTGGGTGTCCCATAGTATTTGCTTATGCCTTGCAAGCAAAAGCTGCCAAAAATAAGGACGGAGGAACTTGCAAAGCTGGCACCCTGGTGGTATAGTGGTGGTGGAGGCTGGGGATAAGGAGAAGAAGACAAAACAGCCGAAACGAGGAAGCGTATACCCATGTGTGGGTGTGAAGCTGTGCATGTGAATACACCTCCCGAAATGACACAGTGGATTTGACTTTATGTTACTCTGCAGTCATTTGATGGTGATGAGAAGTCTGGCCCAATCCAGCCCTTGTTCATTTTGATAAGGGTCAGCTTGTCTGCATTGTCAGTTGACAGGCGAGTGCGCTTATCAGTTATAATTCCCCCAGCGGCACTAAAAACACGCTCCGATAACACGCTAGCGGCAGGGCAGGCCAGGACCTCCAAGGCGTACAGAGCGAGTTCATTCCAAGTGTCCAGCTTGGATACCCAATAATTAAAAGGCACAGAGGAATCACGGAGGACGCTGGTACGGTCGGCAAGGTACTCCCTCACCATCTTTTGAAACTTTCCACTCCTTGTGAGAGTACCCCGCGCCTCAGGGCCTGCAAGCTGGGCGGGTGTCAGAAAACTGTCCCAGAACGTTGACAGTGTTCCCCTGCCTCTGCTGGATTGGAGTTGCATCTCTCTCGCCTGTACGCCTTGGTTGGGCAACGAACTGTGACCTCTGCCGCTAGCGTGTTCAGATGGGAATTTTTTTAAGAGTTCTGCTGCAAGGGCCTTCTGGTACTGCCCCATTTTTGTAGACCTCTCCACCTCAGGAATAAGAGAGTGAAAGTTCTCCTTGTAGCGGGGGTCTACAAGTGTCACCAACCAGTAATGACTGTCACCCAACATTTTGACAACGCAAGGGTCACGGTTAAGGCAGCGTAACATAAAGTCAGCCATGCGTGCCAGACTGGTAACGGGCAAGATTTCCGTGTCCTCACCAAGATGACGACTGACCATGCTCTCCTCCTCCTCCTCTTCCTCCTCCCCCCTGTCCTCAGGCCACCCACGCTGAACTGACGGTATGACACTTGTACAGGTACTACCGTCTACAACGCATAGTAGCAGCTCCTGTTTTTCCTCCTCCTCCTCTCCCTCATTGTCCCCGAATGCACGTTGGGATGAGATGAGGCTGGGCTGTGTGTAATCACCCGCTACGGCTTCTTGATCCATCTCATCATACTCTGGCTGCAATGCCTCCTCTTTAATTCTTTGCAGAGAGTGTTGCAAAAGACAGACAAGTGGGATGCTGACACTAATGATGGCGCCATCGCCACTCACCATCTTGGTGGCCTCCTCAAAGTTTGTCAGGATGGTACATATGTCAGACATCCAGGTCCACTCCTGAGGTCTTATGTGTGGAGTCTGACCTGAATGTCGACGGCCTTGTTGCAGCTGGTACTCCACAACTGCTCTCTTCTGCTCACAAATCCTTTGCAACATGTGGAGGGTAGAGATCCAACGTGAGGGGACATCACACACCAGTCGGTGTGCCAGAAGCTGCAAACGCTGCTGCAACACAGCAAGGGCGGCGGAAGCTGTAGCCGACTTGCGAAAATGAGCTGACAGGCGGCGTACTTTCACGAGCAGATCTGGCAACTCGGGGTACGATTTAAGAAACCGCTGAACCACGAGGTTATGCACATGAGCCAGGCATGGTACGTGTGTGATCTCACCTCACCTCAGAGCCGCCACCAGGTTACGGCCATTGTCACACACGACCATGCCGGGATGTAGGTTCAGCGGTCTCAGCCACAGATCTGCCTGCTCTTTCACAGCTGTCCACAACTCACAAGCAGTGTGAGGTTTATCACCTAAGCTTATGAATTTCAGCACAGCCTGTTGCCGCTTGGCGGAGGCAGTACTGCAATGCTTCCAGCTTGTAACTGATGTGGTGATATCTAAGATGGAGGCTGAACATGAGGAGGAGGATGCACAGGAGCTGTACACTGTGGGGACAACTGTGACTGACATAGGGCCCGCAATTCTTGGTGTGGGGAGGATGTGTTCCGTCCCAAGGTCCGACTGGGTCCCGGCTTCCACTATGTTTACCCAGTGTGCCGTCAGAGAGATGTACCGTCCCTGGCCACAAGCACTTGTCCACGTGTCCGTTGTCAGGTGGACTCTCCCAGTAACTGCGTTGTTGAGGGCACGGCAGATGCTTTGGGACACGTGCTTGTGTAGTGCGGGGATGGCACACCGGGCAAAATAGTGTCGGCTGGGGACCGAGTACCGAGGGACGGCCACCGCCATAAGATTGCGGAAGGATTCCGTCTCCACCAGCCTAAAAGGCAGCATTTCCAACACAAGCAGTCGTGAAATGTGCGAATTTAGGACTGTGGCCTGTGGGGCGTTAGCTGCGAATTTCCGCTTTCGTTCAAAGGTCTGGGATATGGACAATTTAACGCTGCGGTGGGACGTGGACGTGGACGTTGATGCTGTTTCTTGAGAAACTGCCATAACAAGTGAAGACTGAGAGGAGGGGGCATCTTTACATGCAGTATTGACTGGGGATTGCCTTGCACACACAACAGGGGGTTCTATTGTACGCACAACAGTGGAAGAAGCAGTGGTGACACCCGCTGACACTGGTCGTGGACCCTGGGTTTCGCCCCACAAAGTCGGGTGCTTTGCTGCCATGTGCCTGATCATGCTGGTGGTGGTCAGGCTGGTAGTTTTGTCACCCCTGCTGATGCTGGCATGGCAGGTGGAACATATGGCCTTTTTGGGGTTATTAGCAGAGTCTTTAAAAAAATTCCAGACTCTGGAAGACCTACCGCTTGTACTGGCAACGTCCCTCGTGTTGGTGTTACGGGGAACGGTTGCCTGCCTTCTGTCTGCGGCCACCACACTGCATCTTCCTGCCTGTTGGGGTACTCTGCCTCCCTCCCCCTGTGTGCTGCTGGCCTCACTCTGCATGTCCTCCTTCCACGTTGGGTCAGTTACTAGATCATCCACCACCTCCTCCTCTTCCACTTGCGCACCACGATCCTCCTCCTCACTTCCTGGCAATTGTGTCTCATCATCGTCCACCTCTTGTGACAGATTGCCAACGTCGACTTCCTGTGGCCGTGGCTGTTCAAATATTTGGGCATCGCAACATGGGATCTCCTCTTCCACCACTTCAAGCGTATCAGGCGAGGGGCCCAAATATGGAAATGGACCAGTGAACAGCTCTTCAGAGTGTCCAAGTGTGGGATCACTTGCTGTCTGACGACACTCGGCATGGTGGGAGGAAGGAGCATCAGGGTGAGGAGGAGTATGCGGTCGAGACTCACGGCTACTAAGAGTTGACCGTGTGGAAGACAGACCGGAGGTGGTGGTGCCCAGGTAACTGGAAGTATTATCTGCTATCAAATTAATAACCTGTTCACACTGATCAGTTCTTAATACTGGTGTTGTTCTGTGCTTCCCTAGTAATTCGGTCAAGAAGTGGGAGCGAGAAGATGTGGCTGTTGGTTGTGGCACATTTTCACCTTGGCCACAGCCCCGTCCTCTGCACGAACCATCACCAGAAGGTCCACTTCCACGTCCCTTGCCACGCGCCTTGCCCATTGTAAATGAAGTAAAATAGCTTACACTTGCACTATCAATGGAAAAAGGGTAATAAAGAGTAGATTAGAACCGTGGAAGAGGAAAACCACAATTATTGTTTACTGGGGTATACCACACTTTTTTAAATAGAGATATTTGCGGCTGAACAGTGAGCGACACACTCAAACTGCTTTTTTTTTAGATACCAAAGGCCCAAAACTGGATAGTACAGCGATTTGACCCGTGAAACTGCGAAACCACACTGGGATGTTGGGCCTACATAAGACTATTTTCAACAGATATATTTTTGTGTCACAACAGTCAGGAAACACTACTGTTTTTCTTTACGGAAAAAACTACCAAAAGCTGAATAATAGAGATTTTTTACCGTGGGATGGCAAAACCACAGTTATTGTTTACTGGGGTATACCACACTTTTTTAAATAGAGATATTTGCGGCTGAACAGTGAGCGACACACTCAAACTGCTTTTTTTCAGATACCAAAGGCCCAAAACTGGATAGTACAGCGATTTGACCCGTGGAACTGCGAAACCACACTGGGATGTCGGGCCTACACAAGACTATTTTCAACAGATATATTTTTGCGTCACAACAGTCAGGAGACACTACTGTTTTTCTTTATGGAAAAAAACACCAAAAGCTGAATAATAGAGATTTTTTACCGTGGGATGGCAAAACCACAGTTATTGTTTACTGGGGTATACCACACTTTTTTAAATAGAGATATTTGCGGCTGAACAGTGAGTGACACACTCAAACTGCTTTTTTTTAGATACCAAAGGCCCAAAACTGGATAGTACAGCGATTTGACCCGTGGAACTGCAAAACCACACTGGGATGTCGGGCCTACACAAGACTATTTTCAACAGATATATTTTTGTGTCACAACAGTCAGGAGACACTACTGTTTTTCTTTACGGAAAAAACTACCAAAAGCTGAATAATAGAGATTTTTTACCGTGGGATGGCAAAACCACAGTTATTGTTTACTGCGTTATACCACACTTTTTTAAATAGAGATATTTGCGGCTGAACAGTGAGTGACACACTCAAACTGCTTTTTTTTTAGATACCAAAGGCCCAAAACTGGATAGTACAACGATTTGACCCGTGGAACTGCGAAACCACACTGGGATGTCGGGCCTACACAAGACTATTTTCAACAGATATATTTTTGTGTCACAACAGTCAGGAGACACTACTATTTTTCTTTACGGAAAAAACTACCAAAAGCTGAATAATAGAGATTTTTTACCGTGGGATGGCAAAACCACAGTTATTGTTTACTGGGGTATACCACACTTTTTTAAATAGAGATATTTGCGGCTGAACAGTGAGTGACACACTCAAACTGCTTTTTTTTTAGATACCAAAGGCCCAAAACTGGATAGTACAGCGATTTGACCCGTGGAACTGCGAAACCACACTGGGATGTCGGGCCTACACAAGACTATTTTCAACAGATATATTTTTGTGTCACAACAGTCAGGAGACACTACTGTTTTTCTTTACGGAAAAAACTACCAAAAGCTGAATAATAGAGATTTTTTACCGTGGGATGGCAAAACCACAGTTATTGTTTACTGGGGTATACCACACTTTTTTAAATAGAGATATTTGCGGCTGAACAGTGAGCGACACACTCAAACTGTTTTTTTTTTAGATACAAATGGCCCAAAATGGATAATACAGAGGTTTGAACCATGGAAGTGCAAAACAACACTACTGTTTCTCTAGCCTACACCAGACTATTTTCAACAGTTATATCTGTGTCTGAAAAATCAGAGACACGCTTTTTTTGGGGGGGGGGGGGACACACCAAAAGGTTAATAAGACGGGTATTTGAACAGTGTGAAGGAGGATTTAGATGAAAAAAAAAGGACTTTTCCTGGCCCCCGACACCTGGTGCTAAGTCCAGCATTTTCAGCAACAGGAGCACACAGGACTGCAATGCAGCGTTTGCTGGTATAACCACTGTGTCTCCTATACAGCCTGCCTGCCTGGTATCTGGGATGGATATTAGTCCTGAAAAGGACTGTTTGTTTGTTCTGGCAGCCTTTACAGACCCTACACTAACTATTTCGCAGTTTATATCTCTCCCTAAATCAGCAGCGCTGTCCCTACACTGTCTAATCCGGAGCGACTGTGTCCAAGATGGCGGCGCCGGGTTTTAAATACTCGAGGTGACGCTGTGCGACCAGCCAATCACTGTAATGCCCACAACCAACATGGCTGCAGCATTACAGTGACTGGCTGGCAATCCCTGCATGTTCATTGGCTCTGTAAAGAGTGCCAAACATGCAGGGCGGAGACCCGAGCTCCCGCCCGAGTAACCCGGAAATGCTCGGTGCTCGCCGAACATCCCGAGTAGCGTGATGCTCGGGCGAGTACCGAGCAGTGTCGAGCATGTTCGCTCAACACTAATTATTAACCATTATAACTCATCCCTTTATGGGAGGCAATTTTTCTTTTAGAAGCTACGGTCATCATACAAAACTTTTCACTTTCAATATGACTTTCAGCATACAAATTTAAAACGGATTTTCAAGTAGAAAACACAAAACTCTTTCAGCAGCATCATTACGACGGAGTCCTTCAGTAAGTCACAGCTCCTGCTGCGACAAGGTGTCCATGTCACCCAACAAGGTGTAAAAATAAGTACAACAAACACCTTTAGGCATCTCTTGAGGTAGGTGTATATAAAACCAGTAGAGGGCACTTTAAGAAGTGCAATTATTTACAAGGTTGACCGCTCCCAGTCCTCGGCTGGATAGTTCACAAAAAGTGGCTGCTCCCAGTCCTCAGCGGGATACAAACAAAGAGTTGGCTGCTCCCAGTCCTCAGCCGGACATTACTAACCAGTCTCCAGGTAACTTTCAGCAAACAACATACAGGCAACAGTCAGGCAACAGTCCCCGTCCGGGGTGAACTTTTTCTTCTTGTACCCTAACGGGCAACTATGTACAGTGCACTCACATTTTCCTTCAATAGCTGTGTCCTCCTTGTGCATGCTCTTCCTCCTCGCCATACTCTTCAGACCCGTCCGGGTCCTCTGGGTAGTAGTGCTCTTGGTAGTCTTCTTCTTCTACCCTCTGGACATTGAAGGCATACCACCCTTTTAGTCCTCGATGCCGGGTGTATGTTACCCGATCTCCCGGTAACAGCTCCCGTTTCCGGTGTCCCTTTGGCAGATGGCCCTCCACATCCCTCCTGTCAACATAGAGGTCAGTGGCTGTTGTAGAGTCCCGGATAAACCCCCACCCTTTCTCCTGGTGGAACTTTACCACGGTCCCAGCTACTTTAGGACTGCGTGCTGCTTGGGGGTTGCTACGAGTCCGCGTCTTCTCCTCTGCGCTCCGGGCCTGCAGCTGCTCCCTCTTCTGGCGCCGCGCCCGCTCCTCCTTTTCAAGCTGCTCACAGAACTCCTGTCTGCGAGCTGTGGCGGCCCGCGTCTCCTGTGCAAACCCCATCATATCCTCCCCGGTCTGGTCCCATTCGATCTGGACCTCTTCCTCCGGGAGCTGGGAGACGGCGAATGGCTGTGGTACGGGCAGGAGCGGAGTGGGCGGGACCTCGGCCTCCGCTGACAGGTTCTTCTGCTGCTGAGGGTGAAACCATCCCTCAGGAAAGGGGACCGGCTCTCCATCGGGCCCGGTGAGCTGGCTGTACAGGTCGGTCCCTAAAGGTGGTGGCTTCAGGACCGGGGGCCACGCGGTTTGGAGGCGCCTGGAGATGTCAAGCCTTGCGACCGGGCCTGGAGCGAGCCGCTTCCGACCGCACCTGGGGTCAGGGGGCACAACCTGGGGCTCGATCCGGCGAAGGGGCTCACGGCTTGGGGCCTGCGTGCCGGCGGTGGGAGCGGGGGAGGTGCAGCGACGCCCGGAACGTCTGGCTCCGCGACAGGATCCAGAGGCTAGTTGGTGGCATTAGGGCTGGTGGCAGGGGTGTCCCCGTTACCTGCCTCCAGGGCTGCACTGCTCTCAGCTTCCGGCCTCCGCTCCTCGTCCTCCGGGGCTGGCTTGCTGGTCGGTGCTGGTGGCGTCCTGTGCTGCCGGGCCATCTCTTCTCTCCATTCCGCTACAGCTTCTCGCTACGCCTGGACCATCCTCCGGTCCAAATCCTCCAACGCCGTCCGAAGGAACTCCGGGTCTCCTCCTGGGAGCTGCGCCATCAGCTCCTTGAGGCTGTACGGGGCCGCGATGGCCTGCAGCAAGCCAACCATCAGGGTGCTGGAGTCGGTGCTGCTTGCCATCTCCGGGTGTGGTCTGCTGAGACTGATCCAAACCACACCCTGCCCCCCGGGTTTCTTCTCTTTCCGCTCCCATTGGGGGTGGTCCCGGGGCCATCTTCTGACAATCACTCTCAGGGGCAGCCCCCCCCCACTTCGATGGACATCTCTGCAGCCGCACTCATGGCTGTTGGGGGTGGGCTCCGTTTTTGGCGCCATTCTGGGACCTGGCCCACGATGGGAGGTGGCCTCCTGTCGTCTTTTGGCGCGCACATCATGGCGTCCGTTCTTCTGGGGCAGGCGCCATTTTCTGTACAGTGAAACAGTCTCTTTTCAGGCACGCAGTATACGGGCACGAAATCCTGCCGACTACGCCAAAGTTGACGCGCCCCCTGGGCCGTGTGGGGAACCCGGAACCGGGCCTTTTTGTGGATGCTGGGGGTTGTAGTCACCGTGGCGATGACCCGGTCCCGTGGCTCAGGGTGGTCAAACCAGTGGCAGTCTATTGAGGTGGTTTTCATTATTTTAAAATGTCCGACTACGCCACCCGTGGATTGCGGTCAGAGTGAACCGCCACTGCAGGGCAGACCGCTGAGGCTGGTGTTGTGGGTGCAGCAGAGTGTAGTATAACTCCCCACGGGAGGAGTATAGCCTCAGGGCAGCAAGTGTGAATGATGGGGGTGATGGTGCGCGGGAATAATAACTCAGAGTCTCTGTAACGCAGTCCAGGATCTTTACTCACAGTTCGTTATTCCACGTTACTCTGGCCGGCTGTAACTTCCCGCGTCGCACCATGTTCACCAGGTGAGGGGGCTCGGCCAACTCCCAGATAATTTTGGAGCGCTTCGCAGGACCCCCTTTGTGTATCCTTCTTCTGGCCTGTCATACCCCACCAATGACCACGCTTCTGTCTGGCTGCCTCGGGCCTTCTCTGGGTAAACCTCGGCGCCAGTTTCCCTGACCCTATGTGGTGCCTTCCTAGCGGGTATAGTGAGGGGCGGCACCACATGAAATGTCACAGCCTCCGGTTTCTAGCTGAGGGTAGTTCCCTGCCTCCACTAGTTTCGGGGACCGGTCTCCCCCTTGGCCTGACCCCTCTACTCTGGTAGATGCGGGCGTATGGTGCCTACCAGCCGGTCCACACCCCTGGGGCCCCTTATTTCCTCCGTATTCCTGGAGCCTCCTCCGCTCCTCTTCATTTCTTCTCCCCAACTCTCTCTCTCTCTTCAGTGCTGACTGGGCCTCACAGGCTAGACCCGCGTCCGGAGCAGAGCTCCACAGAGTCCTGCTCTGTCACATCTTCTCTCTGACTGACTTCTCTCCAAGAACTCCACACTGATTTAAGATGGTGCCCACCTTTTATATCTCCCTCTAGGTGCACCCAGGAACTGCTTCCTCCCTGCTCCTGCACTACAGGGTTCCCCCTTCCTAGGTGTTCCCTCCCCCCACTCCAGCCAGGGACAGGGACTGTCGTGCTCTACTTGGAGCATATCGGTCGCCCTGCCCCCTGGAAATGTGGTGTAATGCATGCAGGTGTCAGGGTCCTGATCCACACTCCATCCTTACCTGAGAGTGAGATATCGCACATCTGGATGAGATGCAATACCTCTGTAGCAACCAAGCCCCCAGGGTGCTACATATGGAGAAGGGTGCTGCCGGAATTCCATAAAGCAGCTCGTTTGGACCGGGCGCCGGATATTTTGGTGGTGCATATGGGGGGGAATGATTTGGGGGCTCGGCCGGTTAGGGAATTGATGAGGGACATTCGAATTGATTTTTTAAGGTTATGGACATCCTTTCCTGAGGTGTTGACAGTGTGGTCCGACATTGTGCCCAGAAAAAAATGGAGAGAGGCCAGATCATTGAAGGGAATTAATAGGGCACGAGTAAACAGCTTTTGTTACCAGGAACGGGGGAGTAAGCGTGTGGCACCCCAGGGGTCTGGTTTCCAGAGTAACGGCAATGTTATGTCTGAGAGCAGGTGGGAGGTCTCTTGGTCAGGAATCCTATGCATGCCACACCTCCTGCCCAGTCCTGGGAGGGGAAGAACCTCCCCTGTATAAACCTAGGGCTGAGGCAGGGTTAGTGAGTAGAGAAGAAGTAGAGACGAGAAACAGTCATAGGAAGAAACAACAGGAGCTCTGTGGGAGCAGTGTTACAAAGAGTCAGGGGCTGGCAGCTGCAGAGCTCGCCCTGACTGAGAAGATTTCTTACCGGACCCGGAGTCCGAGGCTGTGGGGACTAACTCCTACCCAGCAGCAGAATCCGTCAGGCAGGGGATTTCAGGTCCTCTGGCCAAGAAACCCGAAGGCACGGTCACACGCATGGGACCAGCACCGCCGTCGTGGAGCGGAAGCTACTAGAAGGCCCCGAGTCACCGGCCATACGGGTGAGCACCACACGGTACACTCAGGGACGTGGGCTACTTATACTCGCTTCTAGCAAGGTAGCCAGAAGAGTATCGTTAGTTTGGGAGGCCTACAACTCCGCCTGGCCAGGGGAGATCCCATCTGCTCAAGGACTGACCAGGCCCCAACCGCTAGCCAGTACTCCGGGAGGGTCTATCTTTGTCACCAGTAAAGACCCTGAACTACACCGCATCGTCTCTGAGTGGTTCCTGCTACCCCCATCATCCACGTCGGCTGCCCTGAGGCCATACCCCTCCCATTGGGGGTGATACTATCACGCTGCACAATCCTACCACCGGCCTCAGCGGCCTGCCCTGCAGCGGCAGCTCCATAGCTGCATTCAACGGGTGGCGTAGTCGTCCATCATCTACCGCTGATACAGCGCCACTTAGTCTGACTCCCTGGGCACGGACCGGATCACCGCCACGAGACTACAACCCTCAAGAGATCCGGCTCCGGGTAAGCTCCCGCGTGTGCAACGCAGCGCGACACAGGCCCAGGGGCGCGTCAACTTTTGGCGTAGTCGGCAGGATTTCGTGCCCGCAACCACCGGGTACTGCGTGCCTGAAAAAGACTGTTCAAACTTACCAGTGGTGAAGATTCCCGCCATCCGGCGCCATCTTCAGCCTTCTTCCCGCCATCGGTGAAGATTCCCGCCATCCGGCGCCATTTTCAGCCTTCTTCCCGCCTTCCGTGGAGTTTTCCCGCCGTTGGACGCCATCTTGAAGATGCCGCGCGGGAAGAAGAGCGGCGTGGACTCCAAAAGCGCGCGAGAACTGAAGCCCCGCCTCACGTCCAGACGTCGCGTAAGGTCCTGGAAGGAGCCCAGCAGACGCTGACGTCACAGGAGCGCGACGGAAGGTCCTCAACCCTGACGATCCACTGCGGAGCCGCGGCCTACGGAAGAGGATCATCGCAAGGTAGGCCACGGTCCACTAGGGGGGAGAAGGATGTCGGATACGGAGGAGAGCTTCACCGCTTCAACCCCCGCCAGCGCCACCGCCGTTGCGGTCATGCCTTTCACCATGCCCTATATCCCGGGGGCAGCCTGGCTACCCCAGTACTCAGGGGAGTCACATACCCTGCATGACTTTAGAGAAAAGCTGGATAGCCTCTTCCAGGTGTACCCCCTCACAGAGGAGCAAAAAGTGAGCATCCTGGTGGCCCAATTAACCGGGGCAGCCCAAAGGGAGGTAAAGTCCTGGCCACCTGGGAGGAGGACTGTCGCAGAGATACTAACCCAGCTAACCGAGGAGGAGCTGCAGTACTACCAATACGAGGAAAGCCAAGAGGACCCGGACGGGTCTGAGGACTACCCTCAGGAGGGAGCACAAAGAGGACATAGCTACTGAAGGGAAGTAGCGTGAATAAAGAGCTGTAAATAGTTACCCGTAAGGGTACAAGGACTGCTGCTAATTAAAATATGGTCCCCGTTGGGATTAGTGAATTGTTCCCCATGTGCCCCTATCTTAAACCAGGCTGAGGACTGTGAGCAGCCATTCCTTATCCCCACTGACCGAGGACTGAGAGCGGTCGTTCTTTCCCTCTACCTGGCCGAGGACTGAGAGTGGCCATATCCTGTAAATAATTATGTGTTTCTAGTTATTTTTAGGAGTCCTTGGTGGATTTACCGGGAATCCTTGTACATGGTTGGAGCGTAACCTAGGAATGGACTAAAGACTGTTAAGGACTCGGGGCAGGACAGACCCCTACCTGGTTACGTCTCCCTGTTTTGGTGAAATGGACACCTTTGTTTTCTTCAAAGACTGCGCCCGGTTGCGGACACGCCGTAACCATCTTTATGTGTTTTTCTTATTGTATTATTATTGTTATTATCTTGTTATGTTTTTCTAAAAATATGTTTAGTCCCGGAGTACTAAATTTCACTAGGGGGGAATGTGGCACCCCAGGGGTCTGGTTTCCAGAGTAACGGCAATGTTATGTCTGAGAGCAGGTGGGAGGTCTCTTGGTCAGGAATCCTATGCATGCCACACCTCCTGCCCAGTCCTGGGAGGGGAAGAACTTCCCCTGTATAAACCTAGGGCTGAGGCAGGGTTAGTGAGTAGAGAAGAAGTAGAGACGAGAAACAGTCATAGGAAGAAACAACAGGAGCTCTGTGGGAGCAGTGTTACAAAGAGTCAGGGGCTGGCAGCTGCAGAGCTCGCCCTGACTGAGAAGATTTCTTACCGGACCCGGAGTCCGAGGCTGTGGGGACTAACTCCTACCCAGCAGCAGAATCCGTCAGGCAGGGGATTTCAGGTCCTCTGGCCAAGAAACCCGAAGGCACGGTCACACGCATGGGACCAGCACCGCCGTCGTGGAGCGGAAGCTACTAGAAGGCCCCGAGTCACCGGCCATACGGGTGAGCACCACACGGTACACTCAGGGACGTGGGCTACTTATACTCGCTTCTAGCAAGGTAGCCAGAAGAGTATCGTTAGTTTGGGAGGCCTACAACTCCGCCTGGCCAGGGGAGATCCCATCTGCTCAAGGACTGACCAGGCCCCAACCGCTAGCCAGTACTCCGGGAGGGTCTATCTTTGTCACCAGTAAAGACCCTGAACTACACCGCATCGTCTCTGAGTGGTTCCTGCTACCCCCATCATCCACGTCGGCTGCCCTGAGGCCATACCCCTCCCATTGGGGGTGATACTATCACGCTGCACAATCCTACCACCGGCCTCAGCGGCCTGCCCTGCAGCGGCAGCTCCATAGCTGCATTCAACGGGTGGCGTAGTCGTCCATCATCTACCGCTGATACAGCGCCACTTAGTCTGACTCCCTGGGCACGGACCGGATCACCGCCACGAGACTACAACCCTCAAGAGATCCGGCTCCGGGTAAGCTCCCGCGTGCGCAACGCAGCGCGACACAGGCCCAGGGGCGCGTCAAGCGCACGACATCTTGATCTTGAAGCGGGAGTTGGAGACTTTTGGGCAAAGGATAGCGTACATTTGAACGATATTGGCATCGATTTATGGGCATTGGCCATACAGGAGGGGATCGAAAGGGCTTTGGCGGTGTTGGGGCGCTCACGATCCTGAGGTGGTCAAGGCTGTTCGTTGGTGGCGGGGGGTGGGGTTCTTGGAGTTGGCACAGAAGTGTCGGTGGAAAGAATATTGGAAAATTACAGGCAGTGGCTTGATTAAGCGGGGTGATCTGGCATTTGGTTTTGGGCTCTGGAATGGATTTTACCTTGGGAGCTTTTGGTGCCCTTGAGCTGGTGATGGATGGCTGAGGGTAACATAGTGGTTCGAGTTCTGTTTAGTTTATGCCAGATCTATTTTAACTCCAAGAACCCCTCCCTTCTTACTTAATTTATAATAATGTTTATATGTTAATGTTGTTTTGTTAATAAAATGGCCGCTGTGGCCAAAATTTATCCAAAGAGAAATTACAGGTGCAGTGTTTTTATTTGTTAAGGAACGTGAATGCGGGAAGACGGGGAGGGGGCATGTTGAACGGTGGAACCCGGGTTGGCCGTACACGATCATGGAGCAGCAGTACACGTGGACAATCTTCCGCTTCATTTGATTCCTCCTGCGATTGGTTTTGCAGCCAAAGGTGAACCAGGGTACCCAAGTTCTCTGAAAGTCACACGTTCTAACGATCAGTGGGGGGCACTGTGAGGACCCACATCGATCCATCCAGCAGATAGGTGATACTTGTATAATCTGGAATATCTAATTTGGGATTGTGAATTGATGTCTGTATTCAAAAACTAATTTACAATTCAAAAATGATTTTGTTTTGCAACTATTAACTGACGATTTCTAATTATGTAGGTGGAATGATAAATGAACAAGAGCTCTCCATAATATAATAAATTACTCTAATTTTAAAAACAATTGCTGGGGCAACAAGCCATCCTCCTATCACCCAGGAACACAGATTCAATTATCTCTAAATTTGCTTTAAGGGTTTAATGTTCTTTGGAGGAGAAGGTCTAGTTGGTGTCAGCTTTTTTTGCAGAGCCCTGAGCAGTTTTTGTGCTGTGACACTTACAGGAATGCAGAGTAACTTTCTATTGGATTACATGTACTTTTTTATTTTATTGAATTAAGGTTCTTATTATGAAATCTGCCTCATTTCTCAGTATTACTGTAGCATGAAAGGTTGGAGACCATTGTTATAGAGGGGACATATTAGTCTGATGGCACTGCTTATAGGGGAGAACTAGTGCTACACTGTTAAATGAAGTCAACTGGGGCTCTTAAAGGGGTGATTTTGAAGGTGCAATAAATGGAAACACATTCATTATTGTTATTGTGTAAGATGTCCCAATGTGGTTGTGACTGAGGATATGTAGGCAAATGTCAGTGTCTAATACTACTAAGCCTCATAGAAAGGGCTCTTGTACATGGCCGTATTTTTGGTCCCGAGTGCAATCTGACAAACCATCGTATTGCACTTGTTCCAATGTCATTCTCTGGGGCTGTGCACATGTCTGATTTTTTTCCTTGGACGAAGCCAGTGCGAGAAAAAAATCACTGCATGACCGAGTTTGATTCGATATTCGGATCGCATTCAACCATGCAATACAATAAGTCTGTGGTAAACATTTGATTGAACTCGGATGACATCTGAGTACCGCCCGATTTCCATAGACTGATAAAATGGAAAAGATTGAAAAAAAATTTCTCCATCTTCTTTTCATCCAAGAAAATCTGATCACACTCTGATCACACGCTGAATCACACTCTGATAAAACTCTGATCACACTATGAACACACTCTTATCAAACTCTGACCATACTCTGACCACACTCTGATCACACTCTGATCACACTCTGATCACATGCTGATCACATGCTGATCACACACTGATAACACTTTGATAACACTGATAACACTATGATCACATCCTGTTGACACTCTGATGACACTCTGATTACATTCTCATCACACGCTGATCACATTCTGATAACACTTTGATAACACTGATCACACTCTGATCACAAGCTGATCACATGCCGAATACACTATGATTACACTCTGATTACACTCTGATCACATGCTGATCACACGCTGATCACACTCTGGTTACACTCTGATCACGCTCTGATTACACTCTGATCAGACGCTGATTACACTCTGATCATACGCTGATTACACTCTGATCACACGCTGATCACACTCTGATCACACACTAATCATATGCTGATCACACTCTGATCACATTCTCATCACACTCTGATTACACTCTGATCAAACTCTGATCAGAGATTGATCAGAGTGTGATTTGCATAATCAGCCCGATTCTCTTGAATGAGAGATTACACAGTCATCTGCACCTAGCCAAAGGATGTGGATTTTGCCTGTCGCTAGGTACGATTAGCCTTAGAGAAATAGGCAGTTTTTAAAAGCAACAATCTTTTATTTCTTTATTTACCTCCACAGAGGCACTAATCTTAGTGGTTACACATCTGAAGAGGCACCAGTATAATGGTTAAACGTCTGAAGAGGTACTCACACGAAACAAAACATAAACAATTTGCACTATATTTTGGGGAATTGTAAGTGGTGGCTTCCCCTTTAAAAACCTTGAAGTTTGTTGGTGGTTTACCTGTGATACTCTTCCAATCCAACCTGCTCACCCGCACTCAATATGTAGTCAGCTCACAGTACTATACTGGAAGTTATGGTGAAGTCCCATTCACTTGTCAAGAGATTCAGCACAAGGGGTCACATTACACTACATGTTTACTCCCAACCTCTGAAAGCAGACCAAAGTTGCTGCTTATATGAAATCCTTTCGAGGCTATGTGCAGAAGGAGTTTTTTCGAGGAGTTTTTTGGTGCAAATCTGAGTAAAAAATACTACAAAAATTGCCTAAAATTGCTTGAAAGCACCTACTATTCATTTCAATTTTCATTCATTTTTTTTTTTTTAGGAATTCAAGAATGACAAGTTTTTCAAGCAGATACTCCTTTTTGAGAGAGTTTTGGAGGAATTTTTCTATTATACGGTGTTTTGAAAAAGTTTTTTCCTGAAACGTTCTTAGCAGCCTTTTGTTTGTACAGTGCCTAAATTTGAGCAATTTCCATTAGGAAGTGCTTCAAAGAAATGACATGCAGTTTCTTTTTTTCCACTAGGCATTTTAAAAAATCTAAAGTGGAAAAAAAGCTCAAAAAAGTTTATATATGAACAGCAAAGAGGACTAAATGGGTTGCCTGATACTTTATATTGGTAGCCTATCCTCACCGTTCAGCTATCCTTTGAGCCTGAAGTGATCAATTGCAGAGCAGAACTATACACCTCAGTCTACTGTATAGTGGCCGCAGCGAAGTACTACAGATCCACCTCTATTCAACTGAATAGACATGGATGTGCAGTACCTGGCTGTGGCCACTATGCAGTTGACGGAGTTGTGTAGTTCTGCCACGTAACTGGTTGCTTCCGGCTACTACAGACAATGAGAACAGCTGAACAGTGGAGGTGCTGGCTGTCAAATCCCCACCAATGTGATATTGATGACCTATCCTAAGGCTGTAAAAAATTCTTTAGGAAAGCAATTGTTTTCAAATAGTCCAAAAACTCTTAAAAACCGCTTCAGAAAATGCTGTAGGAAAGAAAATCTCCAAAAATTCCCCCCAAAAAAGAGAATTTCCTAACACAGTTTCCGCTTGCCAAACTCATTGTTTTGAACGGCACAAATCAATTTTGTCTGTACATAGTCTAACACGCCCTATCTGTAAAATCAGACTCTCTGCCCCAGTGTCACATCACTTAAGGGCCCATGGTACTGGGACGGGGGTCACAATTGATGGACTGTTGATGTCTAGGTGCACTAATAGGGTTCAGGAAAAGGGATGGGACAGTCCCTTGAAGTGACTTATCCGTGAATGTGCTAATAAGTGGTAAACATTTGTACAGTAGGAAAAAAAGATTGTAAGCTCTTATGGACTGTTACGCTCACGCCCGGACTAACTGGCGTGAGCGTGGTTAGTGATCCCACTGGACCATGAACCAAGGAGTGCCTGGAGGGGCGTAACTAAGTATCAACTCGGTCCGACTAAGGTCACATGGCGGCTCAGTCGACTCCGTGAACCAGGGAGGAACCGAGCAGAGGGACCAGGTGCTACTCCAGGTCAGACCCCGGTCACAGCTGTTGACCCACACCGGGTAATGCAGGAACAGGCAGGTTAGGCTGGCATACAGACAGGTGGGTACTGGCAGGCACGGCTGGTATGAAGACAGGTGGGTATTGGCAGGCACGGTTGGTATGCAGACAGGTGGGCACTGGCAGGCACGGCTGGCATGCAGACAGGTGAGCACTGGCAGGCATGGCTGGCATGCAGACAGGCGGGTTCTGGCAGGTAGGAACGCAGGCAGGATAGGGACCAGTACAGACTGGGACACAGGAACGGAGCCACAGGTGCGGTGGACAGCAGAGCAGAGCGAAACCGCATATGCGGTGAACAAGCAGAGCAGAGCGAAACCGCCGGTGCGGTGAACAAGCAGAGCGGAGCGAAACCGCAGGTGCGGTGAACAAGCATTGCGGAGCGAAACCGCAGGTGTGGTGAACAAGCAGAGCGGAGCAAAACCTCAGGTGCGGTGAACAAGCAGAGCGGAGCAAAACCGCAGGTGCGGTGAACAAGCAGAGGGGAGCGGAACCGCAGGTGCAGTGAACAAGCAGAGCAGAGCGGAACCGCAGGTGCGGTGAACAAACAGAGCAGAGCGGAACCGCAGGTGCGGTGAACAAGCAGAGCAGAACAAAACTCGCAGGTGAGGTGAACAAGCAGAGCAGAGCAGAACAAAACCCGCAGGTGCGGTGAACAAGCAGAGCAGAGCAGAACAAAACCCGCAGGTGCGGTGAACAAGCAGAGCAGAACAAAACCCGCAGGTGCGGTGAACAAGCAGAGCAGAACAGAGCAGAAGGTGCAGGCAGACAGGACAGGGCTCTGTTCACATGGAACAGACTGGAAAATACAGGAAGATAGTTAGGACACAGGAGGTAGATACGGAGGCTGGGAAACGGGACAAGCAGAACCAGATACACACAAGGTACTTACAATGAAGTAGCGAGTGGACACAAAACTCACAAACAGAAGTACAGAGACAACGAGTTGGAGTTAAGTGCAGGTTCAGACATCAGACACTGCAAGAAAAGGGAAGGTTCGGACATAGAGACAAACAGGTAACTGAACCAGGAACAAGATACAGGAACGAGCCTGGGAACTCAGCCCCCAAGGTGGCGGAAACAGACTAGAAGTCACAGATACAGGCAACAGGCCTGGATATACAGCCCCCAGGGTGGTGGCACATACAAGATACAGGTCAGGACCTGGCAACTCAGTTGCACAGAACACACTGAATGAAAGTGTTGCTCAGGCACCCCCTACTGGGTGGTGGGGGTTTAAGTATCCAGTGACTCACAGCAATAGGCTGGGGTGGCATTAGGAGTGCACACACAGTAACTATAAGAATCAGGCAGTAGCCGCGCCTCCGCCCTAAGCAATCAGACAGGAGACACAGCAGGTACTGGAGCAAAGTGTGCAGCCTGGATTGATAGGTAAGATGGCGGTCTTGCATGGTGGGAGGTGGTAAGCCATGCCAGCACGCCGCCAGGGATGTTACATGGACCAGATCGTAATGTGAGTATATTCTCAATGCAGATTTATATTTCATAGGGCACAAATAAAAAATTATTATATGTTGCATTTACTGTACACAGCTCTGTAATAACATTGCTCACTTTGTGATGCTGGAATAGGATTCCGTAATGTGTTTCACTCAACCATTGCACGCCCATTCATAATACTGATCTGGTCAATGATACATTCTGCAGTTATGTACTGCAGTCTCAAGACTCCAGACACAGAGTCATTCATAAGAGTAGCAAATCTGCAAACTGATGAGATGGGATAGACATAGCAAAGTGGGCGATGAAAGGGAGAATTATTTAATGTAAGGTGAAATCCCCCATACATCTTCATATTCGGCTCCAAAGGTTCCTTTCACACCCGTCCAAGGACTCCGTAACCTCTTACTACTCTCGCCCACTTATTCCTTGCTGCACCCTGTTTCTGAAATTCTCTTGTACCATTAAAGATCGCTATGTAGATTCTTCCTCCATATTCAGTATTACATCTTAATACACATACACACACATGGAAAAATTACAGATAGCAAAATTACCTTAACTCACTTATGGCCTTTACCATTTTCCTATACTAATCTAAAAAATATGGCTTCTACTGTAACCATCGATCATTGGGTCAGTCACTTCTGTTTGTCAGCACGGACTTCAGCAGTAGGATTGATCAAAGAACAATATATAACAGTCAACAATCAAACCCTCCATCGGTGGCTCAGTGGTTAGCATTATTGCTTTGCAGCACTGGAGTTCAAATGCCAACAAGGACAACATCTGCAAGGAGTTTGTAGTGGGATTCCTCCTACTCTCTAAATATATAATGAGAGGGAATTTAGATTGTGAGCTCCAAGGGGGACAGTGATAATGATGTCTGTAAAGTGTTGTGGAATATGATGGTGCTGCCACTGCTACATAAGTAAAATATATAACTGAAAATAAATGCATAGACTATTGGTAATGAGGTACTTATTACAATGAGAAAGCATTACGCATCTGTCCCTGATATCCTGGGCTCTGCTTCCTTCCCCTGGGTCTGCATCCCTCTGTTGTGCTCCACATCAGGTTTTGCAAGTTGCCCGTTGTGTTTCAATGACGTCATCTCCCTAGGCCTATTTAAGGCCCATTAAGACACACCTGTGTCTTGGGAATGAGACTCTAGAATTCTGTTTTGTGTGCTCCACCTTCTGTGCATACTGTGCTTTAACTTGCTTCTATCCCTGTTGGGTTCCACTTCATCCATCCTCCTGCTCCTAAGATTCCCGTGTGTGTGAAATCCTTGCTTCCCACCTTCTTGCTTGCCTTCTTGCTTGCTGCATCAACGCCCGGGGTCCGAGTGCCCACCCGGACCTGAGACTGAGAGGATCCACCTCCCCAGATGAGCCTAATAGAAAGCGAAGCTAGTGGGTGCTTCCATACCCCCGAACTGCTCTTCTAGGGCAGTAAGTGGCCACAAGCTATATATTCAATATATATGGAATACTCCACCTTTCTAGACAGCAGGTCTCTAGTGTATCATTTCTACACCCTTTAAGAGTGTTCTGGAGCTTCTCCTAGAGTGTAAAGATAGCCATAGACAAGAGCAGGTAGTCAACCACTTGTTTACCTCACAGAACATTTTTCTGTTGACAAAGGTCATCAGTGGGTTCTCTTTTAAAACCTTTCAAGACTTATAAAATGTCCATTGGTAAATACCCTCCATTTGAGCAAAAAAACTCACATACAGTGGAGATTATGTCCAAATATTAACCAACGGGTAGGAAAAACCTAATTATGTGTTAACCAACATCTTTTTGTCACGGGTGTGCCAGATGAGAGACAGTCTCCCCGCAGTTGGTTGCAGAAGATCTCTTCATTTGGCATTACAGATGCCTTCTTAGATCTGTATCTAGGACCCAGCGGCTACCTCCCTCCTGCTAATTGACATGCAGGCCTGGGTATTTAAATACTTTCTGTTTGCTACAGGGAAGTGCCGGTGACATTCACATGTTTCCTTCTGAAGGTTTGGAGCTATTGCAGTCTGCTTATTTCCTCTCTGGTGCCTAGGAGGACGTTTGGTGAAATCTCTCTGAAGACGGCTCAAGCTAAGTTACTTTCCCCTGTGTTTGTCTCACTTGTTGTCTTTGGTTGTTAGTGGGGACTGACTAGTGCTCATCCCCCTTTCCCTATCCAGGGCCAAGCTCTAGGGAAATACAGGGTTTAGGTTCCTGTGCGGAGACTGGTGAGGAATAGTGAAGAGCAAGTATGTTCTGTTAACCCTTTCGCCAAGTATGCTCGGGCGAGCAAGTAGTAGTTACAGATGCTCGGTGTTATGTTTGAATCACTTCCGTGTGTATGATTTTTGACTGTTTGACAGCTTTAATACATGTGAGGAATGTCTATTTCTTACACATTCCTCATATGTATTAAAGCTGTCAAACAGTTGCAAATCATGCATATGGGAGTGATTCAAACATAACACCGAGCAGCTGAAAATACTCGGTGCTCGCCCGAGCATACTCGGCAAAGGGGTTAACAAAACATATTCGCTCATCACTAGTGAGGAACCAATATAGGGACATTAGGAGAGACAGGGTGATATCAGATCAGCCTAGGAGGTCTCCACCCCCCCTTTCCCTAGTGTCTGGGCTTCCTTCCTTCCTCCCTTCGTGTTGCATTTAGTCTTTCCTACACCTTGCGTGACATTATCACCGGCTGTGCGCATTTAGAAAAATAACAACTGACACATGGGTTTATTTGTGTGGGGTTTTTTCGGACTTTTTTTTTTTTTTTTTCTTCAGTTGCAGAGCTTGCAGAGGGCTGCGCGGTTTGTCTCTGGAGGTGAATGACCTCCGCTGTGAGGTTCAGCAACAGCATCGGTGGCTACAGCCTAAACCCAAGGTTGCCCTCCGGGATAGGTTTTCATGTGGTAGGTGAGAGAAATTATGACGTGGGTAATAGGGAACTTTTGGCGATCAAATTGCCATTCGAAGAATGGCGACATTGGTTGGAGGGGGTTGTCCATCCTGTTACTGTTATTACTGACCATAAGAACATGTCATATCTCCAATCAGCTAAACGTCTCAACCCTAGGTAAGCCAGATGGTCCCTGTTTTTAACTAGGTTCAATTTTGTTGTCACTTTTCGTCTAGGAGTCAAAAATGTCAAGGCTGATGCTTTGTCCCGAAACTTCCCTGGTGGCGGTGACCATGAGAACTCTGCCCCGATATTACAGAAGGGGGTAGTCATTTCGGCACTGTATCCTGAACTGGAGGTTGAGGTGTTGGAGGCTCAGGGGGACGCCCCTGCCTCCTGCCCTTTGGGGAGGTTATTTGTACCATCTTATCTGTACTGCAAAGTAATTAGGGAACATTACAACTCTGTGCTTGCTGGTCATCCAGGTGGTAAGCCAAATGCGGACCTCCTTTCTTGTCGCTTTTGCTGGTCGGGGTTGCATCTGGATGTGATAGAAGACGTATCTGCTTGTAGTATTTGCGCGCATTCTAAAGTATTGCATTCCTGTCCATCTGGTACTCTTCTGCTACCTATCCCAAGCAGTCCATGGATTTTATTACTGACCGACCGGTTTCTGCAGGCAAAACGGTGGTTTTGGTGGTTGTAGATAGGTTCAGTAAAATGGTTCACTTTGTCGCATTACCTTCACTTCCAAATGCCAAAACACTAGCTCAGGTGTTCATAAATGAGATCGTGAGGCTTCACGGGGTTCCCTCCGATGTGGTGTCAGATAGGGGGACCCAGTTTGTCTCCAAATTCTGGAAGGCATTCTGTTCTCGACTGGGGGTGCAGCTGTCCTTTTCCTCTGCCTTCCACCCTCAGTTGAATGGAACTCATGGAACCATGAATTCTGCTATCTACCAAAAAATCCTGAAGGAGAATGTTCGGCTATCTGTTGGTGACTTCACCTGAAGTGCACTTGGGTTATGCAGGAGGACAATGATCCAAAACACACCAGCAAGTCCACCTCTGAATGGCTTAAGAAAAACAAAATTAAGACTTTGGAGTGGCCTAGTCAAAGTCCTGACCTTAATCTGATTAAGATGCTGTGGCATGACCTTAAAAAGGCAGTTCATTCTCGGAATCCCACCAATGTGGCTGAATAACAGCAATTTTGCAAAGATAAGTGGGTAAAAAATTCTTCCAGAGCGTTGTAAAAGACTCATTGCCAGTTATTGCAAATGCTTGATTGCAATTGTTGCTGCAGTTATTAGGTTTAGGGGACAATCACTTTTTCACACAGGGCCCTGTAGGGTTGGATTTCTTTTTCCCTTAATAATAAAGACCTTCATTTAAAAACTGCATTTTATGTTTACTTGTGTTATCTTTGTCTAATATTTAAATTTGTTTTGTGATCTGAAACATTTAAGTGTTGCAAACATGCAAAATAATAATAAAATGAGGAAGGGGGTAAACACTTTTCCACATCACTATACATATTTGTATATATATATCCATTGTATCAGAATACCAGAAAAAGTTCCTCATCGTAATTTTAGGACTTATGAAAAATAGACTTGATAAAACTTTTTGAAGCTAAAAATGTCAAAAGTGTCCAAGACAAAGCGTCTTTGTGCATAGAGAACAAATGCCAGGTCTATGGAATTCACATCTGTGTAAAATATGTGGTAATCTAGAAATAAAGAGAGTCTTATCGGACTCCCTCCTCTGTCTTCGCAACCTGCATAATAGATAGATGTATTTTCAAAATTTCTTTGAGGATTTATGGTCGAGTTCTGACATTATGATTCTGATTTATTGAATATGAAAATGTGTTTATGGAAAGCAGCCAAAAGGGAGCAGAACAGGTTATTCGAGTTTTATTGCTCTTGTAAAAACGAAACAGGGGCTTTATTGACGAGGGCAGATCAGCAACTGGAATCTTTTGGATCCTAAAGCACAATCTGTAGCGGAGCCCCCACCTGTTATTTATACACTGGTGTCTTCGGATCTGGCAGAGAGACTATTGGGTCACCTCAAACATTAGGGGCTAAGAACTGCTGTCACTGTGACATTGATAGGAGATGCTTGTCTTGTGATAGTTGATAAACATATCTACAAGATCGACTAAATAAAAATCTATGTAAATGTAACTATTCAGTTGGTCAATCACCCAAATGAGAGCTTATCTTGAACTGTTCTTTAGGTCTTAGTTATGGGAACTACTGTCAAAATGTTGCAACTAAAGGCAAGAACTCTCAGGCCTCTTCTCAGGGGCCAGATGTGACGGCTCTTTTGTACCCTCTATAGCTGTTCTCCTGGACAAAGGAAGTGATATAATAGATGTACAGTCTTAACCAAAGTTGAGATTGACAAACAAATATTTACAGCGTTAAATTTTATTTTTCAAGACTTCTGAGTTTCACCCTGTCTTGCCTCTGTCCTGCTGCATATCAGCTTCTGAGCCAAATCCTGACTGATGTCCTATCATAGAATCATAGAATCATAGAATGGTTGAGTTGGAAGGGACCTCCTGGGTCATCTGGTCCAACCCCCTGCTCAAAGCAGGATTCACTAGATCATCTCAGACAGATGTCTGTCCAGCCTCTGTTTGAAGACGTCCATTGAAGGGGAACTCACCACCTCTCGTGGCAGCCTGTTCCACTCATTAATCACCCTAACTGTCAAAAAGTTTTTTCTAATATCTAATCTGTGTCTCCTCCCATTTAGTTTCATCCCATTGCTTCTAGTCTTTCCTTGTGCAAATGAGAATAAAGATGATCCTTCTACAATGTGACAGCCCTTGACATATTTGTAGACAGCTATTAAGTCTCCTCTCAGTCTTCTTTTTTGCAAGCTAAACATTCCCAAATCCTGCAACCGTTCCTCATAGGACATGGTTTGCAGACCAGTCACCATTCTGGTCGCTCTTCTCTGAACTTGCTCCAGTTTGTCTATGTCTTTTTTAAAATGTGGTGCCCAAAACTGTACACAGTATTCCAGATGAGGTCTGACCAAAGAGGAGTAAAGACCGATAATGACTTCACGTGATCTAGACTGTATGCTTCTGTTAATACATCCCAGAATTGTATTTGCCTTTTTTGCTGCTGCATCACACTGTTGACTCATGTTTAGTCTATGATCTATTAGTATACCTAAGTCTTTTTCACATGTACTGTTGCTTAGCTCTATTCCTCCCATTCTGTATATGCTTTTTTCATTTTTATTGCCCAGATGTAGTACTTTGCATTTTTCCCTGTTAAAAACCATTCTGTTGGTTGCTGCCCACTGCTCCAGTTTATTTAGGTCTTTTTGAATCCTCTCTCTCTCTTCTCTAGTATTAGCTATCCCTCCTAGCTTTGTGTCATCAGCAAATTTAATCAGTTTACCCTGAATTCCTTCATCTAAATCATTGATAAAGATGTTGAACAATACAGGTCCCAGGACGGAGCCCTGTGGTACCCCACTTGAGACATTCATCCAGCTGGATGTGAAGCCATTTACAACCACCCTTTGAGTCCGATCACTAAGCCAGTTATGAATCCACCTAACAGTTGCCTGGTCCATTGCATACTTGGTCATTTTTTCAATAAGGATGGTGTGAGATACTTTGTCAAATGCTTTGCTGAAGTCAAGATATACTATATCTACAGCATTTCCCTGATCCACCCAGTCAGTGATTCTGTCATAGAAGGAAATTAAGTTAGTCTGACATGACTTGTTAGTTACAAACCCATGCTGACTCTGGTTAATCACTTCATTCTTATCCATGTACTTACATACATGTTGTTTAATAATTTGTTCAAAGATCTTTCCTGGTATAGAAGTCAGACTCACCGGCCTATAGTTCCCTGGGTCCACGTTCTTCCCCTTTTTGAAGATAGGAACAACATTTGCTCTTCTCCAGTCTTCTGGGACTTCTCCTGTTCTCCAAGAATTTTCAAAGATTATGGAGAGTGGTTCTAAAATTTCTTCTACGATCTCCTTCAGTACTCTGGGGTGTAATTCATCTGGACCTGGAGACTTGAACTCATTTATGTTAGCTAAATATTCCCTCACAATCTTTCTGTTTACAGATAACTTTGATTCCTCTATTCCTTTAAAAGGACAGTGAAGATCAGTTGATGTTACATTTTCTTTCTGAGAGAAAACAGATGCAAAATAGGAATTAAAAAGTTTGGCCTTCTCAACATCCTCTCTTACCATTTCTCCATTTTCATCCTGTAAAAATCCTATAGCATCTTTGACTTTTCTTTTACTTTTGACATACCCCCAAAATCCTTTTTTATTGCTTTTGACATCTCTTGCAAGCCTTAATTCATTGTCAGCTTTAGCTAACCTGATACGTGCCCTACAGGATCTGCAGACTGCATTATAATCTTCTTTAGATATGTCTCCCTCTTTCCATTTAATAAACATTTCTTTCTTTCTTTTTAGCATGTGTTTAAGTTCTGTGTTCATCCATCCTGGTTTCCTTAAATGCTTCCCATTCTTCCTACATTTCGGGATTGTTAACGATTGTGCTTTGAGAATCTCATTTTTAAAAATTTCCCATCCTTCCTGGACATTTTTGTCCTTAAGGACATCCAGCCATTGGATCCCTCCTATTCTCTTTCTGAGTCTCTTAAAATCTGCCTTTCTAAAATCTAACCTTGAAGTTTGAGTCTTCACATGTCTTCCTCCTCTAGTTATCCAAAATTCTATAATAGCATGATCGCTGCCTCCTAGGGTCCCAGCCACCTTTACCTCCTCAACCATTTCCTCCCTGTTTATAAGGATATTTCCTCCCTGTTTATAAGGTCCTGACTGATGACTACCGATTTTTGCCTAATTGGACTTTATCACAATTTCTGTGTTTTTGTTTTTCCACCTACTTTTTCAGGATTGACCGAAGATACTCAATGGGATTGATATCTGGGGAAGTTTCCTGGCCATGGACCCAAGATTTCAATCTTTTGTTCACCACTAAGTTATCACTTTTGCCTTGTGACATGGTCTCCATTATGCTGGAAAAGGCCCTATTCAACACCAAATTGCTACTGGATTTTTGGGAGAAGTTGCTCTTGGAGATGGTTAAGATCCTATTATTTATTCATTGCAGTGTACTTAGGCAAAATTATGAGTGAGCCCTCTCTATTTCAGGATGCTTTACTGTCAGCGTGTCACAGGACTCATGATAGCGCTCAACTTTTCTTCATCGGACAATCATTTTTCCAGATGTCCCAAACAGTACGAAGGGGGCTTCATCATACTCCAGCCCTCTGCAGTCCAACCCCTTTACTTTCTGCAGAACGTTAGTCTATGCTTGATGTTATTCTTAAAGAGAAGTGGCTACTTTGCTGCCTTTCTTGACATGAGGCAGCCTCCGAAAGTTTCCGCCTCACTGTACGTACAGTTGCAAGGGCACCTGCCTGCCGCCATGCCTTAGCAAACACTGCACTGGTATTGAACCAATCCAGTAACTGATTCCTCTTTAGAAGAGGGTGTTGGCGCTTGCTGAACTTTCTTGGACTCCATGAAGCCTTCTTCACAGCAGCTTCTCTCTTTGAAGCTCTTGATGGTTGATTTATGGGCAATGTCCTTGACTGTAAAGTCTTGTAGATGCAAAGCATATCTGCACATATTTCCTTGGAGGTAGCCATGGTTAACAGAAGAAGATAACGATTTCAAGCACCAGCACTTCTAAAGTCTGCTCTTATAATTCAATCAACATGACAGAATAATATCAGCTGTCTTGTACTTGTTAACACTTTTTCCTGAGCTAACAAGATCACTAAAATGATATAAGAAGGTCATTTTGTGGAAGAGCTGAAATTCAGTAGAAATGTTTTTTTTGTAATTAAGTTAATATTCAGTTAAGCTCATTTTGCATTTTGTGCCAATCAGTTGGTCACTGTTCATAATAATCTTGAGTTAATGCATATTGCCACTATAAAAACTGAGGCAGCAAACTTTGTGAAAAACAAAATTTGGGTCAGTCTCAAAACTTGTGGCCACAACTGTAAACATTATAGAAAAAAGTATGGAAATATCTGATGTATCATCAAATCTAAATAAAAAATATTACAGATATATATCCAAAAACCTTGAAATATGAATTCTTGTAGTCAACTATTTTATAATTCTAAGGGTTTCTGGCAAGGATGACTGATATACAGTAGTTGCCCCAAAGGGGCCAATCCTTAAAAGAAACTATTGTCAGAAAGTGATCTATTGTTTAAATCTAATTTTAGTGTTACACTTTTTTTTATATTTTGCAATGTTTCCTTTTCAAAATTAGGACTTAAAAACACAAAATTTGTAATCTTGTTATTTTCACAATGGCCACTTGGCTACTTTTTTAGACTCATGCTCCCTGCCCTTCCAAGAAGAGTTTTCAGTAGGCTCCTTATCATCAGAGCCCATTGTGCAGTTAAGATGCTGTCAAAATGTGCATTTTCAGTGCATTCTTTCTCTATAGACGAGCCTGAAAAATCGCATGTAAAAAAAAAAGAGTTCTGTTTTTAAGTGTAGAATCAAAGCTTTTCTGTACAAAAAAGATGAAAAATTGCTGCTTCTAATCGGCACAAATATGCATCAGTTAAGGAAAATATGCAGATACAAAGCAGCAGAAAAAAATGCAACATTTACGCTTCGTGTGAACTCCGTCTTGGGCTGTCATTCCATAGTCCTGGACTTGTAAAGAACATATCTGCACTACTAAATAGTTATGTAGAAATAAGTTTTTTTTTCTCTATTTATAACATATTTACTAAATTAGGATCACAAAGTTCTAAATATTTTTTCTCAGGATCCAAATATTCTGAAAAGTCATATTTGAAGTCCAGTTGATGCGACAGTGTGGCGCCCTGCTGCGCATTGGTGCCACAGAACCCAGAAGGGTGCATGGATGGACTTCTCCACAAGAGGCCCTCACACATTCACACACCTCCACCCTACCACTTCAGACCAGCAGAAGGAGCCTGTTAGGGATATATATAGGGAGGGTGGAGCCAGGCAGCTCAGTCAGAAGTGAGTTTCAGTTAGAGTTGAGAGTCAGACAGAGAGAGTCTGAGAGCGTTCTGACGCTCAGAGAGCAGCGAAGAGGCAGCACGCTAGCTGCTGTGCTTAGGCGAGCCAAGGCCTACAGCACGAGTGAAGGCCTAGTGAGGGCCCTGAGTGTGGCCGAAGGCGAGAGGAGAAGGAAGAAGTAGCGAGGGGGCAGAGGAGCATACCAGGCTCACCCCGAGATATATACCAGACACCGGGTCCGCGCCTACGGGGTCCCTTTATACCCAGTAGGGACCACCGGAACCCCTGGAGGACTACAGGTCCCAGGTTTACCAAGCGCTGACTACAGTACCAGGGCTAGGAGTCACGGAGGCCCCAGCGTCCAGAGAGAGTGATCTGCAAGAGAAGGCCCTACCACCAGGTCAGCAGGTGCAAGGGAGAGAGAGACAGTAACCAAGCTAGGCCTAGTTCTAGGCAGGCCAGAAGCTTAGCAAGTAAAGCCACGGATCAGGAGGCCCTATACCCGATCACTGGGGAGAGTCCAAAAGTGCGCCCTTCGTCCGGAGTACCCTGGACCGTGCCTGCATCATCACCTGTAAAAGTACTGAAGCTTACCCCTGTGTGAGTGTCTGTCTTTCCTCCGGGACCGTCCTGCCGTCTCTCCCTAGCATCCACCATCTACCGCTACACTGCCCTGGAGCTAGCTCTACCTGTGGAGAGCCACACCATCCCTGCTTCCGTAACACCAGTTCCAGAGGACTGCTCCGCAGCGGCGGCTCCCTTTAGCCGCATTCCACAGGTGACGTCACAAACTTTCCAAATCCCCTATAAATATCCCCCTTTTTACTGACTGCCCTGGGTCATGGACCGGGCCAGCCACCGTGATATCCCCCACCGGCAGCCACAGAGGCCCGGCCGCCGAGTACCCCACGGCCCAGGGGGCGCGTCAACAGCTCCATGAGGAATAAGACTGGTGGCAGAATTGACTTGTAGGACTCTAGAAAAATACTGTATTGTAAGTCATAGAGAGCTATAATGGCAGCAGTATTGATTGTTATCCAACTTTCCAAAAAAGAGAATAAAAGTCGATATTTCTTTGTTTGTCACCACCATGTTGGGCACCATGAAACTGTTCCTGCACAATCATAGTCACTCTTTGTAGTATTTGATACTTCCCTTTTCTTTAAATTAAAAAAAAAACTTTCCATAAATGTAAAAGTTCTCATGGGTGGGTGGAAATCTTTCGGGAATTAATTCTTAGGAATTTTGTGCATATGTTTTCATGAGCGGACATCTGCATCTGTGTTTTCTTTCCTAAATACTTATACTAATTTTTAGGCTTATTTGATGCAAGAATGCTAAATCCACTGTGTAAACCCATTCTTAAAGGGGATGTCCACTACTGACAATGTCTTTTAAATGCCTCCAGACTGCTACATTAAATAAAAAAAATATATATATAGACTTACTACCTGCATTAGTGCAATTCTGCTGCTCCGTTCCCCGTGTACACTGCCATTTCTGTGACATCAACAATGTCTTGTGAAGGCTGCAGCTTCATGGCGGTGATCAGCCAACGAACGAGCATACAGGCATTAAAATCAACATTATTGGCAGCACATCATCATATAAATGATAAATGTGCTACCAATAATGTTGATATAACGTGCAGAGGATGGTCACATTATCGTGCACAGAGAATTCTTCTAAGGCTATGTTCACACGTTGCATTTTTGCTGCATTTTTTTTTGCAGACAAAACATGCTCTCTCGGCAGTAAAGAAGCTGCTTACAAAAAGCAGGTTTTGCTACATTTTTTGCTGAGTTTTTCAGGATCCCAAAATTCCGCTTTGCTTCCAATACAGAAGCATGAACACAGGTCCCCAATGCAAGACACATGTGAAACCATGAAACCATTTTTGGAAAAAAGGGCAATTTGATCAAATTATTTAGTGGAAAAGATTTTTATGTCTGAATAAATAGTGACTATTCTGAACAAAAAAGTTCATATGAGTTCATGAAAAAATACACAATTACAAATGTAACAGCGGGGGGGGGGTTAATTGGTGGGGAATAGTTTACCTAAGACATTGGCAGAGCATTGTGTTTGTAGGACACTGTTTACTTTGGTCAGCCCTTGAGTTGATCAGGTATTCTTCAATTTCACACCTTGGTCAACAAATGTTTACTTTTCACGCATCACTAATTTAATTAAACTGTACTAATCCTAGCTGCCATTCTCAGGTGAGGACACCAAGACATTAAGCTTGGGAAAATAACAAAAATAAATGATTTTCACATACTGCTAAGTGAACTACTGCTAATAAACGCATAATAATACTGCAAAGCTTTTAGGGTTTGTGCTCACGGCATAGCCACTGTGTTTTTAAAGCAGAAGACGGTACAGAAAATGTCAGCTGTGTTTTTTTCCTAGGGCATCTTCTTTGTCATCCCTTTAGTTGCTTTTGTGGCTGCATTTTTTTTTAAATTTTTTTAGTTTTACATATAAAATATTGGTGCTTTCAAGCGAACGATACCTTAAGAATCGGCAGGTCACTTCTTTTAGTAACTTCACGGCTTTTCAAGCCTGGAATGGTTAAAAGAAGTTAAAAAAGACAGAACATGTGCACAGCAAATCGTTGTGATGTTGATGTGCATATACAGTACAGACCAAAAGTTTGGACACACCTTCTCATTTAAAGATTTTTCTGTATTTTCTTGACTATGAAAATTGTACATTCACACTGAAGGCATCAAAACTATGAATTAACACATGTGGAATTATATACTTAACAAAAAAGTGTTAAACAACTGAAATTATGTCTTATATTCTAGGTTCTTCAAAGTAGCCACCTTTTGCTTTGATGACTGCTTTGCACACTCTTGGCATTCTCTTGATGAGCTTCAAGAGGTAGTCACCGAAAATGGTCTTCCAACAATCTTGAAGGAGTTCCCAGAGATGCTTAGCACTTGTTGGCCCTTTTGCCTTCACTCTGCGGTCCAGCTCACCCCAAACCATCTCGATTGGGTTCAGGTCTGGTGACTGTGGAGGCCAGGTCATCTGGCGTAGCACCCCATAACTCTCCTTCTTGGTCAAATAGCCCTTACACAGCCTGGAGGTGTGTTTGGGGTCATTGTCCTGTTGAAAAATAAATGATGGTCCAACTAAACGCAAACCGGATGGAATAGCATGCCGCTGCAAGATGCTGTGGTAGCCATGCTGGTTCAGTATGCCTTCAATCTTGAATAAATCCCCAACAGTGTCACCAGCAAAGCACCCCCACACCATCACACCTCCTTCTCCATGCTTCACGGTGGGAACCAGGCATGTAGAGTCCATCCGTTCACCTTTTCTGCTTCGCACAAAGACACGGTGGTTGGAACCAAAGATCTCAAATTTGGACTCATCAGACCAAAGCACAGATTTCCACTGGACTAATGTCCATTCCTTGTGTTCTTTAGCCCAAACAAGTCTCTTCTGCTTGTTGCCTGTCCTTAGCAGTGGTTTCCTAGCAGCTATTTTACAATGAAGGCCTGCTGCACAAAGTCTCCTCTTAACAGTTGTTGTAGAGATGTGTCTGCTGCTAGAACTCTGTGTGGCATTGACCTGGTCTCTAATCTGAGCTGCTGTTAACCTGCGATTTCTGAGGCTGGTGACTCGGATAAACTTATCCTCAGAAGCAGAGGTGACTCTAGGTCTTCCTTTCCTGGGGCGGTCCTCATGTGAGCCAGTTTCTTTGTAGCGCTTGATGATTTTTGCAACTGCACTTGGGGACACTTTCAAAGTTTTCCCAATTTTTCGGACTGACTGACTTTCATTTGTTAAAGTAATGATGGCCACTCGTTTTTCTTTACTTAGCTGCTTTTTTCTTGCCATAATACAAATTCTAACAGTCTATTCAGTAGGACTATCAGCCGTGTATCCACCTAACTTCTGCACAACACAACTGATGGTCCCAACCCCATTTATAAGGCAAGAAATCCCACTTATTAAACCTGAAAGGGCACACCTGTGAAGTGAAAACTATTTCCGGTGACTACCTCTTCAAGCCATCAAGAGAATGCCAAGAGTGTGCAAAGCAGCCATCAAAGCAAAAGGTGGCTACTTTGAAGAACCTAGAATATAAGACATATTTTCAGTTGTTTCACACTTTTTTGTTAAGTATATAATTCCACGTGTTAATTCATAGTTTTGATGCCTTCAGTGTGAATGTACAATTTTCATAGTCATGAAAATACAGAAAAATCTTTAAATGAGGTGTGTCCAAACTTTTGGTCTGTACTGTATATGTTCATTATTTATAACGTTTGTTGGGAACTTTTTGGGAAAGTTCCAGGTGGAATCAACCTGAAAAAGAGTCCATGTGCACATACTGTAGCTGTAGTAGTGGTGGAGGCGCTGGTCTGCTCCCTGACTGTTTAAAGGGTTAAATGTGCGTTTATGAAGATAGAACCCTCTGGGGCTGCAGTTTAGCCTAGGTAGGGTTAACTGTAATGGCTGACCCAGTAAAGGGAGGGGGGAACTGAGTGCTAGTGTTAAGTGCAGGAAGTGACAATCAGTGTTAGTTGTGAGAGGTGACAAGCAGCAGGCTCAAGACAAGAGTTGCTAGGGATGATGTGAGTCTAGAATCCCGGGCTGTGGATTGCCAGAGAACCCCTCTGTACAAGTCCCCTTTGCCAGCCTGGGAACCTCGGGATAGACGCCAGGCATGGGGGCATATTCTGTCTGCGAAGCTGCAGAAGATATAGGAATCAGACTCTTAAGAGGCGGAGTGAGATAGTATTCAGAAATACTGCCAGAGGTGGAGATGAATCCCTAGGGCTTGAGAAGATAGCAGAAGGGATGCTCTACCTAGAACGGGAACCATGGCTGAAGTTGTATCCGGTACTTGTGGAAAGGATGACAACCCATTGGGCCTTATCCTTTACACCTGCCTGTAAATGGTGTAAATATTGCCAGCCACCAAGTAAAGTTCTGGTTGTTTTTATGAACCTTGTGTCTCCTGGATTAATTGCTACCCTGGTTACAGAGGAAGAATTCCAGGAGTCAGAAGAGGCCTGAGGGTCAAAAGTTAGTGGGAAAGACCACATACACAGCAACACACCAGGATGGGGACACACTTTGTCAGTAGAGTGCCAAAGCGAGCAGAAGCGAGCGAGGCTACCTCGCATGGGCACCTTTCGTAGCCTCAGACTGTTGTGTGATGCTATTTATACTCTGTATAATAATTAATCTGGATACTATAATAAAAATCTTTATCTGTGAGTATTGTATATCTGGATGCTCTTTGACATTATTTATCTGGACTATTTGAAACATTATTTATTTGAAGAGAGCAATCACAGGAGAAAGACATCATGGTCAGTAGAATAGAAGGAAAAAGGCAAAGGAAAGCAGAGGAAGACCAGCAACTGTATGGCTTGATATCAAGATAACGGTGGAGACAGAGCCGTAGTTAGGGTTTTGGTTCGGGGGGGCGAAACTTCTGAGTGGGCCCCTAACCAGGTAACCCTGATTACAAAAATAGTGGCGCACCCAGATAGTGGATGTAGGAGACCCTCAGCAGATGACAGCGCTGTTTCTGAAAATAATCTATATACAAAGACCAGCACTGCTCTTACCATCATATAGTGACATATTGCTAGATACCAGTCCTGCAAAACATGTAAGAGATCACAGCACATTTATATATAGTAACTTACAGCTGACGTTCTTTCTGATTAAATTGTTCACTTTTTCCGTCTTTTCCATCTGGCTCAGACCGACACGACGACTTCTCCATCCTGGACTCAGAGTCTCAGGTCTGCAGACATCACAACAAAGACATATTTGACTCCTTACATTTCAGGCCCCGTCCCCATTGACGCGCCCCCTAGGACAGTGGGGTACTCGCCACTGGGTCGGTCGGTTCCTTGGGATTGTCACGGGGGCTTGACCCAGTCTGGGGCCCTAGGCTGTCATTAAAAAGCAAGGACAGTTTGTGAGGGGAAAAGTTTCGTAACGCCACCAGTGGTATGCAGCTATAGGTGGCCGCCGCTGCTGAAAGAGACCGCTGGGGCCGTTGGTGACGCAGCTGGGATGGATTTGCTCCCCACTGGTTGAGCGGGGCCCCAGGGCTACTGGTACAGTTTATGTAGGGGGTTTGTGGATGTTGGGGTGCTGGACTGAGGGCGCAGAAAATGCACCTTGCGGTATTGTTGCTGCCGCTCCGTATCCCAGTCTGCATCTGGTGATGTCGTCTCAGGTGTGAAAACTCCCATGTCTAAGTCAATGGGTAACTTGCCAGGTCTTGCCCTCATCAGGTAGGCGGGTGTACAGTTGGTGGAGTTCACCGGGATGTGGTTATATAGGTCTACCAAATCCGGTAACTTCTCTGGCCACAGGCTACGCTCTTCAAGGGGCAGAGTCTTCAACAGGTCTATTACTACCTGGTTCATTTTCTCGCACAACCCTTCGGTCTGGGGATTATACGGCGTCCTCCTTATTTTCTTGCAGCCGTACAAGTTACAGAATTCCTGAAACACTTCTGCTTCAAAGGCTGTGCCTTGGTCGGTAAGCACTCGTTCAGGGTAACCGTGCGGGCAACAAAAGTGTTGTTGAAACGCTTTGGCTGCCTTCTTAGCAGCCTGATCCTTCACTGGCACTACTACCAGGAACCGGGAGTAGTGGTCTACTATGGTGAGAGCGTAGACATAGCCTGACCGGCTTGTCGGCTAGCTTCACGTGGTACAAGGCTACCAGTTCAAGTAGTTGTTTGGTGACTATGGGCTACAGGGAGGCCCTCTGGCTATCACGGTCTTTCCGTCTGACCACATTCTCGACACCATCTCTCGATTGCTTTCCTCATGTCAACCCAGTAGAATCGCTCACATAGCAGGACTTCCAGCTTCTTCCACCCGAAGTGTACTGCTCCATCATGGTACCCCTCTAAGACCATTTGTGCATCCTGCTTCGGGACTACCACCTGCCAGACCAGTTCTTGTGTCCGGGAGTTGATGCTTCTTCGACACAGCTTTCCCTCATAGATGAACAGCTTGCCCTTCTCCTTCTACAACTGTTGGGTCTCCTGTGGAGCATCTGGACCAGGGTGCAAGTCAGCTTGTGTCAGCAACTCCTTTACTAGGTGGACAGCCGGGTCGCTATCCTGCATCTCTGCCCATGCATGGTGGGGCAATGAGTTAAATGTGGCCTCTCTGTTGGTGGAGCGCTGGTCCCTCACACAGTGGGAGCACTGGGTCAACACGTGACAATGGAAAGCCGGTAGTTCTATCTCCTCCAGTTCTTCTGGGTCTTCTCCCCCATCTGGCAAGTTGGGCAGCCTGGACAGCGCATCAGCATTAGCGTTTTTATGCCCCGCCCGATACTTGATGGTAAACTCGTAATTGGACAGCCGGGCCATTCATTGCTGCTCCAGCGCACCTAGCTTCGCCTTTTCAAGGTGGGTCAGCGGATTATTGCCTGTGAAAATGGTAAACTTCACTGAAGCCAGGTAGTGTTTGAAGCGCTCTGTTACTGCCCAGACTATGAAGGAACTATAGTTGTCGGGGTTCCTTTCCGTGGGACTGACTAGCCCAGGGGATGGGGGTGACTCGGTTCCCCGGGCCTTTAGCCTTAAGGAGGTCGCGGTGGTCGGCTCCCGGGCCCGTACTCTGGGGTCTCTCTTTGAAAAGGCGTTGATAGATGTGTTAAGTTTATAAAAGAGTTTGTGACGCCACCTGTGGCTTCTGGTGATGATCACCAGCGCTGCGCAGTCCACTGAGGCTGATGATAAGGCAGCTTGATGGTATAGCTCCCCACAGGTGGAGCTGGGCCTCAGGGCAGTATAAGAACGGGGATGCAGGACAAGGAGACTCAGCCGAGTCGGAGCAAGAACAGGGACGGACACAAAAGTCACTTCAGTACATTTAACTGATGGAAATTCAGGCACTCCCCGGAGCACTGTAGGGTGAAGGGTGTATGTCCGGATCCTCCCCAATGAGCAGGTTTTGGGCCTCCTGGTTCTTGCTGCTGCGTAATAAGTTTCTGACCTGCCTGGAGCTAGGCCTAACTTTGTCTCTGTCCTGCGCTGGCTGACCTTGTGGTAGGGCCTTCTCTTGGAGTGCACGCTCCCGACCTACGGGGCCTATGTGTCTCCTGGCTCTGGTACGTATCAGCACTTTAGCGATCCTGGGACCTGTAGTTCTGCAGGGATTCCGGTTTATCTTACTGGGTCGTGGAGATCCTGGCAAGCTTCGGACCCGGTGTCCGGTAACTGATTCTTCTTCGGGGTGAGCTAATTAAGCTCCTCTGCCCCCCTATGTACTAACTCTCTACTCTTTCGCCTTCGGCCTACTCGGACCCTCAATAGGCTACTCACACTAACGGCAGCGTGCCGCGTTTCACCGATCTTATGGCGCCGGCACACCTAAAGCTCACCTCTTTGAGCAACACGGAGTCTTGATCTGGAAGCTCCACTGCAGGCTGACCTCTCTCAGGCTTCTACTGCAGGAACTCTCTCAACAGGTTTGCTCTCTGTCAATTCCAGTCTAGACTCTACTGCTGCCTGGCTCCACCTTCCCTTATATATCTCCCTAAGGAGCTCCCTCTGGTGGTCTGAGGTGGAAGGTGGAGATGTGTGAATGGTTATGGGGGCCTCTTGTGGAGGAATCCTTCAATACACCCTTCCGGGATTTGTGATACCAAGCACAGCTGGGCTTCACATTCCCCCTTAGTTAAACTCAGCACTCCCGGGCTGAAGTACATTTTATAAAAACAGTAACAATAGTAAACGTAAGCAATACTAAAACATTCTTCCCTTTATGGGAGGCACGAATCTTAAACGTTACATAACCAAAACAATTACAGAGTGTCCTCAGAATACAAGTCTCTGATGGTGAGGTTCCCATAAAGGATGTCCATCTCACAAGGTAGAGTACTTTGGTGGTTTTGAAGGACCTGTCCTAAACCCTCTACGTAGGCCCTGGGGTGGCTGCAGGGCATGAAGATCCCGAGTTGGACCTCCAAGAGAGCCACTCCAGACAGGTTTTCCTTCTGAGGTCACCTAAAAGGGGCACTTCAAGGAGCGCAATTATATACAATAAGAGCTTTTGGGCTGCACACAGTCCTCAGCCACGAAGTTCATTATGCAAATAAAGAATTAAATAGGCAAAGTGTCCATATCACTTAAACTGTTCAAAAATAAGCAGAACACAAAATAATGTACCTATGCATGGGAAATACACAATTATGCAGTACATTACAATTTAACATACAATACCCCAAGGGTAACTATCTACACTCTTTGAAATTTTGCTACTTTACTGAGTGTACCTAGCAGGGAGTTTACCTCTCGTGCTGCGTACTGATCTGCGTAGTGCTGTGGTTGGTGGAGTGTTAGTATCTGTATCCTCAGTTACTCTACCAGTTCTAAGTGTAACCATGTTGTAAAACTGCCTTAACCTCTCTCTTGGACTGGCAAGTCTACCATTGGCTGGGCCCTCTTGTTCTGCTTCTGCCGGGGATCCTTCATCCGGGGATGCTTCTTGAGCTGGCTCTTCTGCAGCACTTACAGGTACAACTTGCTGTGGAGGGTTTTCTGGTTGTTCATAGAATTGGAGTACTGGAATGATTACTGCACCTCCTATCTGAGGCCAATCCGCTGGGAAGTCTCCTAGGTCACTGTGTATCACCGCTTCTTTAGGTTCTTCCTGGGTTGTGAAAGACACTTTTTCTTGGGGTCTCAGTAATTCTGGACACACTTTTAGATGGTCCCTAGACACTGTAGCACATGTTCTTCCTCCATCACGACTAATTATACAGGTCTTTTTGTTGTCAAATCTTGACGGTAACACAGTGTAAGGGTCTTTTTCCCACTGGTCGTCGAGTTTGTGGTTGCGTCTTTTCCTTTTTAGTACTGTTTCACCAAGTGTGAAAGGTTCTGCTGGTGCGCTTTTGTTGTAGTGCATTTCCTGCTTTTCTCTCACCCGAGTAAGACTGTCCTTGACACAAGCTTGTACCCTTCTGTACTGCTCTTGTCTGGTGGTGTCCCAGTCCTCAGTGGTCATATCAGCTTCAGTTTCAACAACACCAAGCTCCAGATCCATGGGCAGCTTTCCTGGCCTTGCCCGCATGAGATATGCCGGAGTGCAATTGGTGGAACTGACTGGTATATGATTGTACAGATCCACTAGGTCAGGTAGTAGGTCTGGCCACTGGTTTCTTTCCTCAAGTGGTATGGTCTTTAGCAGGTCGATGATGATGTTGTTCATCTTTTCGCAGAGACCGTTGGTTTGTGGGTGGTACGGTGTAGTTCTTATCTTTTTACACCCGTAGAGATGGCAGAACTCCTTGAACAATTCAGCCTCAAAGGCCGGGCCTTGGTCCATCAGCACCTGCTCAGGATATCCATGGGGTCTGCAGAAGTACGCTTGGAACGTCTTTGCTGCCATCTCCGCTGTCAGGTCTTTGACAGGGGCGACCACCAGGAAACGTGAGTAATGATCCACCATAGTCAGAGCATAGGAGTACCCTGACCTGCTGGGGGACAGCTTGACATGGTCCAGGGCCACGATCTCCAGGGGTCGAGTCGTCTTGATGGGTTGCAGGGGTGCCTTCTGGCTGCTGAAGTCTTTCCTTCTTAGGCCACAGGGTCCACAGTCCCGGCACCACCTTTCAATGGAGCTGCGCATTCCTACCCAGTAGAATCGACATTTCAGCAGGGTCTCTAGCTTTTTCCAGCCAAAGTGCCCCGCCTGATCGTGGTAAGCTTCTAATACCATCTGGATGTCTGTCTTCGGGACTACTATCTGCCATACCATCTCATGGGTTCTTGGATTAACGTACCTCCGGCACAGCTTCTCACGGTAGATAAACAGCCGGCTTCTCTCATTCCACAGCTGCATTGCTTGCAGAGACGCATCTTTCTCCAGGGAGGCACCTTCTTGGGTTATCAGCTGTTTGATGCGGCTGACAACCGGGTCGCTGTCCTGGGTCTCTTTCCAGCTGTGGTGAGGAAGGGGGTTTAACGTCTTTTCACGCGGCTTCCTGGAGGCTCGTTGCTCATGGATCATCCCACTCCGGTGAAAGGCAGGTAGCTCTATCTCTTCCAGGTCATCCACTTCTTCTTCTGTGTCTGACTGGTGAGGCATCCTAGACAGGGCATCGGCGTAGGCGTTCTTGCGGCCCGCCCGGTATTTAATTGTAAATTGGTAGTTTGACAGCCGAGCCATCCATCGTTGTTCCAGAGCCCCCAATGTAGCTGTTTCAAGATGGGTCAAGGGGTTGTTATCAGTAAAGGCAGTGAATTTGCTGGAAGCCAGATAGTGCTTGAATCTTTCAGTGATGGCCCAGACCAAGGCCAGAAACTCCAACTTGAAGCTGCTATAGTTCTCTGGGTTCCTTTCAGTCGGACGGAGCTTCCTGCTTGCGTATGCGATGACTTTCTCTAGCCCATTCTACTTCTGACTTAAGACAGCGCCCAGGCCTTCGTTGCTGGAATCCGTATACAGCAGGAACGGTTGGCTGTAGTCAGGGTAGGCTAGGATCTCATCACCTGTCAGGATCTCCTTCATCTCCTGAAACGACTCTGCTTGCTCCTTACCCCAGTGGAATGGAGGGTTTTTGCCTTTGGGGGACTGCCCTACCAGGAGGTCTTGCAGAGGAGCTGCTTTCTTTGTGTAGTCCTTTACGAACCTCCGGTAGTATCCTACTAGTCCCAAGAACTGACCCACCTCCTTGAGGTTCTTTGGCTCCGGCCACTTCTGGATGGCTGTGACTTTCTCTGGGTCTGGTGCTACGCCTTCCGGACTGACAATGTGTCCCAGGTACTGTACCTTCTTCTTGAGCAGGTGGCACTTTGAGGGCTTCAACTTCATCCCGTACCGGGACAGTGACTCAAATACCTCTGCCAGGTGTTTCAAGTGGTCCTTGTACATTCTGGAGTACACAATTACGTCATCCAGGTAAAGTAACACAGTCTCGAAGTTGCGGTGTCCCAGGCAGCACTCCATCAATCTCTGGAACGTTCCGGGGGCATTACAGAGTCCAAACGGCATGCTTTTGAACTCGCAGAGTCCCATCGGGGTGGTGAAGGCCGTCTTCTCCCGATCCTCCTCATCCACAGCTACTTGCCAGTATCCACTAGTGAGGTCAAGGGTGGAAAAGTAATTTGCAGACTTCAAGGCTGCTAGGGACTCCTCTATGCGTGGTAAAGGGTATGCATTTTTATGTGTAATGCGATTTACTTGACGGTAATCTACACACATTCTCATGCTCCCGTCCTTTTTCCTAACCAGCACTAGGGGAGCCACCCAGGGACTACAACTATCCCTAATTACTCCCGCCTTCCTCATGTTATGCAGCATTTCTTTTGCCTTCTGGTAGTGAGCTGGGGGTATAGGCCTATAACGTTCTTTGATTGGGGAATGGTTGCCTGTGGGGATATGATGTTGAACCCCCTTAATCCTCCCAAAGTCTAGTGGATGTTTACTGAACACCTGCGAGTATTCCTGAACCACCCGGTGTACACCCTGTTTTTGATGGGCAGGAGTGGTGTCTGTCCCAACATGGAGCTGTTGACACCAATCCTCCACCTGGGTTGCAGGGTCATTATCCTCTACTTCATCTGGTGAGGTTAAGGACTCCGCCTCATGGATGCAGTTGTTATTGACAGCATGTAATTTGGCAACAGTGGCATAACGTGGCAGTTTGACCTCATCTTCCCCTAGGTTAAGAAGACGGACAGGCACCTTCCCATTACGTACATCTACCACTCCCCTGGCAGTTAAGAGCGTGGGTCTATGCTCGGAGCAAAGGGGTTCTACTACCGCCTGGTAGCTCTGTCCTCTAAGACCTATGGCAGCTCTACACCAGATGAGCATTTCACTCATTGGGGGGATGACAATTGGTATGGGGTCTGTTACCCTCACGTTACCGATTTCACCATCTGTTAGCCTTACTTGCTGTTGATGCATCAGGACGCGGATCTCCTTCTGTAGTGCCCTTCTCTGTCCTGGTTTGGCAGTGTCGGCTATCTGTTGGAGCAAGAACACAACCTCTCCCAAACAGTTACCAACAATGTTAGTGCCAAGTACCATATACAGATTAGTGTCATCAGGATTGGTCTTTACTACAATTAGTCCCTGGTCCTTCAGCTCCACTCTCCCCACCTTTACAGTCACATTCTTAACCCCGAGTAGGTTAAGGGGGAGTCCATTTGAAGCATAGACAGACAAATTTGGAGCCGGCGGACATGGATCGTCCATGGACCAGAACCTCTTGTAGAGGACTTCAGGCATGATGGTTACCTGAGATCCTGTGTCCAACAGGGCATGCGTCGGGATCCCGTCCAGTACAATGGACAGGAAAGGTCTTCCTCCGACGAACCTGTTGTACCAGTCTAATGGGCCTGATGAGTCTACTCCTGGGTGTCGGCCCTCGGACCCAGGGTTTTCTCATTTAAAGGACACTTCTGGGCGAGGTGTCCAGTCTTACGGGATCGGTAGCAGATCGGATCCTTTGGTGGGCGGCGCTGGTCACTGGTCCTTGGCGAGGGTGGTGTTGGCCTCCTCCTCCTGCGCATCCAAGGGACATCCTCAGGGCTGTCAGGTAACAGGATCTTCCCTCCTTCCTCAGGCTCCGTCCGCAGCTGCAAGGCACTCAGCACTGTGGTCAGGGTCTTGCTCAACTGACGCACCTCAGAGCGCAGACTGTCCAGTTCTTTAGGGGACGTTGCTGGAACCTTAGCTTCAGCAGCCACTGGGGATAAGGTGGGTGTAGCAGGCACTGGAGTAGCCCCACCCTGGTAACGTTGAATGGCATTTGTCTCCAGGGGCTGGAGTCCTTTTATAGTCATGTCCTTGAGATTGTCAAAGGTAGCATCCGGATGATCCAGGGACCACCAACGCACAGTTCTGCTCTCCTCTGGAGACTTCAGTCCCCGGACAAACTGTTCCTTCAGCATTTTGTTCTCATTCTCAACGCTGGTTGGACTAACCTGGTTCAGAGCCCGCAGGGCCCCTTGGAGACGCCAGGCGTAGTCCCGAACATTGTCCTCTGGTTGTTGGGAGCAGCTGTAAAACCTCATCCGGAGGTCCGCCTCAGTAAGGTCCTCAAATACAGTCTGTAGCTTTTGGAATATTGCGGACACTGACTCCTGGTCTGTGGCTGACCATGTTTCCACTTCCCGTTCCGCAGCACCGGTCAGTTGTCCTAATACAACGGCAGCTCTTTGTTTGCCGGTCATAGAGTACATGTCCAAGATACCACATATCTTCCGTTTGAATCCAGACAGGGTATCTGGTTTGCCGTTGTACTGGGGGAGCCACTTTGCTCCAGGAATGTATGGTAAAGTCATAGGAATTACAGGTGTTACAGGAGCCTGCTCATTATCGGGTGCGGGCTGAACTTCAGGGACGTTGACCGGCAGGTCGGCGTTCTGCTGTTCGACGGACATCTTAGCGCCCGCCTAGTTAACTGTGGCCTACCTTCTGGTTTTTCTTCCGGTAGGCCGCAGCTCCACAGGTGACGGTTGTCTTCAGGACCTTACGTCGCTTGCGTCCTACGTCAGAGCGTTCAGCGATGCTCCTTTCAGGACCTGGCGCTTCCTGATTTGACGTCGAGGCGTGGGGCGTGTCCGGGACTTCACGCTCTTTTGCAGATACGCCCCTTATTTTCCCGCGGTTACGCCCTTCTTCTCGCTCAATGGCCCAACAATGGCGGCTATCTTCACCACAACTTTACGTATACAGTTCAGAATGAAGGCGCACAGTACCCGGTGGCAACGGGCAAAACACTTAGTCGTTGCAGCGGGCACGCAATCCTGTTCGTGACGCCAGAAAGAGATGACTAGCCCAGGGGATGGGGGTGACTCGGTTACCCGGGCCTTTAGCCTTAAGGAGGTCGCGGTGGTCGGCTCCCGGGCCCGTACTCTGGGGTCTCTCTTTGAAAAGGCGTTGATAGATGTGTTAAGTTTATAAAAGAGTTTGTGACGCCACCTGTGGCTTCTGGTGATGATCACCAGCGCTGCGCAGTCCACTGAGGCTGATGATAAGGCAGCTTGATGGTATAGCTCCCCACAGGTGGAGCTGGGCCTCAGGGCAGTATAAGAACGGGGATACAGGACAAGGAGACTCAGCCGAGTCGGAGCAAGAACAGGGACGGACACAAAAGTCACTTCAGTACCTTTTACTGATGGAAATTCAGGCACTCCCCGGAGCACTGTAGGGTGAAAGGTGTATGTCTGGATCCTCCCCAATGAGCAGATTTTGGGCCTCCTGGTTCTTGCTGCTGCGTAATAAGTTTCTGACCTGCCTGGAGCTAGGCCTAACTTTGTCTCTGTCCTGCGCTGGCTGACCTTGTGGTAGGGCCTTCTCTTGGAGTGCACGCTCCCGACCTACGGGGCCTATGTGTCTCCTGGCTCTGGTACGTACAGCACTTTAGCGATCCTGGGACCTGTAGTTCTCCAGGGATTCCGGTTTATCTTACTGGGTCGTGGAGATCCCGGCAAGTTTCGGACCCGGTGTCCGGTAACTGATTCTTCTTCGGGGTGAGCTAATTAAGCTCCTCTGCCCCCCTATGTACTAACTCTCTACTCTTTCGCCTTCGGCCTACTCGGACCCTCAATAGGCTACTCACACTAACGGCAGCGTGCCGTGTTTCACCGATCTTATGGCGCCGGCACACCTAAAGCTCACCTCTCTGAGCAACACGGAGTCTTGATCTGGAAGCTTCACTGCAGGCTGACCTCTCTCAGGCTTCAACTGCAGGAACTCTCTCAACAGGTTTGCTCTCTGTCAATTCCAGTCTAGACTCTACTGCTGCCTGGCTCCACCTTCCCTTATATATCTCCCTAAGGAGCTCCCTCTGGTGGTCTGAGGTGGAAGGTGGAGATGTGTGAATGGTTATGGGGGCCTCTTGTGGAGGAATCCTTCAATTCACCCTTCCGGGATTTGTGATACCAAGCACAGCTGGGCTTCACAGGACGGAGCTTCCTGCTGGCGTAGGCAATCACTCTCTCTCTGCCCTGCTGTACCTGGGACAGCACTGCTCCCAATCCCACATTGCTGGCATTCGTATAGAGTATAAAGGTTTGGCCATAATCGGGGTAGGCCAGGACTTCGTCTCCCGTAAGAGCCACCTTCAGTCGAGTGAAGGATTCTTCTTCTTTTTTACCCCACTTGAATGGAGGATTCCAGGTTCTTGGCCTTCTTGGACTGGCCCACTAAGAGGTCCTGCAAGGGTGCCGCTATCTTGGTGAAACCCTTCATGAATCTCCTTTAGTAGCCTAACAGCCCAAGGAACTGACACACTTCCTTGAGAGTGGAGGGTCTTGGCCAGTCCTTTATCACGGTGACTTTTTCAGGGTCTGGTGCTACACCTTCGGCGCTTACCACATGGCCTAGGTACTGCACCTTGGACTTGAAGGCCAAAACCGGATAAGGCCTCGAACACCTCAACCAGGTGCTCCAGGTGGTTTTTGTACGTCTTTGAGTAGACTATTACATTGTCCAGGTACAGCAGAACAGTTTCAACATTTTTGTGTCCTAGGCAACACTCCATTAACCGCTGGAATGTTCCTGGGGCGTTGCAGAGCCCAAATGGCATGCAGTTGAACTCGCAGGAGCCCATTGGTTTAGTAAACGCGGTCTTCTCTCTGTCCGCCTCTGCCACGGGAACCTGCCAATACCCACTAGTGAGATCTAAAGTGGAGAAATAGTTAGCGGATCTCAGTGCTGCTAATGATTCCTGAATTCTGGGTAATGGGTAGGCATCCTTATGTATAATGCGGTTAATCAACGCACATCCTCATTGTACCATCTTTCTTTCTAACAAGGACTAATGGAGCTGCCCAGGGGCTACAACTATCTCTGATCACCCCAGCCTCCTTCATCTCCCGTAACATTCCCTTGGTACATTGATAGTAAGCTGGGGGTCGGTACCTCTCTTTAATGGGCGAATGGGGATATGATGTTGGACCCCTTTTACCTGTCCAAAGTCTAGTGGATGCTTGCTAAAGACTCGCTCATATTCTTGGACCACCCGGTACATCCCATGCTTTTGGTGCAAAGGGGTGGAGTCAGTGCCTACTTGTGGCTTCTGACACCAATCCTCCCTCTGCCCCTTGGAGCCATTGTCTTCCGCATGTTCGGACGGAGGCAAGGGTTCCACTACCTTTATTGCGTTGTTACTGACAGTGAACAGCTTAGCAAGGGTGGCATACCAGGGTAACTGGACCTCTTTCTCCCCACAATTCAGGATGCGTATCGGTACTCTCCCCTTGCGGACATCGACTACCCCCCTGGCCATCAAGATGGGGGGGCCTACTAACAGAGTACACGGGTTCTACCAGGGCCTGATAATCTTGACCCCTGGGACCTATTGCTGCCCGACACCATATTAACATTTCACTCCTAGGGGGTATTGCAATGGGGAATGGATCACTCACTCTGACACTGCCGACCTGTTGTCTTTGCATCAGGGCTTTGATCTCCTTCTGCAGAACTCACTGCTGACTAGAACTGGCAGTCTCTGCGACCTGTTGCAACAAAACAATAATTTCCCCAAGACAATTCTCTGTCACATTGGTGCCTAAGGTTATCATAGGATGGCTTTCTCGGCGATCAATATCTACAATAATCAACCCTTGTGATGGAAATTCTACTCAGCCAACCTTTATGGTCACCTCTTTATACCCCACCTGAGGCAAGGGCTGACCATTGCTGGTAAAGATGTTAAAGTGTTCATCTGGACTGCGGGTAATGTCTGAATCAGCCCAGTATCATTTAAAAAGGATATATGGCATCGTTGTCACCTGGGAACCAGTGTCCAGTAACGCGTTAATCGGGATGCCATCAAGCAGGACAGGTAGGACCAGTCGTCCTCCCACGTACTTGTCTTGCCAGCTTTGTGGGCCTGGTCATCTTACTCCTGGCTGTTCACCCTCTGCCGCAGGGGTTGCTCGTTTAAATCGCAGAATCTTGCGGCCTTTTGACAGCGGCGGCAGATGGGGTGTCCGTTCTAGTCATAATGATCGCTGTCTCTCCCTCTGGTCGATGGAATTCTTCTCTGCCGTCGCCATGGGACGTCATCTGGACTGGAAACCAGCTGGATTCTTTCCTTTGCAGACACTTCGATGCACGGTTTTAGTTAGTGTAGGCACACTTTTGGTCAGCTCCTGGACCAGAAGGCGTAGGTCTGCAGAGGGGTCATTATCTAGAGTCTGCGCGTCAGCCTCCACAGGTGCCAGGAAAAGGACGCCGCCTCCTGGTGGTATGTGATAGCTGGACGCCGGAGGAGTGCAGTGCCACTTGGGGTTGATTCTCGCAGCACCCGGATGGCCCGGTCTTTAAATTGCGCAAAGTCTAGATCAGGGTTTTGCAGAGCCATAATGCGCAGCTATGTCCGGTGAGCGCTAGACAGGAGCCCCTCAATAAACTGTTCGGTTAGCAATCTGTCCTCGTCTCGCACACTTTCGGGGTCTACCTGTTTAATGGCCCGCAGCGCCTCCTGCAGGTTTAGAGCATAGTCCCGCACACAGTCCTGCATCCTTTGTTTGCACCCGTAGAACTTCATTTTAATCTCCGCTGCTGTGCGGGTGTCAAAGGTATCCTTCAACCTGGCCAGGATTTGCTTAACAGTTCTTTTGTCCCTGCCCGGCCAGGACTTCACCTCTCTCTGGGCTGCACCAATTAGCTGGCCTATAAGGATGCTGACTTTTTGCTCCTCAGACAGGGGGTACACTTTGAACAAACTGTTCAGTCTCTCCTCAAATTCGCTCAGGGTGTGCGACTCCCCTGAGTACTGAGGCAACCACGCCGCCCCAGGGATATACGGCATGGATAAAGGCATTACAGTTGCTGCTGCCGCGCCCGCAGCTGGATCCTCTTCTAGGTTGGGCATCTTTCTCCCCCACCCAGTGAACCTCAGCCAGGTCCTGAGTTTCTGCTGGCGTACCAGTATGCTGCTCTGCAGGCGAGAAGGATCGCTTACCCGGCGGTTTCAGATCGGGGCCTCCTGCTTCCCCTCGGCTGATGTCAAATGACGTAATTATACAGTTCAGCAAAGTCTATGGCACACAGTACCCGGTTATACCGGGCTACGACAATCTTGTTCGTGACGCCAAAAATGACGCGCTCCCTAGGACCATGGGGTACTCGCCACCGGGTCGGTCGGTTCCTTGGGATTGTCACAGGGGCTTGACCCGGTCCGGGGCCCTAGGCAGTCATTAAAAAGCAAGGACAGTTTGTTAGGGGAAAAGTTTTGTGACGCCACCAGTAGTATGCGGCTATAGGTGTTAGAACCTTCCTGTTCGTTTTTTCCATCTTGTGTTTTGCAGTCACGTGACCATCTGACTTTATATTCCAGCTCCGCCCTTTTGGCTGTGCTGGACTTCAGTGTTTGACTGTTTCTCTAGACAGGTGCTTCTGTGCCTTTTTCTGTCAGTTCGTTTGGTCCTCCTGGGACCTCTAGTACATTTTTGTCTGTTTGTCTTTTTGTGTTCTGCAACAACTTCTCTGTTTAGGAGGTGTCCCATTTTTGTCCCAGTCCTTAGTTCTTTTAGGGACCTCTCCCTTTATGCTATAGGTCTTCGTTCAGACTAGCCGAAGACTAAGGCGGGTCTGTTCTCTAGGAACAGGCAGCCCGCTACATCGTAGGGTTCAGCTTAGTTTTACTGTAGGGACAGTTTTCCCTTATCTTTCCTTAGTACGTGTTGCATATCATAACAGAAAGTCCAGCCAAAAAAAAAAAAAACTAAAAGGAAAGAAATTCGGGGATCAGTATGGTTTCCGTCCAGGATTTGGCTCAACGCCTGAAGGGATTGTCTCTGGAGGTAGCCAAGTTCCAGCAACAAGTGAGTAGCTGTTCTGAAGTGCATTTTGTGAAACCCAAGGTTGGACTGCCTGATGGTTTTTATTGTAAACAGAAAGTTTTTTTTTCTTTAAAAACGCTTGTTTGTTATATTTTCATTTGAGACCAAGGTCCTCTGGGAATGAATCACAGCGCATTGGTTTTATTATGTCACTTTTGCGCAAAGAACCACAGGGGTGGGCCTTTTCCCTCCAACCTAATGATCCATGTTTAAGGTCTGCAGAATAATTTTTTTCTGCTATGGGGCTATTATATGATGATCCTGATCGAATCTCATCTGCTCAGGCGTTTGAATCAGGGGTCAGGTGATGTTGAAAATTATTGCACACACTTCAGAAGATGGGCCTCAGAAGTTAAGTGGAATGATCCAGCTCTGAAATGTCTATTTCTTGCTGGTCTGAGTGAAAGGGTTAAGGATTTGCTAATTGCATTCCCCGTACCTGAGACTCTGCAGGATGCCATGCAATTAGCTGTTCGTGTGGATAGGAGACTGAGATTTAGATAGAATGAGGTAAAGACTCCTGTAATGCCAGGTCCTAGTCCCCAGAAAATCTGCTCTGACGGCGGAGAACCAATGGAGGTTGGGTCGATGTCATTTCGCTCTCAGGAAAGAGACCGGAGGTTCGCCGAGGGATTGTGTCTTTATTGTGGTAAAGCTGACCATTTGATTAAGTATTGTGAGCTTAGTTTAAGTAAAGAAAAAAAAAGGTCAGTTACGCCCATATAGCTTGTTTATGCTCTGCAGGAGTATTTCTTTCTGGGAGTACTACTTTGCAGGAAAATTTGATTGAATTTCAGGTATTTTAGGTATTTGTGGATTGTGGCTCAACACTTAATGTGATTGATAAAGGGTTTTTGGAAAACCTTGAAGTTGAAATCCAAACCTTTGTCATCACCTATTTATGTAATTGCAATTGATAACACTCCCTTAAAATGTATTACTCACAAGGTTGCTGCATTTCTCCTCACTATCAATGGAGTTCACCAAGAAATTTTTGACTTGGTTGTATTAGATAATTTACCCTCTCCAGTCGTTCTAGGATTGCCTTGGTTAAAACTGCACAATCCTTTGCTGGACTGGTCTACTAATGTGATTAAGTCTTGGAGTCTGAAGTGCTATGATAAATGTTGTAATGGTCACATTGCAGCTATGGAAAAAGGGGAATTACCTGTACCGATTCAAGATTTTTGGAGGGTTTTTTCAGAGGAGGAGTCGCAAGTTTTACCTCCTCATAGGGACTATGATTGCGCCATTGAGTTTGTTCCTGGAGCTACTCTTCCCAAGAGTCGCTTGTTTAATCTGACTATCCCTGAAAGAAAGACCTTTGAGGAGTACATACAGACTAGCCTGGCTGCTGGTCACATTAGACCTTCTCAGTCGCCTGTGGCAGTTGGATTTTTCTTTGTTAAAAAAAAGGATGGGGTTTTACGTCCATATCTGGATTTTCGTGAAATTAATAAGATTACCGTACGCAATTCCTACCCATTGCCGTTAATTCCTGACTTGTTTAACCAGTTGGTGGGGGCCAAGTGGTTCTCTAAAATTGATCTCCGGGGGGCATGCAATTTGTTACGTGTGAAGGAGGGTGATGAATGGAAAACTGCTTTTAACACTCCGGTAGGTCATTTTGAGAATCTGGTGATGGCTTTTGGTCTTACCAATGCACCTGCATTTTTTCAGAACCTTATTAATGACATCCTGAGACCTTTGATTGGTAAGAATGTGGTTGTGTATTTGGATGACATTTTGATTTATTCGCCAGATCTAGAGTCCCATTGGCAGAGTATACGTGAAGTTTTGCAGTTATTGAGTGATAATTCACTCTTTGCTAAGCTGGAGAAATGTGAGTTCGCTTTGCAGAAAATTAGTTTTTTGGGCTACATTGTCTCCAGCGAGGGCTTTGAGATGGACCCGGTGAAGGTTCAGGCTGTGCAGGAATGGCCTAGGCCTATTGGTTTGAAATCTATACAGAGATTTTTGGGTTTTGCCAATTATTACAGGAAATTCATTAAGAATTTTTCTGTAATTGTTAAGCCTCTGACCGATCTTGCCAGGAAAGGTGTGAATACGGTCCAGTGGACCACTGAGGCCATTGAAGCGTTTGAGTATCTCAAAGAGAGGTTCAGTTCTGCCCCTATCCTTATGCAGCCTGATGAGACCAAGCCTTTTTTGGTCGAGGTCGAGGCTTCATCGGTGGGGGCTCGGAGCAGTTTTGTCTCAGGAGAACAAGGATGGAGTACATCCTTGTGCCTTCTTTTCGAAAAAAAATTTCGGAATCCGAACTGAATTATGATGTTGGAAATCGAGAGTTGCTGGCTATTAAACTCGCGTTTGAACATTGGCGTCATTTTTTGGAAGGCGCTAGATTTCCTATTCAGGTTTTCACAGATCATAAGAATTTGATCTATCGGGATGCTGCCAAGCGCTTAAATGCCCGTCAAGCTAGGTGGGCACTTTTTTTTTCTCGGTTTCATTTTTCTGTTACCTATATCCCTGGTACTAAGAATGTTAAAGCCGATGCTTTATCTCGCAGCTTCTCACCTAAGGTCGGTGCCGACGAGGAGGAGAGCATTTTACAGAAAGGAGTTGTGGTGGCGGCATTGGACTCCGTTTTGGAGAATGGGATTCTGAAAGCTCAAGACGATGCTCCATCTAACACTCCTCATGGGAGGTTGTTCGTGCCTAGAGCCTTTAGGAGAGATTTGTTTGTGGAGTGTCATGAGTCTCGGTTGGCAGGTCATCCAGGAATTTCGGAGACTAAGAGACTTCTCAGTCGCAGTTTTTGGTGGCCTGGATGGCAGAAGGAAGTCATCAAGTGGGTGCGTCAATGTACTGTGTGTGCTAGGTCAAAGGCTTCACATACTCATGCTGCGGGGTTGCTTTGCCCTCTGGAGGTTCCTAGTGCGCCTTGGACGCATCTCACAATGGATTTTATTACTGATCTTCCTGTGTCCGAGGGTTTTACTGTCATCTGGGTGGTCATGGACCATTTTCGTAAGATGTGTCATTTGGTTCCATTCATTAAGTTGCCCTGCGCCAAGACACTTGCTAAGGCGTTTGTTAAGGAAATTGTCAAGCTCCATGGCGTTCCCACGGATATTGTTTCTGATAGAGGACCTCAGTTTGTGGCTCGCTTTTGGCGCGCTTTTTGTGACAGGTTGGGAGTCCATTTGTCATCTTCGTCTTGGTATCATCCTCAGTCTAATGGACAGACCGAAAGAAAGAACCAGGATGTTGAACAGTTTTTGCTTTGTTTTGTGGTGAACAATCAAGAGGTGTGGTCTGAGTTTCTGCCTCTCGCAGAATTTGCTCTTAACAATCATACATTCTCCTCTGCTGGGTGTTCTCCTTTTTTTTGTTGTACTGGGAAACATTCGTCTTTTGGTTCGTTCTCCAAATTGGGGTCGGCGGTGCCGGAGGGGGAGAATTTTTCCGGTGATTTGGAGAGAGTTTGGACTAATGTACCTTGCAACCTTCAAGAAGTCCAAGAAGTATTTTGACAGGAAACGTAAGGAGGTTTTGTTTACTTTGGGTGACATGGTTTGGTTGTCCTCAAAGAACCTGCGGTTGAGGATTTCCTCTAAAAAAATGGGTCCTAAGTTTGTGGGTCCATTTAAAGTGCTTCAGGTTGTTAACCCATCTGATGTTAGGTTGGATGTCCCTACTTCCTGGAAGATGAATCCTGTGTTTCATGTTTCGTGGTTGAAAAAGGCTGATGTAACAGATAGGGATGCCACTGTCTCAGTTCCTCCTGTGGTGGAAGACGGCGAATATGAAATTTCTCGTATCTTGAATTCTAGATGGCATAGAGGGAGATTACAGTATCTTGTCTCCTGGAAGGGTTTCAGACAACTCCTGGGTAAGGACGGATGATGTCTCTGCTCCTAGGCTTGTTAAAGCTTTCCAACAGAGGCTTCCGGATAGGCCTGGGCCTGGAGGATCCAGAGGATCCTCATAAAAGAGGGGGTACTGTTAGAACCCTCCTGTTTGTTTTTTCCATCTTGTGTTTAGCAGTCACCTGACCATCTGACTTTATATTCCAGCTCTGCCCTTTTGGCTGTGCTGGACTTCAGTGTTTGACTGTTTCTCTAGCTAGGTGCTTCTGTGCCTTTCTCTGTCAGTTCGTTTGGTCCTTCTGGGACCTCTAGTACTTTTTTGTCTGTTTGTCGTTTTGTGTTCTGCAACAACGTCTCTGTTTAGGAGGTGTCCCATTTTTGTCCCAGTCCTTAGTTCTTTTAAGGACCCCTCCCTTTATGCTATAGGTCTTCGTTCAGACTACCTGAGGACTAAGGCGGGTCTGTTCTCTAGGAACAGGCAGCCCGCTACATCGTAGGGATTCAGCTTAGTTTTACTGTAGGGACAGATTTCCCTTATCTTTCCTTAGTACGTGTTGCAGATCATAAAAATAGGTGGCCGCAGCTGCTGAAAGAGATCGCTCTCGACGTTGGTGACGCAGCTGGGATGGATTTGCTCCCCACTTGTGGAGCGGGCCCCAGGGCTACCAGTACGGTTTATGTAGGGGGTTTGTGGATGTTGGGGTGCTGGACTGAGGGCGCAGATAATGACCAGACGACACGAGAATGGTGGTTTCCTCGACCTTTATTTGAGGTTTGATGGTGCAGACCGGGTCACTGGTAACAGAAGGTAATGGAGATCCGGGTGGCCTAGAAGCAATTTGGGGATCCAACTCGCCAGGCGGAGTTGTAGGTCTTCCCTCTGTGCTGTCCTCTTTGGCCCTGCTGCCTAAAGCTATGCTGCGGCCCTCTTTCCTGAGCAATCGTTTAATCCTCGCCAGTATGGAAGGCAGCTCGAGCCTTTTTCAGGTGTCGCTCCTTCGTGGCGGCTCCGGGCTCTAGTATGCTGCTGAGCCGCCGACCTGCAGTCTCCTGCCCTTCGGATTTAGTTGCTGGGACTTCAGTACCTGAACAACCACGGACTCCGGTTTCTCGCGCTTTTCTCTGGGGCGAGCTTGGTTACAGCTCCCCTCCCCAGGTTCTCCCTCATCGCTCTACTGTCTCCAACTGACTTTTCTCACTCCAACCGACTTTTCTAAACCCCGCCTCCAGGCTCCAATTTAAAGGGGAAGCTCCCCTTAAACTTGGTTAGAGCTCCCCCTTCCAGTCTGGAGCCAGGAAAAGTTTCGTATGCTGGTGTTACCTGATAAGGGGACCAGTCCTTGCTTCTAGGCATGGCATCACCCCCTGTGAGGGAGGCAATGCCAATGTGGCAACTGGACTCCTGGGGTGCCACACCATTTATTCCCAACCTGCACAAACACCTCTTCCTGCTGATACCCCAATACTGAGCCTCTGTTGCTGTATGTGTCCCTATTAGTGATGAGCGAGCACTAAAATGCTCGGGTACTCGTTGCTCGGGTCGAGCAAATTGGAATACTCGGGTGTTCGACCCGAGCAATGAGCCCAATGTAAGTCTATGGGAAACTCGAGCATTTTTCAGGCGGCTCCTCCCGGCGGTCTGCAGAGGGCCTAAAAATAGCCCAAATCGATGGGAACAGTGCTCTAATGACATGGGAACAGCATGGGGAAGACCCCTGGAAGCATCTCTGACTCCCAGATCACTGCTGTCAGCAAAGTGGTCAGAGTATTACGCCACTTTTACGGACTCACAATAAAACTTACAAAAACTAAACCAAAATGGATTTTCCTGGGAAATATGTAAAGGAACATCCTTTCCAGGGTAATGACTTGTATATAAGGCAAAATAAATAACCAAAAGCAAAAATACTCCTCCACAACTTGGGCTATGTTCACACGTAGCGTTTTTGATGCGTTTTTGCACTTTTGCATTGCTTTCAACCAAGACAAATGCATTCACCAGGAAATGTCATTTTAACATTTTACAACCTTATATGGCCATGTGGTGTGTGACACATCATCAGACACATGCATACAGTGCTGAAAAGACATGGGAGCAGCATGGGGAAGACCTCTGGAAGCATCTCTGACTCCCAGGTCACTGCCTAAAAGTGTGCCCATCATAAGTGATCCTTGGCGCATGCGAAGATGCCTCCCGCCATGCACCTGTCGTTGCAGACTTGCAATAATCACCGTCCACATCCTTGTCCCACTGCAGCGTTCAGTTGTCCCTACCCCATTCCTTGGAATGCAAGCGCAAGTATGCAGGCAGCCACCCACCCACCCACAGGCTGCAATACTATACTGCCAAATTTTTGACAGCTGCTTGCACTTGAAATGTGGCCTTTTAGGCTCGTGGAGGCGGAAGCTTTTCATAACCTCATGCCGGCAGTGGCCGGGTGTCCATACTCAGTCCCCAGCCGCCACTATATTTCCCGGTATCACCTCCGCCTTCCACAAGCACGGGTCCCACAACATTACCCGTGCCCTCCCCAGTGCACTTACTGGGAAGGACCGCCTAACCACAAACACATGGACAGGTGAATGTGGCCAGGGACGGTACGGAGCTAGTCCACAACTTTTTTTGCTGAGAGTTGTATTTAGCTTGGTGAAAAGACTGGCATAGAGGGAAACCGTATGTACCCTGCATGTCATTTCTCCCATGAAGTCCTGTAATTGAGCTTGTTGCAGAAGCAATGGCAGCCCGTCCAACATCAACTCGCACTTGTCGGTGGTGCTTTGACACACACACATCTTTCTTTGCGCATTTAATGTCTTGAATACAGAGTTGGACAATGGCCTGATCTGTAATGCGTTTTGAGAAATAACATGCATAAGCATGGCCGATCCATATTAAAAAAGCAGCCATAGAGTGTCCGGGAACCTTCCCCCGCACTTTTCTTAGCCAGGGCTGCTATTCGGCAGGGTTGGACGGGCCCACCAGAGAACCAGAGACTCCTCCGGCGGGCCCTGGCTTCTCCTTCAGGAAAGTTCATAGTGCCGAGGTGAGGCCATGATGATGATAGAAGCCACCATCTGCTTAGTTTTCTGTTACTTTGAATGCAAGTGCAAGTATGCAGCCAGCCACCCACCCAACCACAGGCCGCAACACTAAACTGCCAGATTTCTGGGCAGCTCTTTGCACTTGAAATATGGCCTTTTAAGCTTGTGGAGGCGGAAGCTTTTCACAACCTCATGCCGGCGGTGGCCGGGTGTCCATACTCGGTTCCCAGCCACCACTATATTTCCCGGTATCGCCTCCGCCTTCCACAAGCACGGGTCCCACAACATTACCCGTACCCTCCCCAGTGCACTTACTGGGAAGGACCGCCTAACCACAAACACGTGGACAGGTGAATGTGGCCAGGGACGGTACAGAGCCAGTGCACAACTTTTTTTGCTGAGAGTTTTATTTAGCTCAGTGAAAGGACTGGCATAGAGGGAAACCGTATTTACCCTGTGTGTGATTTCTCCCAGGAAGTCCTGTAATTGAGCTTGTTGCAGAAGCAATGGCAGCCCATCCAACATCAACTCGCACTTGTCGGTGGTGCTTTGACACACACACATCTTTCTTTGCGCATTTAATGTCTTGAATACAGAGTTGGACAATGGCCTGATCTGTAATGCGTTTTGAGAAATAACATGCATAAGTATGGCCGATCCACATTAAAAAAGCAGCCATAGAGTGCCTGGGAACCTTCCCCCACACTTTTCTTAGCCAGGGCTGCTTTTCGGCAGGGTTGGACAGGCCCACCAGAGAACCGGAGACTCCTCCGGCGGGCCCTGGCTTCTCCTTCAGGAGAGTTCATAGTGCCGAGGTGAGGCCATGATGATGATAGAGGCCACCATCTGCTTAGTTTTCTGCTAATTGGAATGCAAGTGCAAGTATGCAGCCAGCCACCCACCCAACCACACCAGATTTCTGGGCAGCTCTTTGCACTTGAAATATGGCCTTTTAACCCCTTTCCAACCCTTGCCGTATTAGTACGCACATTTGCGTACCCCCGGTTCAGTGAGGGCTGCTGCGCTGAGCCCTCACTGAACCGAGCACATGTCAGCTGATTCTTACAGCTGACATGTGCCCGCAACAGCCGCGAGTGGAATCCACCCGCGGCTGTTAACATGATAAATGCCGCTGTCAATCTCCGACAGCGGCATTTAACGCGCGCTTCCGGGTTGCGCGTCATAAGCCCCGCCCACCGGCGACCCCGTCACGTGATCACGGGTCACCGATGGGCGTGCATGACAACCCAGGGTCTGCAGCAGACGCCTGTGGTTGTCATGATCTCGTCGCTATGAGCGCCACCTAGTGGTCGGCGCTCATAGCACAGGACCATTTCTGCTATATGCAGGGGATCTGCTGATCCCCTGTATGTAGCAGAGACGATCAGACAACTGCTGCTTCTAGTCTCCTATGGAGACTATTGAAGCATGCAGTAAGTGAAAAAAAAATGTTTTTAAAAATATAAAAAAAATAAAAAATATATAAAAGTTTAAATCACCCCCCTTTCGCCCCATTCAAAATAAAATATAAAAAAAAAAAAACACATACACATATTTGGTATCGCCGCGTTCAGAATCGCCCCTTCTATCAACATAAAAAAAGAATTAATCCGATCGGTAAACGGTGTAACGAGAAAAAAATTCTAAACGCCAGAATTACGTTTTTTGGTCGCCGCAAAATTGCAATAAAATGCAATAACGGGCGATGAAAACATCGGATCTACCCCAAAATGTTATCAATAAAGACATCAGCCCGGCGCACAAAAAATAAGCCCTCACCAGCCCCAGATCCCGAAAAATGGAGATGCTACAGGTCTCGGAAAATGGCGCTATTTATTTTTAGTTTTTTTTACCAAATTTTGGAATTTTTTTTCACCACTTAAATATAAAATAACCTATACATGTTTGGTGTCTACGAACTCGTAATGACCTGGAGAATAAGACTGGCAGGTCAGTTTTAGCATTCAGTGAACATGGTAAAAAAAAAAAAAAAACAGCTGTGGTATTGCACTTCTTTTGAAATTTTACCGCACTTGGAATTTTTTTCCCATTTTCCCGTACACGATATGGTAAAACTAGTAATGGTGTTGAAAAGTACAACTTGTCCCGCAAAAAATAAGCCCTCACACGGCCATATTGTCCAAAAAATAAAGACGCTATGGCTCTGGGAACAAGGAGCAAAAAACGAAAAAGCAAATACGACAAAACCCAAGATTGCGAAGGGGTTAAGCTCGTGGAGGCGGAAGCTTTTGACAATCTCATGCCGGCGGCGGCCGGGTGTCCATACTTGGTCCCCAGCCGCCACTATATTTCCCGGTATCGCCTCCGCCTTCCACAAGCACGTGTCCCACAACATTACCCGTGCCCTCCTCAGTGCACTTACTGGGAAGGACCGCCTAACCACAAACACGTGGACAGGTGAATGTGGCCAGGGACGGTACGGAGCCAGTCCACAACTTTTTTTGCTGAGAGTTGTATTTAGCTCGGTGAAAGGACTGGCATATGTAATGGGTCCGGGTGGTGGAACCTCTGTGCCTTGGAACAAGGAGGGAGCCAGAGGGGCAGGTGCTACTCTGGGGACGACCTTGTAAAAGAGCAGGTGGCTCCCACGGGTCAGATAGCAGGTACTGACCGGTATAGCGGGTGGACACAACAGGCAGGCAGCAGTCTCTGGGTTAGCAGACGGGTGGTCACGGTACGTGACGGAAGAAGTCTCTTGACTAGCAGGCAGGTAATTGTTTATTACAGTCCGGACGGTGCAGGACTGGGGCAGAGGCGAAGGCTTTCTTTAAGGAAAGAAAGGCCTCCTCGGCTTCGGGCGACCATACCTTGGGATTAGCCCCCTTACCGGTGAGCGCAGATATGGGAGTAGTCCAGGACGAGAAGTGTGGGATGAAGAGACGATAGTAATTGGCGAAGCCCAGGAATCGCTGTATCGCCTTCAACCCCTCCGGATGGGGACACCTCAGGACAGCAGAGAGCTTCTCGGGATCCATTCACAAGCGTGTCTGGGAGATAACATAGCCCAAGAATGGAAGGGAGGTCTGGTCGAAGAGGCACTTCTCGTACTTGGCATAGAGGTGGTTCTGCCTGAGCCTAAGCAGGACCTGACGAACATCCCTCCGGTGTGTGGGGAGATCAGGAGAGAAGACCAAGATATCGTCCAGGTATACCACCACGCAGGAGTACAGGAGATCGCGGAAGATGTCATTGACCAGTTCTTGAAAGACGGCGGGAGCATTGCAGAGACCGAAGGGCATCACACGGTACTCATAGTGACCGTCCCTGGTATTGAATGCTGTCTTCCACTCGTCTCCTTGACGGATACGGACCAGGTTATATGCTCCCCGAAGATCCAGCTTGGAGAAGATCCTGGCGCCTTTGAGGCGATCAAACAACTCGGAGATGAGCGGCAGGGGGTATTTGTTTTCAAAGTGGCGATTCTCTCCCCAGGAGATAGAGACAGAAAAGGTTAGAGATGGAGAGGGCTTACTTTTGTCTAGGACGACCTCTCCAAGCGGACCTAGACACTGGAGTTTTCCGGCTTCTCCGGGCAGGAACGGATCAGGTGCTTTTTACTGCCACAATGGAAACAGCTCCTCTCGGCTCGGCGTGACTCTTGGCGAGATTTGACCATCTTGGTATGGTCGATCTGCATGGGCTCGGGTGAGTGCGCCCGGGAAGTGACAGATGAAGAGACAGGTCTCTGGAAAGTAGGAGCAAGGCGGGAAACCTCCTCTCACGGGTGGTCTCTTTGGTACATTCCTGGAACCGGATGTCAATCCGGGTAGCTAGTGTCACCAAGTCATCCAGGGTGGTTGGAATGTCCCGACCGGCAAGTTCGTCTTTAATCCGACAGGAGAGACCCTCCCAGAAGACGGACACCAGGGCCTCGTTATCCCAGGCAAGCTCAGAAGCGAGGGTACGGAACCGTATGGCATATTGGCCCACTGTGAGACTCCCTTGGCGGAGACGTAGCAGAGAGGAGGCTGACGAGGTCTTTCGTCCCGATTCATCGAAGACTTTCCGGAAAGCAGAGAGGAAAGCTGACAAGTTGGATACCAGGGGATCCCCTCTCTCCCACAGGGGATTTAGCCAAGCCAGTGCTTCCCCAGTGAGATGGGACATGATGAAGGCCACTTTGGCCCGGTCGGTGGTAAAGTGATGTGCCAAGAGTTCAAAGTGCAGGGTGCACTGGTTAATGAAGCCTTGAGCCAAGGTGGGGTCTCCACCAAAACGAGGCGGTGCAGAGAGCCGGGGACCCGGACCGGGTACCATGGTATTGATGGGCAGCGGCGCTGCCGGGGTGTGAGTCGTACGACTGGAGGCTGGTCCTGGTGGAGCAGTCAGTGTGTCCAGGCAGGAGTTGACATTACGCAGGTGGTTCAGGATGGATTCCTGTTGGGATCTCTGACGCGAGACTTCGTGGAACAGGTCAGAGAGCGAGGGAGCTTGGGTGCCACCGGGTTCCATGGCCCGAGCAAACTGTAACGGGTCCGGGTGGTGGAACCTCTGTGCCTTGGAACAAGGAGGGAGCCAGAGGGGCAGGTGCTACTCTGGGGACGACCTTGCTACAGCATAGAGGGAAATCGTATTTACCCTGCGTGTCATTTCTCCCAGGAAGTCCTCTAAAGCTGCTTGCACTTGAAATGTGGCCTGAACATTACTGCTGGTACTTTTCTGTGGGAATTTGCTTGCCTCCTACAAGTCTGGAATATTTCCAGCAAACTATGGTACAACGCCATGGTATTAGCACTACCCCCAGTACCAGTAGCGAAGTCATCCCCAATTTCCTTCTCAGGAATTTTATTTGGTAGACTGAGTAGCTGCCCAAATACATTTTCTCACAAAGGAGCTGAAGATAGAGTGGCAGTAGGTGCAAGTTTCTCCAGCCTGTTAGATATTAGAGGGTGAACGGCAGCACATTGAATCAGTGGTCAGCACTGAAGCCTTGCAGAGCTGGGATCCTGGGTTCAAATCCCAGCAAGAACATCTGCAAGGACTTTGTATGTTCTCCCCGTGTTTGCGTGTTTCTTCCTCAGTAAAATTAGAGTGTCCGGGAACCTTCCCACATACTTTTCTTAGCAAGGACTGCTTCTCGGCAGGGATGAACGGTCCCTCCAGAGAATCCTCTGGTATGCCTTGGCTTCTACCTCAGGAGAGTTCATGATAGCGCTAACTTTGCAGCTGCTATGGGGCTCTTGAGCGGGTGAGAAAGGTTATCCCTCAGAATCAAATCCTCTGGTGGGCACAATGTTTTTCAATCTGAAACAGCTTCTCAGTGGGAGTTGTATTTCACCACAGCCATATTCTTTAGCTCGGTGAAAGGACTGGCATACAGGGAAACCGTATCTACCCCGGCTGTCATTTCTCCGTCACCAGGTTCCGCCCATTGTCACACACGACCATGCCTGGCTGTATGGTCAGCGGTGAGAGCCACAGATCAGGCTGCTGTGTTACAGCTTTCAACAACTCTGCAGCGCTGGGCGGTTTGTCAATTAAGCATTAGGCATGTTATCTTCAGCACAGCCTGTTGCCGCTTGGCCAAGGCAGTGCTGCAGTGACTGATGTAGTCATTTCGGAGATGGAGGAGGAGGTGCATTAGCTGAAAAATGTGATTAATTTGAGGTTAAATTGGTGACGCTGTTTTTTATACTAAAGAAAGATCCTATTGTTTTGGTTTTTTTACGTTATTTGTTAAGACAAATGCATTCACCGGGAAATGTCATTTTAATATTTTACAACCTTATCAGGCAATGTGGTGTGTGACACATCATCAGACACATCCTGTTTTATTTATGATGGAGGGACTCTGAAAGTCATAAAGCCTATTTTTATAGGGCCATCAGACGGCCCTTACTATTCTTAAAAGGCCAGCAGTCAGCCCTCGCTATTGTTAGAGAGCCATCAGCCGGCTATGCTTTGTTGTTCCCATTATTAAAAAGTGGGACTCCTATACTGTTATTGCGTATCCAGTGACTGCAAGGGCTGCCAAAAATTTGGACGCAACTCAATACCCCTTTGAAGAGACATAGAGGAGGGTCTCAGTAAAAAAAATGTTCCCATTATAAAGGAGCTGGTGGTAATGCCCATGCTGTGACTGCAAGGGCTGCCAAAATTTGGGAAAAACGACAATAAAAATTTAAAGACACATAGAGCAGGGCCACAGTAACGACAAATTCCATTTAGAAAGGAGAGAGTCTGCTATATGTGGTGCCCTGCTGCGCACTGGTGCCACAAATCCCAGAGGGGTGCATAGATGGAATTCTCCCCAGTGGCCTCAATACATACAGACACCTTCACCCAAGTCCACTAGATGGAGCCCTGTCAGGTATATAAATACTGGGGGGTGGAGTTCAGTAAGTCAGTCAGTGGGAAGCAGACAGTGTGACACCATGCTGCAGCCCCAGACAAGCTGAAGTCTGTGTGGCTGAAGGCCAGGCTAGGCCCAAGCTGCGGGCTAGTCTGGCCAGTGAGAGCCTGGAGCGGGCTAGAACGCAAGTGAGAGTTCCTGTCAGACACAGACAGGGACAGAACTCAGAGAGTCTGCTCAGGGAGTCTGCATGAGAGAGTCTGCAGACTGAGGAGAAGAAAGAAAAATGCATAGGGGGCAGAGGAGCATAACAGGCTCACCCCGAACCATATACCGGACACCGGGTCCGCGCCTACAGGGATCTTTATGACCAGTAGGAACAACCAGAATCCCTGGAGAACTACAAGTCCCAGGTTAACCAACCGCTGACCACAGCAACATGGTTAGGTACCACTAAGGCTCCAGCGACCAGGAATAGTGGGAACCAGGAGAAAACCCTACCGCCAGGTCAGTAGGTACAAGAAGGAAGCAGTAAGCAAGCCAGGCCTAGCTCCAGGCAGGCCCGAAGCTTAGAGAGTAAAAGACACAGATCAGGAGGCCTTACACCCGCTCACTGGGGAGATTCCAGAAATGTACCCTTCGCCCTGAGTGCCCTGGACCGTACCTGCGTCACCATCAGTAAAGGTATTGAAGTTTGCCCTTGTGTGTGTGTCGGTACATCCTCTGGGACCGTCCTGCTGTCTCTCTCCTGCTTCCACCATCTTTCTACACCTCTACACTGCCCTGAGGCCTGCTCCACCTGTGGGGAGCCGTCCCATCATAGCTGTCCCTAACATCAGCCTCAGTGGACTGCCGCAGCGCTGGTAACCTCTAACCAGAATCCACAGATGGCGTCACGAATAATCCAAAAAACCCCATATAATAGAAGTTCCCCTTTTCACTGACCGCCCTGGGTCACGGACCGTGATATCCCCCAGCAACCAGAGGCCCGGCTGCCGAGCACCCCACGGCCCTGGGGGCATGTCATATACAGTTATAGGGTATGCAGTGAGTCCAATGGCTGACCAATTTTAGGAAAAACCCCACTAAGAATTTAAAGACACACAGAGCAGGGCCACAGTAACAAGTATGACATGTTCCCATTAGAAAGAAGAGGGTCTGCTATACAGTTATAGGGTATGCAGTGAGTCCAACGGCTGACCAATTTTAGGAAAAACCCCACTAAGAATTTAAAGATACATAGAGCAGGGTCACAGTAACAAGGTACAACATGTTCCAATTAGAAAGGAGAGGGTCTGCTATACAGTTATAGGGTATGCAGTGAGTCCAACGACTGACCAATTTTAGGAAAAACCCCACTAAGAATTTAAAGACACACGGATCAGGGCCACAGTAACAAGGTACGACATGTTCACATTAGAAAGGAGAGGGTCTGCTATACAGTTATAGGGTATGCAGTGAGTCCAACGACTAACAATTTTAGGAAAAACCCCACTAAGAATTTAAAGACACATAGAGCAGGGCCACAGTAACGACAAATTCCCATTAGAAAGGAGAGAGTCTCTCACAGTGTTGGCCTGCTATGCTGCTTTGCTGCCATGTGCCTGATCATGCTGGTGGTGGTCAGGCTGGTCGTTTTGCCACCCCTGCTGATGCTGGCCTGGCAGGTGGTGCAAATGGCCTTTTTGGGGTTATCGGCAGAGTCTTTAAAAAATAACCAGACTCGGGAAGACCTAACAGTTGTACTGGCAACTTCCTTCGTGTTGGTGTTACGGGGAACGGTTGCCTGCCTTCTGTCTGCGGCAACCACACTGCTTCTTCCTGCCTGTTGGGGTGCTCTGCCTCCCTCCCCCTGTGTGCTGCTGTCCTCGATCTGCATGTCCTCCTGCCAGGTTGGGTCAGTTACCATATCATCCACCACCTCGTCTTCCACTTCCGCACCCTGGTCCTCCTCCTGACTTTCTGGCAATTGTGTCTCATCATCGTCCACCTCTTGTGACACTTTCCCACCATCGCCTTCGTGTGACCGTGGTTGCTAAAATATTTGGGCATCGCTACACGCGATCTCCTCTTGCCCCGCTTCAAGTGGACCGGGCGAGAGGCCCGAATCTATAAATGGAAAAGTGAAGAGCTCTTCAGAGTGTCCAAGTGTGGGATCAGTTGTCTCTGGGTACTCAGCATGGTGGGAGGATGGAGGATCAAGGTGAGGAATATGAGGTCCAGACTCACGGCTACTGAGACTTGACCGTGTGGAAGACAGGGTGGTGATGGTGGTGGTGGCTAAGTGACTGGAAGCATTATCCGCTATCCAACCAACAACCTTTTGACATTGCTCTGGGTTGAATAGTGGTGTGCTGCAGTCCCCTAGAAATTGGGACAGGAAGGTCAGGCGAGAAGATGTGGGTGTTTGTTGTGGCACAATTTCGGCTTGCCCACGGCCTTGTCCTCGGCCTCTGCATGCACCATTACCATCACGTCCAGTTTCCCGTCCCTTGCCACGTGCCTTGCCCATTTTAAATGGAGGACAGTATCTTCCACGCTCACTACAAATGACTGAGTTTGGAGCGAACTTATATGTGATCCGTGTGACGGAGAAAACAGAGTTTTAAATACCTGGCCTGTAGGTAAGTAGTTTGAACAGCAAACTGCAGTGAATTGCTTCAATGACACACTAAAGGAAATTTTTAATGTAAGCCAGAAATGGCAGTATTTTCTGATAACGTATATATGATCCGTGTGACGGAGAAAACAGAGTTTTAAATACCTGGCCTGTAGGTAAGTAGTTTGAACAGCAAACTGCGGTGAATTGCTTCAATGACACACTAAAGGAAATTTTTAATGGAGGCCAGAAATGGCAGTATTTTCTGACAACGTATATGTGATCCATTTGACAGAGAAAACACAGTTTTAAATAGCTGGATTTCTAGCGCTGTAATATGGAAAGGACCTGGCTGTATTCTGCAGTGCCAACAAGCAAATGGCGCAGAGAAAATGGTGTTCTCTGGATTGCTTTTTGAGCAAATAATGAGGATAAAGATCCAAAGAAAAGTATTCCTGGCCCCTGAGACCTGGGCCTTTATATAGAAATATCTAACAGCAGCAGAAGGCAGAATTGGAATGGAGCCTCTTGTGCTATATGCACTGCAGTCTGTTATATACACAGCCTGCCTATACACCCTGCCTGCCTAATATCTCTGCAGATGGATTAGTCCTCAGAAGGACTGTTTGTTAAGATGGATATGTGTAATGTACGTTTTTTCTCCCTACACTACCTAATGCACAATCAAATCTGTCGCAGCAGCAGCTCTCCCTACACTGTCTGATCCGGAGTGACTGTGACGAGCATGGTGGCGCACGGTCTGATATAGACCTGATGACGCTGTGCGGCCAGCCAATCACTGTAATGCCCACAACCAACATGGCTACGGCATTACAGTGCATGGCAGGCAATCCCTGCATGTTCATTGGCTCTCTAAAGAGCGCCAAACATGCAGGGAGGGGACCCGAGTTCCCGCCCGAGCAACCCAGAAATACTCAGCGAGCGCCGAGCATCTCGAGCAGTGAGATGCTCGGGTGAGCACCGAGCAGTAGCGAGCATGCTCGCTCATCACTAGTCCCTATTACTACACCTGCTGTGTGCTCTCTAGATGGTAAAACAAACCTCTAGACCAGCGGCCCCCCCTCCTCCTCAAGGGCCCCATAGCGACCGCTGGGCAGTGCAGGGACATCGAGTCTCCCTGCTCTGCCTGGAGTGTAACTGTGCACAGTTACAATAGCGTAGCTCCGGGTGGGCCCCCATAGAGCGCAGTGCTACGCTACTGGGTGGAGAAGACCCTGGTGGACCTATGTAGGCTTGCACAATATCCTACAGAGCGTTCATCCATCAAGTCTCCATGGTTCGAGATCGAACCGAAGGCCGTTTAATAATAATAATAATAATATAACTAAAATATAATTTATGTTGGTAACTATACCTGTGAGAGAGAAATAGTAATGAAAGTAGTTCAATGAATTTCCACTTAGTTTCCACTCCAAAAACTCTTAAAAAAGACTTGGTGTGAATAAGTAACCTGTCTGAAAAGTGCAGGTCAGTGAAGGCACAGTGAGCTGTCATAAGAGCATATAGCTGAGTAAGCAAGCAGAGCACCAGAGAGAGCGCCCCCCACAGGCGCCCTGAAGCATATCATTATCTCCAAACTGAAAGTAAAGATTACACAAGAACCACAGGACGGATTTCATCGACCAAGGTATCATATTAATCAGTGTAATGTCGCCCACCTGACAGTGTATGTAGTTTACTGAGCACAATCCTGCTGACAGTTGCGCTTTAACTTATACTTCTTCGCTTGTTTTCGATCTGTCTAAATGAACATTTCGAACACATCGGGGTGAGTGTTATCATCCGAGGGAAATGAAACAATTTTTTTCCCGGGTGTCATCCTTGTTGCAACTGTTTTTTTCTCATCCGTTTTTTTTCACTGAAGCAGGCACTGTCTGACCTTTTTTTATCCATTGACTCTTAACAATGGATCACTTAAAAATGGATGGAACTCTGAATTCTGTGAGTGTGTCCGTTTTACATGGATCCTATAGATTTTGACGACCGAATCTGATCCACAAATCGGATGAGAATAGGACCTGCTTTGAGTCTGACAGACCCGTTTTTAAACTGATGTATGTATGGATCAATGACACTCTATAGATCAGTGTACAGTCTGTAAAAAAAATGGAGAGCACTAGGACATGTCACACAGATGATTAAATGTAGCCTTAGTTCACACTTTCAGTATTTGGTCAGTATTTTACATCAGTGGTGCTTCTATGATACTTTTCCTCTGATTTTGGCTTACAAATACTGATGTAAAATACTGATAAAATACTGACAGTGTGAACGTGGCCTAATAGTTATTTCCTGAGTGTAGCTATCAGCACTGGAGAGGTCGCAGTTTCACAAAGGTTCTAGTGTGTAAGTATGTCGGCATCCCAACTGCCACATATGAAGAAATTTATATTATAAATAGCAAATAGTTACAGTGTAACAGTGGCCTAGTTACAGTTTTTCATTGGCTACCAGGAGCTTCCAATTATCCCTCTGGTTTGGCAAATTCATAAAAAATACTTACAAATCATTCTGAAATGAATTAGTCATCATCCTCTTTCTATAGAGCCTGCGATATTCACATTAAGCACAGATTTTCATATTTATGACTTCTGAATGACAAACTCATGAGTGTTTTCTCTCTATTTCCTAATTCCTTTCCTGTTATGCTTATTGGCAGACACATATTATGGGGGGATGTTTCTTATTAAATGAGCAATAATTTCAGTATGAATTACAGTGACAAAAAATAATCGAATCATCATTAAAAACAACCATACTTCACAATTAAGTCACCATGAAATCCCCAGGGTGTTGTCTCCGGCTGGTCCCCACCTTATGTCCTGTTGTAGTTTTTAAGAAATGTATCATGCATTTTAAAGGGTTGTCTAGTATGAGAAAAAAAGTCTACTATTTTATTTGCCACATCTGCCATCATGTTGCACTGTATGTGGCGTTGCAGCTTAGCCCGCAAAAAGAGCACCGGCAATGATGGTACGTCGCAACTTTATATATTGGCACAACTGGTCTTTATGGGGTTTTTCCTGACTAGTCATGAAATGAGAGGAGCATCTCATCTCAGGTGGCGGTATGATATGTCTTACCGGGGGCAGCATTTTGCCACCCCCCATCAGTGGGATTTATCTGGTTGCCTGTTTTTTGCATGCAATTGCATTTTGCGTCTTTTAGACAAAAATACAATTGTTAATATGACCATCGTGCCAAGAAGAGCCCTAATCAGCCTCCCAACCCTATGTGCAGCAGCATGGTAAGATCACCTCCTAACACTGCTAACATCAGTGCAGCAGTAGATGAAGATGGCGGGGAAAGTAATCTTTATGGAGCCGAAAATTCAAAAGATGTTTACTGTAGGTGAGCACAATATAGAGAGTGGGCAGAGTATAGAGAGATGAGATGTAGTATTGGGGGACAGTGTGAGGGCACAGCATAGGGAGGGGGCAGTATAGAGAGGGGAACAGTATAAAGAGGGTACAGTATGAGGGGGAACTGTGAAGATAGTAAAAATTGGAGGGGCCACGTAGGGGGGAGTGAAGCTAGATATAACATGAGGGGAAACCATGGAGAGGGAACAGCATGAAATGGAGATAGTGTCATGGTTTTAGTTCATAAAAATGGACTTAGTGGAGGTTATAGGTCATAAGGGGGACAGTGTCGCGGTTATAGTTCATAAGGGTGTACAGTGTGGAGGTAATTGTTTATAAGGGTGGACAGTGTGGAGGTAATAGTTCATAAGGGTGGACAGTGTGGAGGTAATAGTTCATAAGGGTAGACAGTGTGGTGGTTATACTTCACAAGGGTGGACAGTGTGGAGGCTATAGTTCATAGGGGGGCAGTGTGCCTGTTACAGTTCATAAGGAAGGACAATGTGGCAGTTATAGTTTATGAGAGATAACAGTGTGGTGGTCATAGTTCATAGAGGGGAACAATGTGGAGGTTATAGTTCATAAGGGATGACGGCGTGGCAGTTATAGTTCATAAGAGAATAGAAGACAATATAGGAGTGTGCCATGGTGAAATTCTAGGGATAATAAATAGGGAAGATGGAGTCTGCTCATCTGATGGAGTTGTGCAAGTCAGTCACAATTCTGATGGATGAGAGTAGAAGCAAAGTGGTATTCCTCGTACAGATTGCTACTCTACCTGTTGAAGCCGACAGAATGGCTCATTAAAACAATTGCACGGCAAATAATAAGAAAAAAAACACTGTGGTGGGCTCTGTTATGATGAAGACAAGGATGAGGAGTAGTGTTGAACGAGGACTAAAATGCTCGGGTGCTCGAAGCTCGGGCCGAGCTCACTGTGATACTCGGGTGCTCGACCCGAGCAACGAGCCCAATGTTAGTCTATGGAAGACCCGAGCAATTTGCGGCGGCACCCCCGGCAGTCTGTAGAAAGCCTAAAAAGTGCCCAAAACGATAGTGACAGTGCTCAAAAGACATGGGGACAGTATGGGCATCGCCCCAGGAAGCATTTCTGACCCCCAGGTCACTGCTGTCAACAACGTGGTCAGAGGTATTAAGCCACTTTTACGGGCTCACAATAAAACGTTCAAAAACGAAACGGAAACGGTTTTCCTGTGAAATATGTTAAGGAACATCCTTTACAGGGTAAAGACTTGTGTATAAGGTAAAATAAATAACCGAAAACAAAAATACTCCTCCACACCTTAGGCTATGTTCACAAGCAGCATTTTTTATGCGTTTTTGCACTTTTGTATTGCTTTCAACCGTGACAAACGCATTCACCGGGAAATGTCATTTTAACATTTTACAATCTTATCTGGCCATGTGCTGTGTGACACATGCATACAGTGCTGAAAAGACATGGGTATAGCATGGGGAAGACCCCTGGAAGCATCTCTGACACCCTGGTCACTGCCTAAAAGTGTGCCCATCAGAAGTGATCCTTGCCGCATCAGAAGATGCCGACTTGCAACTATCCCCGTGCAAGCCCTTGTCCCAGGACAGTGTTCAATTGTAGCTCCCCCATTCCTTGCAATGCAAGTGCAAGTATGCAGCCTGCAACCCACCCACCCCCAGGCTGCAATACCATACTGCTAGCTTGCTTGCACTTGAAATTGAGCCTTTTAGGCATGTGGAGGCAGACGCCGGCCACCATGTCTTGGCTGCATTGGCGGCCTGGTATCCATACTCAGTCCCCAGTCGCCCGGCGGCCGGGTGTCCACGCTCAGTCCCCAGCCGCCAGGGGGCGGCCGGGTGTCCATACTCGGTCCCCAGTCGCCCGGCGGCTGGGTGTCCACGCTCTGTCCCAAGCCACCAGTAGGTGGCCGGGTGTCCATACTCGGTCCCCAGCCGCCCCGCAGCCGGGTGCCCACACACGGTCCCCAGCCGCCTGGGGGCGGCCGGATGTCCATAAACGGTCCCGAGCCACCTCTATTTCTCCTGGGAACTTCCCCCACACTTTTCTTAGCCTGGCCTGCTTTAGGGCAGCATTGGACGAGCCCACCAAAGAACCAGACTCCTCCGGTGGGCCCTGGCTTCTCCATCAGGGGAGTTGAGAGTGCCAAGGAGAGGAGCATGATGATGATGATAGAAGTTAGCATCTGCTTTGTTTTCTTGTAATGCAAGCGTAAGTGTGCAACCTGCCACCCACCCACCCCCAGGCTGCAATACCATATTGCTTGCTTGCTTGCACTTGAAATTGGGCCTTTTAGGCATGTGGAGGCAGACGCCGGCCACCATGTCATGGCTGCGTCGGTGGCCTGGTATCCATACTCATTCCCCAGCCCCCCAGCGGCCGGGTGTCCACGCTCGGTCCCCAGCCGTGCAATGCCCCTTGAAACAGACGTGGATTACAGCATACTAAAAACCTTCTACCCATTATTGGGGAGTGGGTCTCCCTTAGTGTTCGCCTATGCATTGAAAAGCAAAAGCTGACTAAAATTAGGAGGAAATGCAATGCCCGTTGGAACAGTCGTGGAGGTTAGAGGTAATTAAAAACAACATTTCAATGCCCTTTGGAAGAGATGTGGGGTTCAGAGTGCTTTAACAAGACGGTTTTAATGCCCCTTGGAAGAGACGTGGAGGTCACAGTACCTTAACAAGACAGTTTTAATGCCCCTTGGAAGAGTGGTGGAGGTTACAGTGGGATAAAAAGACAATATCAATGCCCCTTGGAAGAGACGTGGAGGTCACAGTAGCTTAACAAGACGGTTTTAATGCCCCTTGGAAGAGTGGTGGAGGTTACAGTGGAATAAAAAGACAATATCAATTCCCCGTGGAAGAGACGCGGAGGTCACAGTAGCTTAACAAGACGGTTTTAATGCCCCTTGGAGAAGTGGTGGAGGTCGCAGTACCTTAACAAGACGGTTTTAATGCCCCTTGGAAGAGACGTGGAGGTCAGAGTGGTTTAACAAGACGGTTTTAATGCCCCTTGGAAGAGTGGTGGAGGTTACAGTGGAATAAAAAGACAATATCAATGCCCCGTGGAAGAGACGTGGAGGTCACAGTAGCTTAACAAGACGGTTTTAATGCCCCTTGGAAGAATGGTGGAGGACGCAGTGGAATAAAAAGACAATATCAATGCCCTTTGGAAGAGTGGTGGAGGTCGCAGTAGCTTAACAAGACGGTTTTAATGCCCCTTGGAGAAGTGGTGGAGGTCGCAGTAGCTTAACAAGACGGTTTTAATGCCCCTTGGAAGAGTGGTGGAGTTTACAGTGGAATAAAAAGACAATATCAATGCCCCGTGGAAGAGACGTGGAGGTCACAGTAGCTTAACAAGACGGTTTTAATGCCCCTTGGAAAAGTGGTGGAGGTCGCAGTAGCTTAACAAGACGGTTTTAATGCCCCTTGGAGAAGTGGTGGAGGTCGCAGTAGCTTAACAAGAGGGTTTTAATGCCCCTTGGAAGAGACGTGGAGGTCAGAGTGGTTTAACAAGACAGTTTTAATGCCCCTTGGAAGAGTGGTGGAGGTTACAGTGGAATAAAAAGACAATATGAATGCCCCGTGGAAGAGACGTGGAGGTCACAGTAGCTTAACAAGACGGTTTTAATGCCCCTTGGAAGAATGGTGGAGGTTGCAGTGGAATAAAAAGACAATATCAATGCCCCTTGGAAGAGTGGTGGAGGTCGCAGTAGCTTAACAAGACGGTTTTAATGCCCCTTGGAAAAGTGGTGGAGGTCGCAGTAGCTTAACAAGATGGTTTTAATGCCCCTTGGAGAAGTGGTGGAGGAAGCAGTACCTTAACAAGACGGTTTTAATGCCCCTTGGAAGAGACGTGGAGGTCAGAGTGGATTAACAAGACGGTTTTAATGCCCCTTGGAAGAGTGGTGGAGGCTACAGTGGAATAAAAAGACAATATCAATGCCCCGTGGAAGAGACGTGGAGGTCACAGTAGCTTAACAAGACTGTTTTAATGCCCCTTGGAAGAATGGTGGAGGTCGCAGTGGAATAAAAAGACAATATCAATGCCATTTGGAAGAGTGGTGGAGATCGCAGTAGCTTAACAAGACGGTTTTAATGCCCCTTGGAGAAGTGGTGGAGGTCGCAGTAGCTTAACAAGACGGTTTTAATGCCCCTTGGAAGAGTGGTGGAGGTTACAGTGGAATAAAAAGACAATATCAATGCCCCGTGGAAGAGACGTGGAGGTCACAGTAGCTTAACAAGACGGTTTTAATGCCCCTTGGAAGAATGGTGGAGGTCGCAGTGGAATAAAAAGACAATATCAATGCCCTTTGGAAGAGTGGTGGAGGTCGCAGTAGCTTAACAAGATGGTTTTAATGCCCCTTGGAAAAGTGGTGGAAGTCGCAGTAGCTTAACAAGACGGTTTTAATGCCCCTTGGAAGAATGGTGGAGGTCGCAGTGGAATAAAAAGACAATATCAATGCCCTTTGGAAGAGTGGTGGAGGTCGCAGTAGCTTAACAAGATGGTTTTAATGCCCCTTGGAAAAGTGGTGGAGGTCGCAGTAGCTTAACAAGACGGTTTTAATGCCCTTGGAGAAGTGGCGGAGGTCACAGTAGCTTAACAAGACGGTTTTAATGCCCCTTGGAAGAATGGTGGAGGTCGCAGTGGAATAAAAAGACTATATCAATGCCCTTTGGAAGAGTGGTGGAGGTCGCAGTAGCTTAAAAAGACGGTTTTAATGCCCCTTGGAGAAGTGGTGGAGGTCGCAGTAGCTTAACATGGCGGTTTTAATGCCCTTTGGAAGAATGGTGGAGGTCGCAGTGGAATAAAAAGACAATATCAATGCCCTTTGGAAGAGTGGTGGAGGTGGCAGTAGCTTAACAAGACGGTTTTAATGCCCCTTTGAGAAGTGGTGGAGGTCGCAGCAGCTTAACAAGATGGTTTTAATGCCCCTTGGAAGAATGGTGGAGGTCGCAGTGGAATAAAAAGACAATATCAATGCCCTTTGGAAGAGTGGTGGAGGTCGCAGTAGCTTAACTAGATGGTTTTAATGGCCCTTGGAGAAATGGTGGAGGTCGCAGTAGCTTAACAAGACGATTTTAATGCCCCTTGGAAGAGTGCTGGAGGTTACAGTGGAATAAAAAGACAATATCAATGCCCCGTGGAAGAGACGAGGAGATCACAGTAGCTTAACAAGATGGTTTTAATGCAACTTCGAAGAATGGTGGAGGTTGCAGTGGAATAAAAAGACAATATCAATGCCCCTTGCAAGAGTGGTGGAGGTCGCAGTACCTTAACAAGACGGTTTTAATGCCCCTTAGAAAAGTGGTGGAGGTCGCAGTAGCTTAACAAGACGGTTTTAATGCCCCTTGGAGAAGTGGTGGAGGTCGCAGTAGCTTAACAAGACGGTTTTAATGCCCCTTGGAAGAGACGTGGAGGTCAGAGTGGTTTAACAAGACGGTTTTAATGCCCCTTGGAAGAATGGTGGAGGTCGCAGTGGAATAAAAAGACAATATCAATGCCCTTTGGAAGAGTGGTGGAGGTCGCAGTAGCTTAACAAGACGGTTTTAATGCCCCTTTGAGAAGTGGTGGAGGTCGCAGTAGCTTAACAAGATGGTTTTAATGCCCCTTGGAAGAATGGTGGGGGTCGCAGTGGAATAAAAAGACAATATCAATGCCCTTTGGAAGAGTGGTGGAGGTCGCAGTAGCTTAACAAGACAGTTTTAATGGCCCTTGGAGAAGTAGTGGAGGTCTCAGTAGCTTAACAAGACAATTTTAATGCCCCTTGGAAGAGTGGTGGAGGTTACAGTGGAATAAAAAGACAATATCAATGCCCCGTGGAAGAGACGAGGAGATCACAGTAGCTTAACAAGATGGTTTTAATGCCACTTCGAAGAATGGTGGAGGTTGCAGTGGAATAAAAAGACAATATCAATGCCCCTTGGAAGAGTGGTGGAGGTCGCAGTACCTTAACAAGACGGTTTTAATGCCCCTTAGAAAAGTGGTGGAGGTCGCAGTAGCTTAACAAGACGGTTTAAATGCCCCTTGGAGAAGTGGTGGAGGTCGCAGTAGCTTAACAAGACGGTTTTAATGCCCCTGGGAAGAGACGTGGAGGTCAGAATGGTTTAACAAGACGGTTTTAATGCCCCTTGGAAGAATGGTGGAGGTCGCAGTGGAATAAAAAGACAATATCAATGCCCTTTGGAAGAGTGGTGGAGGTCGCAGTAGCTTAACAAGACGGTTTTAATGCCCCATGGAGGAGTGGTGGAAGTCGCAGTAGCTTAACAAGACGGTTTTAATGCCCCTTGGAAGAATGGTGGAGGTCGCAGCGGAATAAAAAGACAATATCAATGCCCTTTGGAAGAGTGGTGGAGGTCGCAGTAGCTTAACAAGACGGTTTTAATGCCCCTTGGAAAAGTGGTGAAGGTCGCAGTAGCTTAACAAGACGGTTTTAATGCCCCTTGGAGAAGTGGTGGAGGTCACAGTAGCTTAACAAGACGGTTTTAATGCCCCTTGGAAGAATGGTGGAGGTCGCAGAGGAATAAAAAGACTATATCAATGCCCTTTGGAAGAGTGGTGGAGGTCGCAGTAGCTTAAAAAGACGGTTTTAATGCCCCTTGGAGAAGTGGTGGAGGTCACAGTAGCTTGACAAGACGGTTTTAATGCCCCTTGGAAGAATGGTGGAGGTCGCAGTGGAATAAAAAGACAGTATCAATGCCCTTTGGAAGAGTGGTGGAGGTGGCAGTAGCTTAACAAGACGGTTTTAATGCCCCTTTGAGAAGTGGTGGAGGTCGCAGTAGCTTAACAAGACGGTTTTAATGCCCCTTGGAAGAGGGGTGGAAGTTACAGTGGAATAAAAAGACAATATCAATGCCCCGTGGAAGAGACGAGGAGGTCACAGTAGCTTAACAAGATGGTTTTAATGCCACTTCGAAAAATGGTGGAGGTTGCCGTGGAATAAAAAGACAATATCAATGCCCCTTGGATGAGTGGTGGAGGTCGCAGTACCTTAACAAGACGGTTTTAATGCCCCTTGGCAAAGTGGTGGAGGTCGCAGTAGCTTAACAAGACGGTTTTAAATCCCCTTGGAGAAGTGGCGGAGGTCGCAGTAGCTTAACAAGACGGTTGTCATGCCCCTTGGAAGAGACGTGGAGGTCAGAGTGGTTTATCAAGACAGTTTTAATGCCACTTGGAAGAGTGGTGGAGGTTATAGTGGAATAAAAAGACAATATCAATGCCCTGTGGAAGAGACGTGGAGGTCACAGAAGCTTAACAAGATGGTTTTAATGCCCCTTGGAAGAATGGTGGAGGTCGCAGTGGAATAAAAAGACAACATCAATGCCCCTTGAAAGAGTGGTGGAGGTCGCAGTAGCTTAACAAGACGGTTTTAATGCGCCTTGGAGAAGTGGTAGAGGTCGCAGTAGCTTAACAAAACAGTTTTAATGCCCCTTGGAAGAGACGTGGAGGTCAGCGTGGTTTAACAAGACGGTTTTAATGCCCCTTGGAAGAGTGGTGGAGGTCGCAGTAACTTAAAAAGACTGTTTTAATGCCCCTTGGAGAAGTGGTGGAGGTCACAGTAGCTTAACATGACGGTTCTAATGCCCCTTGGAAGAATGGTGGAGGTCGCAGTGGAATAAAAAGACAATATCAATGCCCCTTGGAAGAATGGTGGTGGTCGCAGTAGCTTAACAAGACGGTTTTAATGCCCCTTGGAAAAGTGGTGGAGGTCGCAGTAGCTTAACAAGACGGTTTTAATGCCCCTTGGAGAAGTGGTGGAGGTCGCACTAGCTTAACAAGATGGTTTTAATGCCCCTTGGAAGAGACGTGGAGGTCAGAGTGGTTTAACAAGACAGTTTTAATACCCTTGGAAGAGTGGTGGAGGTTACAGTGGAATAAAAAGACAATATCAATGCCGCGTGGAAGAGACGTGGAGGTCAGAGTATCTTAACAATACGGTTTTAATGCCCCTTGGAAGAATGGTGGAGATCGCAGTGGAATAAAAAGACAATATCAATGCCCCTTGAAAGAGTGGTGGAGGTCGCAGAAGCTTAACAAGACTTTTTTGATGCCCCTTGGAGAAGTGGTGGAGGTCGCAGTAGCTTAACAAGACGGTTTTAATGCCCCTTGGAAGAGACGTCGAGGTCTGAGTGGTTTAACAAGGTTACAGTGGTGGAGGTTTCAGTGGAATAAAAAGACAATATCAATGCCCCGTGGAAGAGACGTGGAGGTCACAGTAGCTTAACAAGACGGTCTTAATGCCCCTTGGAACAATGGTGGAGGTCGCAGTGGAATAAAAAGACAATATTAATGCCCTTCGGAAGAGTGGTGGAGGTCGCATTAGCTTAACAAGACGGTTTTAATGCCCCTTGGGGAAGTGGTGGAGGTCGCAGTAGCTTCACAAGACGGTTTTAATGCCCCTTGGAAGAATGGTGGAGGTCGCAGTGGAATAAAAAGACAATATCGATGCCCTTTGGAAGAGTGGTGGAGGTCGCAGTAGCTTAACAAGACTCTTTTAATGGCCCTTGGAGAAGTGGTGGAGGTCGCAGTAGCTTAACAAGACGGTTTTAATGCCCCTTGGAAGAGTGGTGGAGGTTACAGTGGAATAAAAAGACAATATCAATGCCCCGTGGAAGAGACGTGGAGGTCACAGAAGCTTAACAAGACGATTTTTATGCCCCTTGGAAGAGTGGTGGAGGTTACAGTGGAATAAAAAGACAATATCAATGCCCCTTGGAGCAGTGGTGGAGGTCCCAGTAGCTTAACAAGACGCTTTTAATGCCCCTTGGCAAAGTGGTGGAGGTCGCAGTAGCTTAACAAGATGATTTTAATGCCCCTTGGAGAAATGTTGGAGGTCGCAGTTGTTATGTTCTGCTACCAGAGCTAAGGAAAGAGAGGAGATCTGTCCCTACGATAGAACTCAGCTAAAACCCTACGATGTAACAGGGGACCTGATCCTGCGATCAGACCTGCTAAAGTCCTAAGCTAGTCTGTACGGAGACCTATAGATGTGGGGAAGGAATCCCTACAAGTACTAAGGACTGGGAGGAAAATGGGACACCTCCTAACAGAAATAGTAGCAGACAGACGAACAAACAAAATACATAGAACAAAGAGGTCCGTAGACCAAGCAAACTAACAGAGTTAGATACAGAGCACAGGCTAGCTAGAAAGTAGTTAAACAATGAAGTCCAGCAAAGCCAGAAGGGCGGAGCAGGATTAAATAGGCCAACAAGGTCATGTGACCAGCAAAGGAAAAAAAAACTAAGAGCAAGGTTCTAACAGTACCCCCCCTTCTAAGAGGATCCTCCGGATCCCCTAGGACCAGGCTTATCAGGAAATCTCCTGTGAAACGCTCTGATAAGTCTGGACGCGGAAACATCATCCGACCTCACCCAAGAGTTATCCTCGGGTCCGAAACCTTTCCAGGCCACAAGATACTGCAAACTACCTCTATACAGTCTAGAGTTAAGGATGCGAGAAATTTCATATTCCCCGTCCTCCACCACCGGAGGAACAGAGGCAGAGGCGTCACAATCCGATACAACAGCTTTTTTCAACAGAGAGACATGAAATACCGGATTAATTCTCCAGGAGGTAGGAACCTCCAACCTAACAGCAGATTGGTTGACAACCTGAAGCACCTTAAAGGGCCCTACAAACTTGGGACCCAATTTCTTAGAAGGAATCCTCAACCGCAGATTCCTAGAGGACAACCAAACCATGTCACCAACAGCGAACAAAACCTCCTGTCGTTTCCTATCAAAGTAGTCCTTAGATTTTCTGTTGGCCTCCTGAAGATTACCACGCACATCCGTCCAAACTCTCTCCAAATCACCGGAAAAATTCTCCTCCTCAGGCACGGCAGATCCCAACTTGGAGAACGACCGAAACGACGGATGTCTCCCAGAACAACAAAAAAAAGGCGAACAACCAGCAGAAGAAGATGTATGATTGTTCAGAGCAAATTCAGCAAGTGGCAGAAACTCAGACCACCCCTCTTGATTGTCTGCCACAAAACAACGCAAGAACTGCTCAACATCCTGGTTTTTCCTTTCTGTCTGGCCATTAGATTCAGGATGATATCCGGACGAGAACGATAAATGAACTCCCAACCTGTCACAAAAGGCACGCCAAAAACGAGCCACGAACTGAGGACCCCTATCAGAAACAATGTCAGTAGGAACGCCATGAAGTCTGACAATTTCCTTGACAAAGGCCTTAGCGAGAGTTTTAGCGCAGGGCAGTTTGACGAAGGGAACCAAGTGACACATCTTGCTAAAACGGTCCACGACCACCCAGATGACAGTAAAACCCTCAGAGGGGGGAAGGTCAGTTATAAAGTCCATAGCCAAATGTGTCCAAGGAGCACTGGGGACCTCCAAAGGACAAAGCAACCCCGCAGCAGGAGTATGTGAGGACTTAGATCTAGCACATATAGTACATTGACGCACCCACTTAATGACTTCCTTCTGCCATCCAGGCCACCAAAAACTGCGACCCACCAGTCTCTTGGTCTCAGAGATTCCGGGATGACCTGCCAACCGAGATTCGTGACACTCAACAAACAAATCTCTCCTAAAGGTCCCAGGCACAAACAACCTCCCATGAGGAGTGTTAGATGGGGCATTCTCCTGTGCTTTAAGAATCTCATCTTCCAAAACGGAGTCCAAAGCAGCTATCACAACACCTTCTTGTAAAATGTTCTCCTCTTTCTCAGCACCGACTATGGGAGAAAAACTGCGAGACAAGGCATCCGCCTTAACATTCTTAGTACCAGGGATGTAAGTAACAGAGAAATTAAACCACGAGAAAAACAGTGCACACCTAGCCTGACGGGCATTCAGGCGCTTGGCAGCATCAAGATATATCAGATTTTTATGATCCGTAAGAACCAGAACGGGAAATTCCGCACCTTCCAAGAAGTGGCGCCAGTGTTCAAATGCGAGTTTAATAGCCAATAATTCCCGATTACCAATATCGTAATTCAGTTCAGTCTCCGAAAATTTTTTTGAAAAAAAGGCACAGGGATGTAATCCATCCCCGTTATCCTGAGACAATACTGCGCCAACCCCCACAGAGGAAGCATCAACCTCAACCAAAAACGGCTTAGTCACATCAGGCTGCATAAGGATGGGAGCAGAGGTGAACCTCTCCTTGAGATACACAAAAGCTTCAATGGCCTCAGAAGACCACTGAACCGCATCAGCACCTTTCCTGGTGAGATCGGTCAGAGGTTTGACAATACTAGAAAAAATTTTTATGAATTTTCTGTAATAATTGGCGAAACCTAAAAACCTCTGTATCAATTTCAAACCAATAGGCCTAGGCCATTCCTGTACAGCTTGAACTTTAACCGGGTCCATCTCAAAACCTTCGCTGGAGATAATGTAACCCAAAAAACTAATTCTCTGTACAGCGAACTCACATTTCTCCAGCTTAGCAAAAAGCGAATTGTCCATTAATAACTGTAATACCTCACGTACGCTCCGCCAATGAGACTCCAGATCCGGCGAATAAATCAAAATGTCATCCAAATACACAACCACATTTTTGCCAATCAAAGGTCTAAGGATGTCATTGATAAGATTCTGAAAAAATGCAGGAGCATTAGTAAGACCAAAAGGCATAACCAGATTCTCAAAATGACCCACAGGAGTGTTAAAAGCAGTCTTCCATTCGTCACCCTCCTTCATGTGCAACAGATTGTATGCCCCCTTAAGGTCAATTTTAGAGAACCACTTGGCCCCCATTAACTGGTTAAACAGATCAGGAATCAATGGCAGTGGGTAAGGATTGCGTACAGTAATTTTGTTAATCTCACGAAAATCCAGACAAGGACGTAAACCGCCGTCCTTTTTTTTTACAAAAAAAAATCCAACCGCCACAGGAGACTTAGAGGGCCTAATGTGACCGGCGGCCAAACTTGTCTGTATGTATTCCTCCAAAGCCTTCCTCTCAGGAATAGTAAGGTTAAATAAACGACTTTTAGGAAGAGTCGCTCCAGGGACAAATTCAATAGAACAATCATAGTCTCTATGGGGAGGCAAAACTTGCGATTCCTTCTCAGAAAAAACTCTCCAAAAATCCTGAATAGGAACAGGCAATTCTCCCCTATCCAAAGCTGCAATACGCCCGTTACAACACTTGTCATAACATTTATGGCTCCAGGATTTAATTTCACTGGTAGACCAATCCAGTACAGGATTGTGAAATTTTAACCAGGGCAATCCCAATATTACTGGAGAAGGCAAGTTATTCAAAACTACCAAATCCAATTTCTCGTGGTGAACACCATTAATAGTGAGAGGAAATTCACAGACCTTGAGAGTAATATTCTTCAAAGGGGAACCATCCACCGAAACCACAGCAATGGGGGATGATAAAGGTTCGGGTTTTAAATTGAGTCTTTCCAAGAATCCCCCATCAATAACATTCAGAGTAGACCCACAATCAACAAACACCCGAAATTCCATTAATTTTTCCTGAGCAATCGTGGAAGCAGCTAAAAATACACCCTTGGAATTTAAACAGGCAATACGGGCATGACTGACCATTTTTTTTTCTTTCTTGATACGAAGCTCACAGTCTTTAATTAAATGACCAGATTTTCCGCAATAGAAACACAAGCCTTCAGAAAATCTGCGATCTTTTTCTTGAGAGCGAGGTGTCATCGCTCCAATCTCCATCGGTTCACCACTGTTAGTACACACATTCTCATAACCAGAAACTGACATAGCAGAGGATTTGCTCTCATTAACCCTTGCACGCAGTCTCCTATCCACCCGTATAGCTAATTGCATAGCCTGTTGCAAATCTTCAGGTGTAGGATAAGCAATTAGCAGGTCTTTAACCCTTTCACTGAGCCCAGCAAGAAATAGACTTTTCAGACTTTTCGTTCCACTCTGTTTGAGTAGACCATCGACGGAAATGAGTACAATATTTTTCCACATTACCTGATCCCTGTCTCAAACGTCTTAACTCAGTCTCAGCTGATGAGACACGATCAGGATCATCATATAATAGTCCCAAAGCAGAAAAAAAACTATCCACTGAACTGAAGCATGTATCACTAGGTTGCAAAGAAAAGGCCCACTCCTGAGGCTCTTTGCGCAAAAGTGACATTATAAACCCTATGCGCTGGGAATCATCCCCAGAGGACTTGGGTCTCAAACGAAAATACAATAAGCAAGCATTTTTAAATGAAAAAAATTCTCGGTGTTCACCAAAAAATAAATCCGGCAAACGTACCTTAGGCTCCAAGAAATGTGCTCCAGGACAGTTACTCACGTGTTGACGGAGCTCAGTCACCTCCAAAGAGAGTCCCTGCAGGTGTTTAGCCAAATCCAGAACCGACACCATGATGGAACAGAAAAAATCTTTCCTTAGAGCATTTGCTGGGCTGGACTTACTGTTATGTTCTGCTACCAGAGCTAAGGAAAGAGAGGAGATCTGTCCCTACGATAGAACTCAGCTAAAACCCTACGATGTAACAGGGGACCTGATCCTGCGATCAGACCTGCTAAAGTCCTAAGCTAGTCTGTACGGAGACCTATAGATGTGGGGAAGGAATCCCTACAAGTACTAAGGACTGGGAGGAAAATGGGACACCTCCTAACAGAAATAGTAGCAGACAGACGAACAAACAAAATATATAGAACAAAGAGGTCCGTAGACCAAGCAAACTAACAGAGTTAGATACAGAGCACAGGCTAGCTAGAAAGTAGTTAAACAATGAAGTCCAGCAAAGCCAGAAGGGCGGAGCAGGATTAAATAGGCCAACAAGGTCATGTGACCAGCAAAGGAAAAAAAACCTAAGAGCAAGGATCTAACAGCAGTAGCTTAACAAGACGGTTGTCATGCCCCTTGGAAGAGACGTGGAGGTCAGAGTGGTTTAACAAGACGGTTTTAATGCCCCTTGGAAGAGTGGTGGAGGTTACAGTGGAATAAAAAGACAATATCAATGCCCCATGGAAGAGACGTTGAGGTCAAAGTAGCTTAACAAGACGGTTTTAATGCCTCTTGGAAGAATGGTGGAGGTCGCAGTGGAATAAAAAGACTATATCAATGCTCTTTGGAGGTCGCAGAAGCTTAACAAGACGGTTTTAATGCCCCTTGGAGAAGTGCTGGAGGTCGCAGTATCTTAATAAGACGGTTTTAATGCCCCTTGGAAGAGTGGTGGAGTTTACAATGGAATAAAAAGACAATATCAATGCCCCGTGGAAGAGACGTGGAGGTCACAGTAGCTTAACAAGACGGTTTTAATGCCCCTTGGAAGAATGGTGGAGGTTGCTGTGGAATAAAAAGACAATATCAATGCCCCTTGAAAGAGTGGTGGAGGTCGCAGTAGCTTAACAAGATGGTTTTAATGCCCCTTGGAGAAGTGGTGGAGGTCGCAGTAGCTTAACAAGATGGTTTTAATGCCACTTGGAAGAGAATTGGAGGTCAGAGTCGTTTAACAAGACGGTTTTAATGCCCCTTGGGAGAGTGGTGGAGGTTACAGTGGAGTAAAAAGACAATATCAATGCCCCGTGGAAGAGACGTGGAGGTCACAGTAGCTTAACAAGACGGTTTTAATGCCCCTTGGAAGAATGGTGGAGGTTGCAGTGGAATAAAAAGACAAAATCAAAGCCCCTTGGAACAGTGATGGAGGTCGCAGTAGCTTAACAAGACGGTTTTAATGCCCCTTGGAAAAGTGGTGGAGTTCGCAGTAGCTTAACAAGACGGTTTTAATGCCCCTTGGAAGAATGGTGGAGGTTGCAGTGGAATAAAAAGACAAAATCAATGCCCCTTGGAACAGTGATGGAGGTCGCAGTAGCTTAACAAGATGGTTTTAATGCCCCTTGGAGAAGTGGTGGAGGTCGCAGTAGCTTAACAAGATGGTTTTAATGCCCCTTGGAAGAGACGTGGACGTCAGAGTGGTTTAACAAGACAGTTTTAATGCCCCTTGGAAGAGTGGTGGAGGTTACAGTGGAATAAAAAGACAATATCAATGCCCCTTGGAAGAGACATGGAGGTCACAGTAGCTTAACAAGACGGTTTTAATGACCCTTGGAAGAATGGTGGAGGTCGCAGTGGAATAAAAAGACAATATCAATACCCCTTGAAAGAGTGGTGGAGGTCGCAGTAGCTTAACAAGACGGTTTTAATGCCCCTTGGAAGAGACGTGGAGGTCAGAGTGGTTTAACAAGACGGTTTTAATGCCCCTTGGAAGAGTGGTGGAGGTTACAGTGGTATAAAAAGACAATATCAATGCCCCGTGGAAGAGATGTGGAGGTCACAGTAGCTTAACAAGACGGTTTTAATGCCCCTTGGAAGAATGGTGGAGGTCACAGTGGAATAAAAAGACAATATCAAAGCCCTTTGGAAGAGTGGTGGAGGTCTCAGTAGCTTAACAAGACGGTTTTAATGCCCCTTGGAAATGTGATGGAGGTCGCAGTAGCTTAACAAGACGGTTATAATGCCCCTTGGAGAAGTGGTGGAGGTCGCAGTTGCTTAACAAGACGGTTTTAATGTCCCTTGGAAGAGACATGGAGGTCAAAGTGGTTTAACAAGACGGTTTTAATGCCTCTTGGAAAAGACGTGGAGGTCACAGTAGCTTAACAAGATGGTTTTAATGCCCCTTGTAAGAATGGTGGAGGTCGCAGTGGAATAAAAAGACAATATCAATGCCCCTTGGAAGAGTGGTGGAGGTCACAGTAGCTTAAAAACACGGTTTTAATGCCCCTTGGAAAAGCGGCGGAGGTCGAAGTAGCTTAACAAGACGGTTTTAATGCCCCTTGGAGAAGTGGTGGAGGACGCAGTAGCTTAACAAGACTGTTTTAATGCCCTTTGGAAGAGACGTGGAGGTCAGAGTAGTTTAACAAGACAGTTTTAATGCCCCTTGGAAGAGTGGTGGAGGTTCCAGTGGAATAAAAAGACAATATCAATGCCCCGTGGAAGAGACGTGGAGGTCACAATAGCTTAGCAAGACGGTTTTAATGCCCCTTGGAAGAATGGTGGAGGTCGCACTGGAATAAAAAGACAATATGAATGCCCCTTGGAAGAGTGGTGGAGGTCGCAGTAGCTTAAAAAGACGGTTTTAATGCCCCTTGGAAAAGTGGTGGAGGTCGCAGTAGCTTAACAAGACGGTTTTAATGCCCCTTGGAAGAGACGTGGAGGTCAGAGTGGTTTAACAAGACGGTTTTAATGCCCCTTGGAAGAGACGTGGAGGTCAGAGTGGTTTAACAAGACGGTTTTAATGCCCCTTGGAAGAGTGATGGAGGTCACAGTAGTTTAACAAGATGTTTTTAATGCCCCTTGGAAGAGTGGTGGAAGTCACAGTAGCTTAACAAGACAGTTTTAATGCCCCTTGGAAGAGTGGTGGAGGTCACAGTAGCTTAACAAGACAGTTTTAATGCCCCTTGGAAGAGACGTGGAGGTCAGCGTGGTTTAACAAGATGGTTTTAATGCCCCTTGGAAGAGTGGTGGAGGTCGCAGTAGCTTAACATGTTTTAATGCCCCTTAAAAGAGCCATGTAGTACAGCATATTAAAAACATTATTCCCATTATTGGGGAGTGGGTCTCCCATAGTTTTTGCCTATGCCTTCCAAGCAAAAGCTGCCAAAAATTAGTACTGAGGAACTTGCAATGCTGGCAACACGGACCACGGTCACCCTGGTGGTATAGTGGTGGTGTAGGCTGAGGATAAGGAGAAGAGCAAAAAACAGCCGAAATGAGGAAGCGTATACCCATGTGTGGGTGTGAAGCGGTGCATGGGAATACACCTCCCGAAATAACACAGTGGATTTAACTTTATGTTACTCTGCTGTCATTTGTTGGTGATGAGAAGTCTGGCCCAATCCAGCCCTTGTTCATTTTGATAAGGGTCAGCTTGTCAGCATTGTCAGTTGACAGGCGAGTGCGCTTATCAGTTATAATTCCAGCGGCACTAAAAACACGCTCCGATAACACGCTAGCGGCAGGGCAGGCCAGGACCTCCAAAGCATACATAGCGAGTTCATTCCAAGTGTTCAGCTTGGATAACCAATAATTGAAAGGCACAGAGGAATCACGGAGGACGCTGGTACGGTCGGCAAGGTACTCCCTCACCATCTTTTGAAACTTTCCACTCCTTATGAGAGCACCCCGCGCCTCAGGGCCTGTAAGTTGGGCGGGTCTCAGAAAACTGTCCCAGAACATTCACAGTGTTCCCCTGCCTCTGCTGGATTGGAGTTGCGTCTCTCTCGCCTGTACGACTTGGGTGGGCAACGAACTGTGACCTCTGCCGCTAGTGTGTTCAGATGGGAATTTTTTTAACAGTTCTGCAGCAAGGGCTTTCTGGTACTGCCCCATTTTTGTAGACCTCTCCACCTCAGGAATAAGAGAGTGAAAGTTCTCTTTGTAGCGGGGGTCTAAAAGTGTCACCAACCAGTGATGACTGTCACCCAACATTTTGACAACGTGAGGGTCACGGTTAAGGCAGCGTAACTAGTGTTGAGCCACCCCCGTAGTGTTCGAGTTCGTTTCGGTTCGTCGAACACCCGTATGTTCGCCGAACTGTTCGTCGAACTGTTCATGGAACACCTTTGAACACCGTTAAAACCAATGGCAGACAAACAAAAACACATAGAAACACATAGAAAAGGTGTCCAAAAGCTGACAAACTGCTCAGAAGACACAACTAACACATGGAAAAGTGACAAGTACATATAGTCATGCAAAAAGAAAAGAGGTGGAGGAGTAAAATCAGGGGGAGACACAGATATAGGCATGTCATGCCCTTCTAAAACCAAAAAAGTGCGAAGCCGACACGGCCAGTCCGTTCCTGCCTGTGCGACCTCCGTGTCGCCGGGTTTGTGCCAGAGCCGCGGTGGACCCTGACGGCCAGCCCCCCTCTCCCAATACTGGTGCCTGTCCGCTGGTGGGTCAAGAGAGCCCCCCTGCGATGGAGGCCGGTCTAATCTTTTTAATTTAAATTGTCTCTCTAATTTGAATGAGTACACTTTAAATCCTTTTACGAGAATCTATTGGAGGGCAAGTCTCATGCCAGCAGCAGCGTAATTCCAGCTCCAGTAGCGTCCACTAAAGCTGCTGCAGTTAAAAAGCTTTTATAAGGATCGAGCTTGGCGGTCCACCGCAAGGCATCACACCGCAAGTCCCAGCCCCTGTGCCTTGGGGTGCCTCCCTCCGTTGAAAAAATTAAGTGTCCAAGCTACAGGTGGTGTAGCTTGCTTAACAGCTGGGATAATCCGCTGACTAGCAGACACTGCTACTAGGCACAAAGTATTTCCTGGGCTAGATGCAGTTAAAAATTTGTAATTAGATACTCTCATTGGATGCTGAGAAAGCATTCCATAGAATCTCCTGGCACGCCATATATTATTCTCTTAAAAAGCTTGGGGTAGGGGTCTAGGGGACCCTTTTATAGGCAAAATCATGGCCCTGTATCGCAATACGTCACCTAGGCTGAAGATAAATGGAACATTTTCATCACCTTTCATAATCACCAATGGGACAAGGCAGGGATGTCCTCTGTCCCCTCTCTTATACATCCTAGTGATGGAGCACCTTCTCTCATCAATTCGCCATAACCCCAATATTAGGTGAATTGAGGTGGGAGGCACCGAGTACAAGTGCTCTGCATTTGCTGATGATGTCCTAGTATATATCACTCAATCACATATATCCATCCCTGCTGTTATGGCTGAAATAGATCACTTTGTTACATGGTCACATTTTAAAATCAATGCAGCGAAGTCTGAGGCCCTCGATGTCTCCCTCCCCAAATCCATATAGGATTCCATCCAGTCCAACTTTCCCTTTGCCTGGCCCTCACAGGGTATCAAATACTTAGGAATTTGTATTCATAGAGACCTCTCCCGTCTATGTTATCTTAATTTTGGGCCCTTTATTGAACAACTCCATACAGACCACGGTTGGCAAGTTAGAACTGTAAGATTCACTACGTGAACCACTGGTGTTTTGTGGAAAAGCACATGTACACTGTGTTCCAAATTATTATGCAAAAAGTGTTTAGGAGTGACAAGGTAAGAATTTTTTTGTTTGTCAGTTAAACTCATTGATGGTGATGTGTGTCAGGGCTCTTTATATCACTGTAAGCAATTGCAGACACCTGTGCTAATTAGTTTGGCAGGTGTGTCCAATGAAAGGCAAGACTACTTAAGAAGGCTGTCCCACATTATTAAGCAGCCTACATTTTCTGCCAAAATGGGAAAGAAAAAGGATGTGTCGGCTGCTGAGAAGCAACAAATTGTGGAGTGTTTAGGTCAAGGCATGACTACAATCAACATTGCCAACACACTTCATCCTGATCATCGCACAATCAAGAAGTATGTAGCTGATTCACAGTACACACGTGTGCGTGCTGATAAGGGAAAATTGAGGACTCTTTCCTACAGGCAATTACGTCAGGTTAAAAGAGCAGAGGCAAAAAAGCCTTGTCATAGCAGCAGACAAGTTTTTGAAGCTGCTGGTGCCTCCAACGTCCCCCGAACAACAAGATGCAGGGTCCTTCAGAGGTTTGCAGCTGTGCGTAAGCCATCCTGTCGACCTCCTCTATCCACTGTACACAAGCAGAAACGGCTCCAGTGGGCCAAACAATACATGAATACTGACTTCAAAACTGTTTTGTTCACCGATGAGTGGCATGCAACGCTCAATGGTCCAGATGGATGGAGTGGAGGATGGCTGGTTGATGGACACCCCATGCAAACACGGCTACGGCGCAAACGAGGAGGAGGTGGAGTAATGTTTTGGGCTGGAATCATGGGGAGAGAGATTGTCGGCCCCTTTAGGATCCCTGAAGGGGTAAAGATGAACTCCATAATGTATGTGGAGTTTCTCAAACAGCACTTCCTGCCATGGTTCAAGAAGAAGAACCGTGTATTCCGCAGCAAGATCATTTTCATGCATGATAATGCACCGTCACATGCTGCACATAACACATCTGCATCTCTGGCTGATATGGGCATAAAAGGGGACAAACTTATGGTGTGACCCCCATGCTCCCCTGACCTCAACCCCATTGAGAACCTCTCGAGCATCATCAAAAGGAGTGTCTATGAAGGCGGGAGGCAGTTCACATCTAAGCAACAGCTCTGGGACGGTATTCTGTCCTCATGCAAAACAATTGAAGCAGAAACCATCCAAAACCTGACAAATTCAATGGACGAGAGAGTTCAGAAGCTTCTTTCGAACAAGGGGTCCTATGTGCAAATGTAACATCACCTAGAATAAAGTTTTGAGTTGAAAACTGTTTGATTTCAGTTTTTAATAACCTGCTATAGCTTATAATTTCAAAAATGACCATTTTTTTGTTCTTTATTAAAATGAAAAGGTTGATCGAAGAGTGTGGGGGATCTAAGAGTGTGGCAACCCAGTAGTCAGGATTATTTCGAATTCTGACAATCTGAGGGTCATGTTGCAGGTAGTGCAGCAAGAAGGAACTCATGTGTCTTGCGCATCTAGGAGCCCCAAAATTATTTTCCGGGCTAGATGCAGCTAAAAATTATTATTAATTTGAAAGCTGGTGGAGCTTAGTATAGATGGCCTAATAGAATCAGTACTGCAAACTGCTACAAGGCCCAAATTATTTTCCAGCCAAGATACAAATAAACATGATTAGTAATTTTAAATCTGGCTGAGTTTAGTATAGATGGCCTAATAGAATCAGTACTGCACATGGCTACAAGGCCCAAAATATTTTCCAGCCAAGATACAGATAAACTTGATTAGTAATTTTAAATCTGGTGGAGTTTAGTATAGATGGCCTAATAGAATCAGTACTGCACACTGCTACAAGGCCCAAATTATTTTCCAGCCAAGATACAGATAAACATGATTAGTAATTTGAAAGCTTAAAACGCTTGGTGAGGTGATTTTAACAAATCATCAAGCTTTTACTCTTCCCAGGATGACACAGGGGTAGAAAAGTCATTTCGGATCCATGATTTGTTCATCTTTATGAACGTGAGTCTGTCTACATTATCAGTGGAGAGCCGCGTGCGCTTATCTGTCAGCACACCACCAGCAGCGCTGAACACACGTTAAGACAGAACTCTGGCTGTGGGGCATGACAAGATCGCCAAGGCGTGAGTGGCGAGCTCCAGCCATTTATCCAGATTGGAAGCCCAAAAAGAGCAAGGGTCCAGTGACACAGTCATGGCTTCAATGTTTACTTGGAGATACTCCTGTACCATCGTCTCTAGGCGTTGACTATGTGTCAGACTTCTTGTCTCCTGTGGCCTTGCAAAGGATGGGCTAAAAAAGTGGTGAAACAATTCCGCAAAATTGATGTTACCAGCAGATACTGTGTTTCTGTTACGTTTTGAGTGCTGAACACTCGACGGTCCCACGGTTGGCAAGTTGGAACTGTGAGATTCACTACGTGCACCACTAGTGTTTTGTGGAAAAGCACATGTAAGATTCTGCAACAGTCTCTGCTGATACTCCTGCATGCGTGCATCTCTTTCTATGGCAGGAATAATTTCTGCAAATTTACATTTGTACTGGGGATCTAAGAGTATGGCAACCCAGTAGTCAGGATTATTTCTAATTCTCACAATTCGATGGTCATGTTGCAGGTAGTGCAGCAAGAAGGCACTCATGTGTCTTGCGCATCCAGGAGCACCAAGTCCCTGTTGTGTTGGTGGCGAAGTAACAATCATGCTTCCTTCCTCTGCCCTCTCCCCCCAACCTCGCACAACAGAAATGTGATCAAGGTCTCCCTCATCTGATGAGTCTTCCATCAGTTCGTCCTCCACTACTTCCTGGGCTCCTGCACCTTCCTCACTAGTTTGGCTGCTACCATGCGCCCTGGTAAAACCATCTCCCCCACCCTCACATGCCTGCCACCTTGGTGCTGCCGACCGCCTGGACCTTGCAGATGTTAGCCCTTCCACATACAACCTCTCCTCCTCTACTGTCTCCACCTCCTCTTGTGCCACCACCTGACTCCGAATTCTGTTTAACATGTGCTCCAGCATGTAAATTACCGGAATAGTCATGCTGATAATGGCATCGTCAGCACTAAACATCTTCGTCGCCATTTCAAAACTGTGCAGAAGGGTGCATAGGTCCCTAATCTGAGACCACTCCTCCAGCGTGATTTGCCCCACCTCTGGATCTCGTAGGCCCAGGCTATACGTCAGAACGTATTGCACCAGGGCTTGTCGGTGCTGCCACAGTCGCTGCAACATGTGCAGAGTTGAATTCCAGCGGGTAGGCACATCGCATTTTAGCCGGTGAAGTGGCAGGCCCAACGACTTCTGTAGAGATGTAAGTCGCTGAGCTGCGGGATGCGAACGGCGGATGTGAGCATACAGCGACCGTGCCCTCTGCAGAAGGCCATCTAGTCCGGGATAGTGGGCTAAAAATTGCTGGACAACCAGGTTCAACACATGAGCCATACAAGGCACGTGTGTGACATTACCCCGGCGAAGGGCCGCACCCAGGTTTGCAGCATTGTCGCACACGGCCTTCCCTGGTTTCAGGTCCAGTGGAGACAACCATTCATGAAACTGGTTCTCCAGAGCTGACCACAACTCCTCAGCTGTGTGACTCACATTTCCCAGACATTTCAAAGTAAAAATCGCCTGATGACGTTGAGCCCTGCTGCCAGCATAGTAAGGAGGTGTGCAGGATCCCTTCTGCGCAGTTAGAAAGCTTGTGGCATGACCAGAAAGGCTTTGGGTGCAGGTGGAGGACCGAGAGGAGGTTGAGGAGGCAGAAGCAGTGGAGGAACTTCGAGATAAAGAGGATTGACGCACAACTCGTGGGGACGGCAAGACTTGGACAGCAGCCCCTTGTCCTGCTGTCACCATAGTTACCCAGTGCCCAGTCAGCGACATGTAACGCCCCTGTCCATGTCTACTCGTCCAAGTGTCTGTGGTGAAATGCACCCTCTCACACACAGAGTTTCTCAAAGAAGCGGTGATGTTGTGTGCGACATGCTGGTGGAGCGCAGGCACACCTTTCTTTGAGAAGTAGTGCCGACTGGGCATCTGGTACTTGGGCACTGCGACGGACATAAGGTCTCGAAAATCCTCTGTGTCCACCAGGCAGAAAGGCAGCATTTCTGTAGCCAAGAGCTTGCAGATGGTGAAATTCAACCTCTTAGCTTTCTCATGGCTAGGAGGAAATGGTCTTTTACTTGTCCACATCTGAGGGACCGAGGGCTGGCTGTTGTGCTTAGACGGGGTTGAGAAGGGTGTCCCCGGCAAACTGCCGGTCTGTGAGGAAGATGCAGGCGAACATGTTAGGTTGCCTTGATCCAAAGGTGGTGCTATCGATGTTGGACAGCGCTGAACACCAGCTGGTGTTTCCTCCTCCAAAGAAAATGATGACCTGCCAATCACGCTGGCTCTAGCGGGTAGAGAGGTGGCAGGTCTGCGTCCAAAAACAGGTGTTACTGCTGTCCCCCCAGTCACAGAGGATGAAGAGGCCGCGGATGCACAAGATGTGGCAGACGGTGGATGGCCCGGCCGGTTAGGCCGCATTGTAGCACAGTGAGCTTCCCACTGCAACTTATGCTTCATATCCATGTGCCGGTTCATGCATGAAGTACTCAAACTATGTATTTTTTGGCCTCTACTTAGCTTTTGCTGACAAATGTTACAGATAACACGAGTTGGGTCATCCTTATCGATCTGAAAAAATGCCCAGGCTATGCAAGGCTTAGCACCCATGCGACCTGAAGAGCCACCACGACTTGTGGTCAGAGGTAGAGTTGTGTTTGAGGATGCAGTTGTTGACGTGCGTCCAGTACTACGTCTCTGTCCAGGAAGGCGCAACCTGACCTCGTTGTCAATAGCATCCTCCTCCACCTCCTCTGCTGACCTCATCGACTGGCTGACTGTGGGTTGACAGTAAGTGGGATCTCCAACCTCGTCATCAACACCCTGTGTGTTATCACACCCGTCGTCCTCAGAGCCAACCTCTTCCTGCCCTGACAAAAAACTCAAGTTGTCGCTCCAATCAGGTATTTGAGTCTCATCATCGTCTTCCTCATTGTCTCCACCAACAGGAGTTACAGTTTGGGAATGAGGGTCTACATTATGGTTAGAACCTTCTGCGTCTGGTCCTGGATCCGACTCATAAAGATTCTGGGCATCAGTGCAGATCATTTCCTCGTCTGGATTCACAGAAGCTCTGGAGCCGACCTCTGATTCCCAGGCTATAGTATGAGTAAACAGCTCTGCAGACTCAGCGATCTGTTCTACCCCATACTCAGACGGGCAGCTGGAGACTTGGGAGCTGTGAGGAAGCAAGTGCGATTGGGGTGACACCTCTGAGGACTGGAATATTTGTGATGTTGAAGTTGAGGTGGAGGAGAGCCCACTTAAAGGAGCACTTGATATCCGTTGAAGCATCTGCTGTTTTTGTGCCTCATCTGGAATATGTAGCGATTGGCGTGGCCGTAAGAAAGGGATCTTATCACATTGTCCGCTAAAAGAAGTAGACATCTTAGTTTGGCTGGAAGATGGGCTTTCTTCTGCAGATGTTACTGTTGCTTTAACACCTACCCCACGGACACATCCTTTTTTTCCCTTCCCAACACGCCTATTCCCCTTTCCACCAGCAGCAGGCCTTTTTCCACTCATTATGGTGGTTAACTAATTGACAACTCTGGAGTTGTTTGCACAAAAAACAATGGATGGGAACTGAGCAGAGCTGAGTGGCCAAACTGTGTTATTAGCCCAAAAGTATTGGCTGGGTTAGATGCAGATAAAAATTATATTGAATTTGCAACCTGATGGAGGTTAGTATAAATGGACTAATAGAACAAGTCCCACACACTGCTACAAGCCGAAATATGTTTTCAGAGCTAGATGCAGAAAAAAATTATATTGAATTTGCAACCTGGTGGAGGTCAGTATAGATGGACTAATAGAACAAGTCCCACACACTGCTACAAGCCAAAATATTTTTTCAGAGCTAGATGCAGATAAAAATGATATTAAATTTCAACCTGGTGGAGGTTAGTATAGATGGACTAATAGAACAAGTACCACACACTGCTACAAGCCGAAATATTTTTTCAGAGCTAGATACAGATAAAAATTATATTGAATTTGCAACCTGGTGGAGGTTAGTATAGATGGACTAATAGAACAAGTCCCACACACTGCTACAAGCAGAAATATTTTTTCAGAGCTAGATGCAGAAAAAAATTATATTGAATTTGCAACCTGGTGGAGGTTAGTATAGACGGACTAATAGAACAAGTCCCACACACTGCTACAAGCCGAAATATTTTTTCAGAGCTAGATGCAGATAAAAATTATATTGAATTTGCAACCTGGTGGAGGTTAGTATAGATGGACTGATAGAACAAGTCCCACACACTGCTACAAGCCGAAATATTTTTTCAGCGCTAGATGCAGAAAAAAATTATATTGAATTTGCAACCTAGTGGAGGTTAGTATAGATGGACTAATAAAACAAGTCCCACACACTGCTACAAGCCGAAATATTTTTTCAGAGCTAGATGCAGATAAAAATTATTTTGAATTTGCAACCTGGTGGAGGTTAGTATAGATGGACTCTTAGAACAAGTCCCACACGCTGCTACAAGCCGAAATATTTTTTCAGAGCTAGATGCAGAAAAAAATTATATTGAATTTGCAACCTGGTGGAGGTTAGTATAGATGGACTAATAGAACAAGTCCCACACACTGCTACAAGCAGAAATATTTTCTCAGAGCTAGAGGCAGAAAAAAATTATATTGAATTTACAACCTGGTGGAGGTTAGTATAGATGGACTAATAGAACAAGTCCCACACACTGCTACAAGCCGAAATATTTTTTCAGAGCTAGATGCAGAAAAAAATTATATTGAATTTGCAACCTGGTGAAGGTTAGCATAGATGGACTAATAGAACAAGTCCCACACACTGCTACAAGCCGAAATATTTTTTCAGAGCTAGATGCAGATAAAAATTATATTCAATTTGCAACCTGGTGGAGGTTAGTATAGATGGACTACTAGAACAAGTCCCACACACTGCTACAAGCCAAAATATTTTTTCAGAGCTAGATGCAGAAAAAAATTATATTGAATTTGCAACCTGGTGGAGGTTAGTATAGATGGACTAATAGAACAAGTCCCACACACTGCTACAAGCCGAAATATTTTTTCAGAGCTAGATGCAGATAAAAATTATATTGAATTTGCAACCTGGTGGAGGTTAGTATAGATGGACTAATAGAATGATGCTATGCCCAAAAGGTTTTACTTCACTAGGTGCAGTAAAAAAATTTGTATTCTATACACAGGTGGTGTAGCTTGCAACACAGATAGGCTACTCCACTGACTAACATACACTGCAAGAGGCCAAAAAGGATTTGCTTTGCTAGATTTAGCCAAATGCTGTGAAAAAAACTTGCACAGCACTAGCACAGACCTGCCTGGCAAAAAGTGATAGGAACTGATGTAACCTAGCCCTGAAAAGGACTGCAATTACAATTAGTCTTTACTCCCAACCTATCTATTTAAGAGCACAGACCTGCCTGATAAAAGTTGTAGGAAATTATGTAACCTAGTCCTCAAAAGGACTGCAATCACAACTATTTCCTACTCCCAAGCTATCTGTAGATTTTTGCGAAAATTGGCTTGAAATTAACAAAGTATAGCGCACACAGCAACAGCGGTGCCGTCTAACACGCAGCTGCAACAGTGAGAAAATGTTGGCGACGGGGAAAATGGCTGGGTCTTATAGGGCAAGGACATGTGACATACACTGCCAATGACACATGCCCTTGCTTGTGTGAAAAAAAGCAGTTTGCTCCGTGTGTGCGCTGCTGATAGGCTGACAGATTGCACCTCCCCACTGTAAATGCGGGAAAGAGAAAAAAAAATGGAGATCTTCATTATTTCTGCAGAGATCCATCCCTGCCCCTCCCCCCGCCCCGCTGTACACTTAAACTGCGTATTAACATTAATTTTCAGCATTACTGAGAAAAAATCCAGTTATGATTTTGGTGCACGAACAGTTATCGAACATAACCTCGAACAGCCGAATTTTTTTCAAATTGTTCGTGTTCGCCGAACGGCTCGAACACCGCCCAAAACAGCTTGAATTTGAGATTGGCGAACAGTTAGAGTCGAACACCGCTCATCTCTAAGCGTAACATAAAGTCAGCCATGCGTGCCAGACTGGTAAAGGGCAAGACTTCCGTGTCCACACCAAGATGATGACTGACCATGCTCTCCTCCTCCTCCCCCCTGTCCTCAGGCCACCCACGCTCAACCGACGGTATAACAGTTGTACAGGTACTACCGTCTACAGCGCATGATACCAGCTCCTGTTTTTCCTCCTCCTCCTCCTCTCCCTCATTGTCCCTCAATGCACGTTGGGATGAGATGAGGCTGGGCTGTGTTTAATCGCCCGCTACGGCTTCTTGATCCATCTCATCATACTCTGGCTGCAATGCCTCCTCTTTAATTCTCTGCAGAGAGCGTTGCAAAAGACAGACAAGTGGGATGCTGATGCTAATGATGGCGTCATCGCCACTCACCATCTTGGTGGACTCCTCAAAGTTGGTCAGGATGGTACATATGTCAGACATCCAGGTCCACTCCTGAGGTCTTATGTGTGGAGTCTGACCTGAATATCGACGGCCTTGTTGCAGCTGGTACTCCACAACTGCTCTCTTCTGCTCACAAATCCTTTGCAACATGTGGAGGGTAGAGTTCCAACATGTGGGGAAATCACACACCAGTCGGTGTGCCGGAAGCTGCAAATGCTGCTGCAACACAGCAAGGGCGGCGGAAGCTGTAGCCGACTTGCGAAAATGAGCTGACAAGCGGCGTACTTTGACGAGCAGATCTGGCAACTCGGGGTACGATTTAAGAAACCGCTGAACCATGAGGTTGAGCACATGAGCCAGGCATGGTACGTGTGTGATCTCGCCTCGCCTCAGAGCCGCCACCAGGTTATGGCCATTGTCACACACGACCATGCCTGGATGTAGGTTCAGCGGTCTCAGCCACAGATCTGCCTGCTCTTTCACAGCTGTCCACAACTCAAAAGCAGTGTGAGGTTTATCACCGAAGCTTATGAGTTTCAGCACAGCCTGTTGCCGCTTGGCTGAGGCAGTACTGCAGTGCTACCAGCTTGTAACTGATGTGGTGATATCTGAGATGGAGGCTGAACATGAGGAGGAGGAGGATGATGCACAGGAGCTGTACACTGTGGGGGCAACTCTGACTGACATAGGGCCCGCAATGCTCGGTGTGGGGAGGATGTGTTCCGTCCCAAGGTCCGACTGGGTCCCGGCTTCCACTATGTTTACCCAGTGTGCCGTCAGGGAGATGTACCGTCCCTGGCCACAAGCACTTGTCCACGTGTCCGTTGTCAGGTGGACTCTCCCAGTAACTGCGTTGTTGAGGGCACGGCAGATGTTTTGGAACACGTGCTTGTGTAGTGCGGGGATGGCACCACCGGGCAAAATAGTGTCGGCTGGGGACCGAGTACCGAGGGACGGCCACCGCCATAAGGTTGCGGAAGGATTCCGTCTCCACCAGCCTTAAAGGCAGCATTTCCAACGCAAGCAGTCGTGAAATGTGCGAATTTAGGACTGTGGCCTGTGGGGCGTTGGCTGCGAATTTGCGCTTTCGTTCAAAGCTCTGGGATATGGACAATTGAACGCTGCGGTGGGACGTGGACGTTGATGCTGTTTCTTGAGAAACTGCCATAGCAAGTGAAGACTGAGAGGAGGGGGCATCTTTGCATGCAGTATGGACAGGGGATTGCCTTGCATGCACAACAGGGAGTTCTATTCCACGCTGTTAGAACCTTGCTCTTAGGTTTTTTCTATTGCTGGTCACATGACCTTGTTGGCCTATTTAGTCCTGCTCCGCCCTTCTGGCTTTGCTGGACTTCATTGTATTTCTACTCTTTAGCTAGCCGGTGCTCAGTATCTAACTCTGTTAGTTTGCTTGGTCTACGGACCTCTGTGTTCTATATATATTGTTTGTTCGTCTGTCTGCTACTATTTCTGTTAGGAGGTGTCCATTTTTGCTCCCAGTCCCTAGTACTTGTAGGGATTCCTTCCCCACATCTATAGGTCTCCGTACAGACTAGCTTAGGACTTTAGCAGGTCTGATCGCAGGATCAGGTCCCCTGTTACATCGTAGGGATCAAGCTGAGTTCTATCGTAGGGACAGGTCTCCTCTCTTTCCTTAGCTCTGGTAGCAGAACATAACAGTAAGTCTAGCCTGCAAATTCTCTAAGGAAAGATTTTTCTGTTCCATCATGGTGTCAGTTCAGGATTTGGCTCAACGCCTGCAGGGACTCTCTCTGGAGGTGGCCGAGCTCCATCAGCACGTGAGTAACTGTCCTGGAGCACATTTCTTGGAGCCTAAGGTACGTTTGCCTGATTTATTTTTTGGTGATCACCAAGAATTTTTTTCATTTAAAAATACTTGCTTATTGTATTTTCGTTTGAGACCCAGGTCCTCTGGGGATGAATCCCAGCGCATAGGGTTCATAATGTCACTTTTGCGCAAAGAGCCTCAGGAGTGGGCCTTTTCTTTGCAACCTAGTGATACATGCTTTAGATCAGTGAATAGTTTTTTTTTCTGCTTTGGGGCTATTATATGATGATCCTGACCGTGTCTCATCTGCTGAGACTGAGTTGAGACGTTTGAGACAGGGATCAGGTAATGTGGAAAAATATTGTACTCATTTCCGTCGGTGGTCTACTCAAATAGGGTGGAACGATTCTGCTCTGAAGAGTCTGTTTCTTGCAGGGCTTAGTGAAAGGGTTAAAGATCTGCTAATTGCTTATCCCACACCTGAAGATTTGCAACAGGTGTGATGAACCTGTAGCCGCCATCTTGGTAATGATAAATCATATCCAGGGATGGCCACACTTCAGCAGCCCCCACCCTTGGGACCTTCTGTTAAAACGTCAACTAGATAGTTTCCCCCCATCCAGGCTCCTGTAAGATAAGAAGCCTACTTAACACTTGAATGCTAGGAGCTTCAAAGACTTCGAGAGGAAACACAGCCAGCAGGGGGGGGTGCTTCGTCTATCTGTACCTGACCATTTGTCCCATAGGACTAGTTTCTTTGTCTGTCACAAGCATGGAGGCATAAGATATAGAAACATGAATAGTACACGCATGTTGCGTGGGATGGGCCAATAAAAAAATATCACGGCGTCCCGGAGCCATTGCGCACACAAGCCTCCGCGGTAGACGTTTGTACGTGCTCTGGAAGCCAAGATATAGCGCGGAGCCATTCCTGAGGACCGTATGGTATCATAATTGATATCAAAAGGTCGGTTACGGCAGCCCGAATCCATGGGAACCCCTGGGGGTATCATGAGACCATCCCAGAAGAAGTTATTGGGTTCCATAGAATTTGGGCTTCTGATCGAAGTTAGACCTGAGGGTGGAGACTGAGCCAGCTGACCTCACCAGCAGTGGGCGGGACGGGGCAGGTAAGATAGCAGGACAGACAAGAGACAAGTCAGTTTTTGACCCAAGAGTGGTGTGCTGAACATCTGAGCACCAGCTGAGGCCACCAAGGGGAGGAGCAGTTTGACCATGCGGTGGTAGGCCTCAGCCTGTAACAAAGAACCGTGCCTGCGACCGCAGAATCCTCTCCCTGCGTCACAAGAAAATCAAGAAACCGGTAACTGATATGCTGTGGTGATTCTGTGTGTTGTATTCCATTGTTGTATAGTTTAGCCTGACCTTATACCTGTGTATATTTAGTTGTATATCGTGTATCTAGTGTATTATTATAATCAATTACCTCAAGTAATTGTGGGCCTGCCTTTTATTCTGCATAACGAACGCACGTCCGTGTGAGCTCGGCTCAAGCCAAAAACGCTACCCAGGGTTGGTTCCTGACCCGATATAGGCCCATTCACGGACTGGGCGTATATCTAAAATAGGGACTGGTGGCAGCATACCAACTGGGGATTGGGGAAGGCTGGTAGTGACGGTCGGAGGTTCAGATATATATATTCCTGGCGCGGCCAAGGAAGATATATATACCGCCCTCACTACAGAGGGCCCCGATACCCAGTAGGTTACAGGACAGTCTCCCTGGCGACCGCTTATCCTAGGTGCAGTTCCTTGACTGACCTGAGGCTAAGAGGGCGCTAGCGAGTTGTGCTGTGTAGTGACGTTACGGTTTAGTGACATTGAAGGGATAACACACTACCGTGTTCCCTGCGCTGGTTGCAGCTTCCTGGCACTACTTTCTCTAGGTGCAGTACCTTGACTGACCTGAGAGGTAAGGGGGCGCCAGAGAGCTGCACCCACCGGCCGGCTTTCATCACATTGGTGGCAGAGCGGTGGGATTGCAGAATAATAGTGTTGTGGGACCCCTACTCCCAGGCACTAAAGACTGCCAGTGGTAACTTCCACTGCTGGAGTCTTAAGGTCAGCCCAACGTTAGACGGTCAGGCTAAAAGTATAACAAGGTGTGTGCAAACTCAGGGTTGCAGCGGTGTCGGTTACCAAGATGGCAGACGGCACCAGGAGCAAGACCCTGCAGGAGGCTAATGCTACGGTCCGTGTGGCAGGAGGGGAGGACATTGTTACTCATGGCGAGGAGGAGTCCAGCCCGGGCACCTCAGGGAGCCAGTCCCCAGTATACGGTCCCGCAGTGGGCTGCCCACCACCTACCCAGCCCAGCCTGTCCAGATCACAAGCCCTTTTACAAGCGGCTATGGCAAGTCTCCAGTCTCATGGCGATGCCGTCTACAAAACCCTCCTGGCAGCATCAGAGAAGGCAGCGGAGGAGGAGCGCGAAGCTGCGGAGCGCCGGGAGGCTGCGGAGCGTGCAGAGCGGGCTGCAGAGCGCCGGGAGGCTGCGGAGCGTGCAGAGCGAGCTGCGGAGCGAGCTGCGGAGCGCCAGCACCAACTGGACCTGGCCCAGCGGGGGCTTCCGCTAGAGCAACCAACCCATCAGGAGACCAAGTCGTCCAAAGTCCGAGCTGAGGACTTCCCTCTACTGGAGAAGGATGGGGACCTGGACTCCTTTCTGGTGGCATTTGAACGGACCTGTCTTCAGCACCATCTGGCCCGGGATCAGTGGGCCAGATACCTGACCCCCCGTTTGAGGGGTAAGTCCCTGGATGCCTTGGGGGACTTACCTGCCGGGGAGGTACAGAACTACGACTGCATCAAGCGGGCCCTGATCCGGCAGTACAACCTCACTCCCGAGTCGTACCGCCAGAAGTTCCGGAGCCTGCTGCGTGGCCCCAAGGACACCTGGACCGATCATATGCGGGCGCTGTTGAGAGCCGCAGAGCACTGGACCTCGGGTCTAGCGCTTACTACCCGCCAGGAGGTCCAGGAACTGTTCGTCACGGAGCAGTTCTTGTGGAACTGCCCAGAGGACCTCCGACAGTTCCTCCGTGACCGAAAACCAACAGGGGCTTCTGCTACAGCCGCCCTGGCAGACGAGTATGCCAATAACAGGGCGCCTGAGCTGAAGAAGTCTGCCAGCAGCACCTGGTCATGGGACTGCGGGACACGGGCGCTGAACGAACACTGGTACGGCCTGAGGTGGTGTCCCCCCAGGACTTGGTACCAGGAAAGACTCTTTCCGTCTCCGGGGTTGGAGGCGTGGAGCCGGCACTTCCCGTTGCCATGGTGTATTTGGACTGGGGTGCCGGAAGGGGGATGCGGGAGGTGGGAGTAACGCCAAATATTCCCGCAAATGTTTTATTAGGGACCGACTTGGGGCGTCTAGTATCGCAGTATGTACCCTCTGAACCCCCAAGTTCGGCCCCCCAAGAGTGTATTGATTTGTCTGCTGCTAATGCCAACCATGTTGTATGTAGTGTGTGTCCTGCTGAGGAGGAGGGAGTGAAACCTGAGGGTAACACCTGCACAGACACAACACAAACAGGGTTAGTGAAAGCAGGTGGGGAGTGTGGGGATGCCCGCAGAGGTGCTCAGCCGGCGTGCCGTGACCTCTTGTCCTCCGGTGAGGGAGGGGGCGGGCAGGATTCTGTAGAGGGAAGCTCAGGGATGGAGAGGGGGGCAGCTACCGGCAGTGTAGGGCTCCCAGGGGTATCCAGGCTGCTGAGTATAGGCCCACTGCAGGGGGAGGAACAGGCCATGGGAGGTGGGGGTGTCCCAAGAGAGGAGCCGCCAGGTAAGACCCCAGGGCAGGAGTTCCCCACATCCGAGATGTCCAAAGGCCTAGGAAGCCTGCCTGATCGGGCGGCTTGGTCAGAAACAGAGGGGAAGCAGGCACTACCCACGGTCACAGCGGTCATAGCCGCTGTCACCAGGAGTGGGAGCGCCGGAGCCCAAGGAGCCTTGCAGAGGTCCGACGGCTTCCCCACTTCTGACCAAGTGTCTGCCGGGTCAGACAGCGGCCAGGTGACATGCCCGGAGGGGCTGACAGAGGATGTGGCAGTTTCGTCGATTCTGGCCACATCAAGTCAGGAATTTCAGGCTGCGTTGGAAGCAGACGACAGCCTGAAAGCTCTCAAGGAACAGGCGGCACAGCCTCCCATGGAGTCAGACTGCGAGCGGGTGGTCTGGGACCAGGGACGGCTGTACCGGGTAACGGTCCAGCAGGGTTCACCGGAGGCGTGGCCCAGGGACCGACAGTTAGTGGTACCCTATCCGTTCAGGGCGGAATTGTTGCGGATCGCACACGAGATTCCGATGGCCGGACACCTAGGGATCGCTAAAACCAAGGCCAGGATAGCTCAGCATTTCTACTGGCCTGGGATGGGAGCCGCGGTGGGTGCCTACTGCCGTTCGTGTGACACCTGTCAGAGGGTGGGGAAGGCGGGGCCGCGCCCCAAAGCCCCACTGGTAACTCTGCCAATCATCGAAGAGCCTTTCTCGAGGGTTGCTGTGGATCTTATTGGACCTCTGTCCACTCCCAGCCACTCCGGGAAATGCTTCATACTCACGGTAGTGGACTATGCCACCCGGTACCCGGAAGCGGTAGCTTTGTCGTCCATTCGGGCCGACAAGGTGGCTACCGCCTTACTGGAGATCTTCTCCAGAGTGGGTTTCCCCCAAGAAATGCTCACCGACCGAGGGACCCAGTTCATGTCGCGGCTGATGGAGTCCCTCTGTAAGCAAATGCAGGTGCAACATCTGGTGGCCAGCCCGTATCACCCACAGACTAATGGCCTGTGTGAGCGGTTCAATGGCACCTTAAAGCAGATGCTTAAGATGTTGGTCGACTCCCACGGGAGAGACTGGGAGCGTTACCTCCCACACCTCCTATTTGCTTACCGGGAGGTTCCGCAGGCCTCAACGGGGTTCTCCCCCTTTGAGCTCCTGTACGGGCGACGGGTACGGGGCCCCCTGGCTCTGGTGAAGGAAGCATGGGAAGGGGATTTGGCCACCCCCGAGGTGTCGGTCATCGAGTATGTCGTGCGCCACCGGGACAGGATGATGGCCTTGGCAAAGCTGGTGCAGGACAATATGGCCCAGGCCCAGGCCGACCAGAAGCGGTGGTACGACCAGAATGCTTGTGAGAGGACCTACCAGGTGGGTCAAAAGGTGTGGGTACTGGTCCCCGTACCACAGAACAAGCTTCAGGCAGCCTGGGAAGGTCCCTACTTCGTGCACCAGAAACTCAATGCCGTCACCTATCTGGTCACCCTGGATCACGCCCGTGGAAGGAGGAAGGCCTTCCACGTGAACATGATGAAGGCTCATCATGAGCGGGAAGCGACTGCCCACCCAGTGTGCAACCTTCCCGAGGAAGGAGAGGTAGAAACCCTCCTGGATCTGCTCACCCAAGCCAAGGCGGGTGGGTCCATCGAGGATGTGGGGGTTGGCCACCAGCTCACGGAGGACCAACGGTCCCAGCTGGGGACCACCCTGCACCCCTTCCGGGGGCTGTTCAGCAGCCTGCCCGGAAGGACTGAGATGGCTGTCCACGACGTGGACACTGGCGATCACCCGCCGATCCGGCGTTCAGCATATCGGGTCTCTTTCGAGGTGCAGGGAAACATGCGCCAAGAGATAGACGAGATGCTGAAGCTGGGGGTGATCCAGGCATCCAGCAGCGCGTGGGCCTCGCCTGTAGTCCTCGTACCAAAGAAGGACCGAACTACACGGTTCTGCGTGGACTACCGGGGGCTCAACGCTGTAACGGCCACCGATGCGTTCCCCATACCACGCATCGATGACCTGCTCGATCGGATGGCCGGGGCTAAGTACCTGACCATCATGGATCTGAGCCGGGGGTACTGGCAGATTCCTCTGACCCCCGCGGCAAGGGAACGCTCTGCCTTTATCACCCCTTTTGGACTGTACGAGTCCACAGTGATGCCATTCGGCATGAAGAATGCCCCTGCCACTTTTCAGCGGATGGTCAATACGCTGCTTGAGGGACTTGAAGGGTACGCGGCTGCGTACTTGGACGATATTGCAGTCTTCAGTCCCACTTGGGAGGATCACCTAGAGCACCTGCGGCAGGTGCTCGGTCGGATCCACCGGGCAGGCTTGACCATCAAGCCGGAAAAGTGCCAGCTGGGCATGAGTGAGGTCCTCTACCTGGGTCACCGGGTAGGCGGGGGGGTTCTGAAGCCAGAACCGGGGAAAGTGGATGCCATCGCATCCTGGCCCACTCCTAGGACCAAAAAGCAGGTGATGTCCTTCTTGGGGACCGCCGGGTACTATAGGAGGTTCGTCCCACACTATAGCACCCTGGCCAAGCCCCTGACGGACCTCACCAAGAAGAAGCTGCCCGTCGCAGTCGACTGGACAGTCGCCTGCGAGACAGCTTTCGGGGCACTCAAGGCCGCCCTAAGTAGCTCCCCTGTACTGCAAGCTGCCGACTTCGACCGGCCGTTTGTGGTACAGACCGACGCCAGTGACTTTGGCCTCGGTGCTGTGCTAAGTCAGGTCAACACGACAGGCCAGGAACATCCTGTCTTGTACCTGAGCAGGAAGCTACTGCCCCGGGAGGTGGCTTACTCCACGGTGGAAAAAGAATGCCTGGCAATTGTATGGGCCCTGCAGCGTCTGCAGCCCTACTTGTACGGGAGCCATTTCACCGTGGAGACGGACCACAACCCCCTCAGCTGGTTACACACGGTCTCTGGGTCGAATGGCAGGTTGCTACGCTGGAGCCTCGCTCTCCAGCAGTACCACTTCTCCATTCGCCACAGAAGAGGCCGTGACCACGGTAACGCTGACGGGTTATCCCGGCAAGGGGAGGGTGCAGAAGGACGCACGGGGGAACACAGGAATGTGCTACCCCCTCGCGCCCTCGTATAGGGGGAGGTGTGATGAACCTGTAGCCGCCATCTTGGTAATGATAAATCATATCCAGGGATGGCCACACTTCAGCAGCCCCCACCCTTGGGACCTTCTGTTAAAACGTCAACTAGATAGTTTCCCCCCATCCAGGCTCCTGTAAGATAAGAAGCCTACTTAACACTTGAATGCTAGGAGCTTCAAAGACTTCGAGAGGAAACACAGCCAGCAGGGGGGGGTGCTTCGTCTATCTGTACCTGACCATTTGTCCCATAGGACTAGTTTCTTTGTCTGTCACAAGCATGGAGGCATAAGATATAGAAACATGAATAGTACACGCATGTTGCGTGGGATGGGCCAATAAAAAAATATCACGGCGTCCCGGAGCCATTGCGCACACAAGCCTCCGCGGTAGACGTTTGTACGTGCTCTGGAAGCCAAGATATAGCGCGGAGCCATTCCTGAGGACCGTATGGTATCATAATTGATATCAAAAGGTCGGTTACGGCGGCCCGAATCCATGGGAACCCCTGGGGGTATCATGAGACCATCCCAGAAGAAGTTATTGGGTTCCATAGAATTTGGGCTTCTGATCGAAGTTAGACCTGAGGGTGGAGACTGAGCCAGCTGACCTCACCAGCAGTGGGCGGGACGGGGCAGGTAAGATAGCAGGACAGACAAGAGACAAGTCAGTTTTTGACCCAAGAGTGGTGTGCTGAACATCTGAGCACCAGCTGAGGCCACCAAGGGGAGGAGCAGTTTGACCATGCGGTGGTAGGCCTCAGCCTGTAACAAAGAACCGTGCCTGCGACCGCAGAATCCTCTCCCTGCGTCACAAGAAAATCAAGAAACCGGTAACTGATATGCTGTGGTGATTCTGTGTGTTGTATTCCATTGTTGTATAGTTTAGCCTGACCTTATACCTGTGTATATTTAGTTGTATATCGTGTATCTAGTGTATTATTATAATCAATTACCTCAAGTAATTGTGGGCCTGCCTTTTATTCTGCATAACGAACGCACGTCCGTGTGAGCTCGGCTCAAGCCAAAAACGCTACCCAGGGTTGGTTCCTGACCCGATATAGGCCCATTCACGGACTGGGCGTATATCTAAAATAGGGACTGGTGGCAGCATACCAACTGGGGATTGGGGAAGGCTGGTAGTGACGGTCGGAGGTTCAGATATATATATTCCTGGCGCGGCCAAGGAAGATATATATACCGCCCTCACTACAGAGGGCCCCGATACCCAGTAGGTTACAGGACAGTCTCCCTGGCGACCGCTTATCCTAGGTGCAGTTCCTTGACTGACCTGAGGCTAAGAGGGCGCTAGCGAGTTGTGCTGTGTAGTGACGTTACGGTTTAGTGACGTTGAAGGGATAACACACTACCGTGTTCCCTGCGCTGGTTGCAGCTTCCTGGCACTACTTTCTCTAGGTGCAGTACCTTGACTGACCTGAGAGGTAAGGGGGCGCCAGAGAGCTGCACCCACCGGCCGGCTTTCATCACAACAGGCTATGCAATTAGCTATTCGGGTGGATAGGAGACTGCGTGCAAGGGTTAATGAGAGCAAATCCTCTGCTATGTCAGTTTCTGGTCATGAGAATGTGTGTACTAACAGTGGAGAGCCGATGGAGATTGGAGCGATGGCACCTCGCTCTCAAGAAAAAGACCGCAGATTTTCTGAAGGTTTATGTTTCTATTGCGGAAATTCTGGTCATTTCATTAAAAGCTGTGTGCTTCGTATGAAGAAAGAAAAAAAAAAAAAAGGTCAGTCATGCCCATATTGCCTGTTTAAATTCCAAGGGTGTATTTTTAGCTGCTTCCACTATTGCTCAGGAAAAATTAATGGAATTTCGGGTGTTTGTCGATTGTGGATCTACTCTGAATGTGATTGATGGGGGATTCTTGGAAAAACTCAATTTAAAACCCGAACCTTTGTCATCCCCCATTGCTGTGGTTTCTGTGGATGGCTCCCCTTTGAAGAATGTTACTCTCAAGGTCTGTGAATTTCCCCTCACTATTAATGGTGTTCACCATGAGAATTTGGATTTGGTAGTTTTGAATAACTTGCCTTCTCCGGTGGTGTTGGGATTGCCCTGGTTAAAATTGCACAATCCTGTACTGGATTGGTCTACCAATGAAATTAAATCCTGGAGCCATAAATGTTATGACAAGTGTTGTAACGGGCGCATTGCTGCTGTGGATAGAGGGGAGTTGCCTGTTCCTATTCAGGATTTTTGGAGAGTTTTTTCTGAGAAGGAATCGCAGGTTTTGCCTCCCCATAGAGATTATGATTGTACTATTGAATTTGTCCCTGGAGCGACTCTTCCTAAAAGTCGTTTATTTAACCTTACTATTCCTGAGAGAAAGGCTTTGGAGGAATACATACAGACAAGTTTGGCCGCCGGTCACATTAGGCCTTCTAAGTCTCCTGTGGCGGTTGGATTTTTTTTTGTAAAAAAAAAGGACGGCGGTTTACGTCCTTGTCTGGATTTTCGTGAGATTAACAAAATTACTGTACGCAATCCTTACCCACTGCCATTGATTCCTGATCTGTTTAACCAGTTAGTGGGGGCCAAGTGGTTCTCTAAAATTGATCTCCGGGGGGCATACAATCTGTTGCGCATGAAGGAGGGTGATGAATGGAAGACTGCTTTTAACACTCCTGTGGGTCATTTTGAGAATCTGGTTATGCCTTTTGGTCTCACCAATGCTCCAGCATTTTTTCAGAATCTTATTAATGACATCCTTAGACCTTTGATCGGCAAAAATGTGGTTGTGTATTTGGATGACATTTTGATTTATTCGCCGGATCTGGAATCTCATTGGCGGAGCGTACGTGAAGTATTACAGTTATTAATGGACAATTCGCTTTTTGCTAAGCTGGAGAAATGTGAGTTCGCTGTACAGAGAATTAGTTTTTTGGGCTACATTATCTCCAGCGAAGGTTTTGAGATGGACCCTGTGAAGGTTCAAGCTGTGCATGAATGGCCTAGGCCTATTGGTTTGAAATCGATACAGAGGTTTTTGGGTTTCGCCAATTATTATAGGAAATTCATTAAAAATGTTTCTATTATTGTCAAACCTCTGACCGATCTCACCAGGAAAGGTGCTGATGCGGTTCAGTGGACTGCTGAGGCCATTGAAGCTTTTGTGTATCTCAAGGAGAGGTTCACCTCTGCTCCCATCCTTATGCAGCCTGATGTGACTAAGCCGTTTTTGGTTGAGGTTGATGCTTCCTCTGTGGGGGTTGGCGCAGTATTGTCTCAGGATAACGGGGATGGAGTACATCCCTGTGCCTTTTTTTCAAAAAAATTTTCGGAGACTGAACTGAATTACGATATTGGTAATCGGGAATTATTGGCTATTAAACTCGCATTTGAACACTGGCGTCACCTCTTGGAAGGTGCTGAATTTCCCGTTCAGGTTTTTACGGATCACAAAAATCTGATATATCTTGATGCTGCCAAGCGCCTGAATGCCCGTCAGGCTAGGTGGGCACTGTTTTTCTCACGGTTTAATTTTTCCGTTACTTACATCCCAGGTACTAAGAATGTTAAGGCGGATGCCTTGTCTCGCAGTTTTTCTCCCATAGTCGGTGCTGAGAAAGAGGAGAACATTTTACAAGAAGGTGTTGTGATAGCTGCTTTGGACTCCGTTTTGGAAGATGAGATTCTTAAAGCACAGGAGAATGCCCCATCTAACACTCCCCATGGGAGGTTGTTTGTGCCTGGGACCTTTAGGAGAGATTTGTTTGTTGAGTGTCATGAGTCTCGGTTGGCAGGTCATGCAGGAATTTCTGAGACCAAGAGACTTGTGGGTCGCAGTTTTTGGTGGCCTGGATGGCAGAAGGAAGTCATTAAGTGGGTGCGCCAATGTACTGTGTGTGCAAGATCCAAGTCTTCACATGCTCCTGCTGCGGGGTTGCTTTGACCTCTGGAGGTTCCTAGTGCACCTTGGACACATTTGGCTATGGACTTTATAACTGACCTTCCCCCCTCTGAGGGTTTTACTGTCATCTGGGTGGTCGTGGACCGTTTTAGCAAGATGTGTCACTTGGTTCCCTTCGTCAAACTGCCCTGCGCTAAGACTCTCGCTAAGGCCTTTGTCAAGGAAATTGTCAGACTTCATGGCGTTCCTACTGACATTGTTTCTGATAGGGGACCTCAGTTCGTGGCTCGTTTTTGGCGTGCCTTTTGTGACAGGTTGGGAGTTCATTTGTCGTTCTCATCCGGATATCATCCTGAATCTAATGGTCAGACAGAAAGGAAAAACCAGGATGTTGAGCAGTTCTTGCGTTGTTTTGTGGCAGACAATCAAGAGGGGTGGTCTGAGTTTCTGCCACTTGCTGAATTTGCTCTGAACAATCATACATCTTCTTCTGCTGGTTGTTCGCCTTTTTTTTGTTGTTCTGGGAGACATCTGTCGTTTGGGTCGTTCTCCAAGTTGGTATCTTCCGTGCCTGAGGAGGAGAATTTTTCCGGCGATTTGGAGAGAGTTTGGACGGATGTGCGTGGTAATCTTCAGGAGGCTAACAGAAAATCTAAAGACTACTTTGATAGGAAACGACAGGAGGTTTTATTCGCTGTTGGTGACATGGTTTGGTTGTCCTCTAGGAATCTGCGGTTGAGGATTCCTTCTAAGAAATTGGGTCCCAAGTTTGTAGGGCCCTTTAAGGTGCTTCAGGTTGTCAACCAATCTGCTGTTAGGTTGGAGGTTCCTACCTCCTGGAGAATTAATCCGGTGTTTCATGTCTCTCTGTTGAAAAAAGCTGTTGTGTCGGATTGTGACGCCTCTGCCTCTGTTCCTCCGGTGGTGGAGGACGGGGAATATGAAATTTCTCGCATCCTTAATTCTAGATGGTATAGAGGTAGTTTGCAGTATCTCGTGGCCTGGAAAGGTTTCGGACCCGAGGATAACTCATGGGTGAGGTCGGATGATGTTTCCGCGCCCAGACTTATCAGAGCATTTCACAGGAGATTTCCTGATAAGCCTGGTCCTAGGGGATCCGGAGGATCCTCTTAGAAGGGGGGGTACTGTTAGAACCTTGCTCTTAGGTTTTTTCTATTGCTGGTCACATGACCTTGTTGGCCTATTTAGTCCTGCTCCGCCCTTCTGGCTTTGCTGGACTTCATTGTATTTCTACTCTTTAGCTAGCCGGTGCTCAGTATCTAACTCTGTTAGGTTGCTTGGTCTACGGACCTCTGTGTTCTATATATATTGTTTGTTCGTCTGTCTGCCACTATTTCTGTTAGGAGGTGTCCATTTTTGCTCCCAGTCCCTAGTACTTGTAGGGATTCCTTCCCCACATCTATAGGTCTCCGTACAGACTAGCTTAGGACTTTAGCAGGTCTGATCGCAGGATCAGGTCCCCTGTTACATCGTAGGGATCAAGCTGAGTTCTATCGTAGGGACAGATCTCCTCTCTTTCCTTAGCTCTGGTAGCAGAACATAACACACGCACAACAGCGGAAGAAGCAATGGTGACACCCGCTGACACTGGTTGTGGACCCTCGGGTTCGCCCCACAAAGTCGGTTGCTTTGCTGCCATGTGCCTGATCATGCTGGTGGTGGTCAGGCTGGTAGTTTTGTCACCCCTGCTGATGCTGGCATGGCAGGTGGTACAAATGGCCGTTTTGTGGTTATCAGCAGAGTCTTTAAAAAAATTCAAGACTCTGGAAGACCTACCGGTTGTACTGGCAACGTCCCTCGTGTTGGTGTTACGGAGAACTGTTGCCCACCTTCTGTGTGCGGCCACCACACTGCTTCTTCCTGCCTGTTGGGGTACTTTGCCTCCCTCCCCCTGTGTGCTGCTGCCCTCGCTCTGCGTGTCCTCCTGCCACGTTGGGTCAGTTACTTGATCATCCACCACCTCCTCCTCTTCCACTTGCGCACCACGATCCTCCTCCTCACTTCCTGGCAATTGTCTCGTCATCGTCCACCTCTTGTGACAAATTGCCAGCGTCGACTTCCTCTGGCCGTGGCTGTTCAAATATTTGGCATCGCTGCATGGGATCTCCTCTTCCACCACTTCAAGCAGAGCAGGCGAGGGGCACAAATATGGAAATGGACCAGTGAACAGCTCTTCAGAGTGTCCAACTGTGGGATCAGTTGCTGTCTGACGACACTCGGCATGGTGGGAGGAAGGAGCATCAGGGTGAGGAGGAGTATGCGGTCGAGACTCACGGCTACTAAAACTTGACCATGTGGAAGACAGACCGGAGGTGGTGGTGCCCAGGTAACTAGAAGTATTATCTGCTATCCAATTAATAACCTGTTCACACTGATCAGTTCGCAATACTGGTGTTGTAGTGTGCTTCCCTGGTAATTTGGTCAAGAAGTGGGAGCGAGAAGATGTGGCTGTTGGTTGTGGCACATTTTCAACTTGGCCACGGCCCCGTCCTCTACACGCACCATCACCAGAACGTCCAGTTCCACGTCCCTTGCCACGCGCCTTGCCCATTGTAAATGAAGTAAAATAGCTTACACTCGCACTATCAATGGAAAAAGGGTAATAAAAAGGAGATTAGAACCGTGGAAGAGGAAAACCACAGTTCTATTTCTCTGGCCTACACCAGACTCTTTTAAACAGATATATTTGTGTCTGAACAGTCAGGGAGACACTATTTCTGTCTTTTTTTATGGTAAAAATGACAAAAGCAGGATAATACAGATATTTGAACCGTGGAACTGCAAAACCAAAGTTCTAGTTATCTGGCCTATACCAGACTCTTTTAAACAGATATATTGGTGTCTGAACAGTCAGGGAGACACTATTACTGTTTTTTTTACGGTAAAAATGCCAAAAGCAGGATAATACAGAGATTTTAACCATGGAACTGCAAAACCACAGTTCTAGTTATCTGGCCTACACCAAACTCTTTTAAACAGATATATTTGTGTCTGAACAGTCAGGGAGACACTATTACTGTTTTTTTTTACAGAAAAAATGCCAAAAGCAGGATAATACAGAGATTTGACCCGTGGAATTGCAAAACCACAGTTCTAGTTATCTGGCCTACACCAGACTCTTTTAAACAGATATATTGGTGTCTGAACAGTCAGGGAGACACTGTTACTGTTTTTTTTTACGGTAAAAATGCCAAAAGCAGGATAATACAGGGATTTGAACCGTGGAACTGCAAAACCAAAGTTCTAGTTATCTGGCCTACACCAGACTCTTTTAAACAGATATATTGGTGTCTGAACAGTCAGGGAGACACTATTACTGTTTTTTTACGGTAAAAATGCCAAAAGCAGGATAATACAGAGATTTGAACCGTGGAACTGCAAAACCAAAGTTCTAGTTATCTGGCCTACACCAGACTCTTTTAAACAGATATATTGGTGTCTGAACAGTCTCAGACACACTCAATTTTTTTTTTTTTTGGGGGGGGGGGGGATACCAAAAGGTTAATAAGACGCTTATTTGTACAGTCTGACTGAGGAAAAAAAAATGCCCCTGAGACTGGGGGATAAGTCTAGCAATTTGACCAGCAGGAGCACACAGGACTGTAATGCAGCATTTGCTGGTATAACCACTGCGTCTCCTATACAGCCTGCCGGCCTGATATCTGGGATGGATATTAGTCCTGAGAAGGACTGTTTGTTTGATTTTGCAGGCTTTAGAGACCCTACACTACCTATTTCACACTATATATCTCTCCCTAACTCAGCAGCACTCTCCCTACACTGTCTGATGTTGAGCGACTGTGTCCAAGATGGCGGCGCCCGGTTTTAAATACTCGAGGTGACGCTGTGCGGCCAGCCAATCACTGTAATGCCCACAAACAACATGGCTGCGGCATTACAGTGACTAGCTGGCAATCCCTGCATGTTCATTGGCTCTGTAAAGAGCGCCAAACGTGCAGGGTGGAGACCCGAGCTCCCGCCCGAGTAACCCGGAAATGCTCAGTGCTCGCCGAACATCCCGAGTAGCAAGATGCTCGGGCGAGTACCGAGCAGTGTCGATCATGCTCGCTCAACACTAATGAGGAGGTGTAGAAAAACAACGAACATTTATTAAAACACAGCAACGCATTTTAAAATAAATCTGATTTCTTCCTGATGTTGAAAGCCTGAGGAAGAAATCAGATTGATTTTCAAATGCGTTGCTGTCTTTTAGGCTGAGTGCCCACGATTCAGATTTAATGCGTTTCTGTGCCGTTTTTTCTGCCAAGGAGATGCAGGAATGCTCAGGAAATTTCTGCTTCAAATCTGCATCGTGGGCACATACCCTTAATGATTGTTCCTTGTTCTATTACACCTTTTCATTGTTATCTTCATTGTGGCAGCACCTACCACCACTTTTTTTTCAGATTTTTTGCCTCGCATTAGTTCATAAGGGAGGACAGTGTAGCAATTATAGTTCATAAGGGAGGACAGTGTGGAGACAATATTCTAGGAGAAGACAGTATGAAGATAATATTCAATAACCGGTACATTTTGGGGGATATATTTTGTGCAAGGAGCACAGTGAGGGCCAATCATTTTTTCAGGGACAAAGAATGGGCAGATATTTTTTATTCAAAAGCATTTTAAAAGACACTGTTATTTTAAGGGACTATGTCAGAATGTACTACAGAAGACCAGAGAAGATGGAAGTCTTCAGAGATGAGCTGTGGATGTCAATAGTAATCATGGGAGGCATTGGGGATCGGTGATGTATCACTTGTTTCTGTCATGCCACACTGAACTTTAATAACATTTTCAAAATGGACAACCACTTTAATTTCAGTCCTGACTGTGTATCTGTTATGTTCTGCTACCAGAGCTAAGGAAAGAGAGGAGATCTGTCCTTACGATAGAACTCAGCTTAATCCCTACGATGTAACAGGGGACCTGATCCTGCGATCAGACCTGCTAAAGTCCTAAGCTAGTCTGTACGGAGACCTATAGATGTGGGGAGGGAATCCCTACAAGTACTAAGGACTGGGAGGAATATGGGACACCTCCTAACAGAAATAGTAGCAGACAGACGAACAAACAAAATATATAGAACATAGAGGTCAGTAGACCAAGCAAACTAACAGAGTTAGATACAGAGCACAGGCTAGCTAGAAAGTAGATATACAATGAAGTCCAGCAAAGCCAGAAGGGCGGAGCAGGATTAAATAGGCCAACAAGGTCATGTGACCAGCAAAGGAAAAAAAAACCTAACAGCAAGGTTCTAACAGTACCCCCCCTTCTAAGAGGATCCTCCGGATCCCCTAGGACCAGGCTTATCAGGAAATCTCCTGTGAAACGCTCTGATAAGTCTGGACGCGGAAACATCATCTGACCTCACCCAAGAGTTATCCTCGGGTCCGAAACCTTTCCAGGCCACAAGATACTGCAAACTACCTCTATACCGTCTAGAGTCAAGGATGCGAGAAATTTCATATTCCCCGTCCTCCACCACCGGAGGAACAGAGGCAGAGGCGTCACCATCCGACACAACAGCTTTTTTTAACAGAGAGACATGAAAGACCGGATTAATTCTCCAGGAGGTAGGAACCTCCAACCTAACAGCAGATTGGTTGACAACCTGAAGCACCTTAAAGGGCCCTACAAACTTGGGACCCAATTTCTTAGAAGGAATCCTCAACCGCAGATTCCTAGAGGACAACCAAACCATGTCACCAACAGCGAACAAAACCTCCTGTCGTTTCCTATCAAAGTAGTCTTTAGATTTTCTGTTGGCCTCCTGAAGATTACCACGCACATCCGTCCAAACTCTTTCCAAATCACCGGAAAAATTCTCCTCCTCAGGCACGGCAGATCCCAACTTGGAGAACGACCCAAACGACGGATGTCTCCCAGAACAACAAAAAAAAGGCGAACAACCAGCAGAAGAAGATGTATGATTGTTCAGAGCAAATTCGGCAAGTGACAGAAACTCAGACCACCCCTCTTGATTGTCTGCCACAAAACAACGCAAGAACTGCTCAACATCCTGGTTTTTCCTTTCTGTCTGGCCATTAGATTCAGGATGATATCCGGACGAAAACGACAAATGAATTCCCAACCTGTCACAAAAGGCACGCCAAAAACGAGCCACGAACTGAGGACCCCTATCAGAAACAATGTCAGTAGGAACGCCATGAAGTCTGACAATTTCCTTGACAAAGGCCTTAGCGAGAGTTTTAGCGCAGGGCAGTTTGACGAAGGGAACCAAGTGACACATCTTGCTAAAACGGTCCACGACCACCCAGATGACAGTAAAACCCTCAGAGGGGGGAAGGTCAGTTATAAAGTCCATAGCCAAATGTGTCCAAGGAGCACTGGGGACCTCCAAAGGACAAAGCAACCCTGCAGCAGGAGTATGTGAGGACTTAGATCTAGCACATATAGTACATTGGCGCACCCACTTAATGACTTCCTTCTGCCATCCAGGCCACCAAACACTGCGACCCACCAGTCTCTTGGTCTCAGAGATTCCGGGATGACCTGCCAACCGAGATTCGTGACACTCAACAAACAAATCTCTCCTAAAGGTCCCAGGCACAAACAACCTCCCATGAGGAGTGTTAGATGGGGCATTCTCCTGAGCTTTAAGAATCTCATCTTCCAAAACGGAGTCTAAAGCAGCTATCACAACACCTTCTTGTAAAATGTTTTCCTCTTTCTCAGCACCGACTATGGGAGAAAAACTGCGAGACAAGGCATCCGCCTTAACATTCTTAGTACCAGGGATGTAAGTAACGGAGAAATTAAACCGCGAGAAAAACAGTGCCCACCTAGCCTGACGGGCATTCAGGCGCTTGGCAGCATCAAGATATATCAGATTTTTATGATCCGTAAGAACCTGAACGGGAAATTCCGCACCTTCCAAGAAGTGGCGCCAGTGTTCAAATGCGAGTTTAATAGCCAATAATTCCCGATTACCAATATCGTAATTCAATTCAGTCTCCGAAAATTTTTTTGAAAAAAAGGCACAGGGATGTAATCCATCCCCGTTATCCTGAGACAATACTGCGCCAACCCCCACAGAGGAAGCATCAACCTCAACCAAAAACGGCCTAGTAACATCAGGCTGCATAAGGATGGGAGCAGAGGTGAACCTCTCCTTGAGATACACAAAAGCTTCAATGGCCTCAGAAGACCACTGAACCGCATCAGCACCTTTCCTGGTGAGATCAGTCAGAGGTTTGACAATACTAGAAAAATTTTTTATGAATTTTCTATAGTAATTGGCGAAACCCAAAAACCTCTGTATCGATTTCAAACCAATAGGCCTAGGCCATTCCTGCACAGCCTGAACCTTAACCGGATCCATCTCAAAACCTTTGCTGGAGATAATGTAGCCCAAAAAACTAATTCTCTGTACAGCGAACTCACATTTCTCCAGCTTAGCAAAAAGCGAATTGTCCATTAATAACTGTAATACCTCACGCACGCTCCGCCAATGAGACTCCAGATCTGGCGAATAAATCAAAATGTCATCCAAATACACAACCACATTTTTACCGATCAAAGGTCTAAGGATGTCATTAATCAGATTCTGAAAAAATGCAGGAGCATTAGTAAGACCAAAAGGCATAACCAGATTCTCAAAATGACCCACAGGAGTGTTAAAAGCAGTCTTCCATTCATCACCCTCCTTCATGCGCAACAGATTGTATGCCCCCTTAAGGTCAATTTTAGAGAACCACTTGGCCCCCAATAACTGGTTAAACAGATCAGGAATCAATGGCAGTGGGTAAGGATTGCGTACCGTAATTTTGTTAATCTCACGAAAATCCAGACAAGGACGTAAACCGCCGTCCTTTTTTTTTACAAAAAAAAATCCAACCGCCACAGGAGACTTAGAGGGCCTAATGTGACCGGCGGCCAAACTTGTCTGTATGTATTCCTCCAAAGCCTTCCTCTCAGGAATAGTAAGGTTAAATAAACGACTTTTAGGAAGAGTCGCTCCAGGGACAAATTCAATAGAACAATCATAGTCTCTATGGGGAGGCAAAACCTGCGATTCTTTCTCAGAAAAAACTCTCCAAAAATCCTGAATAGGAACAGGCAATTCTCCCCTATCCAAAGCTGCAATACGCCCGTTACAACACTTGTCATAACATTTATGGCTCCAGGATTTAATTTCACTGGTAGACCAATCCAGTACAGGATTGTGAAATTTTAACCAGGGCAAACCCAATATTACTGGAGAAGGCAAGTTATTCAACACTACCAAATCCAATTTCTCATGGTGAACACCATTAATAGTGAGAGGAAATTCACTGACCTTGAGAGTAATATTCTTCAAAGGGGAGCCATCCACAGAAACCACAGCAATGGGGGATGATAAAGGTTCAGGTTTTAAATTGAGTTTTTCCACGAATCCCCCATCAATTACATTCAGTGTAGACCCGCAATCAACAAACACCCGAAATTCCATTAATTTTTCCTGAGCAATCGTGGAAGCAGCTAAAAATATACCCTTGGAATTTAAACAGGCAATACGGGCGTGACTGACCTTTTTTTTTTCTTTCTTCATACGAAGCTCACAGCCTTTAATCAAATGACCAGATTTTCCGCAATAGAAACACAAGCCTTCCGAAAAACGACGGTCTTTTTCTTGAGAGCGAGGTGCCACCGATCCAATCTCCATCGGTTCACCACTGTTAGTACACACATTATCATAACCAGAAACTGACATAGCAGAGGATTTGCTCTCATTAACCCTAGCACGCAGTCTTCTATCCACCCGTATAGCTAATTGCATAGCCTGTTGCAAATCCTCAGGTGTAGGATAAGCAATTAGCAGGTCTTTAACCCTTTCACTGAGCCCAGCAAGAAATAGACTTTTCAGAGCAGAATCGTTCCACCCTGTTTGAGTCGACCAACGACGGAAATGAGTACAATATTTTTCAACATTACCTGATCCTTGTTTTAAACGTCTCAACTCAGTCTCAGCTGATGCGACACGGTCAGGATCATCATATAATAGTCCCAAAGCAGAAAAAAAACTATCCACTGATCTGAAGCATGAATCACTAGGTTGCAAAGAAAAGGCCCACTCCTGAGGCTCTTTGCGCAAAAGTGACATTATGAACCCTACGCGCTGGGATTCATCCCCAGAGGACTTAGGTCTCAAACGAAAATACAATAAGCAAGCATTTTTAAATGAAAAAAATTCTCGGTGTTCACCAAAAAATAAATCCGGCAAACATACCTTAGGCTCCAAGAAATGTGCTCCAGGACAGTTACTCACGTGCTGACGGAGCTCGGCCACCTCCAGAGAGAGTCCCTGCAGGCGATGAACCAAATCCTGAACCGACACCATGATGGAACAGAAAAATCTTTCCTTAGAGAATTTGCTGGCTGGACTTACTGTTATGTTCTGCTACCAGAGCTAAGGAAAGAGAGGAGATCTGTCCCTACGATAGAACTCAGCTTAATCCCTACGATGTAACAGGGGACCTGATCCTGCGATCAGACCTGCTAAAGTCCTAAGCTAGTCTGTACGGAGACCTATAGATGTGGGGAGGGAATCCCTACAAGTACTAAGGACTGGGAGGAATATGGGACACCTCCTAACAGAAATAGTAGCAGACAGACGAACAAACAAAATATATAGAACATAGAGGTCAGTAGACCAAGCAAACTAACAGAGTTAGATACAGAGCACAGGCTAGCTAGAAAGTAGATATACAATGAAGTCCAGCAAAGCCAGAAGGGCGGAGCAGGATTAAATAGGCCAACAAGGTCATGTGACCAGCAAAGGAAAAAAAAACCTAACAGCAAGGTTCTAACAGTATCGCTTCATTTTCCCTGTTGTGGCATTTGAGCTCTTGCTACCAGATTCCCCCACAGATAACAGCTGATCACTGGGGGGATCCAGGACATCGTTTGGTCAATTTATAAGCTGGGAACTCTTCCAAAACAAAGTAATTGCCTAAGGTGGATAACTGCTTTAATCATTGAATAATGAAAAATAATGTGACTTTTTGTTATATTATTGTACTTTATTGTATTTTTAATTTTAAAGATCTCAAATTGCTGCGAGTGAATCAAAATTTACGGTATGTTTTCATCCTATCAGAACCAGGGTTAATTTAAAACCAAATTTCGATCAATCCTCTGAGAGTTTCTACTGCGTACAAGCTCTAATCCTGAATACTAGACCAGGTTTAAATTGGATTAGAAAAACTTGGATCATCCAAAACATTAATGATGGAAAGTTCTCACTTGTGACAGACGCAACTCTGCAAGAATTTCATTCCAGATGCTTCTGCCTCTTTAGTGTAAAGCCAGTTTTCCTGAAGAACAGAAATGTTCTCCAGAAGGATCCATGAGGTCAGAGCTGTTCAAGTTTAATTAGCTTATGGAAGAAATTACTTGTCAGCATCGGAAATATTTTATAACTGATATATTGGCAGCCTGACAAACTGCACTTGATATTTTTACGTAATGTAAACATTTAGAACATTATCTTTACAGGTGGTTTATATAATTGCAAATATATTTATGCAGGGCTGGTTTTAATGGGTGGCAGACCAAACTATTGACAAGGACACCCATTTCCTACCTCGTTCTGATGAGACCCAAAGAAGCTATCATCGATCCCCATTATTTTCCTGAGTCAACAGGGGATTTGCAACTGACAGACTAAAAAGCTCATTGGTGTCACATAATTTTATTTTTATTGTTTATTTTTCCTTGTAGTAGCAGCATATGTACAAGCATTGTTATCACTCACATCAGTCTATGTCCCTAATGGGACTCAAACTAATGAGGATTGATCTATATGTATGACTGCAAGTAGTGGATGTTATGTGGAAGTTATGAGAGGGAATCAATAAAACAGTACAGGGTGCCATAATAAATCTTTCGAAAAGTTTTTAGTTTCATTAAAATGTAATATTTAGCATGATCTAATACAGAAATAGTCACGCTGGGAATGGGGAGAACTCAGCGTATAACAGCAGGAAAAGGGAAGGGTGCACTGCAAGTAGGGAAAGGAGGAGTGGAGACCCCTAAACAGCTCAAACCACAAACCCTGTCTCCCCTATGGAACCTATATAGGTTCTGCACCTATCGCCGAGCAGGAAACCTGGCCCTAGCTAACCCTAAAGCTAGGCCCTAGGTAGGGAGAGGGAGGGGTGAGCACTAGTCAGCCCCACTGTAAACTAAAGTACACACAAGGGAAACGAAAAAGGGAATACCCTTAGCTTCAAGATGACACCTGAGACAACACGGCAACAATCCACGAAGGAACTCAGAGAAATTTCTATCCGACTACTAGAATTACAGGCCTAAATAGAAGAAGAACACTCTATCACAAGAGGATCTGAGGATACAGCAAGGGTGTAGTAATTAGCAGCGGAAGGTGAGGATCACCGCTGGGTTCTAAAGGAATAATCCCCAAGCAAGGTGAAGATCACCGCTGGGTCCTAAAGGGAGAGGGATCATGAATATATTGGCAAGGCCAAATGCAGTGACCAGCTACAGCCGGACCCCATATGACTGTCTGTCAAACCTGACACACCTGTGACAGAAATCTGCCAATTAATTGTGGGACAATCCTCATTATGACATTCTGTCTGCCCAGCGCCACCACTAGAGGTATCTTTTTAAAAAAAGCTCTATTCAGTTTATTTTAAATAAATAAACAATAGCAGCAGTAAAACAAGTGATGGCATGCGATCTCTACTGATGCAGCTATTACGCACTGGACACTTGTGAAAAAAGGACCAGGAGGACTGCTGAATCAGTGTGAGGTTGAAGAGTTGAGTAGCTGCCAATTTGTTTCTAAAACTGTATAACCCGTTTAATATTAAAATGGTATGAATTAAGTGCCCGATCTACAACATGCGTTTTTTTTTAAAGTCACTTTTCTTTTTAGACTGGTGGTTTTCACTACTGTTTCTTTGCACAAAATTAATCAAAATGGAGCACGTGATTCAAAACTTTTGCTTCAAAGCCTAAAAAAATTTTTTTTTTCTGCCTTACTGTTTTGGCAAGTTTTTAAGCTCAAAAAGGTGTACATTTTTCGAAGTGTTGCAAAAAATGTGACTTTTTAACTGGCGTACATAAAATCACTCTCAGGGAGGACTGGAGTAGAGTTGCGGCAAAATTTCCGACTTTTTAAAAATATTGCATTTCATGAATCTGTTTAAAACATCTGGAAAAAACAGATTGACGTTAAAAGTATAAAACTAGCTAATAGGATGAGCGGACCGGAGGAAGTTTGGGTTCTGGTACCTGACCCGTACTTTTGACAAAGTTCAGTTCGGGTACCAGAACAGTACCCGAACTTCAACCAGAGCCTGAACCCCATTGAAAATAATGGAGACCCGAACTGGTAAAGAAGAAAAATTTTCTCCCTCTCTCACTGACCCTGAAACTCCGAACATTGCAATTGACTTCCGGGGAGAGTTCGTGTTCAAAGTTTAGCACTGAACTTGCAAGTACAAGTTCGCTCATCTCTACTAATTAAACTACAAAACAAAACTTGTAAAAAAGTTCAGCAAATCGCTTCTAAATTTATTTCAAATTAAAAAGTCAATAATTGAGAACTATTCACGTAAAAAAAAAACCTGGCAGAAATGCAATGATGAATCGTGCCCATGTTTTTTTTAAATATAAAGAAATCTGTATTCCAAAAAAATCTTTTAAACTTCTTATAGGTGGTCAAGAACGGAATCATGAATTTTCCAAAATGTAATTTTTTCTTTTTTTAATGGTGGGGAACACAGGGAAGTAGGGGAGAATGGATCAGCAGGTGACTCGCTGGATGTCTTTTTTATTGTTGATACTTTTTCTTTTCTCATTTCTGAAACTGGGAAATCTTAGTCCTTTTCCTTAATAAATAAGTTCCAACTAAGCACAAAATAATGGCCTCTCCCTTAAAAAAAAGAGTGGAAGGGATTAGTGTTCTGTGAAGATTTACAGGCAAGCTGAGCCAAACTTATTGCGTGGAAGGATTAAAAACAGTTTCACGTAATTGGAAAGATGGATTAGCCAAAGCAGCCCATGGCTGGCACCACGGTGCCAGTTGCTATAGTGAAAGAGAACATAGCTGTATACAAGTACATCAATGTTTTTCTAACACACCCAGCATCCTATGGTACAGGTTCAGTCAGATAATTTTCTTTCTGAATTACCTGATGGATGTTATTTCCTATTTTGTGACTTGGTGGACGTGCCAAAAAGTAAGACGGACCAAGGCCTTGGAGTTCAGCCCATCAATAAAACAGAAACATATGATATTTTTGCATGACCGCATTTCTATGAAAATAACTGAGTAATTGTATCCTGACCAGAGGCAGGCTGACATGCTTATATAACAGGTACAGTCTCTGATCTATCACAGCTGGCTTTTCATATTTACAGATATAATTACCGTTACCCTTTCTGAGATTAAAGATTTTTGTACTTTGGACATTTCTGCATTCATTTAAAAAGAATTCAGAATCAGAAAAAAACATATTATTTAAACCAGATTCTATTAGAATCATATTTTTTATAATATTTGGTGTTTTTATGTGAGGTCCCAAATAAAAAGTCTCAAAATTTTAACACTGGCTCCAAGAAAGGAGGGCGGGCAATATAGTGGCCAATGTTGGTAGCCATAATTCATCCTTCTCTTACCTAATAAGTGTTATGCACCTGACTCAGCTCGGCAGGGCTTCACCACCTTCACCTATGGCCACTGCCCTCTGCTGTGCTCCACGTTGGGTCTTACAAGTTACATGGTGTGCCTCGATGACATTGTCTGCCAAGCCTACTTAAGGTCTACTAAGACACACACCTGTGTCTTGGTATTAAGACTCCTAGCCTTGTGTCTGTTTGTTTGCTGTGCTCTTCTGTCAGTTCCTGCTCTGCATCTGCCTTGTGGCCCTGCATACCTGCTGCCTTTGTTGCTTTGGACTTTCCTGCATCCTCTCTGCATCTGTCCTCCTGTGATCTCGAGTGTTCCAAGTCCTCGCTCCACACATGCCTTCCTGCCTGCTACACCGATGCCTGGGTTCCGTGTGTCCATCCAATCCAGGCTTAGTGGATCCACCTCACTAGGTGAAGTGGTTGCAGTGGTTCCTACAACCAGTTCCCTTGGGCTGCAATGACATACATGTTGGGTGCTTACATCATAACAGACTACAGTAGATTTTTCCTACTTATGTATAGAGATGAGCGTTGTTCTACTCGAACTGTTCGCCAATCTCAAATTCGAGCTGTTTTGGGCGGTGTTCGAGCCGGTCGGCGAACACGAACAATTTGAGAAAAATTCGGCTGTTCGAGGTTATGTTCGATAACTGTTCGTGCACCAAAATCATAACTGGATTTTTTCTCAGTAATGATGAAAATTAATGTTAATACGCAGTTTGAGTGTACAGCGGGGCGGGGGGAGGGGCAGGGGATGGATCTCTGCAGGAACAATGAAGATCTCCATTTTTTTTTCTCTTTCCCGCATTTGCAGTGGGGAGGTGCAATCTGTCAGCCTATCAGCAGCGCACACACGGAGCGAAGTGCTTTTTTTCACACAAGCAAGGGCATGTGTGATTGGCAGTGTATGTCACATGTCCTTGCCCTATAAGACCAAGCCATTTTCCCCGTCGCCACCATTTTCTCACTGCTGCAGCTGCGTGTTAGACGGCACCGCTGTTGCTGTGTGCGCTATACCTTGTTAATTTCAAGCCAATTTTCGCACAAATATACAGATAGCTTGGGAGTAGGGAATAGTTGTGATTGCAGTCCTTTTAAGGACTAGGTTACAGCATTTCCTACGACTTTTATCAGGCAGGTCTGTGCTCTTAAATAGATAGATTGTGGGAGTAAAGACTAATTGTAATTGGAGTCCTTTTCAGGACTAGGTTACATCAGTTCCTATCAGTTTTTGCCAGGCAGGTCTGTGCCAGTGCTGTGCAAGTTTTTTTCACAGCATTTGGCTGAATCTAGCAAAGCTAATCCTTTTTGGCCTATTGCAGAGTGTGTTAGTCAGTGGAGTAGCCTATCTGTGTTGCAAGATATACCACCTGTGTATAGAATACCAATTTTTTTACTGCACCTAGTGAAGTAAAATCTTTTGGGCATAGCATCATTCTATTAGTCCATCTATACTGACCTCCATCAGGTTGCAAACTGAATAGAATTTTTTTCTGCATCTAGCTCTGAAAAAATATTTGGGCTTCTAGCAGTGTGTGGGACTTGGTCTATTAGTCCATCTATACTGACCTCCATCAGGTTGCAAATTAAAAATAATTTTTTTCTTCATTTAGCTCTGAAAAAATATTTGGGCTTCTAGCAGTGTGTGGGACTTGTTCTATTAGTTCTTCTATACTGACCTCCAGCAGGTTGCAAATTGAATATAATTTTTTTCTGCATCTAGCTCTGAAAAAATATTTGGGCTTCTAGCGGTGTGTGGGACTTGGTCTATTAGTCCATCTATACTGACCTCCATCAGGTTGCAAATTAAAAATAATTTTTTTCTGCATCTAGCTCTGAAAAAATATTTGGGCTTCTAGCAGTGTGTGGGACTTGGTCTATTAGTCCATCTATACTGACCTCCATCAGGTTGCAAATTAAAAATAATTTTTTTCTTCATTTATCTCTAAAAAAATATTTGGGCTTCTAGCAGCGTGTGGGACTTGTTCTATTAGTCCATCTATACTGACCTCCATCAGGTTGCAAATTAAAAATAATTTTTTTCTGCATCTAGCTCTGAAAAAATATTTGGGCTTCTAGCAGTGTGTGGGACTTGGTCTATTAGTCCATCTATACTGACCTCCATCAGGTTGCAAATTAAAAATAATTTTTTTCTGCATCTAGCTCTGAAAAAATATTTGGGCTTCTAGCAGTGTGTGGGACTTGGTCTATTAGTCCATCTATACTGACCTCCATCAGGTTGCAAATTGAATAAAAAAAAATTCTGCATCTAGCTCTGAAAAAATATTTGGGCTTCTAGCGGTGTGTGGGACTTGGTCTATTAGTCCATCTATACTGACCTCCATCAGGTTGCAAATTAAAAATAATTTTTTTCTGCATCTAACCCAGCCAATAGTTTTGGCCTAATACCACAGTTTGGCCACTCAGCTCTGCTCGGTTACCATCCATTGTTTTTTTGTGCAAACAACTCCAGAGTTGTGAATTAGTTAACCACCAAAATGAGTGGAAAAAGGCCTGCTGCTGGTGGAAAGGGGAATAGGCGTGTTGGGAAGGGGAAAAAAGGTTGTGTCCGTGGGGTAGGTGCAGAAGAAAGACCATCTTCCAGCCAAACTAAAATGTCTACTTCTTTTAGCGGACAATGTGATAAGATCCCTTTCTTACGGCCACGCCAATCGCTACAAATTCCAGATGAGGCACAAAAACAGCAGGTGCTTCAACGGATATCAAGTGCTCCTTTAAGTGAGCTCTCCTCCACATCAACTTCAACATCACAAATACTCCAGTCCTCAAAAGTGTCACCCAAATCGCACTTGCTTCCTCACAGCTCCCAAATCTCCAGCTGCCCGTCTGAGTATGAGGTAGAACAGACGGTTGAGTCTGCAGAGCTGTTTACTCATACTATAGCCTGGGAATCAGAGGTCGACTCCAGCGCTTCTGTGAATCCAGACGAGGAAATGATCTGCACTGATGCCCAGAATCTTTATGAGTCGGATCCAGGACCAGACGCAGAAGGTTCTGACCATAATGTAGACCCTCATTCCCAAACTGTAACTCCTGTTGGTGGAGACAATGAGGAAGACGATGATAAGACTCAAATACCTGATTGGAGCGACAACTTTAGTTTTTTGTCAGGGCAGGAACAGGTTGGCTCTGAGGACGACGGGTGTGATAACGCACAGGGTGATGATGATGAGGTCGGAGATCCCACTTACTGTCAACCCACAGTCAGCCAAGAGATGAGGTCAGCAGAGGAGGTGGAGGAAGATGCTAGTGACGACGAGGTCAGGTTGCGCCTTCCTGGACAGAGACGTAGTACTGGAAGCACGTCAACAACTGCATCCTCAAACACAACTCTGCCTCTCACCACAAGTCGTGGTGGCTCTTCAGGTCGCATGGGTGCTAAGCCTTGCATAGCCTGGGCATTTTTTCAGATCGATAAAGATGACCCAACTCGTGTTATCTGTAACATTTGTCAGCAAAAGCTAAGTAGAGGCCAAAAAATACATAGTTTGAGTACTTCATGCATGAACCGGCACATGGACATGAAGCATAAGTTGCAGTGGGAAGCTCAGTGTGCTACAATGCGGTCTAGCCGGCCGGGCCAACCACCGTCTGCCATATCTTGTGCATCTGCGGCCTCTTCATCCTCTGTGACTGGGGGGACAGCAGTCACACCTGTTTTGGGGCGCAGACCTGCCACCTCTTTACCCGCAACAGCCAGCGTGATTGGCAGGTCATCATTTTCTTTGGAGGTGGTAACACCAGCTGGTCTTGAGCGCTGTCCGACATCGATAGCACCACCTTTGGATCAAGGCAACCTAACATGTCCGCCTGCATCTTCCTCACAGACCGGCAGTTTGCCGGGGACACCCTTATCAACCCCGTCTAAGCACAATAGCCAGCCCTCGGTCCCTCAGATGTGGACAAGTAAAAGACCATTTCCTCCTAGCCATGAGAAAGCTAAGAGGTTGAATTTCACCATCTGCAAGCTCTTGGCTACAGAAATGCTGCCTTTCCGCCTGGTGGACACAGAGGATTTTCGAGACCTTATGTCCGTCGCAGTGCCCCAGTACCAGATGCCCAGTCGGCACTACTTCTCAAAGAAAGGTGTGCCTGCGCTCCACCAGCATGTCGCACACAACATCACCGCTTCTTTGAGAAACTCTGTGTGTGACAGGGTGCATTTCACCACAGACACTTGGACGAGTAGGCATGGACAGGGGCGTTACATGTCGCTGACTGGGCACTGGGTAACTATGGTGACAGCAGGACAAGGGGCTGCTGTCCAAGTCTTGCCGTCCCCACGAGTTGTGCGTCAATCCTCTTTATGTCATTTTTCCTCCACTGCTTCTGCCTCCTCAACCTCCTCTCGGTCTTCCACCTGCACCCAAAGCCTGTCTGGTCATGCCACAAGCTTTCTAACTGCGCAGAAGGGATCCTGCACACCTCCTTACTATGCTGGCAGTAGGGCTCAACGTCATCAGGCGGTTTTTACATTGAAATGTCTGGGAAATGTGAGTCACACAGCTGAGGAGTTGTGGTCAGCTCTGGAGAACCAATTTCATGAATGGTTGTCTCCACTGGACCTGAAACCAGGGAAGGCCGTGTGCGACAATGCTGCAAACCTGGGTGCGGCCCTTCGCCGGGGCAATGTCACACACGTGCCTTGTATGGCTCACGTGTTGAACCTGGTTGTCCAGCAATTTTTAGCCCACTATCCCAGACTAGATGGCCTTCTGCAGAGGGCACGGTCGCTGTGTGCTCACTTCCGCCGTTCGCATCCCGCAGCTCAGCGACTTACATCTCTACAGAAGTCGTTGGGCCTGCCACTTCACCGGCTAAAATGCGATGTGCCTAACCGGTGGAATTCAACTCTGCACATGTTGCAGCGACTGTGGCAGCACCGACAAGCCCTGGTGCAATACGTTCTGACGTATAGCCTGGGCCAACGAGATTCAGAGGTGGGGCAAATCACGCTGGAGGAGTGGTCTCAGATCAGGGACCTATGCACCCTTCTGCACAGTTTTGAAATGGCGACGAAGATGTTTAGTGCTGACGATGCCATTATCAGCATGACTATTCCGGTGATTTACATGCTGGAGCACATGTTAAACAGAATTCGGAGTCAGGTGGTGGCACAAGAGGAGGTGGAGGAAGTAGAGGAGGAGGAGTTGTATGCGGAAGGGCTAACATCTGCAAGGTCCAGACGGTCGGCAGCACCAGGGCGGCAGGCATGTGAGGGTGGGGGAGATGATTTTACCAGGGCGCATGGTAGCAGCCAAACTAGTGAGGAAGGTGCAGGAGCCCAGGAAGAAGTGGAGGACGAACTGATGGAAGACTCATCAGATGAGGGAGACCTTGATCACATTTCTGTTGTGCGAGGTTGGGGGGAGAGGACAGAGGAAGGAAGCATGATTGTTACCTCGCCACCAACACAACAGGGACTTGGTGCTCCTGGATGCGCAACACACATGAGTGCCTTCTTGCTGCACTACCTGCAACATGACCCTCGAATTGTGAGAATTAGAAATAATCCTGACTACTGGGTTGCCACACTGTTAGATCCCCGGTACAAAAGTAAATTTGCAGAAATTATTCCTGCCATAGAAAGGGATGCACGCATGCAGGAGTATCAGCAGAGACTGTTGCAGAATCTTACATGTGCTTTTCCACAAAATACCAGTGGTGCACGTAGTGAATCTCACAGTTCCAACTTGCCAACCGTGGTCTGTATGGAATTGTTCAATAAAGGGCCCAAAATTAAGATAACATAGATGGGAGAGGTCTCTATGAATAGGAATTCCTAAGTATTTGATACCCTGTGAGGGCCAGGCAAAGGGAAAGTTGGACTGGATGGAATCCTATATGGATTTGGGGAGGGAGACATCGAGGGCCTCAGACTTCGCTGCATTGATTTTAAAATTTTACCATGTAACAAAGTGATCTATTTCAGCCATAACAGCAGGGATGGATATATGTGATTGAGTGATATATACTAGGACATCATCAGCAAATAGAGAGCACTTGTACTCGGTGCCTCCCACCTCAATCCACCTAATATTGGGGTTATGGCGAATTGATGAGAGCAGGTGCTCCGTCACTAGGATGTATAAGAGAGGGGACAGAGGACATCCCTGCCTTGTCCCATTGGTGATTGTGAAAGGTGATGAAAATGTTCTGACGCACCCCCTGGGCCTTGGGACACCCGGAGCCGGACCCTTTTTGGTGGATGCTGGTGGTTGTAGTCTTCGTGGCGGCGATCCGGTTCCGTGGCTCAGGGCGGTCAAACCAGTGGCGGAACTATTTATGTGGTTTTGATGTTTAAATGTCCGACTACGCCACCCGTGGATTGCGGTCAGAGTGAACCGCCGCTACAGGGCAGACCGCTAAGGCTGGTGTTGTGGGTGCAGCAGAGCGTAGCATAACTCCCCACGGGAGGAGTATAGCCTCAGGGCAGTGTATGCGGAGGATGGGGGTGATGGTGCAGGGCAGCAGCAGTAACGACACGGAGTCAGTGATGCAGTTCAGGGCCTTTACTCACAGTTCTTATTATCCAGACCACGTCTGCAGGTAACGGCTGCCCACGTCGTACTGTGCTCACCAGGTGAGGGGCTCAGACAACTCCCAGATAACTTTGGAGCGCTTCACAGGACCCCCTTTGTGTGTCCTTTGTCTGGCCTTTCTTACCAACACTTCTGTCCGGCTGCCTCGGGCCTCCTCTTGGTAAACTTGGCGCCAGTTTCCCTGACCCTATGTGGTGCCTTCCTAGCGGGTGGAGCAAGGGGCTGCGCCACATAAAATGTCAGAGCCTCCGGTTTCTAGCTGAGGGTCGTTTCCTGCCTCCACTAGTTCGGGGACCGGTCTCCCCCTTTGGCCTGACCCCTCCACGCAGGTGGATTCGGGCGTGCGGTGGCGACTCGCCCGTCCGCACCCCTGGGATCCCTTCATTCCTCGTTCCTGGAGCCTTCTCCGCTCCTCTTCCTTCCTTCTCCCTCTTGCAGGCCTGGGCCTCTGTTACTAGGCCCGCCTCCGGAGCAGAGCTCATGCAGAGCCCCTGCTCCCTGCCACTTCTGCTCAGACTTCTCTGCACTGAACTAAGATGGTGCCCACCTTTTATACTCCCTTCTCAATGCACCCAGGAACTGCTTCCTCCCTGCTCCTGCACTGCAGGGTTCCCCTTCCTCAGTGTTCCCTCCCCCCACTCCAGCCAGGGACAGGGACTGTCGTGCCCATCTCAGGGGCATATTGGTCGCCCTGCCCCACGGCAATGTGGTGTAATGCATGCAGGTGTCGGGTCCTGATCCACACTCCATCCTTATCTGAGAGTGAGATATCACACCTCTGGGTGAGGTGCAATACGTCTGTAGCAACCGAGCCCTCGGTGCTACAGTTCCATTTATCTTCAGCCTAGGTGACGTATTGTGATACAGGGCCGTGATTTTGGCTATAAAAGGGTCCCCTAGACCCCTACCCCAAGCTTTTTAAGAGAATCATATATGGCGTGCCAGGAGACTCTATGGAATGCTTTCTCAGCATCCAACGAGAGTATCTACTTACAAATTTTTAACTGCATCTAGCCCAGGAAATACTTTGTGCCTAGTAGCAGTGTCTGCTAGTCAGCTGATTATCCCGGCTGTTAAGCAAGCTACACCACCTGTAGTTTGGACACTTAATTTTTTCAAAGGAAATGCTTCGGGACCACGGGATACTTAGTGAAGAGCATCAGGAGGCACCCCAAGGCATAGGGGCTGGGACTGGCAGTAGGATGCCTTGCGGTGGACAGCCGAGCTCGATCCTTATAAAAGCTTTTTAACTGCAGCAGCTTTAGTGGACGCTACTGGAGCTGGAATTACGCGGCTGCTGGCATGAGACTTGCCCTCCAATAGATCCTTGTAAATGGATTTAAAGTGTATTCATTCAAATTAGAGGGACAATTTAAATTAAAAAGCTTAGAGCTGCCTCCACCACAGGGGGGCTCTCTCGACCCACCAGCGGACAGGCACCAGTATTGGGAGAGGGGGGCTGGCCGTCAGGGTTCACCGCGGCTCTGGCACAAACCCGGGGACACGGAGGTGGCACGGGCAGGAGCGGACTGGCCGTCTCGGCTTCTCACTTTTTGGATTTTAGAAGGGCATGACATGCCTATATCTGTGTCTCCCCCTCCTTTTACTCCTCCACCTCTTTTCTTTTCGCATGACTATATGTACTTGTCACTTTTCCATGTGTTAGTTGTGTCTTCTGAGCAGTTTGTCAGCTTTTGGACACCTTTGAAGGTGTTTTCTATGTGTTTCTATGTGTTTTTGTTTGCCTGCCATTGGTTTTAACGGTGTTCGAAGGTGTTCGACGAACAGTTCGACGAACAGTTCGGCGAACACACGGGTGTTCGACGAACCGAACCGAACTCGAACACTACGGGGGTGGCTCAACACTACTTATGTATCCAAATAAAATATTACAGTATGTCAGACATTCTATATATTAGTGTGAAATGTAAATGAATATTATTGTATGCAACATTAATTCCCGATACATTATCTAAACTTGCATTCTCCTCCTCCCCACAGGCTAGTATTTTAACTGGTTTGCTACACTATGAATACAGGCCTACTCACACTCTCCACATTACACTCATCCTTTACTTATGGACCTATATGTGCACATTCAGCACCATAAGCATGTGCAACCCATGTAGTTCAGCTTGTGCTCAATGGAAAGACAATGATAATCAAAATCTTCAATCTTTCTATGACAAACCAACCAAATCTCAAATTTTTTATTCAAATTCAGTATCAGAAATGAAACTTTATGCACCAGTACAAAACTAATAGCACAAAGAACCAGGAACAATCTCATAACTTAGATGCAGCACTAGTACCAAGATTTAGACAAAAAAACAGCATGAGAACCAAGTTCAATTTATAAATCTAGAACCAGATTCAATCTCCTAACTTAAAACTGCACTAACCCCAAGCTCAAGATACAACAATAGTACCAGAACCAAGCTCATAATGTAAATACAGCACCAGAACAAAGTTCATAGCTTACATAGAAAAACAGAATTAATCTCAGAACTTAAAACAATACCCAAGTTCAAAACATAGATAAAGAACCAGAACCAAACTTAGAACATAAATATATCACCAGAACACAGCTAAATACAGAGATCAAATACAACATCAAATTAATTTGTGCCATTTAAATTTTAACATGTAAAACTATACATCCTCGTATAACCTTAACCATGGTGTTGATATACTAGGAGTTGTTGTTTCATAGCATATGTTAACTACCATATATTATATTAGCAGCACAGATGTCATGAGCTCCACACTTTTGCATGTCATAATTGTCCAATGGCTAAACTAATGATAAGTCTTTTGTACTGTTATAAAATATATATCCAGAAAAGGTAATGTGTACAGCTTTGACACTCTTGTCTATGAAGAGCCTATAGTTTGTACTTTCTTGAGATTGTAACAGTTTTGTTAGATACATGCCGTAGACATTAGACAAATGTCAGCCAAAACTACCAATTTTAACTGGATTGGGAAGGTAGATGATTGGGAGGCTATATACAGGTGCTTCTCACAAAATTAGAATATTACCAAAAAGTAAATTTATTTCAGTTCTTCAATACAAAAAGTGAAACTCATATTATATAGAGTCATTACTAACATAGTGATCTATTTCAAGTGTTTATTTATGTTAATGTTGATGATTATGGCTTACAGCCAATGAAAACACAAAAGTCATTAACTCAGTAAATTAGAATAATTAACAAAAACACCTGCAAAGGCTTCCTACGCATTTAAAAAGGTCCCTAAGTCTGTTTCAGTAGGCTCCACTATCATGAGGAAGACTGCTGACTTGATAGATGTAACGGGTCTGGGAGGCGGAACCTCTGAGCTACTATACAAGGGGGCGGTCCTTGTAAGGGAGCGGGTGGCGACCAGGGAAGACGGGCAGGCAGTCACAGCAGGTGACCGGGACAGTCTCTGGGTGAACGGGCTGGAGGTCACGACAAGTGACCGGGGTAGTCTCTGGATGAATGGGCAGGAGGTCACGGCAAGTGACCGGGGCAGTCTCTGGATGAACGGGCAGGAGGTCACGGCAAGTGACCGGGGCAGTCTCTGGGTAAAGGGTAGGTACGACCTGTGATGGCTGAGCCTCCAGGTAGGCTAGCAGGCAGATGGTAGATGTGTGCTCCCAGGTGAGCAAGCGAGAGTCTCTGGATAAACGGGTGGTCACAGCATGTGACGGCGGAGCCTCCAGGTAGGCCAACAGACAGGCAGCAGATGAGCGCTCCCAGGTGAGCGGGCAGGAGTCTCTGGAATGGCAGGTGGTCACAGCACGTGACGGCGGAGCCTCCAGGTAGGCCAACAGACAGGCAGCAGATGAGCGCTCCCAGGTGAGCGGGCAGGAGTCTCTGGAATGGCAGGTGGTCACAGCACGTGACGGCGGAGCCTCCAGGTAGGCTAGCAGGCAGGTAGCAGATGTGCGCTCCCAGGTGAGCGGGCACGAGTCTCTGGAATGGCAGGTGGTCACAGCACGTGACGGCGGAGCCTCCAGGTAGGCTAGCAGGCAGGTAGCAGATGTGCGCTCCCAGGTGAGCGGGCAAGCTGGTCCATAGACAGACTGACAGGAGTAGGAAGGCAGACCGTCGGACCTCAGGCTAGCAAGCAGGTAGGAGGAATGTCAGGCAGGAAACAGACAGCAAACTGGCAGGTTTCTGCCAGGTAACTGGCAGGTAACTGGCAATGGGACCTGAGGGCTGAAGCAGAGTAGTGAACAGTGCAACAACATTGCTCGGGCACCTCCATTTTGGAGGAGGTGCCTTATATATGGTGAAGTCCTCCGGCCATTGGCCGGGGACTCCTTAGGACGGCGCGCGCGGCCCCTTTAAGAGGGAGGGAGCGCGCGCGCGCCCTAAGCACAGTGGCCGGGAAGGAGCGCACGCTGCCAGCAGAGCGGGAGGAGGACGCCGGGCTCGGAGCAGAGGGGTGAGGGGAACAGCGTCCCTGCCTAGCAGAGGACAGGGATGCCGGCGCTACAGTACCCCCCCCTTTAGGCCCCCCCTTTTTTAGGCCAGAGAGAAATTTAGCTAGGATGAGAGGGGCATGGATGTTCTCCCAGGGCTCCCACGTTCTCTCTTCAGGACCAAACCCCTTCCAATCTACTAGAAAAAAGGTCTTCCCTCTTACCCTTTTGGTGGCCAGAATGTTCTCTACCTCAAATTCGTTTTCAGCAGAAACCGGAGCAGGAGGCGTACCTGTAGACTTGGAAAAAGAGTTAAGTACCACAGGTTTGAGGAGAGATACATGGAAGGAGTTAGGGATCTGCAAGTTGGCCGGGAGTTTCAATTTATAGGCCACCGGGTTGATCTGACTGATGACCTCCAGAGGACCGATGAACCGAGGCCCTAACTTATAGGAAGGAATCTTGAGCCGGACATACTGGGACGAGAGCCAGACCTTATCCCCTGGACGGAATTGAGGAGGATCCAGACGTTTTTTGTCAGCATGTCTTTTCATACGCTCGGATGACAGAAGGAGTGCGGACCGGGTACTCTCCCATATGGAGGAAAATTTGTTAACAAGAGATTCCGCAGCCGGATTGTCCACCGAGGTGGAGACGGGAAATGGGATCCGAGGATGCTGACCGAAGACAACAAAAAACGGGGATTTGGAGGAAGATTCGCTCTCGTGATTGTTGTAAGAAAATTCGGCCCATGGCAGGAGATCCACCCAGTCTGAATGGTGGGCATTAACGAAGTGCCGGAGGTAACTGGTCAGGTTCTGATTGATCCGCTCCACTTGACCATTAGACTGTGGGTGGTAAGCGGAGGAGAGGTCCAGGGTGACGTCTAGCAGTTTACAAGTGGCTCTCCAGAAGCGTGAGGTGAACTGTACCCCACGATCCGACACTATGTGGAGGGGCAGTCCATGAAGACGGAAGATGTGGCGGATAAAGTCTTTAGCCAGCTCGGGTGCAGACGGGAGGCCTGGCAGGGGAACGAAATGAGCCATCTTGGAAAAGCGGTCAGCGACCACCCAAATGACCGTACAACCGGCAGAGACGGGGAGATCAGTTATAAAGTCCATTGCTATATGCTGCCAGGGGGCAGCAGGTACTGGGAGCGGAAGGAGGCGACCGGCTGGCAGATGTCTCGGAACCTTGTTGCGGGCGCAGGACACACAGGCAGAAACAAAGTCTATTACGTCCTTGTGCAGGGTAGGCCACCAGTAGTGCCGGGTAATAAGCTGGAGGGTCTTTTTCTGACCGGCGTGGCCAGCTAGTTTAGACGAGTAACCCCAGTGTAGGATCTTCTCCCGATCAGGTACTGATACGAACGTCTTACCGGGAGGGAGACGATTTAGACTCACGGGAGCCACCTGCATTACTCTGGCGGGATCGATGATGTGTTTCGGTTCTTCCTCGAGATCAGACACCAGAAAGGATCGGGACAAGGCGTCCACCTTGATGTTTTTGTCAGCCGGGCGAAAATGAAGAATAAAATCAAAGCGAGCAAAAAACAAGGACCACCGAGCTTGGCGCGGGTTAAGTCTCTGGGCATGCTGGAGGTAAGCCAAGTTCTTGTGGTCAGTGTAAATTATTACCGGGTGAAGAGCCCCTTCGAGCAGGTAACGCCACTCCTCCAATGCCAGTTTGATGGCCAATAACTCTCAATCTCCTATGGAATAGTTGCGCTCAGAAGAGGAGAAGAGTTTGGAGAAGAAGCCACAAGTTACCATTCTCCCGGAAGATGATTTTTGGGTAAGTATCGCTCCGGCTCCAGAGGAGGAGGCGTCAACCTCCAGGAAGAACTGCTTGTTGCCATCTGGGCGATGCAGCACCGGGGCGGAAGAGAAGGCCTGTTTTAAGGAAAGAAAGGCCTCCTCTGCTTCGGGCGGCCACTCTCTGGGATTAGTGCCCTTACGGGTGAGCGCGGAAATTGGGGCAGTCCGGGAAGAGAAGTGCGGTATGAAGAGGCGGTAGTAGTTGGCGAAGCCCAGGAACCGCTGAATGGCCTTCAACCCCTCCGGTCGGGGCCATTTCTCGATGGCAGACAGTTTCTCTGGATCCATTCGTAGGCCGGTCTGAGAAATAATGTAGCCCAAAAACGGAAGCGAGGTCTGCTCAAAGAGGCACTTCTCATATTTAGCGAAGAGGTGATTCTGCCTGAGCCTGAGCAGGACCTGACGAACGTCTCTCCGGTGAGTCTGGAGATCCGGAGAGAAGACCAAGATGTCGTCCAGGTACACCACTACGCAGGAGTAGAGAAGGTCCCGGAAGATGTCATTGACCAACTCTTGAAATACGGCAGGAGCGTTACAGAGACCAAAGGGCATTACCAGATATTCATAGTGGCCGTCCCGGGTGTTGAATGCAGTCTTCCATTCATCCCCTTGACGGATACGGACCAGGTTGTATGCCCCACGGAGGTCCAGTTTGGTGAAGATTCTAGCCCCCCTCAGACGATCAAATAATTCTGGAATGAGCGGAAGGGGGTACTTATTCTTCACCGTGATCTGGTTAAGGCCTCTATAGTCTATACAGGGACGGAGAGAGCCGTCCTTCTTTTTTACGAAAAAGAAGCCTGCTCCCGCCGGGGAGGTAGATTTCCGGATGAATCCCCTGGCCAAATTCTTCTCAATATATTCGGACATCGACCGGGTCTCAGCAGCGGACAATGGGTAAATACGCCCACGGGGAGGCGTAGTACCGGGTAACAGGTCGATAGGACAGTCGTATGGTCTATGAGGGGGTAATGTCTCTGCCTCCTTTTTATTAAAGACATCAGCAAATGACCAATAGGGAATCGGAAGTCCAGGTAGATTAGTTGGGGTAGGAGAAGGACGGGCGGGATGAACAGGAACCAAACAAGTCTTATGACAGTCCTGTCCCCAGCGAAGGACTTCTCCGGTCTGCCAGTCAAGCACGGGTGCATGTCTCTGGAGCCAAGGTAGACCTAGTAAGAGGGCGTGAGAGAGTCCAGGCAGAACATGAAAAGAGATGCTCTCAGAATGCAGCATTCCCACCTGCAGAGTTATGGATTCGGTGATGAGTTGGATGGGACGTGGTAAGAGGCCCCCATCCACAGCAGCGACAGATAATGGTATAGCCAGAGGTTTGGTGGGAATGCGGTATTTTTCTACCAGAGCCTGTGAAATAAGATTCCCGGCCGCTCCAGAGTCAAGTTGGGCTAGTTCGAAATAACGATTCTCCCCGCAGATAATTGAGACTGACAGCAGCAGAGATGGAGAGGATTTATTCTTGTCTAGGTCGACCTCTCTGAGCGAACCTAGACACAGGCGTTTCCCGACCTCTCCGGGCAGGTACGGATCCGGTGCTCCTTACTGCCACAGTAGAAGCAGCTCCCCTCGGCACGGCGTAAGTCCTGACGGGTTTTGACCATCTTGGTCTGGTCGACCTGCATAGGCTCAGGAGAGTGTACCTGGGGAGAAACGGAGGGAGTGACGGGTTTCTGAAAAGTAGGAGCTAGACGTGGAAACCTCCTCTCACGGGTGACTTCTTTGGCACACTCCTGGAACCGTAGGTCAATCCGGGTGGCAAGAGTTATTAGGTCATCGAGAGTGGTAGGAATGTCTCGACCGGCAAGTTCATCTTTAATACGGCCGGACAGACCCTCCCAGAAGACAGATACCAGAGCGTCGTTATCCCAGGCCAGCTCCGAGGCAAGGGTACGGAACCGTATGGCATATTGGCCCACGGTGAGACTTCCCTGACGAAGGCGTAGCAGAGATGATGCGGATGAGGTCTTCCGTCCGGGTTCGTCGAAGACTTTCCGGAAAGCCAGGAGTTCAAAGTGCAGGGTGCACTGATTTATAAAGCCCCGAGCCTGAGCAGAGTCGCCTCCGAAGCGAGGAGGTGAAGAAAGCCGGGGTCCGGGGTAGGATACCATAGTATTGGTGGGCAGCGGAGCTGCCGGATTGCGAGTCATGGCACTGGCGGTGGTTGCTGGTGGAGCAGTCAGAGTGTCCAGGCGAGAATTGACATTCCGCAGGTGACCCAGGATGGACTCCTGTTGGGACCTCTGACGGGACAGTTCATGACACAGGTCCGAGAGTGAGGGAGCTTGGGTGCCACCGGGTTCCATGGCCCGAGCAAACTGTAATGGGTCTGGGAGGCGGAACCTCTGAGCTACTATACAAGGGGGCGGTCCTTGTAAGGGAGCGGGTGGCGACCAGGGAAGACGGGCAGGCAGTCACAGCAGGTGACCGGGAAAGTCTCTGGGTGAACGGGCTGGAGGTCACAGCAAGTGACCGGGGTAGTCTCTGGATGAACGGGCAGGAGGTCACGGCAAGTGACCGGGGCAGTCTCTGGATGAACGGGCAGGAGGTCACGGCAAGTGACCGGGGCAGTCTCTGGGTAAAGGGTAGGTACGACCTGTGATGGCTGAGCCTCCAGGTAGGCTAGCAGGCAGATGGTAGATGTGTGCTCCCAGGTGAGCAAGCGAGAGTCTCTGGATAGACGGGTGGTCACAGCATGTGACGGCGGAGCCTCCAGGTAGGCCAACAGACAGGCAGCAGATGAGCGCTCCCAGGTGAGCGGGCAGGAGTCTCTGGAATGGCAGGTGGTCACAGCACGTGACGGCGGAGCCTCCAGGTAGGCTAGCAGGCAGGTAGCAGATGTGCGCTCCCAGGTGAGCGGGCAGGAGTCTCTGGAATGGCAGGTGGTCACAGCACGTGACGGCGGAGCCTCCAGGTAGGCTAGCAGGCAGGTAGCAGATGTGCGCTCCCAGGTGAGCGGGCAAGCTGGCCATAGACAGACTGACAGGAGTAGGAAGGCAGACCGTCGGACCTCAGGCTAGCAAGCAGGTAGGAGGAATGTCAGGCAGGAAACAGACAGCAAACTGGCAGGTTTCTGGCAGGTAACTGGCAGGTAACTGGCAACGGGACCTGAGGGCTGAAGCAGAGTAGTGAACAGTGCAACAACATTGCTCGGGCACCTCCATTTTGGAGGAGGTGCCTTATATATGGTGAAGTCCTCCGGCCATTGGCCGGGGACTCCTTAGGACGGCGCACGCGGCCCCTTTAAGAGGGAGGGAGCGCGCGCGCGCCCTAAGCACAGTGGCCGGGAAGGAGCGCGCGCTGCCAGCAGAGCGGGAGGAGGACGCTGGGCTCGGAGCAGAGGGGTGAGGGGAACAGCGTCCCTGCCTAGCAGAGGGCAGGGACGCCGGCGCTACAATAGATGTCCAGATCAAAGTCAAGATCTTACCAAAAAGACATAATGTTAGAGTGAAGCCCAGCAGGACGTAAATTGCTGGACACACCAAGCCGGGTGTAAACCGTCAGTTAAATTACCACCAAAAGAATATAATTTAGGGGGTTAGATAATGAATTGCTATACCGGAAGAGTTTTGCACCTAAATCTATATATTTTTAAAACAACATGCTGAAATGTAGTCTTTTCTCTGACGCGTTTTAAGCCAACCTTTCTAACTCATATCATAACTCTATTTATCTAAACCTTCTTTGTCTGCAGACCAGTGTGTCTTTGAAGAAGCTGATTCTCAACGTTACCTGGTCATGCACAAGGTCCAGATGACTGGTTGACATTACGAATATGCGGTCTGGGCAGTGGTGTTCGTTCACCAGGAGTGTTGTTTTGGTTTTGTTTAGAAAGAACTATTTCATTCTGATAATTGTCAACTTCAATGTCTCCCAGAAATAAACATTTCATTGCGCCAGCCTGAAGATTCTGTATTTGCCATCACTTTGAGGAGTTGTAACCTCATTGACTATCCACTCCAGTTAAGTTACATTACATAAGGAAAAGGTTCACCTGTCTGGCCAATGTCTTAGGATTTTCAGACAGTAAATAAAGATCACTTACCACTAGAGATGAGTGAATCTTTTGAAATTTGGCTTCGCCGGATTTTCCCAAGAAATTCGATTCTCGGCGATAAAATTTTGCGAATTTCAACACTTGAAAGTTTGTATTTGCTTGGAAAATACACATTGAATGTGAGAAATGGTGTCCGGTAAGTTTTCTTCTTTTTTTTTTGCGAAACTCTGAATCAAATCTGAAAGTGTTTGAATTTCCAAGAAACCGCGAATTTCAAGAAATTCAACTCGAATTTGATCCTCCGCGAATCTCCGAACTTATTTCTACATACGACAGCTATTTTCTGTTTTTTCTTTCCTGAAACATTAATGTGCTTCAAAATCTCCCAAAAATGTATGCACAAAACAACCAACAAAAAAAGGTTTTCTCATAAGAGCCATAAAAATGTGTCCAATAGTGCTCTCTGAAAGATTGGATCGCTTCAATTCAATTTCAAGCCCAAAATTTTCAACTACTATTTAGAATTTTTCCCCTTCTTTTCTCCTAATTTTTTATGCAGTCTTTTATTCTCCTTCAAATTTTTTATGCATTCTTCTTTTTTCTTTCTAGTTTTTAATTTCTTTCTCTTTTCTCTAATTTTTTATTTCTTCTTTTCTCCTTCTAATTTTGTATGTTTTTTTCTTTTCTCCTTCTAGTTTTATATTTTTCCTTCTTTTTGCCTTTAACTTTTTATTTCTTCTTCTTTTCTCGTTCTTCTTTTTTATTTTGTCTTCTTTTCTACTTCTAGATTTTTATGTATTCTTCTTTTCTACTTCTGGTTTTTCATTTCCTCTTCTTTTCTCCTTCTAATTTTTTATTTCGTCTTCCTTTCACCTTCAAATTCTTTATTTCTTCTTCTTTTTTTCCTTCTATTTTTTATGCATTCTTCTTTTCTCCTTTTAGCTTTTCATTTATTTTTCTTTTCTCCTAATTCTTTATTTCTTCTTTTCTCCTTGAAATACATTTTTCTCCTGATCATACTCGAACAACACACAACCCCACCACCCCAATAAAATTTCCGTAGTCACAATATATTCATGACTTCATCAACCTTATGGTAATTTTTTGCAATTCTTCTCCATAAATCTCCCATTTTATTACAGAGGAAACAAAAGATAGCCCTCAACCCTCCATCCCCAACTGTGAATTCAATTTAAAGCCTCAGTCAGTTTCTTTGGCAATAAAAGGATAAATAAAATTACCGTGCCGCTCGCCTACTGACCAGAGTCTTGCATAAGGCTTGGACTGTTGAATAAGTTACCCTACATCAATGTTTGACAACAAAACATCCTGTGTTCTCTTTTTGGCCGCCCTCTGTTGGTTTTTTGTTTCCGGTAGCTAATCAAAAGTACAATGTCTTTGGAAAAATAGCTGTCATCATATGTTTGCATTTCAAATCAGCTACTTTCTTCACGGATGGGATTTGCTAGGGGAAGGTCGGGTGAATGAGGATACCTGCTAATATTTCCCTAGAAACAGCCTACGGGACTTTTCAAAACAGTTCTCCCATGCAGATCCCAGATGCTATACCTATTTGTATAGATTAATTTCTCGGTGCGTCGCACGGCTTATCGCTTTATGACATTAGACAAGACTCTGGAACTGTTAATCTCGCCTTATAAGAAATATAATAGAAAAACAATACAAAGCCTTTGTCAGATCAATCGACATAAAACGCCTATTGTTAATCTTGTGGATACAATGAAGACTAAGTCAACAGTCTCACGTTTCTATTTGCAATGAGTTCTTAAGTAGGAATACAAATGACTGCAACATAAATATACACAAAGCGTAGTAATAGAGGGAAAGAGACTAATATTGTATGGATTCAACGACGACTTAAAAAAAAATGTTTCATTCTCATCTGAAATTATTTTATAGGGATTATCTTGTTTACAAAATTCACTTTCAGATACAATATTATGGAATTCAGAATTTTTAAAAAGGAGAAGTCCCTGTTCAGGACAGTTTACCAGAACAGAAGCCTCTCGTGTTGGAGTACCTGGCATCTCCATGTATTACATGGAAAGCCCATTGATTTCAATGATTTTCCATCATGGACTTCCCCTTTAAGAATAATTTGGATTTCTAAACTAAAATCCTAAACATTGTTGTGATGACTCAGCGTCAATGAGGAAAATCTGGCCACTTGTGCAGGGGTGAACTATTCTTAATAATGCCAGATGTACTATTCCTTTGTTCAGTAAGTCAAGGGACATGAGCCATTGTTTCATGGCTGTCTGTTCCGCACTTTTGTGTGCTAATTTGTGGAATGCCAGCTGATTATGGAGTGCATCAACCCCCTGTGGTGTACTAGTCTGCATCATTTGGGGGACAATTATGCAGTCTAATTGAACAAGCGAACAATGAAGGAACAGCCATGATTATCTCCTCTCTTCAATCCTGTGGGACACAATGCCCTGAAATTTGAGCTGAGGGATATAAAAAGGCACCTGCTCCTGTCACCGGTGTGATTCTACAGGACTTCAGATAACCCAGGTTGGGACAATCCGGTCACCTAGCCACATATCTCGCTGTGCTCGGTCAGCTTCTGAAGCTTACTGCTACCTCGTCTCAGTGGGTGTCCACCAAAAGCAGGGTGCTGCTGGTTGGGTAGTTGGCCCTGAAGTTCCAATCCCTGGCAAACCAGCGGAAGGGTGAGACTCTATCCCTTGCACCATCTTGCGTCCTTGCTGGCAATGTAATATATGCTTGTAACTATTAGTAACCCAATAAAGTCTTACTGGAGTGTGGTACCTTCACATTGTGTTGTCTGAGTAGTATTCTGCCCATGGGGAAGGAGTATGGGCGCTCAGAGGGATGAGCCTTTGCCCGTGTGGTCTTTCTAAAGACAGCTAGGCCAGCGAACGAGAGCACCCACTGATTCTCGTGTCTCCACAACTGTACTATAACAAAAAGTCATCTAATATGTCTCCATTTGGTTCTACCCTTATCCCTAACCATCCAGTGTTGGTTCAACAGGAAGTTTTTTCTATAGCAGTCGGTGTTAGTGTATGTTCACACACTACGTTTTTGCAGCGTTATTTCCGTGCATTTTTTTCATGCATAAGAAACTCTGCATTTTACTGCGCCAGCAAAAAGAATGACATTTCTAAAAATGTTTGAATTTTTTGAGTTATGTTGCATGTTTTTTTTATTCATTTCAATTCTTACAGTTTTTTTCACCCTTTAACCCATTCAAATGAATGGGGGAAAAACGCTAGCAAAAAAGCACTGAAAAAGCACCTAAAAAGGCATAAAAAATGCGGTTTTCCTGCTTATACTCTGATTTTTGGTGCAGAAAAAAATGACACATGTGAACATACTTGCTTGCAATAGAGACCAGGCAAGTCCAGTTACAGATCCAGCTTCTAATTTTCCTGGTAAAAATTGATTTGGCCAAAAAAAGTGTCTATTGGCTGCTAATTTCTACAGCAGTGGACCTTAGTGCATGAGACAAAGCAAAGCAGTATACTTCCCAACTTTGTGAAATGGTTTTATGGGAGTAAGTGGACTGTGGCATGCATAGCACACTGCCGAAATAGTTTCTCATAACCATGCCCCCTTTTTTAAAACCGTTGCCCTTCCACTCACCGTTTCTTGTCCCCCTGAATGATTATCTGGATGCCAGAGCCCAGGTGGATGAAGAAGCATCTCAGCAGGGTGTGCGGGAAAACACCAAGGAGCTTTGCTTTTTGGGAGGTTTCAGGAAACTTTCCAAGTCTTCCAGGGATCCAAGAGGTCTCCCCTTTTTTCTCTCCCTACTCTTTCGAGAGCTTCACAGATTTTCCGAGAGAGCTGTCAAGGATGTTGTCTCTAACCAAGGGGTCTGATTCCATGACATTTTAATTGCAAATATAGCAGGGTTTATTCTGCCCCTGAGACAATGCCTTTAAAAATGTATTTCCACATTAAGCATCTTTCTTATGTACAAGGGTGAGTCAAAAACAATCCACACTCTGGCTGTAACATTTATTATAAGCAACCTTCAAAATAGACAAATACATAATTTTTTGTTCTGTGCTCTTATCGCCTCGTTAAAAAACATTTTAAGCTGAGCTGTGAGAATGCACTGCTGTCTTCACATCTTCATCAGATGTGAATGTTCATCCTCCTTGGGCTTCTTTCAGAGGACAATATCCACTGTCACTCTTCTATCCAACAGAATCAGCTCACATGCAGGTTTAATGTTGTTACCAGTCGTGGACGTGGACGGACATCCGGCTCCATCTTTATGGATGACACTTATGCAATCATCATTAAAATTCATTTGGACCAGTGAAATTTGGTCAGTTTTGTATTTCTAGCATGCATCGCAACTTTGGGTGTCTTTTCTAGTAAGTCTGTTGTCGTAATGTATCATAAGTGTTATCAGTCCTGTAATAAAGAACTGTAAAGTCTTGTGCAAATCACTAATGTAAGTCAGACACAAAGTAGAAGGAAAGTTTCAGGTGAAACTACAAAGAATACAATGGCTTCTTAATATGTGTATTTTTATAAGGCAGTAGTATTATGAAGTAGGCTGCCCTTTACTTTTCATTTACTTCCTGTTCCTTATACTTTTCTGTCTTATTACGTGGCTCTGTACAGAGATTGTCGCCATTCACACCAGCCCCTGTCACAGTGTTATCTCCCTATCTGTCAAACACTTTGGTCAGTTTCATAGGAAGTCAATTTACCTATCCACATGCGTGAAAGGAAACTGGAGAACAGAGAGAATAAACGCTATGCGGGCAAAGTATTGGGACCCCTCCACGTTACACCTACAGGAGCTTTTATAGCATCCCAATTTAAATCCATCAGCATTAATACGGAGTGACTCCCCTATCTCTTTGCAGCTTCCAATTTACTTGGAATGATTTCTACAAGATTTTGGAGGTGTCTATGAGAGTTTTTGACCATTCATCCAGAAGAGCATTTGTGGGGTCAGACCCTGATGTTTTAGGAGAGATCAGGTTCACAATCTCCATTCTACTTCATCCCAAAGGTATTGGATGGGGTTGATGTCCGGGCTCTGTTTTACCAGTCATTTTCTCCCAAACCAAACTCGCTCAACCATGTCTTTATGGACCTTGTCCACTGGGCACAGTCTTGGGGAACGGAAAAGTGCCTCCCCGAAACTGTTCCAACAAAATTGGACGCTACAATTGTCCAAAATGTCTTGTGCTGAAGCCTTAACATTTCCCTTCACTGGTTTCCGACCCCTAAAAAACAACCCCACAGCATTATCTCTCCTGTGCAGTCAGGTGGTAACGTTCTCCTGGCAATTACCAAACCCAAACTCATCCATCAGACGCCAGATAGAGAAGTGCTATCCATCACCGCAGAGAACACGTTTCCGCTAGAGTCCAGTGGTGGTGGCTTTACATTGCTTGGCATGTGCTTGGTGTGGCATGTATGAAGCTGCTCTTCCATGATATTTATGTACATACATACCTGTAGACTGTGAGCCCTCGCGGGCAGGGTCCTCGCTCCTCCTGTACCAGTCGTTGACTTGTATTGTTCAAAATGTATTGTAATTGTTTGTGCTATGTATATCCATTTCACTTGTAAAGCGCCATGGAATAAATGGCGCTATAATAATAAATAATAATAATAATAATACATATTATATAGACATAATTTAAAGACCAAACCGGAGGACTCATGGGTCTTTATGGTCAATCATATAACATTTTTCCTTGGTAGATCACTGCAGTACCAAGTATTTGTTACACGTCTGTGAAGACACTGATTTGGTGGTCACTGCTCACATGTTACTACCTACTAATAGAGAATATTACTGAATAGATACATTTATCATAATGTGCAAATACTGGTGCTGTTATCGGGCCCCTGTGGCTCACATGGGCATGTTCTGTTTTAAGAGAGCTTTGGCTGACATTATTATGGTAGCATTTTAGCTGGCAGTGTTATGGTGGCACATTGTTGGTGGCACTGGAAAGATGACACCGAAGCTGGCATGGTGTTATTGACACACTGTAGCTGACATTGTTATGGTGACACTGTAGCTGGCGTTCTAACAGAGCTCTGTATATGGCACTGTGTTGGAAGCATACAGTATGTTTTGCACTGTTATGGAGGCAATTTGGAGACACTGTCAAAGTCATTGTGATTCATGCATGTGTACATTGTGGTTGGCCCTCTTATGAGGTTAAAGTTGTTCCCAGTGGTATCGAACACTATGGCTGACACTGTTAAAGCTGCATGAGATACTTTCCTTCCCATCTCCAAAACTTGGAAACAGTGCATACAAACCTTTTATTGTAGGTAACAGATATGTTCTTTGATGACTATCAGTAGTCAAGAGGTATCCTAAGTCAAACTCAGGATGCCTAATAGCAGTGCCAACCAGTGAGCCACTATACTGTATTCCTTCTCTTTACTTCTTATTTGTTGTCTAAAATATTCACACTATAATACACTGTATACATAGTAAAATACGGATGCAAAACATGGACGATAAAGAAACAAGACAGAAGAATCAACGCCTTCGAAATGTGGTGCTGGAGAAGGATGTCATCAATACCATCAATGGCCAGAAGAATAAATAAATCAATTGTGGAATAAAACAAGCCAGTCAAGTCACTGAAAGCAAGGATCACAGAGCTACGACTTACCTACTTTGGACACATCATACTAAGAGAGCAATCACTGGAGAAGAACATCATGGTTAGAAGAATAGAAGGAACAAGGTGAAGAGGAAGACCAGCAACCTGATGGCTTGATACTATCAAGATAATGGAGAAGACCCTGGTGGTCCTATCTAGACTTGCATAACATCGATCTTCATACAAATCGTTCATCCATCAAGTCGCCATGGCTCAAGATCGACCCGAAGGCCGTTAAAAAAAATTACCGTATAAAGGAAAAGTTGAAATGTTAATGAGACCTGACAGCACATCTGTTCAAGAACTTCACTTTGGGTGACCCATAAAACATACATCTCATCGTCTTACTATTGTTTGGGAATTTAAATGTGGATTTTAAAAAAATTTACAAATGCTTTCAAATTTATAAAAATTATCATTTGTGGCACTATCACACATATAATTCTATATCAGTGGACTTTTCTTCACCTGGGGCAAAAATTTCTGACAAAGACAAAGTGGCTTATTTTTGCATTGCGCCCACCCTCAGCACACAACACATGCGCCTTACCAATGCCTCACTTCATAGCTGCACCCCTGATTTTATCAATGGATAGGTTATCAATATAAAAGTAGTGGACCAACCCTTTCATTTTTTTTATTTCAGGCAATAAATCTTAATTGTTGTATAATTTAATATTTGCAACTTTCTAATGCACAAGTGTATCACCCAGGGGGAATATAGGGGACTCGGTACCCGGGCCGTTTACCTTGTTTAGGAGGTCACGGCAGTCGGCTCCCGGGCCCGTACTCTGGGTCTCTCTTTAAAAAAAGGGGTTTTAGTGTACAGTTTGTCTCGTGACGCCACCTGTGGTTTCCGGTAATGGTTACCGGTGCTGCTGCAGACCTCCGGGGGGTGATGGGATGGCAGCTGGGATGTTTCTGCTCCCCACAGGCGGAGCGGGCCCCCGTGCAGTGTAGGTGCAAATGGTGGTGATGCTGGGGCTTGCAGTGCAGGAGAGATGGCGCAGCAGGAGTAACTGACAGAGACAGGGGATTCACTTCAGTACCTTTACTGGTGCAGATGTCAGGTACGGTCTAGAGTACTCGGTAGGAAGAGTGCACTTCAGAACATCTCCCTAGTGAGCTGGTATAAGGCCTCCTGGTCCATGTCTCCCTCTCTCTAAGCTTCTAGCCAGCCTGCAACTGGGCCTAGCTTCTGTGTTGTGCTGTTCCTTCCCCTGTCGCTTGGTAGTAGGACCTTTTTCTAGCAACCACTATCCCTGGACTCTGGGGCCTTCGTGGTTCCTAGTCCTGTCAAGGGTTTAGCTTCAGGTCGACCAGGGACTTGTAGTCCTCCTGGTATGCCGGTGATCCCTACTGGGTATAAAGGACCCTGTAGGCGCAGACCCAGTGTCCGGTTTGTGTCTTGGGGTGAGCCTATGATGCTCTTCTGCCCCCTCAACTCCTCTCTCCTCTCCTCTTTGCCTACGGCCACACTTAGGGCCCTCAACTCAGCAGCAGACGTGCTGCTCCTTCACTGGTCTCAGCGCCTGCATGCTCTCAGACTTTCTGACTGCCTAACTCCACCCTCCAGTATATATATCCCTAACAGGGCTCCCTCTGGTGGTATGAGGTGGAAGGGTGGAGGTGTCTGCATGTAGTGAGGGCCTCTTGTGGAGAAGTCCGTCCATGCACCCTTTTGGGTCCTGTGGTACCTGTGAACAGCAGGGTGCCACATTCCCCCCTAGTACAATTCAGTACTCCCGGACTGAAGCATTTTGTAACAGGTTACAACAATAGCAATAATTATAATATCAATAACAATAATAAAGTTACAGTAAGTCCCGTAACCAGGTGTCCATTTCACCGATGAAAGTGCAACAAGAATAACATGAGGGACCCGCCTGAAAACCATCAACGTAGGTCCTGGGCGTGGCTACAGGGCATAAGTGATGCAGGTGCTGGACCATGTCTTCGGCCACGCCAAACGGGTTTTTGTTCAGTGGTCTTTTTATAAAACAAATAAGGGGGCACTTTGATAAGTGCAACTATTTACAAGGACAGTTTTTGGCTGCTCACAGTCCTCAGCCTACAAGTCTTTGTACCCTGACGGGTAACTAAAGGCACACATTAATTTCAGTTTACACAATAAACAATAGGTAATACCCAACTGGGTAACTATTTATAATGTAGACACTTTGTGTTTATTCCCTAAACCTGGCAGGGATTTGTCCTTGTGTGCTGCGTGTGGACCTTCGTAGCACTGGGGTGATACTGGTGTCTGTGCATGCACTCTCTGTTAACCTATCAGGTGTACGTGCTGGTAGATTATAAAACTGCCTCAATCTCTCTATGGGACTGGCAAGTGCACTGATTACTGGGCCTTCAGGCTCTGCCTCAATGGGTGATCCTCTTCTGACTGGGGACTCTTCCTGTGCCTGAGCAGGTTCTTCTAGGGCGCTCACAGGTTCTTCTTGTGGTTGATAGAAGTGTATTACTGGTATAATAACTGCTCCATCAAGTTGAGGCCAGTCTGCAGGGAAATCTCCTAGAACTGTGTGAAGCACATCTTCCTTGGTTTCTTCCGGAGCTATAGGAGGTACTTCTTCCTCCATTGTCTTCAGTAGACCTATGCACACTTTCAAGTGATCTCTTGAGACTGTTGCGGTTGTTTTACCTCCATCCTTACTGATCAGGCAGGTTTTACTGTTGTCAAATCTGGAGTTTAACACGGTGTAGGGCTCTCTTAACCACTGGTCATCGAGCTTGTGACCTCTTCTTTTCCGCTTTAGCACTATCTCTCCAGATGCCAAGGGTTCTGCTGGTGCATGTTTGTTATACTGCTCTTCCTGTCTTTCCCTCACCTTGTTTAGACTGTCTTCGACACAGGCCTGTACCTTCCTGTACTGCTCTTGCCGACTCGTGTCCCAGTCTTCAGTGGACGTATCTGCAGCAGGTTCTACCACTCCGAGCTCCAGGTCCATCTGCAATTTTCCAGGTCTTGCTCTCATGAGGTACGCTGGGGTACAATTAGTAGAACTCACGGGTATGTGGTTATACAGGTCCACTAGGTCACGTAGCTTTTCTGGCCACTGGTTCCTCTCTTCCAAAGGTAGGGTTTTTAGCAGGTCTATAACGATGTTATTCATTTTCTCGCACATACTGTTGGTTTGCGGATGATATGGCGCAGTTCGGATCTTTTTGCATCCATACAGGTGGCAGAATTCCTTGAATAGCTCAGTTTCGAAAGCAGGGCCTTGATCTGTTAGCACCTTTTCCGGATATCCATGGTTGTCTGCAGAAGTAGGCTTGGAACGTTCTTGCTGAAGTTTCTGCTGTCAATTCCTTGACAGGGGCTACCACCAGGAACCGGGAATAGTGATCCACCATGGTCAGTGTATAGGAATAGCCTGATCTGCTGGGTGTCAGTTTGACGTGATCCAGAGCGACAATCTCCAGTGGTTGGGTTGTTTTGATGGACTGCAAGGGTGCTTTCTGACTGCCGTAGTCTTTCCTTCTGAAGCTACAGGGCCCACAATTCCGGCACCACCTTTTTATGGAGCTCCGCATTCCAACCCAATAGAACCGGTCCTTCAGCAGGGTTTCCAGCTTCTTCCAGCCAAAGTGACCTGCTTGATCGTGGTAGGCCTCCAACACCATCTGGATATCCGTCCTGGGTACAACAATCTGCCACACAAATTCATAGGTCTTGGGGTTGACATACCTTCTGCACAGCTTCTCTCTGTAGATGAACAGCCGGCTTCTCTCATTCCACAGGTTTTTGGCTTGTGGGGGAGCATCTTTCTCCAGGTGAGAACCTTCTTGGGTTATCAGTCTTTTGATGAGGCTGACAACCGGGTCACTGTCCTGGGTCTCCTTCATGCTATGATGAGGTAGAGGGTTTGGCGTCCTACCATGACATCTTCTGGAGGCGTGCTGCTCGTGGACCATTCCATTTCTGTGGAAAGCAGGTAGTTCAATTTCTTCGAGATCATCCACTTCATCCTGGGTGTCTGACTGGTGGGGCATATTTGATAGTGCATCTGCATTGGTGTTCTTGTGACCTGCCCGGTACTTGATTGTGAACTGATAATTCGACAGTCTGGCCACCCAACGCTGTTCCATGGCTCCCAACCGGGCTTTCTCCAGGTGTGTCAAGGGATTATTGTCAGTACAGGCTGTGAATTTAGTTGAGGCTAGGTAATGCTTGAATCTTTCAGTGATGGCTCAGACCAAGGCCAGGAACTCCAGCTTGAAGGAACTGTAATTCTCCGGGTTCCTCTCAGTAGGGCGAAGCTTCCTACTGGCATACGCAATTACCTTTTCTCTGCCATTCTGCTTCTGGGACAACACAGCTCCCAGTCCCTCGCTGCTGGCATCGGTGTACAACAGGAAAGGCTGGCTGTAGCCAGGATAAGCCAGGATTTCCTCACCGGTTAGGACTTCCTTCATTGATGCAAAGGACTCAGTCTGCTCTTTGCCCCACTGGAATGGGGGACTTTTTCCTCTTTTGGACTGTCCTACCAGGAGATCTTGTAGAGGTGTTACCTTTTTGGTATAGTCCTTTATGAACCTCCTGTAGTACCCGACCAGTCCCAGAAACTGACTTACTTCCTTGATGTTTTTCGGTTCAGGCCACTTCTGGATGGCAGTGACCTTCTCCGGGTCTGGTGCTACTCCCTCTGAGCTGACTACGTGTCCCAGGTACTGAACCTTCTGCTTGAGCAGGTGGCACTTAGAAGGTTTTAGTTTCATCCCATACCGGGACAATGCTTCAAATACCTCCGCCCCGCCAGGTGCTTCAGATGGTTTCATACGTCCTCGAGTACACGATAACGTCGTCAAGGTACAGCAGCACTGTCTCAAAGTTCCGGTGTCCCAAGCAACACTCCATCAACCTCTGGAACGTTCCGGGTGCATTGCAGAGTCCAAATGGCATGTTGAATTTGCACAGTCCCATCGGGGTGGTGAAGGCTGTCTTCTCCCGGTCTTCCTCAGCAACAGAGACCTGCCAGTACCCGCTAGTGAGATCCAATGTAGAGAAGTAATTGGCAGATTTTAGTGCAGCCAGGGATTCCTCTATATGGGGCAAAGGGTATGCATCTTTATGTGTTATTCGATTAATCTGTCTATAATCTTCACACATCCTCATGCTACCGTCCTTTTTCCTGACCAAGACCAGGGGAGCTGCCCAGGGGCTACAGCTATCCCTTACTACCCCTGCCTTTTTCATGTCATGCAACATTTCTTTGGCTTTTTGATAATGTGCCGGTGGTATGGGTCTGTAACGCTCCTTAATGGGTGGATGGTTACCGGTGGTATGGGTGGATGGTTACCCTTCCAAAATCAAGTGGGTGTTTACTAAACACTTGTTCATATTCCTGAACCACTCCGTAGACACCGTATTTCTGATGGACAGGGGTGGCGTCAGTCCCAACATGGAGCTGTTGACACCATTCCTCCGGCTGAGCTTCGAAGTCATTGTCCTCCACTGTATCTGGTGAGGTCAAGGATTCCACTGTGTGTATGTATGGCATCATTATTCACAGTATACAGTCTGGCAACAGTGGCATATCGTGACAATTTAACTTCCTCCTCCCCACAATTTAGGAGACATACGGGTACCCTCCCATTGCGTACATCAACTACCCCTCTAGCAGTTAGGAGTGTAGGTCTGTGCTCTGAGCTAGTGGGCTCCACTACCGCCTGGTAGTTCTGTCCTTTGAGACCTATTACTGCCCTACACCAAATCAGCATCTCACTCATTGGGGGAATCACAATGGGTATCGGGTCTGTCACCTGTACATTACCAATCTCACCACCTGTTAGCTTTACCTGTTGCTGGTACAGGAGGGCGCAAATTTATTTCTGGAGCACCTTCCTCTGCCCTGGTTTGGCATTGTCAGCAATCTGTTGGAGTAAAAACAACACTTCTCCCAAACAGTTACCAACAATATTAGTACCAAGTATCATATACGGATTTGTATCACCAGGGTTAGATTCTATGACAATTAGTCCTTGGTCCTTTAGTTCCACTCCCCCCACCTTCACTGTCACGTCCTTAACCCCGACTAGGTTAAGAGGAAGGCTGTTAGAGGCATACACAGAGAGGTTCGGGGCTGGCGGGTGGAGTTAATCTAGGGACCAGTACCTTTTGTAGAGGACATCAGGTATGATGGTTACCTGTGAGCCGGTGTCCAGTAATGCAGGTTTTGCTATGCCGTCCAGCTTGATGGACAGGAAAGGCCTTCCTCCTAAAAAACGGTCATACCAGCTTGATTGGCCTGGTTGATCTACTCCTGGGTGTCGGCCCTTGGCCCCAGGGTTTGCCCGTTTAAAGGACAGTTCCGCGCGGTGTGGCCTGCCTTGTGGCAACGGTAGCAGGTGAATTCTCCTGGAGGGCGACGTTGGTCGTTGGTCCTCCCACGGGGTGGCGTTGTCCTCCTATGGAGTGGCGTTGTCCTCCTTCTTCTCCTCATCCAGGGGACATCCTCAGGACTATCGCCGAGTAGGATCCTTCCTTCCGGCTCGGGCTCCATCTATAGCAGCAGGATGCTCAGGACAGTGGTCAGGGTTTTACTTAGCTGATGCACTTCAGAGCGCAGGCTGTCCAGCTCGCTAGGGGGCACTGTTTGCACTTTAGTATCAGCCGTTAATGAAGGAGCAGTGAATGCTGTGGCCATTGGGGTGATCCCACCCTGGTAACGCTGGATAGCAGTGTCTGATGTTTCCAGGGGCTGAAGGCCCTTAATAGCCATGTCTTTCAGGGTGTCAAAGGTGGCATTTGGATGATCTAAGGCCCACCACCATACAGTTCTGCTCTCCTCCTGGGACCTTAACCCCCGGATGAATTGTTCTGCCAGCATTTTGTTCTCATCATGTATGCTGGCTGGACTAACCTGTTTCAGGGCCCGCAAGGCTTCCTGTAAGCGCCAGGCATAGTCCCAGATACTGTCCTCAGGCTTCTGGGTACAGTGATAGAACCTCATCCGAAGATCTGTCTCAGTGCAGTTTTCAAACACAGTTTGCAGTCTCTTAAAGATAATGGATACTGATTCCTGGTCTGCGGCTGGCCTGGTTTCAACTTCCCGCTCTGCGGCACCAGTCCATTGTCCCAGCACAACAGAGGCTCTCTGCTTACCAGTCATTAAGTACATATCCAGTACACCGCATATTTTCCTTTTGAATCCAGACAGGGTGTCTGGTTTGCCATCATACTGGGGAAGCCATTTTGCTCCAGGGATATACAGCAGGGCCATGGGTATCAACGGAGTCACGACCCCTGCTGGTGGGGCGGCCACTCTGGCCTGAGCAGCGCCGGGTGCGAGTTGAGCATTGAGAGTGTTATCCGGTGCTCCGGCGTCTTGCTGGTCGTCGGCCATGGTTGCGCCCCCCTAGTAAACCGTAGCCTACCTTCTCTTTCTTTTTCGGGTAGGCCGCAGCTCCTCAGACGACGGTCTCCTTCCAGGACCTGACGCTTCCTGGTGCTGGGTCAGAGCGCGAGGCGGGGCTTGAGCTTCGCGCGCTTACAGCAGTCACGCCTCTCTCCGATTCCCATGGTTACGCCCCTCTTCTTCCCACGCGGCGACGCGGTAATGGCGGCGATGTTCACCACAGTTAAAACACAGTTCAAATACGGCACACAGTACCCGGTGGCAACGGGCACGAAATACTGTTCGTGACGCCAGGAGGGAATATAGGGGACTCGGTACCCGGGCCGTTTACCTTATTTAGGAGGTCACGGCAGTCGGCTCCCGGGCCCGTACTCTGGGTCTCTCTTTAAAAAAAGGGGTTTTAGTGTACAGTTTGTCTCGTGACGCCACCTGTGGTTTCCGGTAATGGTTACCGGCGCTGCTGCAGACCTCCGGGGGGGTGATGGGATGGCAGCTGGCATGTTTCTGCTCCCCACAGGCGGAGCGGGCCCCCGGGGCAGTGTAGGTGCAAATGGTGGTGATGCTGGGGCTTGCAGTGCAGGAGAGATGGCGCAGCAGGAGTAACTGACAGAGACAGGGGATTCACTTCAGTACCTTTACTGGTGCGGATGTCAGGTACGGTCCAGGGTACTCGGTAGGAAGGGTGCACTTCAGGACTTCTCCCCAGTGAGCGGGTATAAGGCCTCCTGGTCCGTGTCTCCCTCTCTCTAAGCTTCTAGCCAGCCTGCAACTGGGCCTAGCTTCTGTGTCGTGCTGTTCCTTCACCTGTCGCTTGGTAGTAGGACCTTTTTCTGGCAACCACTATCCCTGGACTCCAGGGACTTCGTGGTTCCTAGTCCTGTCAAGGGTTTAGCTTCAGGTCGACCAGGGACTTGTAGTCCTCCTGGTATGCCGGTGATCCCTACTGGGTATAAAGGACCCTGTAGGCGCGGACCTGGTGTCCGCTTTGTGTCTTGGGGTTAGCCTATGATGCTCCTCTGCCCCCTCAACTCCTCTCTCCTCTCCTCTTTGCCTCCGGCCACACTCGGGGCCCTCAACTCAGCAGCAGACGTGCTGCTCCTTCACTGGTCTCAGCGCCAGCACACTCTCAGACTTTCTGACTGCCTAACTCCACCCTCCAGTATATATATCCCTAACAGGGCTCCCTCTGGTGGTATGAGGTGGAAGGGTGGAGGTGTCTGTATGTAGTGAGGGCCTCTTGTGGAGAAATCCGTCCATGCACCCTTTTGGGTCCTGTGGTACCTGTGAACAGCAGGGTGCCACACAAGGCCCCTCTTTTTTTATATTCCTGAAAATGTATGAATAAATTGAAAAGTGGATGTTACTATTCCCCTTGTCGTTGAGACATATCTCTTCTCTACAGATCTCAAAACAGTGCAATCCCTGCTCATAGTATAAATCCGTATAGGAACGCGCCTTTCAAGCCTGATGAATGTTAACACCTAGTTGTTAATTTATCCACACATTTCCAAAAGGAATAACAGAGAAACATCACAATGTCAGGTTCAAAGAAATGATGGTCCAGAATTATTAATTCACGGGGAGTAGACGAATGTAATAAAACTGACATGATGATTGTGGTCTTCAAAATACACTATGTTAAGGAAGCAGCAGGATGCATAAAGAATTAAGTTTAGTTATAAATGAAGAAGAAAACATAAAATCAGCACAGAACAAATAAATACAATTTGCAAATCAGATTGGAATATTGGAAGTGTTGTGTAGTGGAAGCTTGGAAATAACTACACATGATAGATACGAAATTCTTCTGGAACTGATGATGAGTCTGGTGCACATGGTACGAGATACATCACAACATAGTTGGAAAAAAATCCCCAATAACACACATCAGATGTCTCTGCTCGTGTCCTTATTTACCTCCCATACAGAGCCAACTATGATGCTCTCATTGCCTTTTTAAGATCCAGTTAAGTAAATGGGTTTGAAATGGTTTCTGCTTGAATCAGCACAGGGAGAAGGTAAGGGGGCAGGTGGAAGAGTTGGTGTTTTTTCTCTACCTCCGAACATGGGTATGAAAACCAAACATACAACTGCTAACGGGTGGAAATTGATAAGTTGCTTTCGCACACCATTGATTGATACTATACTTTGACAATGTCACGTCACCTTTAAACATGAGTTTCATAGTTCTATTGTACTTTTGATTTCTTAAGTCAGGTTTCTCATAGCTGCCATTCATGTTGGATATGTGAAATGCCCTTTCCCTTTGTGAACTACCTATATAGTCTGTCTGAAGCTGTCAGCTCGAAAAGGCATCCTCAAGCAGAGAGACCATTAGGTCCTCCATCTAGCAGATCCAAGAAGAACTCCAGCCTTCACATTTTAACCCATGTACAGTTATCTGGACTTATAATGGAGCCCCCTGGGTTGCGTCCACGGAGTAGCTGCTGCCTGGTGGAGCAAGTCTGATGAAAGAATCGTCAAAATAGCCAGATCAATAGCAGAATGGACAGAATTGAGAACAGAATAAGAAGGCAATTCTATAGTCAATGGAATAGCTGGGGTCAGATACTAGGAGGCCAGCGAAAAGTACAGTCAGACAAGATAAGGTCAGATCATGTCGGATCACGGAGACAGAGTTAGTTAGGTGAAGAACAGTATGAGTTCAACAGAAGAATAGCATCTGAAGCTAATTTCATCGCAGCTGGAAAAAGCAACTATGACAATGACCAAATTTTTGACGGTGAGATGATTGGGTCAGAGCATCTCCAAAACAGCTGATGTTTTGAGATGTTCCAAGTATGCATTGATTAGTATTTATTCAAAGTGACCAAATGAAGCTCAACTAGCAATCTGTTTACAAGATTATGAACACCCAAGATTCATTGATGTGAAGTCTAGCCGGTCTGAACTACAATCCTACAGAACATCTGCTGGAGTACAAATTGCTAAAAAAGTTATAGAAAGTTGTCAGAAGACAGAGTACATCACGGGTCGTGAGTATGAGGCTTCATAGCTGCTGACCAGTCAGAGCATCCATGCTGACGTCAGCAGAAGACATGAACCATGGAGCAATGGAAGAAGGTGACCTGGTCCGAAGAGTCATGTTTTCTTGTACATCAAGCTTGTATGGCTTACCTACGGAAGAGATGACTCCAGGATGCATTATGAGAAAGTCAAGCCAGTGCAGGCGGTGCGATTCTCTGGGTAACATTCTGCTGGTAAACCTTAGTTTGACGACAATGAGGCTGAGTTCACACGATGCGTTTTTCATGCGCTTCCGCGGCGTTTTTGCAGTTGCGTAAACGCCACGGAAACGCATGAAAAACACATGGTAGAAGGGCAGCAATGTTCCCCAATTGAAATCCGCATGTGCTGTGCCCATGATGCGGATTTTTCCGCAGCGTAAACGCTGCGGTCAAAAATCCGCAGCATGTCAATTAATTTTGCGGAAACGCTGCTCTTTTGCCGCCATTGACTTGCATTAGACCGCATGGAATCCGCATCACTGTATATGTTGATGCGCTTTTCATGCGGTCTAATGTGCGGATGGTACCCGGGTGTGGATGAGAGGACTCTCATCCAGGCCCAGGTACCATTAAAAAAAAAATAAAATAAAAAATATATATATTCTCACCTTCTGACGGCCCGCGCAGCGCTCCTGCTTGGTTCCCCGCACTTCGCGGTTGAATGAAGAAGGACCTTCGCTGACGTCAGAGTCATGTGACTGGTCACGTGACGCTGACGTCGGAAGGTCCTAAAGTCTTCACTGCCGGCAGCCGGGACCGAGCGAAGCAGGACACCGGGGGCCATCAGAGGGTAAAGTATATATTTATTTTTTATTTTTTGACATTCACACACTATATAAATCCATGCCGGTTGCATGGATTTATATAGTGTGAAGTTGACAAGCACTTTCCAAGTGATGCTAAAATCGCTTGGGAAGCGCTTGTCAACCCGCATGCGGAAATGAAAGTGAAGACCGCTTCACATCCGCATGTCCCTGGCAGGAAACCGCATGTACAATCCGCATGCGTTTTTTCCTGCCAGAGAGATGCAGAAACGCTCAGGAAAAAATCCTGAGCATTTCTGCATCGTGTGCACATACCCTGATGTCCATGTTGCACTACCTGAACAAGTATCCCGTTTCATGGCAACAGTATTTCCTTAAAGGATTTTTTTACATTATGGGCCTAAAAACTAACAGGCAGGTTGCTAACTACTTCCCTGTTCTACCCACCACTGGCTCAATGAATTCTCCTGTGGGCAATTCAGCTGCTCAACGTCAACAGAGCATCTTTTCCTCTTCGGGCTGCTCTGTCAATGGGGCATGACTGCCAATGTTATACCGATTGACAGCCAGCTCCCCGCAGTTAGGCAGTGGGGAGCTGGCTGAAATCGGCACCGTGCACAAAAGGCAGGTAGGTAGCAACTACCTGCCTGTTTGTTTTATGCCCATAGTAATAAAGATCTTGGATAAACCCTTTAATGGCTCTGACCTCTTTCAGTGGGATACGTGCATGGTGGCTCAGTGGTTAGCACTGTTGCTTTGCAGCACTGGGGTCTTGGGTTCAATTTCCATCAAGGACAACATCTGCAAGGAGTTTGTATGTTCTCCCCATGTTTGTGTGGGTTTCCTCCGGGTTCTCCAGTTTCCTCCCACCATATTCCATAGCGCATTACAGACATCATCATCACTGTCCCCATTGGGGCTCACAATCTAAGATCCCTATCAGTATGTCTTTGGAGCATGGGAGGAAACCAGAGAACCCAGAGGAAACCCACACAAACATGGGGAGAACATACAAACTCCTTTTATATATTTTGGCTGTAATTGAGCAACTACATGATGATAATTTCAATTTCATGGAATCTTATGTATTCATAAAATTAAATAGACTTTAATGCAATAACAGGATATTGCCGTGCCATGAGTGGGTCCTTGTTTGCTGCCAGCACAGAGCCAAGTGTATCCCCACATTTCCCTTTTAAGACCCGATTGAATGAATGGGCGAGGAATGTTCTGTGCTTGAATCAGCAGTAAGGGGGCTGTCGGAAGAGTTGGTGTTTTTTGACTCTCTCCCACTCCACCTCTGTGCATGGAAATGAAAACTTTGAAAGCGTGAGTCACGGCAAACATACTCCAGTGACAGGAAGTGATTTGACTGGTCACTTTGGCACACAGTGTTCCCTGGAATCAGATTTCCATTCCTCTCCGGTGACTGGCATCTTACAAGCGATTATCAATTTTATTTTTATGCTCTGCATTTCATTTAAATGAGAGCTCGTATTTCTCATAGCTGCAGTTCCTGTCTGCTTCTCATTAGCAGCCGAGAGATAGGAATGGTATAAGAGGGGTCTATAATTAGATGTGTTAGCGACCCACTTATATGTAGAAAACCAACATAACCAGGAGCCGCCGCCACCGTCATAAAGTGCCCCCCACAGTGTCAGGCTGCACTGATTTATATGTAGTGCTATAAAGTAAAATAAGTGTAAGAAAAAAAAGTTTTCCTTGGTTCACTTTTAACTGATATTACAATTCATTAACATTTAAATGAATGAGGATGAACTGCAATACCAGACACGGCCTGTCGACAACAGTGGCGCTGTTCCTAGAAAATAAAATTCAATCAAACCCAGACATCTGATTGAAATAATAAAATGGAACATTTTCTAAATATCAATTCCCTACTATTTCTTCCATTGCAATGCAGCTCTTCCCCACTTCTTTACACTGCAGCTTTGCCTATTAACAAGTGTATTACAAACAAAGAAGTAAATGCAAGAATTAGATAAGGCAAATAAAATATGAACCCCCCCCCCCCCCCAAACAGCTTGCACTAAAATCCGCCATAGGTATTGTTTACCTGCACAAGGATATTAATAAGGGAAGGTGAAATTAGCCTCCAGCCCACAAGTCATTTTGTAAACCCAGAGAAAGCTTCAAGACCCAGGAATAGGACGCAACGTTACTTGTACTTTGAGGCCCTTTTCCCTTAACGTCTGTCCAGGTCATAAACACATGGTAAAATCAGTTCACTAGTTACTTACATGACCACAAGGATAGAATCATTATAATCTACAACCAACTAAATCACCTGCAAAAAAATATATATATATTTTTTTTAAATTATTTTAAATTGGACTTTTTTTTATTAAACATAACAATTTGTATTAAAAATGTAAAAAAAAAATGAAGACTTGCAATTTTCATACTGGCCATTAGGGCTTTTTCATGCTCTAAGTCTCCGATGCATTATTGCTTTGGCGCCTGTTTTTTGTCTAGTTTTGTGTCTTTTTTGTTTGCAACCAATTCATTATTCTATTTGAGCTTTTTTTATATCTATTTTAAATATGCTCACCTTTTTTTTATTTTGTGTCTAACAATTCTAGATGTTTTAGCCAGATTCATCGGTTAGTACTTTTTTTAAAATATGCAACATTTGGCGCAATTTCACTCCAGTCCCCCGTGGTGTATTTTTGAGCACACCAAAATTTTGGCACAATTTAGGCCACAGTGCCCCTAAGTTATCAAATTCATGAATCGCATGCGTCATTTTGATGATTTTGGTGCCAAAAATAAATACCGCAGCAACGGATACTAAAAGACAACAAAGGAAAGTGACTTTAAAAAGTGCAAATATTGAAACATTCCTATCGTTTCAGGAAACAACACATGTACATAGCCACAACAGTCAGACCCGAACCCAATCTTTTGTTTTGAAGCATCTAATGATCGAATGATCGTGTGCAAAGGGCACTGTGAAGGGAGGGCAGCCAGGTCAGATGTGATTGGTGGATCTTTTGTTATCAGCTGTGTATAGATCATTGTAATCCTGACTCTGATGATAACGAGCCTGCTGAAAACTCTTCTTAAAGTACAGGATGCACGCGTTTAAAAAAGCCTCAGTGGCCAGTGTGAAAATTTCTAATTTTGTTTTGATTGTTTTTTTTTTATGGAAATCATGATATGGAAAAAAAAACATTGCCAATTAAAAAAAAGTACACATAACACACAATGAAAACAATAGGTCATTTTCTGATGAGATAGCTTCCCTTTAAACTGTTACTTTCTTCAGATATTGGTGTTTTGGGACCACCTCAGCCTGCTACATACTCCAATCATATTTCTTTTATCCATTGACTTCCTGAGGAGTAGACTTGGAGAAAAACTACAAGTACCCAGATTTGTTCTTTATCCCCATTCTCTTCTCGGAGAGTAATGCATTTTTAATGAACGGCAAAAGAGTGAGGGAAGGGAACTGACAACTGCATTGAGCACATATCTGCCTTATAAAAATAGGGGTTGTCAAGTCCATATGACTCGCCCCCTGGGCCGTGGGGCACGCGGGTCTGGGCAATAGGGAGCGATGGGAGTAGTAGTGGCAACCCGGTTCCGTGGCTCAGGGTGGTCAGGCCAGTGGTAGTCCGTTATATTGATTATGTCCGACTACGCCACCCGTGGATTGCGGTTATTAGGAACCGCCGCTGCATGCAGACCGCTGGGGCTGATGAGGTGTGCAGCTATGGTAGTGTGACTCCCCACGGGAAGAGTGCGGCCCCAGGGCAGTATAGTGAATGGTGGGAGTGATGGTAGTGCTGGAGGAGCAAGGAGCACACAGACAACAGGTTGCAGTCCAGGGTCTTTACTAACAGGTAAACTGACCCACAAACAGTCCCAGCTAGGAGGGGACCTGGATGTCTGAGAGCAACGGGGAAATTGGCCCTGGTCAGGGTGAGGGTGTAGGCCTACCGTGCTTTCTGCGCTCCTTCTGACTATCTCCTCCTGATAGGATAACAGCCCACGTTTTCGAGCTTTCTGTGCTTTCTCGCCTGTATGGCCTGCGACGTGGGTTCCTTTCTGCTCCCAGCCTTGTACGGCTTTACTGGTCCCTTCAGTTGTGGCAGGGCCTCCAGGCTTCTTAGGCCAAGGAATGTACAGTCCCTTGCGGACTGGTTCTCTGCTGGGGGATGTGGAATCCTTCCAGCCTCAGACACCAAAGTCTGGTAAAATTAAGTCTTTTCTCTGCCAAGACAGGCTCTCTTCGCCTCTTGTCTCTGGCTGGTGGCTCTCTCCTACTGCCACACTTCCTCTTAGGTGCAATCAACTTTCTGTACCTGCTCCACTCTGGGACACGTCTCAAAGCTGAGACAGGCAATCCAGTTCTCCCTAACCCTGTCCCCAGTACCAGCTTTTATAGGGGCAGCCTGCTCCCCCTACTGGCCTGAGACAGGAGGCATTGCATGCTAATGTTCCCCTGACCAGAGAACCTCCCCCTTGCTCTCAGACACAGCTTTATTACACTTGTGGCATCCAGGTAGGGTGACACATTCCCCCCTAGTGAAATTTAGTACTCCGGGACTAAACAGTAAACAAAGATAATATACATAACAATAAAACATTAATAGACAGACGACGCACAAATTGAGTTCTTAAGGTCACAGTGTGGTCTGTGACCGGGTGTCCATATCACCAAAACAACAGGGAGCCTTAACCAGGTGGGGGTCTGTCCTACCCCAAGTCCTTCACAGTCTTAGTTCATTCCTGGGTTAGGCTCAGAATGCAGTCCACACAAGGTCCCGGTTATAAAAAAGTCCATAACCTGTGAGTCCTTACGGTTGCTGCAAGAGACTGAAACACACTATCAATAAACATGCAGGTAACTTTGGCAAACAATTCAACATTTGGCAACAGGGTTATTTACAACCTTAGTACACTCTATATTCTCCAGCGAGCGGGTATCTGTCCCTTTGTGCTCCTGGTTGACCTCCTTAACCCACTGTCTGGTGGTGGACCAACCTGGCTTTCCCCACTAGCGTTAGGGGTACAGCTACCAGCTGGGTGTACAGGTAGGGCAGGCAGCTGTCTGCGGGTTCTTTGGCTTACCGCAGGCATGGCAGGCTCACTGTCAGCAGAGGGTTGACTCTCCTGGGCTGCTTGAACAGGCTCTTCTGCCTCTGGAACCGCTTGCTCCTCTTCACCTTCCGGCTCTGGTGTTGGTTGTTGCTGGGCCGGTTGCAGGAAATGCAGGACGGGTACCACTATAGCATCATTTATGCGAGTCCAGGACTGAGGGAACTCTCCGAGAACGGTGCTGATCATTTCTTCCTTGTCCTCTGCGGGTTCAAGGTCACTCTGATCTTCTTCTGCACTACGGAGTTGCTCGGGGCACCTTTTGAGGTGGTCTCTGGAGACGACACTATTGGTTTCTCCTCCGTCCTTGGTGATCACGCACACCTTTGGGTTGTCGTGGTCAGACTGCAGTACGGTGTAGGGTTCCCTTTCCCACTGGTCGTCCAACTTATGTAGCCTTCTTTTTCGCTTTAGGACTTGCTCACCAGGTTCTAGGGGACCAGCAGGGGCGTGTTGATTGAAGAGTCTTTCTTGCTTCTCTCTCACCTGGGCCAGGCTCTTCTCCACACTCTCCTGTACCTTCTTGTACTGCAGTTGCCTTTCCGTATCCCAGTCCGCATCCGGAGAGGTGTCCTCAGGTATTAGGACTCCCATCTCCAGGTCTACGGGCAGCTTACCTGGTCTAGCTCGCATCAGGTAAGCCGGGGTGCAGTTTGTAGCGTTCACCGGGATATTGTTGTACATGTCTACCAGGTCCTGCAATTTTTCTGGCCACAGGCTGCGTTCCTCCAGGGGCAACGTCTTCAGGAGATCAATGACTATATTGTTCATCTTCTCACACATCCCGTTGGTTTGGGGGTGGTAAGGCGTTGTCCGAATCTTCTTACAGCCATAGAGGTTGCAGAACTCCTGGAAGATTTCAGCTTCGAACTCTGGACCCTGGTCTGTCAGGACCTGTTCCGGATACCCGTGTGGACGGCAGAAGTATTGCTGGAAGGCTCTGGCCGCTGTTTGGGCTGTCAAGTCCTTTACCGGGACCACCACTAGAAAACGGGAATAGTGGTCCACAATTGTCAGGGCATAGATGTATCCGGACCGGCTTGGAGCCAATTTGACGTGGTCCAGAGCTACCAGCTCAAGAGGCTGCGTGGTGACGATGGGCCTCAAGGGTGTCTTCTGGCTGGTGCGGTCCTTCCTCCTCAGGTGACAAGGGCCACAGTCTCTGCACCATTTTTCTACAGCTCCTCTCATGCCGACCCAAAAGAACCTTCCTCTTAGTAGGAACTCCAGTTTCTTTCAACCGAAGTGTCCCGCTCTGTCATGGTAAGCTCCCAGGACCATAGCTGCATCTCTCCTTGGGACCACGACTTGCCAGGTCAGCTCGTGCGTCCGGTGGTTGACAATCCTTCTGCACAACTTGCCTTCGTAGAGGAACAGCTTGCTCTTCTCCTTCCATAGCTGCTTGGCTTCCTCTGGGGCATCTGGATCTAGGCGGGCGTCTTCCCGGGTCAGCAGATCTTTCACCAGGCGGACAGCAGGGTCACTATCTTGGGTTTCGGCCCAGCTGTGGTGAGGTAGGGGATTCATCATCACAGTTGTTAGATCCTCCTCCTTCACGCGGTGAGAGTGTTGAGCGGCTCCATACCGGTGAAACGCGGGGAGTTCTACCTCTTCCAGCTCTTCTGGGTCTTCGTCACCTTCAGGTAAGTGAGGCATTCTTGATAGGGCGTCCGCGTTGGCGTTGGTTTTGCCTGCCCGGTACTTGATCACGAAGTCATAGTTGGAGAGACGGGCCATCCACCGCTGTTCCAGGGCACCCAGTCTTGCATTGTCCAGGTGTGTCAACGGTGTACACGGTGAACTTTGCGGAGGCCAGGTAATGCTTGAAGCGTTCCGTCACGGCCCACACCACCGCCAAGAATTCTAGCTTGAAGGAGCTGTAATTCTCCGGGTTCCTTTCAGTGGGCCTCAGCTTCCGGCTGGCGTATGCGATCACCCGTTCTCTGCCCTGTTGGTTTTGGGACAGTACGGCTCCCAGTCCCACATTACTGGCATCTGTGTGGAGAATGAAAGGCTGGCCATAATCAGGGTAGGCCAGGATCTCATCCCCAGTGAGGGCCAACTTTAGCTGGCGGAAGGACTCCTCTTCCGGTTTATCCCACTTGAAGGGTGGCTTTTGACTTCTGGACTTGGACTGTCCGATCAGGAGGTCCTGCATAGGAGCTGCCATCTTAGTGAACCCGGGGATGAACCTTCGGTAGTAGCCTACCAACCCGAGAAACTGTCTCACCTCTTTGATGTTCGAGGGGCTTGGCCAGCTCTTGATTGCCGTGACCTTGTCAGGGTCGGGGGCCACTCCTTCCGCGCTTACCACGTGCCCTAGGTACTGGACCTTTGGTTTCAGCAGGTGGCACTTCGATGGTTTCACCTTCAGGCCATAGCCTGCCAGGGCTTCGAACACCTCAGCCAGGTGCTTGAGATGGTCCTCGTAGGTCTTCGAATAGACGATCACGTCGTCCAGGTAAAGGAGGACCGTCTCGAAGTTTCGGTGCCCTAGAGAGCATTCCATCAGCCGCTGGAAGGTCCCTGGTGCGTTGCAGAGCCCGAAAGGCATACAGTTGAATTCGCTCAGTCCCATCGGGGTGGTGAAGGCGGTCTTCTCCTTGTCAGCCTCTGCCACAGGAACCTGCCAGTACCCGCTAGTAAGGTCCAAAGTAGAAAAGAAGTTAGCAGATTTTAGTGCGGCTAAAGACTCTTCTATTCTAGGCAGCGGATATGCGTCTTTGTGGGTGATACGGTTGATTTGTCTATAGTCCACGCACATTCTCATGGTGCCGTCTTTCTTTTTGACCAGAACCAAGGGGGCTGCCCAGGGGCTACAGCTGTCTCTAATGACCCCGGCTTCTTTCATTTCTCTCAGCATGCCCTTTGCGTTCTGATAATGTGCATGGGGTACAGGCCTGTGTCTCTCTTTTATTGGTGGGTGGCTCCCTTTGGGGATGTGGTGTTCTATCCCCTTTACTCTGCCGAAGTCCAGCGGGTGCTTACTAAAGACTCTCTCGTACTCCCGTACCACCCGGTAGACTCCTTGTTTTTGGTGCAGGGGAGTGGAGTCAGCACCCACGTGGAGTTTCTGGCACCAGTCCTCCTTTTGTTTCTGGGAGCCATTACCCTCCGCCTGTGGAGATGGAGGCAAGGGTTCCACGGCCCTGATAGCTTGATGTTCGACAACAAACAGTTTGGCGAGTGTAGCGTACCTGGGTAAGTGTACTTCCCTCTCCCCAATGTTGAGGATGCGGACGGGCACCCTCCCATGACGGACATCAACCACCCCCCGGGCTGTCAAAATGGTGGGCCTGCTGTCTGAGTACACGGGTTCTACCATGGCTTGGTAGTCTCTACCTCTCAACCCGATTGCAGTCCGACACCAGATCATCATTTCACTTTTGGGAGGCATGGAAATGGGGAATGGATCACTGAGTCTTACGCTACCGATCTCACCACCAGACAGTTCTACCTGCTGCCGTCTCATCAGGGCTTTTATCTCCTTGTTGAGGACTCTCTGTTGGCTGGAACTAGCATTCACCGCCACCTGTTGTAGAATTACAATTACTTCTGAAAGACAATTTTCAATTATGTTAGTACCCACAGTTATTTTAGGGTGACTTTCATGACGGTCAATGTCCACAATAATCACTCCCTGTGCCGGCAGTTCAACTTTACCAATTTTAATGGTCATCTCCTTGAACCCCATCTGCGGCACGGGTAAGCCATTACTGGCGATGATGCTCAAGTTACTGTCTGGATACCGTGTGATATCAGCATCAGTCCAATACTGCTTAAAAAGTACATAAGGGATTGTGGTTACTTGCGACCCAGTATCCAGCAAGGCGCTCATGGGGATACCGTCCAGCACCACGGGTAAAACCGGGCGCCCCCCAACGTACTTATCACGCTAATTATAAGGGCCTGGTGATCTTATGCCTGGGGGTCGGCCCTCTGCCCCAGGTTGGACCCGTTTAAATTACAGTACCTGGAAATGTGTCCGGGCTGGTTGCATCGACGGCAAATGGGCTGTCCATCCTCTGCGTAGCGGTCTGTGGGCCTCCCTCGGAACGACGGGATCCTCCTCTGTCGACGCCACGGGACATCCTCCGGACTTGAAGCCAGCTCGATGGGTCTTGACGGGTCCACTTGCAACGCCTGGACGGTCCTGGTCAACGCCGCGACGCTCCTGGTCAGCTCCTGGACTTGGTGGTACAGGCCTTTCGACGGGGCTTGGTTCAGGGCCTGTGCATCAGCCTCCACGGAGTCCATAGAGGAGGGCGCCGCCTCCTGGTGGTAGGTGATAGCAGGGCGCCGGGGGTTTATAGCGCCACTGGTTGCAGATTCACGGAGCACCCTTATGGCCCTGTCCTTAAATTGGGCAAAGGTCAGGTCGGGGTTCTGAAAGAACATGAGGCGCAGCTGAGCCCTGTGGGCACTGGACAGCAGACCTTCTATGAATTGTTCTGTTAGCAGCTTATCGGTTTCCTGCACACTGCCAGGGTCAGTTTGTTGAATAGCCCTCAAGGCTTCCTGCAGATTTAGGGCATAGTCTCTGATGCTGTCCTGTGCCCGCTGCTTACATCCATAGAACCTCATTTTAATTTCAGCGGAGGTACGTGTGTCAAAGGTACCCCGCAGCCGGGCCAGAATACCCTTCACAGTCCTTTTCTCCTCAGTGGGCCATGATTTTACCTCCCGCTGGGCTGCGCCAGTTAACTGCCCTGTTAATATGCTGACCTTCTGTTCCTCTGTCAGGGGGTAAACGTGGAACAAACTGTATAGCCTTTCCTTGAAGTCAGTTAGGGCATGGGGCTCCCCTGAGTATTTGGGCAGCCAGGCCGCTCCAGGGATGTAGGGCAGGGAAAAGGGCATCACCGCTGCTGCAGCTGCGTTGGTGGTAGTGGGCGCCTCTGTGTCCGACATCTTTCCACCCCCCTAGTGGACCGTGGCCTACCTTCCGACGATCCTCTTCTGTAGGCCGCGGCTCCGCTGCTCCTGCTATGGACAAGGACCTGGCGTCGCGTCCTGATGACGTCAGCGTCGCTCTCTCTCCCTTCCAGGACCTTGCGCAGCGTAGGTGCGTGGGGCGGAGCTTCGGATCTCACGCGGTTTTGATGTCCACGCCCCTCTTCTTCCCGCGCGGCGTCCTGAAGATGGCGTCCGATGGCGGGAAGCAGCTGCGGATGGCGGGAAGACGGCGGGAAACGGTCCAAGATGGCGTCTGATGGCGGGAATCGGCTCCGGATGGCGGGAAACGACTCCGGACGGCGGGAAACTTCGCCACAGGTAACTTACAAAAGTCTTTTTCAGGCACGCAGTACCCGGTGGTTGCGGGCACGAAATCCTGCCGACTACGCCAAAGCTGACTCGCCCCCTGGGCCGTGAGGCACGCGGGTCCGGGCAATAGGGAGCGATGGGAGTAGTAGTGGCAACCCGGTTCCGTGGCTCAGGGTGGTCAGGCCAGTGGTAGTCCGTTATATTGATTATGTCCGACTACGCCACCCGTGGATTGCGGTTATTAGGAACCGCCGCTGCATGCAGACCGCTGGGGCTGATGAGGTGTGCAGCTATGGTAGTGTGACTCCCCACGGGAAGAGTGCGGCCCCAGGGCAGTATAGTGAATGGTGGGAGTGATGGTAGTGCTGGAGGAGCAAGGAGCACACAGACAACAGGTTGCAGTCCAGGGTCTTTACTAACAGGTAAACTGACCCACAAACAGTCCCAGCTAGGAGGGGACCTGGATGTCTGAGAGCAACGGGGAAATTGGCCCTGGTCAGGGTGAGGGTGTAGGCCTACCGTGCTTTCTGCGCTCCTTCTGACTATCTCCTCCTGATAGGATAACAGCCCACGTTTCCGAGCTTTCCGTGCTTTCTCGCCTGTATGGCCTGCGACATGGGTTCATTTCTGCTCCCAGCCTTGTACGGCTTTACTGGTCCCTTCGGTTGTGGCAGGGCCTCCAGGCTTCTTAGGCCAAGGAATGTACAGTCCCTTGCGGACTGGTTCTCTGCTGGGGGATGTGGAATCCTTCCAGCCTCAGACACCAAAGTCTGGTAAAATTAAGTCTTTTCTCTGCCAAGACAGGCTCTCTTCGCCTCTTGTCTCTGGCTTGTGGCTCTCTCCTACTGCCACACTTCCTCTTAGGTGCAATCAACTTTCTGTCCCTGCTCCACTCTGGGACACGTCTCAAAGCTGAGACAGGCAATCCAGTTCTCCCTAACCCTGTCCCCAGTACCAGCTTTTATAGGGGCAGCCTGCTCCCCCTACTGGCCTGAGACAGGAGGCATTGCATGCTAATGTTCCCCTGACCAGAGAACCTCCCCCTTGCTCTCAGACACAGCTTTATTACACTTGTGGCATCCAGGTAGGGTGACACACATACAACTTTTGTCCAGACAAATGAAGTATACAACTGAGGATATGGACCTGGTGTTGTTAATGACGCGCCCCGAGGGCCGTGGGGTACTCGGCAGCCGGGCCTCTGGATGCCGGTGGGGGATATCATGATGGCTGGCGCGGTCCGTGGGGATATAGGGGATTTGGAAAGTGTTTGTGACGCCACCTGTGGAATGCGGCTAAAGGGAGCCGCCGCTGCAGAGCAGTCCTCTGGAGCTGGTGCTACGGCAGCTGGGATGGTGTGGCTCTCCACAGGTAGAGCTAGCTCCAGGCCAGTGTAGGTAGTGGAAGTTGCGCTGGGCGTTGTAGTGCCGGGAGGCAAGAGGGCACAGATAAAAGAATGGACGGAGGCAGTACGGTGCAGTCAACCGAGTTTTTACTCACAGTTCTTATGACAGTTCCACTGGTGCACTCTACGGGTGCCAGCCTCCCACGTCACGCTGCGTTCACCAGGCAGGGGTTCAGCTCTTCCTCAGGCAGATTAGGAGCACCTGACGGAACCCCACTTTTTTGTGTTCCTAGCTAGACTGTCTTCACGCTGGGTCTTCTCCCTCCTGCCCTGCGCTTCCCCCACTCTCAATCCTGCTTGGGTTCTCTGAAGTCCCCCCTGTCTTGCTGGAGTTCCCAGACCTGCTTGACCCTCACGGGGATTAGAATAAAGCTGCGGCAACTGGTCTATGAAAGCCAGAAGCCTCCGTTTTTTCCAGCCGAGACTTGGAGTTACACGACTGGTCCAGGGGCCGGTCCCCTTCTTGCGGCCTACGATCCCGCTGTCTTCTGACAGATTCGGGGCGCACGAGTGCCGTCCTGCACTCGCCGTACCCCCTGGGATCCCTTCTTTAGATCGGAGCCTACTCCTCTGCTCCCCACCTGAGCCTCTAGGACTGGGCCCTACTTGTGGAGCAGAGCTCCTAAAGAGACTCTGCTCCCTGACTGACTGACACTCTCTTCTCCTCTGCTGTCAACTGCGATCCTAAGATGGCCTCCCCTTTTTATATCTCACTCTATAGTGCTCCCCTAAAATGCTTCCTTCACCCACACCCACTACTGGTTCCCCCTACCTTTAGGTTCCCCCCACTCCAGCCAGGGATAGGGCTCAGCAGGAAAACACATTGCATCTTGCCCTTCCAGCCGGCCTGGAGCAGTGTAGTGTTGGATGCAGGTGTTGGGGTTCCGGGCAGCACTCCCTCCTTACCTGAGAGAAGGAGACACCATACCTCTGGGTGAGGTGCAGTACCTCTGTGGCGACTGAACCCTCAGGGGCGCCACATTAACAACCATTCTAGGTATGTCCTGATCTCTGCTCTCTCAGAAGAATTCAGTACACCCTCTACCAAAGCACCGTAAAATTTCTTTTCCAGCAGCTGATGCAGTTGGCACAAAGGGAGCGCACAATCTGCCTAACTTGATTTAGCATATCTGAATTAAAGCATAATAATAGTGGGAGTGTTGCCCACGATCAGACTCCCCCACCCCCATTAATAGAATTGTTTTTCGATGAGGTGTCCAGGCATTTAGATGAAGAATGTGGCAGAACTGGAAAAGATGCCCTTAAACTTAATCCATCAATATCTCATCCCCTCGTTTATTAGTTTAATAATCTTCCCAGACAGACGGCATCAGGGAAGGCTCCATGTCATTGCCAGTTGAACCGTCCTTACAGTTCTTAAAGCTAACATTGTTGTGACTTCCGTCCTACTGTGCTCAGTGAATAATTTACACGTCTGGTGAATGATTGTGTGAGGATAGGGGATGTTGGTTTGTTAATCAGTATCATTGGTGATAAATGACAAATCTTTCAACCTCAGGTCTTGTTCAAGAAAGTTCTTTGTTCTTTGTTCACTTTTTTCCTTAAGGTTACAATGCGGCTCTTATTCTAACATGATGTCTGAGATGCAGACAGACCTGTCTTCCAATTTTCTTGATAACATTTGGTAATGTTAACAGTCAGGACTTATGTCACTCTTCTAGTACCATAAATGTAACTACTGAATAATTGCCAGACCACACCTTACTCTTCTTATTAATGTGTCAGACCACTCCTTCAGTCATATGCAGGTCACGTCTGTTATAAACAGGCCACTACTTTCTAAATGCTAAATGCCACTTATTTCCCAGCTGAGCTACATGTTAAACCACTATGTCCCTATTTCACCTCTCCTCCTTCTTCTTATTTCCTCTGTGCCAGACCATCCCTTCTCGTTCTCCCATCTGTGTCAGACGGCTCCTTCTTCTTCTCTCCTCTGTGCCAGACAACCCCTTCTTCTTCTCTCCTCTGTGCCAGACCACGCCTTCTTTTCCCCTCTGTGTCAGACCACTCCTTCTTCTTCTCTCTTCTGTCAGACTGCTCCTTCTTCTCTCCTCTGTGCCAGACCACTCCTACTTCTTCTCACCTCTGTACCAGACCACTCTGTGGCGCCCCTGGGGGTTTAACCGCCACAGAGATGCTGCACCTCTTTAATGGAGTGTGGTATCTCCCCTTCGAGGTAAGGATGGTGCAATCGTCAGGACCCCACCTCTACATCCAACACCACACTTCTCCCACCTCGGGGGAGGGGCTAATAGGCATTAGTGTGCTGCCCCATCCGGGATAAGTGAAGATTGGGGAACCAAAAGATAGGGGGAACCATGTAGTGGGTGAGGGTGGAGGACGCACATATAGGTTACACTTAATAATTCATATTTAATAAACAGCCATCTTGGGCTCATGGTCTTTTGATTGTGATCTTCATCACTGAACGTGGCTTTCTGTGTGAACCTGCAGTTGATGGGGACACGGTCCTCGTGCTTTGGCCTTGAGTCGAGGAGCGGGTCTGAGTTAACGGCTGTCTCAACCCAGTCAAAGTCCCTGCCCAAGAAGGCCTGGAGCTTAGGAGTCTAGCTCCACCGTAAAAGGATCCCAGGGGGATGCAGACGGAGCGGTATACGCCACCTGTCCTCGCTATTCTGGCCTAGTCAGAGGGATTCCGGCTGCAAGAGGGTTACCGGCCCCCGACACCTGACTTTGCTACTCTACGTCCTAGTCAGGGAAGCCCGGAAGGCATAGTGGATCCCACCGGGTAATGGGCGGAGCTGAGCCGCCACCCGTACCCTTTTTCTGCGCGTAGCTCAGAGGGAGACCTGGCCTTTCTACACACACACGGACAGGAGAGGACTCAGTTTGAAGTCTAGGAACATTCTGGAAAGGGGTCCTGACTAGTGTTGAGCCACCCCCGTAGTGTTCGCGTTCGGTTCGGTTCGTCGAACACCCGTGTGTTCGCCGAACTGTTCGTCGAACTGTTCGTCGAACACCTTCGAACACCGTTAAAACCAATGGCAGGCAAACAAAAACACATAGAAACACATAGAAAACACCTTCAAAGGTGTCCAAAAGCTGACAAACTGCTCAGAAGACACAACTAACACATGGAAAAGTGACAAGTACATATAGTCATGCGAAAAGAAAAGAGGTGGAGGAGTAAAAGGAGGGGGAGACACAGATATAGGCATGTCATGCCCTTCTAAAATCCAAAAAGTGAGAAGCCGACACGTTCAGTCCGCTCCTGCCCGTGCCACCTCCGTGTCGCCGGGTTTGTGCCAGAGCCGCGGTGAACCCTGACGGCCAGCCCCCCTCTCCCAATACTGGTGCCTGTCCGCTGGTGGGTCGAGCGAGCCCCCCTGTGGTGGAGGCAGCTCTAAGCTTTTTAATTTAAATTGTCTCTCTAATTTGAATGAATACACTTTAAATCCATTTACAAGGATCTATTGGAGGGCAAGTCTCATGCCAGCAGCCGCGTAATTCCAGCTCCAGTAGCGTCCACTAAAGCTGCTGCAGTTAAAAAGCTTTTATAAGGATCGAGCTCGGCTGTCCACCGCAAGGCATCCTACTGCCAGTCCCAGCCCCTATGCCTTGGGGTGCCTCCTGATGCTCTTCACTGAGTATCCCGTGGTCCCGAAGCATTTCCTTTAAAAAAACTAAGTGTCCAAACTACAGGTGGTGTAGCTTGCTTAACAGCCGGGATAATCCGCTGACTAGCAGACACTGCTACTAGGCACAAAGTATTTCCTGGGCTAGATGCAGTTAAAAATTTGTAATTAGATACTCTCGTTGGATGCTGAGAAAGCATTCCATAGAGTCTCCTGGCACGCCATATATGATTCTCTTAAAAAGCTTGGGGTAGGGGTCTAGGGGACCCTTTTATAGCCAAAATCACGGCCCTGTATCACAATTATCACAATACGTCACCTAGGCTGAAGATAAATGGAACTGTAGCACCCTGAGGGCTCGGTTGCTACAGAGGTATTGCACCTCACCCAGAGGTGTGATATCTCACTCTCAGGTAAGGATGGAGTGTGGATCAGGACCCGACAACTGCATGCATTACAACACATTGCCGTGGGGCAGGGCGACCAATATGCCTCTGAGATGGGCACGACAGTCCCTGTCCCTGGCTGGAGTGGGGGGAGGGAACACTGAGGAAGGGGAACCCTGTAGTGCAGGAGCAGGGAGGAAGCAGTTCCTGGGTGCATTGAGAAGGGAGTATAAAAGGTGGGCACCATCTTAGTTCAGTGCAGAGAAGTCTGAGCAGAAGTGGCAGGGAGCAGGGGCTCTGCATGAGCTCTGCTCCGGAGGCGGGCCTAGTAACAGAGGCCCAGGCCTGGAAGAGGGAGAAAGAAGGAAGAGGAGCGGAGAAGGCTCCAGGAACGAGGAATGAAGGGATCCCAGGGGTGCAGACGGGCGAGTCGCCACCGCACGCCCGAATCCACCTGCGTGGAGGGGTCAGGCCAAAGGGGGAGACCGGTCCCCGAAACTAGTGGAGGCAGGAAACGACCCTCAGCTAGAAACCGGAGGCTGTGACATTTTATGTGGCGCAGCCCCTCGCTACACCCGCTAGGAAGGCACCACATAGGGTCAGGGAAACTGGCGCCAAGTTTACCAAGAGGAGGCCCGAGGCAGCCGGACAGAAGGGTTGGTAAGAAAGGCCAGACAAAGGACACACAAAGGGGGTCCTGTGAAGCGCTCCAAAGTTAATTGGGAGTTGTCTGAGCCCCTCACCTGGTGAGCACAGTACGACGTGGGCAGCCGTTACCTGCAGACGTGGTCTGGATAATAAGAACTGTGAGTAAAGGCCCTGGACTGCATCACTGACTCCGTGTCGTTACTGCTGCTGCCCTGCACCATCACCCCCATCCTCCGCATACACTGCCCTGAGGCTATAATCCTCCCGTCGGGAGTTATGCTACGCTCTGCTGCACCCACAACACCAGCCTCAGCAGTCTGCCCTGCAGCGGCGGTTCACTCTGACCGCAATCCACGGGTGGCGTAGTCGGACATTTAAACATCAAAACCACATAAATAGTTCCGCCACTGGTTTGACCACCCTGAGCCACGGAACCGGGTCGCCGACACGAAGACAACCACCAGCATCCACCAAAAAGGGTCCGGCTCCGGGTGTCCCAAGGCCCAGGGGGTGCGTCAGAACATTTTCATCACCTTTCACAATCACCAATGGGACAAGGCAGGGATGTCCTCTGTCCCCTCTCTTATACATCCTAGTGACGGAGCACCTGCTCTCATCAATTCGCCATAACCCCAATATTAGGTGGATTGAGGTGGGAGGCACCGAGTACAAGTGCTCTCTATTTGCTGATGATGTCCTAGTATATATCACTCAATCACATATATCCATCCATGCTGTTATGGCTGAAATAGATCACTTTGTTACATGGTCAAATTTTAAAATCAATGCAGCGAAGTCTGAGGCCCTCGATGTCTCCCTCCCCAAATCCATATAGGATTCCATCCAGTCCAACTTTCCCTTTGCCTGGCCCTCACAGGGTATCAAATACTTAGGAATTCCTATTTATAGAGACCTCTCCCATCTATGTTATCTTATGTTTTGGGCCCTTTATTGAACAATTCCATACAGACCACGGTTGGCAAGTTAGAACTGTAAGATTCACTACGTGAACCACTGGTGTTTTGTGGAAAAGCACATGTACACTGTGTTCCAAATTATTATGCAAAAAGTGTTTAGGAGTGATAAGGGAAGAATTTGTTTGTTTGTCAGTTAAACTCATTGATGGTGCTGTGTGTCAGGGCTCTTTATATCATTGTAAGCAATTGCAGACACCTGTGCTAATTAGTTTGGCAGGTGTGTCCAATGAAAGGCAAGACTACTTAAGAAGGCTGTCTCACATTATTAAGCAGCCTACATTTTCTGCCAAAATGGGAAAGAAAAAGGATGTGTCGGCTGCTGAGAAGCAACAAATTGTGGAGTATTTAGGTCAAGGCATGACTACAATCAACATTGTGCGATGATCAGGATGAAGTGTCTTGGCAATCAAGAAGTATGTAGCTGATTCACAGTACACACGTGTGCGTGCTGATAAGGGCAAATTGAGGACTCTTTCCTACAGGCAATTACGTCAGGTTAAAAGAGCAGCGGCAAAAAAGCCTTGTCATAGCAGCAGACAAGTTTTTGAAGCTGCTGGTGCCTCCAACATCCCCCGAACAACAAGATGCAGGGTCCTTCAGAGGTTTGCAGCTGTGCATACGCCATCCTGTCGACCTCCTCTATCCACTTCACAAAAGCAGAAACGGCTCCAGTGGGCCAAACATTACATGAAGACTGATTTCAAAACTGTTTTGTTCACGGATGAGTGCCGTGCAGCGCTCGATGGTCCAGATGGATGGAGTGGAGGATGGCTGGTTGATGGACACCCCACGCAAACACGGCTACAGCGCCAACAAGGAGGAGGTGGAGTAATGTTTTGGGCTGGAATCATGGGGAGAGAGATTGTCGGCCCCTTTAGGATCCCTGAAGGCGCTAAAGATGAACTCCATAATGTATGTGGATTTTCTCAAACAGCACTTCCTGCCATGGTTCAAGAAGAAGAACCGTGTATTTCACAGCAAGATCATTTTTTTGCATGATAATGCACCATCTCATGCTGCACATAAAACATCTGCATCTCTGGCTGATATGGGCATAAAAGGGGACAAACTTATGGTGTGACCCCCATGCTCCCCTGACCTCTACCCCATTCAGAACCTCTGGAGCATCATCAAAAGGAGTGTCTATGATGGCGGGAGGCAGTTCACATCTAAGCAACAGCTCTGGGAGGGTATTCTGTCCTCATGCAAAACAATTGAAGCAGAAACCATCCAAAACCTGACAAATTCAATGGACGAGAGAGTTCAGAAGCTCCTTTCGAACAAGGGGTCCTATGTGAAAATGTAACATCACCTAGAATAAAGTTTTGAGTTGAAAACTGTTTGATTTCAGTTTCTAATAACCTGCTAATGCTTATAATTTCAAAAATGACCATTTTTTTGGTCTTTATTAAAATGAAAAGGTTGATCGAAAAGTTTGGGGGATCTAAGAGTGTGGCAACCCAGTAGTCATGATTACTTCGAATTCTGACAATATGAGGGTCATGTTGCAGGTAGTGTAGCAAGAAGGCACTTATGTGTCTTGCGCATCTCGGAGCCCCAAAATTATTTTCTGGGCTAGATGCAGCTAAAAATTATTATTAATTTTAAATCTGGTGGAGCTTAGTATAGATGGCCTAATAGGATCAGTGCTGCACACTGCTACAAAGCCCAAATTATTTTCCAGTCAAGATACAGATAAACATGATTAGTAATTTTAAATCTGGTGGAGCTTATTATAGATGGCCTAATAGAATCAGTGCTGCACACTGCTACAAAGCCCAAATTATTTTCCAGCCAAGATACAGATAAACATGATTAGTAATTTGAAAGCTTAAAACGGTTGGTAGGGTGATTTTAACCAATCATCCATCTTTTACTCTCCCCAGGATGACACAGGGATAGAAAAGTCGTTTCGGATCCATGATTTGTTCATCTTTATGAACGTGAGTCTGTCTACATTATCAGTGGAGAGCCGCGTGCGCTTATCTGTCAGCACACCACCAGCAGCGCTGAACACACGTTCAGACAGAACGCTGGCTGCGGGGCATGACAAGATCTCCAAGGCGTAAGTGGCTAGCTCCGGCCATTTATCCAGATTGGAAGCCCAAAAAGAGCAAGGGTCCAGTGACACAGTCATGGCTTCAATGTTTACTTGGAGATACTCCTGTACCATCGTCTCTAGGCGTTGACTATGTGTCAGACTTCTTGTCTCCTGTGGCCTTGCAAAGGATGGGCTAAAAAAGTGGTGAAATGATTCCGCAAAATTGATGTTACCAGCAGATACTGTGGTTCTGTTACGGTTTGAGTGCTGAACACTTGACGGTCCCACGGTTGGCAAGTTGGAACTGTGAGATTCACTACGTGCACCACTGGTGTTTTGTGGAAAAGCACATGTAAGATTCTGCAACAGTCTCTGCTGATACTCCTGCATGCGTGCATCCCTTTCTATGGCAGGAATAATTTCTGCAAATTTACTTTTGTACCGGGGATCTAACAGTGTGGCAACCCAGTAGTCAGGATTATTTCTAATTCTCACAATTCGAGGGTCATGTTGCAGGTAGTGCAGCAAGAAGGCACTCATGTGTCTTGCGCATCCAGGAGCACCAAGTCCCTGTTGTGTTGGTGGCGAGGTAACAATCATGCTTCCTTCCTCTGTCCTCTCCCCCCAACCTCGCACAACAGAAATGTGATCAAGGTCTCCCTCATCTGATGAGTCTTCCATCAGTTCGTCCTCCACTTCTTCCTGGGCTCCTGCACCTTCCTCACTAGTTTGGCTGCTACCATGCGCCCTGGTAAAACCATCTCCCCCACCCTCACATGCCTGCCGCCTTGGTGCTGCCGACCGTCTGGACCTTGCAGATGTTAGCCCTTCCGCATACAACTCCTCCTCCTCTACTTCCTCCACCTCCTCTTGTGCCACCACCTGACTCCGAATTCTGTTTAACATGTGCTCCAGCATGTAAATCACCGGAATAGTCATGCTGATAATGGCATCGTCAGCACTAAACATCTTCGTCGCCATTTCAAAACTGTGCAGAAGGGTGCATAGGTCCCTGATCTGAGACCACTCCTCCAGCGTGATTTGCCCCACCTCTGGATCTCGTTGGCCCAGGCTATACGTCAGAACGTATTGCACCAGGGCTTGTCGGTGCTGCCACAGTCGCTGCAACATGTGCAGAGTTGAATTCCACCGGGTAGGCACATCGCATTTTAGCCGGTGAAGTGGCAGGCCCAACGACTTCTGTAGAGATGTAAGTCGCTGAGCTGCGGGATGCGAACGGCGGAAGTGAGCACACAGCGACCGTGCCCTCTGCAGAAGGCCATCTAGTCTGGGATAGTGGGCTAAAAATTGCTGAACAACCAGGTTCAACACGTGAGCCATACAAGGCACGTGTGTGACATTGCCCCGGCGAAGGGCCGCACCCAGGTTTGCAGTATTGTCGCACACGGCCTTCCCTGGTTTCAGGTCCAGTGGAGGCAACCATTCATGAAATTGGTTCTCCAGAGCTGACCACAACTCCTCAGCTGTGTGACTCACATTTCCCAGACATTTCAAAGTAAAAACCACCTGATGACGTTGAGCCCTACTGCCAGCATAGTAAGGAGGTGTGCAGGATCCCTTCTGCGCAGTTAGAAAGCTTGTGGCATGACCAGACAGGCTTTGGGTGCAGGTGGAAGACCGAGAGGAGGTTGAGGAGGCAGAAGCAGTGGAGGAACTTTGACATAAAGAGGATTGACGCACAACTCGTGGGGACGGCAAGACTTGGACAGCAGCCCCTTGTCCTGCTGTCACCATAGTTACCCAGTGCCCAGTCAGCGACATGTAACGCCCCTGTCCATGCCTACTCGTCCAAGTGTCTGTGGTGAAATGCACCCTGTCACACACAGAGTTTCTCAAAGAAGCGGTGATGTTGTGTGCGACATGCTGGTGGAGCGCAGGCACACCTTTCTTTGAGAAGTAGTGCCGACTGGGCATCTGGTACTGGGGCACTGCGACGGACATAATGTCTCGAAAATCCTCTGTGTCCACCAGGCGGAAAGGCAGCATTTCTGTAGCCAAGAGCTTGCAGATGGTGAAATTCAACCTCTTAGCTTTCTCATGGCTAGGAGGAAATGGTCTTTTACTTGTCCACATCTGAGGGACCGAGGGCTGGCTATTGTGCTTAGACGGGGTTGATAAGGGTGTCCCCGGCAAACTGCCGGTCTGTGAGGAAGATGCAGGCGGACATGTTAGGTTGCCTTGATCCAAAGGTGGTGCTATCGATGTCGGACAGCGCTCAACACCAGCTGGTGTTACCACCTCCAAAGAAAATGATGACCTGCCAATCACGCTGGCTGTTGCGGGTAAAGAGGTGGCAGGTCTGCGCCCCAAAACAGGTGTGACTGCTGTCCCCCCAGTCACAGAGGATGAAGAGGCCGCGGATGCACAAGATATGGCAGACGGTGGTTGGCCCGGCCGGCTAGGCCGCATTGTAGCACACTGAGCTTCCCACTGCAACTTATGCTTCATGTCCATGTGTCGGTTCATGCATGAAGTACTCAAACTATGTATTTTTTGGCCTCTACTTAGCTTTTGCTGACAAATGTTACAGATAGCACGAGTTGGGTCATCTTTATCGATCTGAAAAAATGCCCAGGCTATGCAAGGCTTAGCACCCATGCGACCTGAAGAGCCACCACGACTTGTGGTGAGAGGCAGAGTTGTGTTTGAGGATGCAGTTGTTGACGTGCTTCCAGTACTACGTCTCTGTCCAGGAAGGCGCAACCTGACCTCGTCGTCACTAGCATCTTCCTCCACCTCCTCTGCTGACCTCATCTCTTGGCTGACTGTGGGTTGACAGTAAGTGGGATCTCCAACCTCATCATCATCACCCTGTGCGTTATCACACCCGTCGTCCTCAGAGCCAACCTGTTCCTGCCCTGACAAAAAACTAAAGTTGTCGCTCCAATCAGGTATTTGAGTCTCATCATCGTCTTCCTCATTGTCTCCACCAACAGGAGTTACAGTTTGGGAATGAGGGTCTACATTATGGTCAGAACCTTCTGCGTCTGGTCCTGGATCCGACTCATAAAGATTCTGGGCATCAGTGCAGATCATTTCCTCGTCTGGATTCACAGAAGCGCTGGAGTCGACCTCTGATTCCCAGGCTATAGTATGAGTAAACAGCTCTGCAGACTCAACCATCTGTTCTACCTCATACTCAGACGGGCAGCTGGAGATTTGGGAGCTGGGGTGACACCTTTGAGGACTGGAGTATTTGTGATGTTGAAGTTGATGTGGAGGAGAGCCCACTTAAAGGAGCACTTGATATCCATTGAAGCACCTGCTGTTTTTGTGCCTCATCTGGAATTTGTAGCGATTGGCGTGGCCGTAAGAAAGGGATCTTATCACATTGTCCGCTAAAAGAAGTAGACATTTTAGTTTGGCTGGAAGATGGTCTTTCTTCTGCAGATGTTACTGTTGCTTTAACACCTACCCCACGGACACAACCTTTTTTCCCCTTCCCAACACGCCTATTCCCCTTTCCACCAGCAGCAGGCCTTTTTCCACTCATTTTGGTGGTTAACTAATTCACAACTCTGGAGTTGTTTGCACAAAAAAACAATGGATGGGAACCGAGCAGAGCTGAGTGGCCAAACTGTGGTATTAGACCAAAACTATTGGCTGGGTTAGATGCAGAAAAAATTATATTCAATTTGCAACCTGATGGAGGTCAGTATAGATGGACTAATAGAACAAGTCCCACACACAGCTAGAAGCCCAAATATTTTTTCAGAGGTAGATGCAGAAAAAAATTGTATTCAGTTTGCAACCTGATGGAGGTCAGTATAGATGGACTAATAGAACAAGTCCTACACACAGCTAGAAGCCCAAATATTTTTTCAGAGCTAGATGCAGAAAAAAATTATATTCAGTTTGCAACCTGATGGAGGTCAGTATAGATGGACTAATAGAACAAGTCCCACACACAGCTAGAAGGCCAAATATTTTTTCAGAGGTAGATGCAGATAAAAATTATTTTTAATTTGCAGCCTGATGGAGGTCAGTATAGATGGACTAATAGAGAAAGTCCCACACACTGCTAGAAGGCCAAATATTTTTTCAGAGCTAGATGCAGACAAAAAATTATTTTTAATTTGCAACCTGATGGAGGTCAGTATAGATGGACTAATAGAGAAAGTCCCACACACTGCTAGAAGGCCAAATATTTTTTCAGAGCTAGATGCAGACAAAAAATTATTTTTAATTTGCAACCTGATGGAGGTCAGTATAGATGGACTAATAGAGAAAGTCCCACACACTGCTAGAAGGCCAAATATTTTTTCAGAGCTAGATGCAGATAAAAATTATTTTTAATTTGCAACCTGATGGAGGTCAGTATAGATGGACTAATAGAGAAAGTCCCACACACTGCTAGAAGGCCAAATATTTTTTCAGAGCTAGATGCAGACAAAAAATTATTTTGAATTTGCAGCGTGATGGAGGTCAGTATAGATGGACTAATAGAACAAGTCCCACACACTGCTAGAAGGCCAAATATTTTTTCAGAGCTAGATGCAGAAAAAAATTATATTCAGTTTGCAACCTGATGGAGGTCAGTATAGATGGACTAATAGAACAAGTCCCACACACAGCTAGAAGGCCAAATATTTTTTCAGAGGTAGATGCAGATAAAAATTATTTTTAATTTGCAGCCTGATGGAGGTCAGTATAGATGGACTAATAGAGAAAGTCCCACACACTGCTAGAAGGCCAAATATTTTTTCAGAGCTAGATGCAGACAAAAAATTATTTTGAATTTGCAGCGTGATGGAGGTCAGTATAGATGGACTAATAGAACAAGTCCCACACACTGCTAGAAGGCCAAATATTTTTTCAGAGCTAGATGCAGAAAAACATTATATTCAGTTTGCAACCTGATGGAGGTCAGTATAGATGGACTAATAGAACAAGTCCCACACACTGCTAGAAGCCCAAATATTTTTTCAGAGCTAGATGCAGAAAAAAATTATATTCAATTTGCAACCTGATGGAGGTCAGTATAGATGGACTAATAGAATGATGCTATGCCCAAAAGATTTTACTTCACTAGGTGCAGTAAAAAAATTGGTATTCTATACACAGGTGGTATATCTTGCAACACAGATAGGCTACTCCACTGACTAACACACTCTGCAATAGGCCAAAAAGGATTAGCTTTGCTAGATTCAGACAAATGCTGTGAAAAAAACTTGCACAGCACTGGCACAGACCTGCCTGGCAAAAACTGATAGGAACTGATGTAACCTAGTCCTGAAAAGGACTCCAATTACAATTAGTCTTTACTCCCACAATCTATCTATTTAAGAGCACAGACCTGCCTGATAAAAGTCGTAGGAAATGCTGTAACCTAGTCCTTAAAAGGACTGCAATCACAACTATTCCCTACTCCCAAGCTATCTGTAGATTTGTGCAAAAATTGGCTTGAAATTAACAAGGTATAGCGCACACAGCAACAGCGGTGCCGTCTAACACGCAGCTGCAGCAGTGAGAAAATGGTGGCGACGGGGAAAATGGCTTGGTCTTATAGGGCAAGGACATGTGACATACACTGCCAATGACACATGCCCTTGCTTGTGTGAAAAAAAGCACTTCACTCCGTGTGTGCGCTGCTGATAGGCTGACAGATTGCACCTCCCCACTGTAAATGCGGGAAAGAGAAAAAAAAATGGAGATCTTCATTATTCCTGCATAGATCCATCCCCTGCCCCTCCCCCCACCCCGCTGTACACTCAAACTGCGTATTAACATTAATTTTCATCATTACTGAGAAAAAATCCAGTTATGATTTTGGTGCACGAACAGTTATCGAACATAACCTCGAACAGCCGAATTTCTCTCAAATCGTTCGTGTTCGCCGAACGGCTCGAACACTTCCCAAAACAGCTCGAATTTGAGATTGGCAAACAGTTCGAGTCGAACAACGCTCATCTCTAGTCCTGACTAAGCACTTGAATTATTCGGAGGTTGTCGGACCCCCGGCCCTGATGACCGCAGAACCCCGTGAGGAGCAGGTAGAAGCCTTGCAGCTGCATTCTCTACCGTGAGTAAAAACCCTGGAAGTCAACCCCTATGGCCTCCGGAGCCTTTATTTCTGCACCGCACCACGCGACACCAGACCTCCTCCACTACAACTCCCTCCATCCGCGTCTCTGCCCTGAGGCCTTGCTCCGTCTGTGGGGAGTAGTATCAACGTCGGCTGCCACAACATCCCGCCTCAGAGGACTGCAGCAGCGCTGGTGGCCTTCACCAGGTACCACAGGTGGCGTAGTCGATTTTACCACTCGATGAACATTAACCCTGTCAGCCCATTACATCCTTTTTTAATGTGACGGCCCTAGGCACGGAATGGGTCCAGGCCACGGCTACAACCCACCAGACATCTGACCCGGCTCCGAGTACCCCCCATCTTCCCAGGGTAGGGCTTCGAGTGTCACAACTCCTTTTTCGCTCCTCTGTGCCAGACCACGCCTTCTTTTCCTCTCTGTGCCAGACCACTCCTTCTTCTTCTCTCTTCTGTGTCAGATGGCTTCCTCTTCTTATCTCCTCTGTGCCAGACCACCCCTTCTTCTCCCTTCTGTGCCAGACCATGCCTTCTTTTCCCCTTGTGTCAGAGCACTCCTTCTTCTCCTGTGTCAGATGGCTCATTCTTCTCTCCTCTATGCCAGACTCCTATTTCTTCTTTTGTCTGTACCAAACCACTCCTTTTTCGCATATATGTGCCAGACCACTCCTTCCTCTCTCATCTATGCCAGACCACTCCTTCTCCTGCTCTCTTGTGTACCAGACCACTCCTTCCTCTCTCCTTTATGCCAGACCACTCCTTCTTCTGCTCTCTTGTGTACCAGACCACTCCTTCTTCGCTCCTTTGTATCCGACCACTCCTTCTTCTCTCCTCTGCACCAGACAACTCCGTCTCCAGCTCTTTTGTGTGCCAGACCAATCGTTTGTAATGTGGTGAGGGATGGTGGCCATGGGCAAGGTACTCATCTCTTGCATCCTGGCATGTTACATGAAAGTGGGGGTCCTGGCTGGGTGTGTGAACTTATGCTGTGAGGGTGCTACGCCTGTGCAGGCCACATGTAACCAATGTTGCTGGTTGACCAGGACCAGATGTTTGATAGTTCAAGGAAGGAGACCACCAGTTTAAAATGAACTTTTTACTAAACATTAACTTGGGGAGGGTTATATACAGTTCATAGCGCATACATATCTTCACAAACATTTCCTTGATAATGCGTAACACTTTCGTCACACAAATTAAATCCCTTTCTCTTCTCTCTCTTTACTTGTTCTCTGTGTTCGCTATTACTCACTACTTCACCACAACCCAGCTCGACACTACAGTTCAGCTATCAAGAGTCCCTTACTCAACCCACAAGTCTTCTTTCCCCTTAGGGGAGCTACTTTGCCTGTATGGCCGGTACTTATCTTCCCTGGTGCTGACGCTCTGGAAGTCCCGCCCGGGGCACTTTCTTCTCTTCTCCTTACTGCTAAGTTTCCTCTCCTAGGACCCGTCTCCAATAAATCACGTTGTCTCCCAGTCACTCTTCCTCGTTTCCTGCTCCGTATCACGCTATCTCTCTCCCGGTCTCCTCTCGCTTCTAGGGACAAGCAAGGAATGCGGCACTGCTCACACCAAACCTTAGGTCTCTTCTCTAGGCACTCCAGGCCCTATCGGTACTGATGGATTCGCGAAAGACCCAAGGCAAAGAGGTGGCTCTCTGCTGTGAACGATGAGAGCCAACACCCCAGTGAGAGACACTGAATTCTCTTAATGGCTGTCATTGGTTGTAAAATTCAAGTGTTCAGCGGAAAAAAACACACCCACCCAAACCAAACCCTGCCCACTCATCAAATTTATTGGTTATCTGCAAGTGGGTGTGGTTTTGGCCACAAAAGGGCTGGATTTCGGCCATATTCAAGTCATCTTAAATATGTGTTCATCCAGGGTGAACATGTATTTAATAGGGATCCATTTAGGATCCATAAGAGCCGACTCTTTTTGGTGAGCGGAGCCAGTAGAGCCAGATCACCAAAAAGAGCCAGACTGGCCATCACTAAGTATCTGAAATTCTGACAGGAACTGTTTCTTGTTCCTTCAGCTTATCCCCTCCCACTCTGGGCTAGCCCCAACCATTATCTCTAACTGTCCCTATCAACTACATGTTAATGGGCAAAATATAATACGAGCACCATAACACAATTCACAGTTCACATTACACATAAACAATACACATATTCTTCAAAGGGGAACATGGGCAGCATTTCCAGGATCTTACACCTTATCCAACTCTCCTGTGTGCCACGTCACTCTTCCAGCTCTCTTGTGTGCCCAACCACTCCTTCTCCGGCACTCCTGTGTGCCAGACTTCTCCTTCTCCAGCTCTCCTATGTCAGCCCACTACTTCTCCATCTCTCCCTTGCCAGGCCACTACTTTTCCATCTCTCCTGGGTCCCAGGACACTCCTTCTCCATCTGTCCCTTGCCAGGCCACTACTTCTCCATCTCTCCTGGGTCCCAGGACACTTCTTCTCCATCTCTCCTGTGTGCCAGGCCACTCCTTCTCCAGCTCTCCTAAGTGCCAGGCCACTCTTTCTCCAGTTGTTATGAGTGCCAGGCCACTCTGTCACCAGTCCTCCTATGCTAGGTCACTCCTTCTCCAACTCTTCTAGATACCAGGTCCCTCCTCCTGCTCTTCTCTGTGCTAGGCCATTCCTCAAGCTATCCTGAGTGCCAGACCACTCTTCCAATTCTTATGTGTGCCAGACCACTCCATCACCAGCTTTCCTTTGTGCTAGGCCATTCTTACTCCAACTCTCCTAGGTACCAGGTCACTCCTCCATCTCTTCTGTGTGCCAGACCTCTCTTCCAGTCCTTCTGTGTCCAAGACCCCTCCTCCTTGTTTGTGCTAGGTCACTTAATCAGCACCACTATTCTCATGTGCTGGAAATATTATAATCCAGTTAGAACAATCTACAAACCTAGAAGCAGGAGGTAGTAGAAGTCACAAAAAATCATTGGTCTTGTCTATGTCCACCACCCTGATTTTTGCCGTTCGTTCTTTGTGTGCACCTACCATGTTCGGAGTAGGTCTCTTGCTAGATGTGACCTGGTCATTTAGCTTTATTTAAAGCAGTTGTGACGCGCCCCTGGGCCTGTGTCGCGCTGCGTTGCGCACGCGGGAGCTTACCCGGAGCCGGATCTCTTGAGGGTTGTAGTCTCGTGGCGGTGACCCGGTCCGTGCCCAGGGAGTCAAACTGAGCGGCGATGTAACAGCGGTAGATGTAGGACGACTACGCCACCCGTTGAATGCAGCTATGGAGCTGCCGCTGCAGGACAGTCCGCTGAGGCCGGTGGATGGATGGTGCAGCGTAGATGGTATAACCCCCAACGGGAGGGGTATGGCCTCAGGGCAGCAGATGGATGATGGGGGTAGCAGGAACCACTCAGAGACGGTGCGGTGTAATTCAGGGTCTTTACTGGTAACAACGATAGACCCTCCCGGAGTACTTGCTAGTGAACGGGGCCTGGTCAGTCCTTGAGCAGATGGGATCTCCCCTGGCCAGGCGGAGTTGTAGGCCTCCCAAACTGACTGCACTCTTCTGGCTACCTTGCTAGAAGTGGATATAAGTAGCCCACGTCCCTGAGTGTACCGTGTGGTGCTCACCCGTATGGCCGGTGACTCGGGGCCTTCTAATGGCTTCCGCTCCACGATGGCGGTGCTGGTCCCACGCGTGTGACCGTGCCTTGGGGTTTCTGGGCCTGAGGACCTGAAATCCCCTGCCGGTCGGCTTCTGCTGCTGGGTAAGAGTTAGTTCCCACAGCCTCGGATGCCGGGTCCGGTAAGAAAGCTTCTCAGTCAGGGCGAGCTCTGCAGCTGCCAGCCCCTGACTTGTAGTAGTATTGCTCCCACTGAGCTTCTGCTGTTTCTTCCTGTGACTGTTTCTTGTCTCTACTCTCCTTGACTACTAACCCTGCTTCAGCCCCGGGTTTATATAGGGGAAGTTCTTCCCCTCCCAAGACTGGGCAGGAGGTGTGGCATGCACAGGATCCCTGACCAAAGGACCTCCCACCTGCTCTCAGACATAATATCTCTATCACTGTGGCAACCAGACCCCTGGGGTGTCACATTCCCCCCTAGTGAAATTTAGTACTCCGGGACTAAACATATTTTAGAAAAACATAACAAGATATAACAATAACAATACAATAAGAAACACATAAAGGTGGTCACGGCATGTCCGTAACCAGGTGCAGTCTTTGAAGAAAGCAAGGTGTCCATTTCACCAAAACAGGGAGACGTAACCAGGTAGGGGTCTGTCCTACCCCGAGTCCTTAACAGTCTCTAGTCCATCCTGGGTTACGCTCCAACTATGTACAAGGATTCCCGGTAAATCCACCAAGGATTCCTAAAAATAACTGGAAACACAAAATTATACACAAGCAACAATACACAGATAAACATAAATAAAACAATTTATACACTTCAAATCCTCCAGCGTGCGGGTAACTGGCCTCTAGTGGCCCTAGTGGACCTACGGAGCTGACTGTCTGGCCCTGAACTACAGGGTGTAGGAGCTGTCAAGGGTAAACTGGGCAGCTGTCTACCGGCTCTTTGTCTCACTAGGGGTACGGCAGGCTCACTATAAGCAGAGGGTTGATCCTCCTGTTCTGCTTGTGTGGAGTCTTCTGCCTCCTGGACCGGCTGTTCTTCCAGCTCTACCTGTTGCTCCGTAGGTGCTTGGGATGCTGGTTGGAGGAAGGTGAGTACGGGTACCACAATTGCACCATTGACTTGAGTCCAAGACCGAGGGAAGTCCCCGAGCACAGTACTAACCATATCTTCCCTTTCCTCTACGGGTCGATGGTCTTCTTGTTCCTCTTCAGGGTTCCTCAGTTGTTCGGGACACTTCTTCAGGTGGTCCCGGGATACAATGGCGGTGGTTTCCCCTCCGTCTTTACTGATGGTACAAACCTTCGGGTTCTCGTGGCTTGAGGGCAGTACGGTGTACGGGTCCTTCTCCCACTGGTCATCCAACTTGTGGAGCCGTCTCTTCCTCTTCAAGACCTGCTCTCCGGGTACCAGGGGAACAGCGGGAGCATACTGGTTGTAAGTTTTCTCTTGTCTTTCCCTAGCCTGACAGAGACTTCGCTCCACGCTCTCCTGTTCTCTCCGGTACTGCTGCTGCCTCTCTGTGTCCCAGTCTGTTTCTGGTGAAGTGTCCTCGGGTGTCAGGACTCCCATTTCCAGGTCAACAGGTAACTTATCAGGTCTTGCCCTCATTAGGTAAGCCGGGGTACAGTTGGTGGAACCTACCGGGATGTGGTTGTATAGGTCCACCAGATCGGGCAACTTCTCAGGCCACAGACTGCGTTCTTCCAGGGGCAACGTTTTTAGAAGATCCATTACCACCTGGTTCATTTTCTCACAAAGTCCATTAGTTTGCGGATGGTAGGGTGTCGTCCTTATCTTCCGGCAGCCATACAGATTGCAGAATTCCTGGAAGACCTCCGCTTCAAAGGCAGGTCCCTGGTCCGTCAGCACTTGGTCCGGGTACCCGTGTGGACGGCAAAAGTGCTGCTGGAAGGCTCTAGCTGCTGTTTGAGCCGTTAAGTCCTTGACGGGGACGACAACCAGAAACCGGGAGTAATGATCCACGATGGTTAACGCGTAGACGTAGCCACTTCTGCTTGGGGTCAGTTTTACATGATCCAAGGCTACCAGTTCCAACGGTTGCCGGGTGACGATGGACTGCAGGGGAGTCTTCTGGCTGGCACGGTCCTTCCTTCTCAGGTTGCACGGGCCACAGTCTCTGCACCACTTCTCAATGGTTCCCCTCATGCCTACCCAGTGGAACCGCTCGCGCAGCAGGAACTCCAGCTTCTTCCACCCGAAGTGCCCAGCTCCGTCGTGGTATGCCTCCATCACCATGGCTGCGTCCCTTCGTGGCACCACTACTTGCCAGAGTAATTCATGCGTCCGGGAGTTAACCATTCTGCGGCACAACTTCCCTTTGTAAAGGAACAGTCGACTCTTCTCTGCCCATAGTTGTTTGGCTTCCTCCGGAGCGTCTGGTTCAAGGCGAGCCTCCGGCCGAGTCAGCATCTCCTTCACCAGTCGGACGGCAGGGTCGCTGTCTTGCGTTTCCGCCCAGTTGTAGTGGGGTAAGGGGTTCAACGTAGCAGTCTGCTTACTCCTTACCTGGTGGGAATACTGAATAGTCCCATGACGGTAGAACGCAGGGAGTTCAACTTCTTCCAGTCCCTCCGGATCTTCTCCTCCGTCCGGCAGGTTGGGCATCCTGGACAGGGCGTCCGCGTTGGTATTGGAGCGTCCTGCCCGGTATTTGATTGTGAACTCGTAGTTGGACAGACGGGCCATCCACCTCTGCTCCAGGGCACCGAGTCTTGCCGTGTCCAGGTGTGTCAACGGGTTGTTATCCGTGTACACGGTGAACTGGGAAGAAGCGAGGTAATGCTTAAAGCGCTCGGTGACTGGCCATACTACGGCCAGGAACTCCAGCTTAAATGAGCTGTAATTCTCGGGGTTCCTTTCGGTGGGTCGCAGTTTTCGGCTGGCGTAGGCAATTACTCGTTCCTTCCCCTGCTGGATCTGGGACAGTACGGCTCCTAGCCCGATGTTACTGGCGTCGGTGTAGAGGATAAAGGGCTGGCTATAATCCGGGTACGCCAGGATTTCGTCCCCCGTGAGGGCCATCTTCAGCTGGCGGAAGGACTCTTCTTCCAGCTCCTCCCATTTGAAGGGCGGCTTCTGGTTCTTGGCCTTCCGGGACTGGCCTATCAGGAGGTCCTGCATAGGTGCTGCCTTCTTGGTGAAACCGGGAATAAACCTTCGGTAGTAGCCTACCAACCCGAGGAACTGCCGCACTTCTTTTACGCTGGAGGGGCTTGGCCATTCCTTAATTGCGGTGATCTTATCAGGGTCGGGAGCCACTCCGTCAGCGCTCACCACGTGTCCCAGGTACTGCACCTTTGGTTTCAGGAGGTGACACTTGGAGGGTTTCACCTTTAGGCCGTAACTCGCCAGAGCTTCGAACACTTCCGCCAGGTGTTTCAGGTGGTCCTCATACGTCTTGGAATATACGATGACATCGTCCAGGTACAACAGGACCGTCTCGAAGTTTCTGTGGCCCAGACAACACTCCATTAGTCGTTGGAAGGTTCCTGGTGCGTTGCAGAGTCCGAACGGCATGCAGGTGAACTCGCTAAGTCCCATCGGGGTGGTGAATGCGGTCTTCTCCCGGTCCGCCTCTGCTACAGGAACCTGCCAGTACCCGCTAGTGAGATCCAAGGTAGAGAAGAAGTTAGCAGATCTTAAAGCAGCCAATGACTCCTCTATCCTTGGTAAGGGGTACGCATCCTTGTGTGTGATACGGTTGATTTTCCGGTAATCTACACACATCCTCATGGTGTTGTCTTTCTTTCGGACTAAGACTAGTGGAGCTGCCCAGGGGCTACAGCTATCCCTGATCACCCCAGCCTCCTTCATGTCTCTAAGCATCCCCTTGGCGTGTTGGTAGTGTGCAGGGGGTACGGGTCGATACCTCTCTTTTATGGGAGGATGGTCTCCCGTGGGGATGTGGTGTTCTACCCCCTTGACTCGCCCGAAGTCTAACGGGTGTTTACTAAACACTCTCTCGTACTCTTGAACCACCCGATAGACTCCCTGTTTCTGATGTGAGGGAGTGGAGTCAGTACCCAAATGTAGTTGCTGACACCAGTCCTCCTTTGTTTTCTTAGAGCCGTTACCTTCCTCCGGGTGAGATGGAGGCAAGGGTTCCACAGATTGTATAGCATTTTGGTTAATGGTATATAATTTGGCTAGCGTGGCATACCGGGGCAGGTACACTTCCCTCTCCCCGATATTGATTATGCGAACGGGCACCCTCCCATGGCGTACATTGACCACCCCCCGTGCTGTCAAAATGGTGGGCCTACTGTCTGAGTAAACTGGTTCTACCATTGCCTGGTAATCTCTACCTCTCAGACCAATAGCTGCCCGGCACCAAATCATCATTTCACTTTTTGGGGGCATGGCAATAGGAAAAGGGTCACACATTCTTACGCTACCAATCTCACCGCCGGAGAGTTCCACCTGTTGCCGTCGCATCAGTGCCCGGATCTCTTTCTGGAGCACCCGCTGCTCGCCGGAGCTGGCGTTCTTGGCAACCTGCTGTAAAAGGAAAATCACCTCTGCAAGACAATTTTCAATTACATTAGTTCCTAGAGTTATTTTTGGGTGACTCTCATGTTTGTCAATATCTACAATGATCAGTCCCTGTGCTGCCAGTTCGACTCTACCGATTTTGATGGTCACCTCTTTAAATCCGATCTGTGGCACGGGCTGGCCATTGCTGGCGATGATACTCAAGTCGTCGTCAGGGTAGCGGGTAATATCCGAGTCATTCCAGTACTGCTTAAAGAGCACGTACGGGATGGTGGTGACCTGTGACCCGGTGTCCAGTAGGGCACTCATGGGAATGCCATCCAGTACCACAGGCAAGACTGGACGTCCTCCCACATATCTGTCGTGCCAGTTCGATGGGCCTGGTGATCTTTTTCCTGGGGGTTGGCCCTCTACCCCAGGTTGTGCCCGTTTAAAGAACAGTACCTTGCCATATGTCCAGGTTGATTGCAGCGGCGGCAGATGGGTCGTCCGTCCTCGCTGTATCGGTCACTGGGTCTTCCTCTGGCCGGTGGGGTCCTCCTTGGTCGACGCCACGGGATGTCCTCCGGTCCGGATGCCAGCTGGATCTTCCCTGGGGTGGAAGCCTGTAAAGACTGCACAGTTCGGGTTAGCGCAGCAACGCTCTTAGCTAGCTCTTGGACCTGATGGTGTAGGTCTGGAGCCGGGTCATTGTCCAAAGCCTGCGCATCAGCTCCCATAGGCCCTGCCGACAAGGGCGCCGCCTCCTGGTGGTAAGTGATAGCAGGGCGCTTGTGGGTCACAACGCCACCCGGTGCCGGTTCTCGGAGCACCCGGATGGCTCTGTCCTTGAACTGTGCAAAGCCCAGATGGGGATCCTGTAAGGCCATTGCCCGCAACTGGGTTCGGTGGGTATTACAATACAGTCCCTCTATAAACTGTTCGGTCAACAGCCTGTCCTCGTTTCCCACTCCATCAGGGTCGGTCTGCTTAATGGCCCTCAGGGCCTCTTGTAGGTTTAGTGCATAGTCCCTTACACTCTCATGCGCTCGCTGCTTGCACCCGTAGAATCTAAGCTTAATCTCGGCTGAGGTGCGGGTATCAAAGGTGTCCTTCAGCCGGGTTAGTATCCCTGCGACAGTCTTCCTCCCAGGTGGCCAGGATTTTACTTCCCTTTTGGCTGCCCCGGTTAGTTGGGCCACCAGGATGCTCACTTTTTGCTCTTCTGTGAGGGGGTACACCTGGAAGAGGCTATCCAGCTTTTCTCTAAAGTCATGCAGGGTATGTGACTCCCCTGAGTACTGGGGTAGCCAAGCTGCTCCCGGGATATAGGGCATGGTGAAGGGCATAACTGCAGCAGCGGTAGCGCTGGCGGGGGTTGAGGCAGTGAAGCTCTCCTCCGTATCCGACATCTTCCTCCCCCCTAGTGGACCGTGGCCTACCTTGCGATGATCCTCTTCCGTAGGCCGCGGCTCCGCAGTGGATCGTCAGGGTTGAGGACCTTCCGTCGCGCTCCTGTGACGTCGGCGTCTGCTGGGCTCCTTCCAGGACCTTACGCAACGTCCGGACGTGAGGCGGGGCTTCAGTTCTCGCGCGCTTTCGGAGTCCACGCCCCTCTTCTTCCCGCGCGGCGTCCTCAAGATGGCGTCCAATGGCGGGAAAACTCCACGGATGGCGGGAAGAAGGCAGAAGATGGCGCCAGATGGCGGGAAACTTCACCGATGGCGGGAAGAAGGCTGAAGATGGCGCCAGATGGCGGGAATCTTCACCACAGGTAAGTTTGAAAAGTCTCTTTTTCAGGCACGCAGTACCCGGTGGTTGCGGGCACGAAATCCTGCCGACTACGCCAAAGTTGACGCGCCCCTGGGCCTGTGTCGCGCTGCGTTGCGCACGCGGGAGCTTACCCGGAGCCGGATCTCTTGAGGGTTGTAGTCTCGTGGCGGTGACCCGGTCCGTGCCCAGGGAGTCAAACTGAGCGGCGATGTAACAGCGGTAGATGTAGGACGACTACGCCACCCGTTGAATGCAGCTATGGAGCTGCCGCTGCAGGACAGTCCGCTGAGGCCGGTGGATGGATGGTGCAGCGTAGATGGTATAACCCCCAACGGGAGGGGTATGGCCTCAGGGCAGCAGATGGATGATGGGGGTAGCAGGAACCACTCAGAGACGGTGCGGTGTAATTCAGGGTCTTTACTGGTAACAACGATAGACCCTCCCGGAGTACTTGCTAGTGAACGGGGCCTGGTCAGTCCTTGAGCAGATGGGATCTCCCCTGGCCAGGCGGAGTTGTAGGCCTCCCAAACTGACTGCACTCTTCTGGCTACCTTGCTAGAAGTGGATATAAGTAGCCCACGTCCCTGAGTGTACCGTGTGGTGCTCACCCGTATGGCCGGTGACTCGGGGCCTTCTAATGGCTTCCGCTCCACGATGGCGGTGCTGGTCCCACGCGTGTGACCGTGCCTTGGGGTTTCTGGGCCTGAGGACCTGAAATCCCCTGCCGGTCGGCTTCTGCTGCTGGGTAAGAGTTAGTTCCCACAGCCTCGGACGCCGGGTCCGGTAAGAAAGCTTCTCAGTCAGGGCGAGCTCTGCAGCTGCCAGCCCCTGACTTGTAGTAGTATTGCTCCCACTGAGCTTCTGCTGTTTCTTCCTGTGACTGTTTCTTGTCTCTACTCTCCTTGACTGACTAACCCTGCCTCAGCCCAGGGTTTATACAGGGGAAGTTCTTCCCCTCCCAAGACTGGGCAGGAGGTGTGGCATGCACAGGATCCCTGACCAAAGGACCTCCCACCTGCTCTCAGACATAATATCTCTATCACTGTGGCAACCAGACCCCTGGGGTGTCACAGTTGCATTATCAATAAACTTTTCCGTGGCCCATTGAGTCTTGTTTTATCAGCATGTGCCTACAATTTCCTGAAACCAATATATTTTATTTTTTGGCTTCTTCTCCATATGTAGAGTCATCACTATGAGAGTGTGTAGGTGTCATCCATTCCCTTCCCCAAAGCATTAAATAAACAGACGGCGCAATATCCTACATTTAACCCACGCTCCCGACCTGGGGCTAAATGTACTAAAAATATATGTGTCAGACAACATCTCAAATCAGTGTAAAGCGATTGAGCAATGAGACACAGCTATTCACTATTCAAGCATGAAATATGAATCAGATATTATATAAGGTTGTTTATGTGTAATGCAGAGCATTGTGGTTTAGATCAGCAGAATACTAGCGGCTCTGCGATTACTGGGAAAATACAACTCCTGCCATGCACTATAGCTACGGACTAAGTTGTAATCTCATGAAAATCCAGGAATAAAGCTATATACCACATGGTCATGTATGGTCAATGTGATAACTCCCTAAATTGTAAAATACTTTACTTACCCAAAATGAGCTTGAAAAATCACTCCAGACTGATTAAGTGTCTCCCTTCAGAAAACTTTCAGTCCACTGACTGTCCACTGCCTGTCAGGCTGCATTTTGGCATAAAAGAGAGGCTGGTTGTATTTCAGAGCAGTTAGGCCATTTGACAATGTGCATGCTACTGAGGCGGATGCAATGGATGCCGGAAAGTGAGGGAAAGGACGTTCCAGCACCTAAGGTGCTGACAGGATGCTAATAACAGATAAGCTATTTTCAAATCACCAGAGTAATTGCTAATGTTTCTTTATTATCCAAAGTATATAATCAGGCTAAAATGTAACATTTCAGCAGGCAAGAGATGTTTCTCAAGAAGCCCAAACAAGAATCTAATGGGTATCTGAAGTAAATCAAACAAATAGATAAATATAATAAAGGAATACCCAAGACTCATTGGAGATCAATACAAGATATAATCTTTATTCATAAACATATTTTTCTAGACAAGGATAACATATAAAGAGGTATAGGGAGAAGAGGAGCTAAAACAGTAAGAGATACAGGGTATATAAACCCAAAATAGTAAGAGGACCGTAGCTAAAGCCCCAGATAAATATCACATAAATAGTGATTTAATACAAATAAAATATATCAAAAAATGACAAGGTAATAATGCTGAAATGAAGCACAGAGAATAATGATAAGTTTAAGATAAGAACAATCATTAAAGACACAATACCATGCTGGCTAGAAGAAAATATAATAATCTGGAATATCTTAGTCTATCAGAATAGAAGTGAGGGACAAATGGCTGATATAAATGAGCAGCCTAACATTAGTTAAGTCATGTAGCAATATACTAGCCAGTACTATGTAAGTGATTACCTTGAGTCATAGTAAGAATCAGGGGCTCGTGATAGCGGTCTGCAAAACGCCTCGACGCGCGTTTCGCCTCGGCTTCGTCAGGGGGCGTGACTAAGATAAGAGATGAGTCCTATTTATATGGGTAAGGTGTGTGTAACTGCCAATCGGCGCGCTGTCCCCCGCGATGCCGCGCCCCCGGCGATGACGCGGACCGCCGTGCAGCCCGCGCGATGAGAAGGAGGAACAACGTCATCCCCCCCATCGCCCAGGCAACCACGCACAGACCCCGACGCCGCCGGAGCGCCGCAGCGCGCGAGAGAGAGCGCGTCCTTAGATACACCGACAGGACGGACTACGGACACAGATGCCTGGTACTCGCTAATGGCGTCATTGCAGCCAGGGGGTGGCCAGTCCCCTGCTACCAATGAGGACAAATAGGAGGGCAGGAAAAAGATATTGGGAACAGCCTGCCTATATCTATAATAATCAAAAGTATAAGATAGGTATCTAATAGGTCATGCCAATTATCATGAAGTCCTATACTATGAGGAAGATTAGTGATCTTCCAAGTGCTATGCACGGTATAACGGTATGAACATACATAAATACTGATAAGTCAATAAAAGAAGACCAAAACAAAAAATATAAATACAATTATTGTGCACATATGCATAAGTAAATGGACTGCAGGTAGAAGGGAGTCTTGATAGGAAGCCATCTGTAGAAGTCCCTCAGAAGATGTATGATGTTTAATGTCATTATAGTGGAACATCATAGCCTCATGTCAGGATAAACAAAACCGGTGATAAGATGATGGTCAATAGATGACAGAACACTGAGGGGTATCAAAAAGTATAAAATCAATAATGAATACAAACAATACATCACAAAAAAGGTAAAAGAAAACATAAGGGGACCCATCATTAAAAATAGCGCACAGAAAAAATATTTACAAAAAAGACTTGAAGCTAACAGACTCATTTAGACCAGAGGGCATAACCGTGTCCAATATAATAATCCAACGTGTCTCTTTTTGGAGCAGTTTTTGTTTAATATTGCCTCCCCTAATGCCCATATAAACTCTATCAATGCCTCGCGCCGAAAGACCCTTAGGGTTACAACCATGGGCATCAAAAAAATGCCTAGGGATGGATTTAAGTTGCTGAGGGTCTAAGCAGGAGGCAGCATTTTTTATATCTCTAATATGTTCCTGAATGCGAATTTTAAGGGGTCTTGTAGTCATTCCAATATAGACTAGATCGCAAGGACATCGAATGTGATAGACAACTGCTTCCGTTTCGCATGTGATATGATGTACAATCTTGAAGTTTTTATTCCTACCGGAGTCTGAAAACTCCCCCGTTTTGGTAATGTATTTACAGATTGAACATCTACCACAGGCGAAACAGCCCCATGGTGGGCCCTTACTGCCAGGAAAAAACTGTTTTTTTGGAGGGACATAATGACTTCTGGAGACAATATCTCCGAGGGTCTTAGCTCTACGCCATGTTATAAGAGGTTGTTTAGTGAGCTGGCCGCGTAAATCACGGTCCGTAAGTAAAATTGGCCAATGTTTAGCAAAAATCTTTTTAATATTAAACCAATTTGTATTAAATGTGGTAATGAATCTAGGTAATATGTCAGTATTTGTTTTCTTTTTAGTATTGGACAGTAGACATTGTCTACTGATGGCTTTGGCTCGTAAAAAGCCACGTTTAATGTCCTGCTTAGGATAGCCCCTATCCTGGAATCTACGAGATAGATCATATGCTTGGTGGCGAAAGTTATTGTCGTTAGAACAAATACGTCGTGCCCGTAAGAATTGCCCTACAGGAATTGAGCTTTTTAGTTTTGGCGGGTGTGAGGAGGAGTAATGTAATAGTGCGTTAGTGGAGGTCTCCTTCCTAAAAATGTCAGTCTCAATTCCATTATCTCCAGATTTGGTGATCAGTAGATCTAGAAAATCAACTGAAGTCTGACTGTATTTCCAGGTTAAATGGATGTTACGGGTGTTTTTATTAAGGCTGTCAAGGAATATCTCCAATTGCGAGATGGAGCCCTGCCAGATAAACAATATATCATCGATATATCTCGACCAGGACACGACGGCTTCATGGCCCCGTGTATTAAGGACCGTGTCCCTCTCCCACAGCCCCAGGAAAAGATTAGCATATGAGGGCGCACAAGACGCCCCCATTGCTGTACCCTGGAGCTGTAGGAAGGGGCGGTCCTTAAACACAAAATAATTATGTTTAAGAATAAACTCCAAAAGGGAAAGAATAAATAATATAAGATCTGAATCAAGATTGGTCATGGTCAGAAAGAATTCTACAGCCGTCATGCCCTGGTCGTGACGTATCGAGGTATATAAGGACTCCACATCGCAGGTGACGAGCCACATATCTTCCTCAAGAGTAATCCCATCTAGGCGTTTTAGAACATCAGTAGTGTCCCTTACAAAAGATGGGAGTGTCTCCACACATCCTTGAAGGTAAAAATCCACAAATTTGCATATAGGTTCACAAAGACCCCCAATACCCGAGACAATAGGTCTGCCTGGTGGGTGGAGGGGGTCCTTGTGAACCTTAGGCAAAAGATAAAAGGTCGGCACCACTGGAAATTCATGAAGCAGTGCCTCTTTCATTTTTGGGAGGATAACCGAGTTGTCCACGGCATCATCCAGTAGATGTGAAAGTTCTCTTGCAAAGGTTATGGTAGGAATACTATCCAGCCTTCTATAATTTTGAACATTATTAAGTTGTCTGAAGGCTTCACGTTCATATGCTAGAACAGGCCATAATACAACGTTCCCGCCCTTGTCCGCCCTTTTGATTACAATGTCCTTAAGATTTTTGAGTTCCTGGACAGCCTGTCTTTGTGATCTAGACAGGTTGTCCTTAAGGATACCCTCCCTGAGTTGAAGGAGGTCTTTTTTAACCAGTTTGACAAAAATGTCAACCTTCAGACAACTTAATAATGTTCAAAATTATAGAAGGCTGGATAGTATTCCTACCATAACCTTTGCAAGAGAACTTTCACATCTACTGGATGATGCCGTGGACAACTCGGTTATCCTCCCAAAAATGAAAGAGGCACTGCTTCATGAATTTCCAGTGGTGCCGACCTTTTATCTTTTGCCTAAGGTTCACAAGGACCCCCTCCACCCACCAGGCAGACCTATTGTCTCGGGTATTGGGGGTCTTTGTGAACCTATATGCAAATTTGTGGATTTTTACCTTCAAGGATGTGTGGAGACACTCCCATCTTTTGTAAGGGACACTACTGATGTTCTAAAACGCCTAGATGGGATTACTCTTGAGGAAGATATGTGGCTCGTCACCTGCGATGTGGAGTCCTTATATACCTCGATACGTCACGACCAGGGCATGACGGCTGTAGAATTCTTTCTGACCATGACCAATCTTGATTCAGATCTTATATTATTTATTCTTTCCCTTTTGGAGTTTATTCTTAAACATAATTATTTTGTGTTTAAGGACCGCCCCTTCCTACAGCTCCAGGGTACAGCAATGGGGGCGTCTTGTGCGCCCTCATATGCTAATCTTTTCCTGGGGCTGTGGGAGAGGGACACGGTCCTTAATACACGGGGCCATGAAGCCGTCGTGTCCTGGTCGAGATATATCGATGATATATTGTTTATCTGGCAGGGCTCCATCTCGCAATTGGAGATATTCCTTGACAGCCTTAATAAAAACACCCGTAACATCCATTTAACCTGGAAATACAGTCAGACTTCAGTTGATTTTCTAGATCTACTGATCACCAAATCTGGAGATAATGGAATTGAGACTGACATTTTTAGGAAGGAGACCTCCACTAACGCACTATTACATTACTCCTCCTCACACCCGCCAAAACTAAAAAGCTCAATTCCTGTAGGGCAATTCTTACGGGCACGACGTATTTGTTCTAACGACAATAACTTTCGCCACCAAGCATATGATCTATCTCGTAGATTCCAGGATAGGGGCTATCCTAAGCAGGACATTAAACGTGGCTTTTTACGAGCCAAAGCCATCAGTAGACAATGTCTACTGTCCAATACTAAAAAGAAAACGAATACTGACATATTACCTAGATTCATTACCACATTTAATACAAATTGGTTTAATATTAAAAAGATTTTTGCTAAACATTGGCCAATTTTACTTACGGACCGTGATTTACGCGGCCAGCTCACTAAACAACCTCTTATAACATGGCGTAGAGCTAAGACCCTCGGAGATATTGTCTCCAGAAGTCATTATGTCCCTCCAAAAAAACAGTTTTTTCCTGGCAGTAAGGGCCCACCATGGGGCTGTTTCGCCTGTGGTAGATGTTCAATCTGTAAATACATTACCAAAACGGGGGAGTTTTCAGACTCCGGTAGGAATAAAAACTTCAAGATTGTACATCATATCACATGCGAAACGGAAGCAGTTGTCTATCACATTCGATGTCCTTGCGATCTAGTCTATATTGGAATGACTACAAGACCCCTTAAAATTCGCATTCAGGAACATATTAGAGATATAAAAAATGCTGCCTCCTGCTTAGACCCTCAGCAACTTAAATCCATCCCTAGGCATTTTTTTGATGCCCATGGTTGTAACCCTAAGGGTCTTTCGGCGCGAGGCATTGATAGAGTTTATATGGGCATTAGGGGAGGCAATATTAAACAAAAACTGCTCCAAAAAGAGACACGTTGGATTATTATATTGGACACGGTTATGCCCTCTGGTCTAAATGAGTCTGTTAGCTTCAAGTCTTTTTTGTAAATATTTTTTCTGTGCGCTATTTTTAATGATGGGTCCCCTTATGTTTTCTTTTACCTTTTTTGTGATGTATTGTTTGTATTCATTATTGATTTTATACTTTTTGATACCCCTCAGTGTTCTGTCATCTATTGACCATCATCTTATCACCGGTTTTGTTTATCCTGACATGAGGCTATGATGTTCCACTATAATGACATTAAACATCATACATCTTCTGAGGGACTTCTACAGATGGCTTCCTATCAAGACTCCCTTCTACCTGCAGTCCATTTACTTATGCATATGTGCACAATAATTGTATTTATATTTTTTGTTTTGGTCTTCTTTTATTGACTTATCAGTATTTATGTATGTTCATACCGTTATACCGTGCATAGCACTTGGAAGATCACTAATCTTCCTCATAGTATAGGACTTCATGATAATTGGCATGACCTATTAGATACCTATCTTATACTTTTGATTATTATAGATATAGGCAGGCTGTTCCCAATATCTTTTTCCTGCCCTCCTATTTGTCCTCATTGGTAGCAGGGGACTGGCCACCCCCTGGCTGCAATGACGCCATTAGCGAGTACCAGGCATCTGTGTCCGTAGTCCGTCCTGTCGGTGTATCTAAGGACGCGCTCTCTCTCGCGCGCTGCGGCGCTCCGGCGGCGTCGGGGTCTGTGCGTGGTTGCCTGGGCGATGGGGGGGATGACGTTGTTCCTCCTCCTCATCGCGCGGGCTGCACGGCGGTCCGCGTCATCGCCGGGGGTGCGGCATCGCGGGGGACAGCGCGCCGATTGGCAGTTACACACACCTTACCCATATAAATAGGACTCATCTCTTATCTTAGTCACGCCCCCTGACGAAGCCGAGGCGAAACGCGCGTCGAGGCGTTTTGCAGACCGCTATCACGAGCCCCTGATTCTTACTATGACTCAAGGTAATCACTTACATAGTACTGGCTAGTATATTGCTACATGACTTAACTAATGTTAGGCTGCTCATTTATATCAGCCGTTTGTCCCTCACTTCTATTCTGATAGACTAAGATATTCCAGATTATTATATTTTCTTCTAGCCAGCATGGTATTGTGTCTTTAATGATTGTTCTTATCTTAAACTTATCATTATTCTCTGTGCTTCATTTCAGCATTATTACCTTGTCATTTTTTGATATATTTTATTTGTATTAAATCACTATTTATGTGATATTTATCTGGGGCTTTAGCTACGGTCCTCTTACTATTTTGGGTTTATATACCCTGTATCTCTTACTGTTTTAGCTCCTCTTCTCCCTATACCTCTTTATATGTTATCCTTGTCTAGAAAAATATGTTTATGAATAAAGATTATATCTTGTATTGATCTCCAATGAGTCTTGGGTATTCCTTTATTATATTTATCTATTTGTTTGATTTACTTCAGATACCCATTAGATTCTTGTTTGGGCTTCTTGTTTAATTTTGGAGATGGCATTTCACTTTTGGTGATCTGCTTTTGTTTTGGTTATTAAGAGATGTTTCTCAAGCCAAATACAAAAGGACGCCAACGGTTGTATTTGGATTGAGAACGTCCACTTTTCGGCTGAAACGTCACATTCTAGTACTTTGGACAATAAAGGAACATTAGCAATTACTCTGGTGCCTTGGAATTAGTTCATTTCTGGATACGCTGGCAACTGGGAGGAAAGTGTCCCAAGTATGCACAGAGATTGTGGCGTGGCACATGGAAATATTACTATATTACTAGAGTCACTGCTATTAACAGAGAGGCGGGCTTGTAGTTTAAGGCAGGCATGCCATTAGACAATATGCATGCTGCTGAGTAGGGTGCAATTCATGCTAGAAAGTGAGGGAAAGGAGGTTCCAGCACCTAAGGTGCTAGCAGAATGTTAATAACAGAGAGGCCGTCTTTCAGTTCAAGCCAGGCATGCCATTGGAAAATGTGCATGCTGCAGAGTTGGGTGCAATGCATCCTGGAAAGTGAGGGAAAGGAACTTTCAGCACCTACAGTGCTGGCAAAACATGAAGGAAAAGAATGCTATAAAGTAATCACCTACTGAAAACAAGTGCTTGGCAGGTTATAGCGCATGAGAATAGTGTCAGGTTCGGGACATAATAGGCTGCTATGTTAGACTGGCCTTTGCTGAAATGACAGCTACGCTTTAAGCATTAGTATAATACTTTGTGGGAAAAATATGTAAAATAACTCTTCTGATAATTAAATAAAAAGCCTCTTTAATGCAATCTTAAGATGGCCACCTTGTTCTCTGACAATTAGTATTTTGCTCCCATATGGGTCATTAATCCAACTTCCCAGATAGCTGTATAATGAATCAGATACAAAACCCCTATAAATTCTAACAGGGACCATACTGGGGGCCAAATACAGGTAAAGTAGAGGTAAGAAATTGCTGAATGGAATGTCTTGAAGAATAGAAGTTCCTTGCGTGTAAAGAATATTAACGTGTAATTTATTCATAGAATATCCAATATAACTTTAATAAAACTCAAAATGTATTAAAGGAGATAAAATTATAACTTTCTTTTAGATTATCTTTTAAATGTGAACTACCAGAACGATGGCGTATACTAAATGGGGATCTTAGATTAGCAAAAATAGTAAAAAAAAATGGTCAGAACCATCAACTTTTAATCCGAACAGAATATTCTCCAACTCAGACCCTTCCAGAATACACAGTATGGCTGCGCGGAGTCGTTTCGGTGTTATTCCACTTGACTACATCACCCATTATGTATTTGTGTATTAATCTGCCGCTGTCTGCCAGTCTCTGATGCGTCTTGTTTAAAATGATACTACCTGTTATAGCCCATACCGTCAGTAATTTGTTAGTAAGTGACTCATATCCTGGCACCTTGTGCACACGCCTGACTCATTTTTTTTGTGTTTCAACATAGAAAGAAAAGTAAAGGAAAATGGGATGTAATATTTCGCTCTTAAAGTATGAAGTATTTTGCATTTAGATTCCAAAGAAAATAGGTTCCGTCTAGTTCTTATACGGGTGGATGTCATTGGAAGGTTCTCAGTATTTATAAAATAAAATGCATATAAAACGTAATTTTCCTTATTTTGACCATTGAAAGGCAAACTGCAGCCTCTTCCAGTAAAAAAAAGGATTCTTGTGACTCTTCATAATTTCATTGAAAGTCCTGTTTAGACTAGTGCCCGTTTTAAAGGGTTACTCCCCAAATCACAAGGTATATGCTATTTACAGAATAGAAGATAACTTGCGTATCGCTGGGGTCTGACCACTGAGACTCCGAGCGATTCCGAGATTAGGGCTCTGAAACCCTGAGAGCGGGATTTTGCAGCCCCGTCTGGTATCAGAGGTGCACGTGTTTGGTCTCCACTGCATTCATTGTCGATGGGACTGTTGGCTTTCTCAGTCAAGACAGGGCTGCAGGGCCCTGTTTATTTTTTTTTGTGGGGGGGGGGGTTACATATCACATACTACATAAAAAAATGTTCAAAAATGGAAATTTAGCAATTTTCACACTGGGTAATTTTTAGACTCTTGGTTCCTGTTGTTTCAGGGAGTAACACGTGTACATTAGCCACAATGGTCAGACTCCGACCCTATATTTTGTTTTGAAGCATCTAATGAGGGTTCAATGAAAAATGTCCACAGAAAAAACCCACAGTCATGAATGCCCACAAGGAAAATTGCCCTCAAGGAAAGTTGCCCAAATGGAAAGTTGCACAAACAGAAAATTGAGGGCTAAGGCTTTATTCACACACGTAAAATTGGGCACATGCCGGTACAGCCAGGGTCACACTGTGCACAGGCTCCGGAGCGATATAACATATTACTAGGTGGGGGGAGGTGATAATAACGTTATGCCGGTACAGCCGGGGTCACACTGCACACAGGCTCTGGAGCAATATAACATATTACAGGTCGGGGGGGGGGGGATATTATTATATCAGTACAGCCGGGGTCATACTGTACACAGGCTCCAGAGCGAAATAACATATTACAGGTTGGGGGAGGAGGTGATAACTGTTGTTATTTTGTCCGTGTGGGCAATTTTCTGTGTGGACAATTTTCCCTGTGGGCAACTTTTTTCCGGGCAATTTCCCTGTGGGCATTCATGACTGTGGGCTTTTTTTTTGTTCACCCTAATGAGCATGTGCAGGGAGGAGGAGCAGGTCAGTTGTGACATCGCCTATTGTGATTTGTGGATCCTGTGTTATCAGCTGTTTATGGAGGGGTTACCTGTCATTATAATCCTGCCTCTGCTGATACAAAGTTTGTTGCAAACTCTTATTGAAAGGACAGGAAGTAAAAGTCTAAAATAGCCCTAGTGGCCAGTGTGAAAATTACAAGATTACTCTTTTTTTATTTATTTTTTTTAAACGTTACCAAAATTTTCTTTTAAATACATGGAACATAAATATCTGATTTAAACAATAGTTCATTTTCTGATTATAGCTTCCCTTTAAGTAGACAGCACAAGCCGCTGAGCTCAGGAATTGGCTACAGAGTTGACGTAGCCAAAAAAAAAGACCGGGGCAGGGAAGGGTGAGTACCTGCTCATTTTGTTATTTTAGGTATTCTAGAGCACTTTACTGAAAGTGGAAAATCCCCTTAATTTTCAATACCAAGTATGTATTTGCCCCCGTTTCCTACAATTATATCAGCCAAAGAAATGTATAAAAAAAAGTCCTACAGTGACTTGTTTGGAATGAAGTCAGATACAATATGTAATCCTCGTAGAATGCATAGTAAATCAGATTTTGACCACGGGCTACATATTTTTTTTGCCTGTAAAATCTTGCCTGCTGTTATAGCTGTAGCATTCGTCCGGGTGGCATTGTCTTGTCCCGCACAACAATAGTTCACCGAGCCAGAGGAGCATCGAAACGCCTCCAGGATTAGATTAGTTATGATTTTTACGATGATATAATCATTTCACTTAATCAGACCTGAAACATGTTACGTCCCGCACTGTGATACACTGATGACTAAATGTGTATTTTTATAGTCTTTTGGAATATGGGTGTGGACGTTAAGCTTACACCTTATTAATTTGGGGCATTTTGTGATTCATTGGAGACAAGACCTCTCAGTCACCCATCAGTAAAGCTTGAGTAGATGTGATTAAATTTATAGAGGCCCCCGGGGATAAAAGGCTCAGATCACAACAAGTATTTTCAAGTCTAATTTAATCCTTTTCTAGTCAACTATTTGGAGATATGTAGGCTAATGAAAAATGAAAACTATTTTAATTCTTGGGCTGCGCTCGTTTGGACAACTGTGCATTCACCTCAGTTCAACTACTTGGTAAATATGTGGATGCACATGGGATGAGTAATGTTATTCTGGATGATAAAAAACTAGAAACTAATAAAAAAAGAGGCACATTGTGCACTGTGTATTAGGTCTGTGTTCTCTGAATTAGTATTCCCAAGACTACAAATAAAAGCCCGCTGACAACACAGGGTGGCCGTCATCTAACCGAACTCTCCATCATCGTTCATTGGGTACTCTGGAATGATGCCTGCTCACTAGGTGAGGTGGATCCTTTAAGCCTTAAGGCCCAGGTGGGCACACGGCCCCCGGGCGTTGATGCAGCAAGCAGGAAGGCACATGGGCAGCGAGGACTTGGCGCAGTCAGGAATCTCAGGAGCAGCACGGATGGATTCAAGCACAAACAGTAAAGCACTAAATGGTGGAGCACATCAAATACAGAATAAGTGTCTCAACCACAAGACACAAGTATGTGTTTTAATAAGCCCCAAATAGGCTTAGAGAAATGATTTGCAATTTACAAAACCCAACTATGACTCAGAGTCACTTCTCGCGGACAAGCCTTGAGTCAGGATAGTAAAGGAGTCTGAGGTCAAATAATCAGGAGGATATGTCATAAGCAGAAGAAAGAGACAAAAAGTGTAATCAAGTAATGGTCCGAGGTCAAAATACTGGGATGATAGTGGATCAGAGCAAAAGGATTAGTCAAACGGATGGTCAGAACGAGGTACAAAGTCAGGCAGCGATAGATCAATAAGCAAAGCACTATGCATAGGGAAAACAATCCACGCAGAGCTGAAGCTGGGGAAATGCCCACAGACTATACCAGATTGAGAAGCAGGGCTGGCAATCAAAATGCTAACAGCTCAGTACGCCCCAGGATCAGATTGGATGACTGGACTGTCACTCACAAAACTCGACAGATCCCATAGGGCGACTGAGCTGTCACTCAAAGAGTCCCTAGGCCACAGTCAGAAATGAAACCTTGACACTGATGTGGAGCACAAGAGAGGGCAGCGGACACAAGGGAAGGAAGCGGAGACCGGGATACCCGAGACAGTTGTATAACAACGCCATAGACTACCTGGCTTTATGATCATTAGGGCACTTCGGTCACCAGGAATTATGACGACCAGCAGAACACAAAATCACCAAGGATCAATCAGTAACTATATAGCAAGGAATTACATGTCAAGAAAATCCAACAGAAATTACACCATGATGGAACTAAAAAGTAATCAGACCACTAGGAATTGATAACACAGTGATCAAAAAGAAAGGAATTTCACCTCCGCTCGGCAACTAAGGATTATATAGTAATAGCAGTGCCGGTGATAATAAAAGTGGCATTGCTTTGGTACTATGATGTGGGTGGTACCATGTTTTTCTGTTCCGCTGGCCTTCATTAGCAGGCACACACCTGTCTATATAAGACCTCACAGCTCACAGTTCATGTCAGACCAAATGAGAATCATCAGCTCAAAGGAACTGCCCAAGGAGCTCAGAGACCGAATTGTGGCAAGGCACAGATCTGGCCAAGGTTACAAAAGAATTTCTGCATTTCTCAAGGTTCCTAAGAGCACAGTGGCCTCCATAATCCTTAAATGGAAGAAGTTTGGGACCACCAGAAGTCTTCCTAGACCTGGCCGTCCAGCCAAACTGAGCAATCGTGGGACAAGAGCCTTGATGAGAGAGGTAAAGAAGAACCCCAAGATCACTGTGGCTGAGCTCCAGAGATGTAGTAGGGAGATGGGAGAAAGTTCCACAAAGTCAACTATCACTACAGCCTACCACCAGTCGGGCCTTTATGGCAGTGTGGCCCAACGGAAACCTCTCCTCAGTGCAAGACATATGAAAGCCTGCATAGAGTTTGCTCAAAAACACATGAAGGACTCCCAGACTATGAGAAATAAGATTCTCTGGTCTGATGAGACGAAGATAGAACTTTTTGGTGATAATTCCAAGCGGTATGTGTGGAGAAAACCAGGCACTGCTCATCACCTGCCCAATACAATCCCAACAGTGAAATGTGGTGGCAGCATCATGCTATGGGGGTGTTTTTCAGCTGCAGGGACAGGACGACAGGTTGCAATTGAAGGAAACGTGAATGCGGCCAAGTACAGAGATGTTCTGCATGAAAACTTCTTCCAGAGTGCTCTGGACCTCAGACTTGGCCAAAGGTTCACCTTCCAACAAGACAATGACCCTAAGCACACAGCTAAAATAACAAAGGAGTGACTTCAGAACAACTCTGTGACCATTCTTGACTGGCCCAGCCAGAGCCCTGACCTAAACCCAATTGAGCATCTCTGGAGAGACC